>NC_136386.1:31347214-31972214 GCF_965140285.1 Lepidochelys kempii
CACTCACCAGTGGGTCACACTTACTGTGCAGAGAAGCCTAGTCAGCCACAGATGATGAAGAGGGGATTTGTATTCTGACCTCAGCACTTACGTGCAAGCAAAAGAGGTTTCTGTTGAATTTATGTATCTAAAGCACCCAGCACTGTACTATCCCGGCACCAGGAATTCAGCCTAGCATTATGGGTATGAAGAAAAGATAGACAAAGGCTAGCCTTGTGCTGGGACTCAGGAGACTGGAGGTCAATTGTCAGCTCTGTGGCAGACTCCCTGTGAGACCTTGGGCAAGCCACTGAACCTCTCTGGGCCTCAGTTCCTCCAGCCGTAACATGGGGAGAATAATCTTTCCTTTGGCTATTTAGATTGGAAACCCTTTGGGGTAGGGATTGTCTCTGATGAGGCCCATGCAGTGCTCAGCACAATACTGACCCCACCCTTCAGCTGTGGCCTTTTGTGGATAACACACTACTAGTATTTAAAGTTCCAACACTTCCGCTGCCCAGTTGAATCTACTTCTCCCCACAACTGAAACCAAGTTCTCTCTCTCGCTCTATGCTGAAACCTCATCTTTCAGAGAAAATAAGGGGCATTAGCAGACAGGACAAATACTTAGTATTAATATTTTACTTCACAACCCGTCCTAGCATCAACACTGGCTTTATCTTCCTCTCACTACCTCAAAGTTGCTCAACAAGCTTTATTTTAATTAGCTACATTATGGATCTAAAACACACCCCCACACACCCTGCAACTGGGATGGGGGAACGTTGTGCCAGGTGCTGCACAGGTCCATGGTGAGAGAGCCTCTGCCCTGAAGAACTCACAGTATAAACAAGCAAAGTGTGGGAGGGAAAACTGACGCATGGAGAGACGAAGGGACTTTCCTGAGGTCAGACAACAGGCTAGTAACAGAGTTGGGATTAAAGTTCAGGTGTCCTGGGTCCCAGTGCATTGCCCTAGCCACTGGACCACAGTGTTGTGAAGGACTAAGTAAGGAGCATTTGCTCACCCATTCCTGTCGTATTTCTTGAACACTGGGAAGGCTTCTAAGGGGTCTCCAAGCTACAGGGGAAAAAAAGAGAAATCACACCCTAGAAAATGAGATGTTAATGCACATGAAGCAGTCAAACTACAGTGATGTTGGGTGAATAGAGGGTGTCCGCCTCCGCTCATGATTCTCCTCCTTTCATAGCTTTAAGACTCTGTTTTTACCTTGCTTCCTGAAGTGCTCTGGAGAAGGATCGCTAGCCCCCTTGTCTATATAACGAGGCACAGATGCCTTGGAGGGGGAAGAGGGGAGGAGCTTTCAGCTGTTTAGAAAAAACAAGAGAGGAACTTTGTTCTTTCAATAGGTCTATCTATGTTCAATAACAACAGCTGAGCTGCCCCAGCACCTGAGAAGCATTATTGTGCACCCCAAATCAACACTCCAACAAACCGTATTCCTTAACCCTCGCTTATTTCAAAAGCAGTCAGACTGGCTGATCAGACCACAATTACAAAAGGAGCTCCCTTCCCGTGACAGGGGAAAGCTGGGGGTATTAGAATAGTAGAGTAGGCTGCAGAAAGTTGGAAGGAGCGGGTATTTCGCACAGATTGTTTGGATTCTCTTTATGCACGGCAATCAGAGATGAATGAGTGAGGGGTCAGCGCCATGGCAAGGATCAGAGCAGTAGCTTATTCTGCAGCTAGAACAGTAACTCATGGGCTGACTTTACAGGGTGCAACTAATTTTCTAGACTGTTAGCTGAGTTTAAAAGCCAAGCTGGAAAGCATTTCTGAGAACCAAGGGCACCATAGTACAGGCACAGGTCAGGCAGTCAGCAAGTGGCATATGGCACATCTTGGTCTCCTTCTTTGCTTGCAGAATACTAGTGTCTCTCACAACCACATTCATGTTTAGAGACACAGCATTCCCCTCACTACGTGCTACAGTAACTACTGCTGCTCTTGCACATTAGCTTCCTTGTAGCCTTTGACTACATTCTTCATGATGGCTTAATTGCTTGGTTCCATACACAGCCTTACTGGAGGCTGGACTCTATCATTCTACAGTCAAAACCAAGTATAAACAAGAAAAATCCACTGTCTTTCTATATCTCTTATTTAAGGCCTGGTCTACACCTAAAAATTGGATCGACCTAACTACATCATTCAGGACTGGGAAAACTTTCATGCCTTGTGGGACATAGTTAGGTAGACCTAACCCACGCTGTAGAAATGGCTAAATCGACAGAATAATTCATAGAATACCAGGCTTGGAAGGGACCTCAGGAGGTCATCTAGTCCAACCCCCTGCTCAAAGCAGGACCAATCCCCATCTAAATCATCCCAGTCAGGGCTTTGTCAAGCCTGACCTTAAAAACCTGTAAGGAAGGAGATTCCACTACCTCCCTTGGTAACGCATTCCAGTGCTTTACCACACTCCTAGTGAAAAAGTTTTTCCTAATATCTAACCTAAACCTCCCCCAATGCAACTTGAGACCATTACTCCTCATTCTGTAATCTGGTACCACTGAGAACAGTCTAGATCCATCCTCTTTGGAACCCCCTGTCAGGTAGTTGAAAGCAGTTATCAAATCCCCCCTCATTCTTCTCTTCTGCAGACTAAATAATCCCAGCTCCCTCAGCCTCTCCTCATAAGGCATGTACTCCAGCCCCCTAATCATTTTTGTTGCCCTCCACTGGACTCTTTCCAATTTTTCCACATCCTTCATGTAGTGTGGGGCCCAAAACTGGACACAGTGCTCCAGATGAGACCTCACTGATGCCGAATAGAGGGGAACGATCTTGTCCCTCGATCTGCTGGCAATGTTCCTACTTATACAGCCCGAAATGCCATTAGCCTTCTTGACAACAAGGGCACACTGTTGACTCATATCCAGCTTCTCGTCCACTGTAACCCCTACATCAGGGGTGGGCAAACTTTTTGGGCCGAGGCCCACATCTGGGTGGGGAAATTGTATGCAGGGCTGGGGCAGGGGGTTGGGGTGCGGGAGGGAGTGCGGTGTGCGGGAGCGAGTGCGGTGTGCGGGAATGGGCTCAGGGCAAGGAATTGGGGCAAAGGAGGGGTGTATGAGGGGGCTCAGGGAAGGGGGTTGGGATGCAGGATGGGTGTGGAGTGCAGGAGGGGTGTGGACTGCAGGAGGGAGCTCAGAGCAGGGGTTGGGGTGCAGGAGGGGTCTCAGGGCAGGGAGTTGGGGTGCAGCAGGGACCTCAGGGCAGGGAACTGGGGTGCAGGAGAGGTGCAAGCAGGAGGCTCAAGGCAGGGAGTTGGGGGGCAGGGTGCAGGAGGGGTTTGGGCTCCAGCCCGGCGCCACTTACCTAAAGCAGCTCCTGGGTGGCAGCGGCACACACCAGGGCCAGGGCAGGTTCCCTGCATGCCTACCCTGGCCCCATGCTGCACCACTCTGGGAAGCGGCCATCACCATGTCCCTGCATGGCCCTTGGTTCCCCATTCACGGCCAATGGGAGCTGCAGGGGGTGGTGCCTGGAGGCAAGGGCAACGCACGGAGACCTCTGCCCACCCTGGGTCGCAGGGACGTGGTGCCAGCCGCTTCTGAGAGCGGCACTGGGCCTGCAGCACCACAGAGGCAATCAGCCAGGCCATAGTTTGCCCACCTCGCCCTAGGTCCTTTTCTGCAGAACTGCTGCCTAGTCACTCAGTCCCTAGTCTGCAGCAGTGCATGGGACTTTTCCGTCCTAAGTGCAGGACTCTGCACTTGTCCTTGTTGAACCTCATCAGATTTCTTTTGGCCCAATCCTCTAATTTGTCTAGGGCCCTCTGTATCCTATCCCTCCCCTCCAGCGTATCTACCTATCCTCCCAGTTTAGTGTCATCTGCAAACTTGCTGAGGGTGCAATCCACACCATCCTCCAGATCATTAATGAAGATATTGAACAAAACTGGCCCCAGGACCAACCCTTGGGGCACTCCGCTTGATACCGGCTGCCAACTAGACATGGCGCCATTGATCACTACCCGTTGAGCCTGATGATCTAGCCAATTTTCTATCCACCTTATAGGCCATTCATCCAGCCCATACTTCTTTAACTTGCTGGCAAGAATACTGTGGGAGACAGTGTCAAAAGCTTTGCTAAAGTCAAGGAATAACATGTCCACTGCTTTCCCCTCATCCACAGAGCCAGTTATCTCGTCATAGAAGGCAATTAGATTAGTCAGGCATGACTTGCCCTTGATGAATCCATGCTGACTGTTCCTGATCACTTTCCTCTCCTCTAAGTGCTTCAGAATTGATTCCTTGAGGACCTGCTCCATGATTTTTCCAGGGACTGAGGTGAGGCTGACTGGCCTGTAGTTCCCCGGATCCTCCTCCTTCCCTTTTTTAAAGATGGGCACTACATTAGCCTTTTTCCAGTCATCTGGGACGTCCCCCGATCGCCATGAGTTTTCAAAGATAATGGCTAATGGCTCTGCACGCACATCCGCCAATTCCTTTAGCACCCTCGGATGCAGCGCATCTGGCCCCATGGACTTGTGCTCATTCAGCTTTTCTAAATAGTTCTGAACCACTTCTTTCTCCACAGAAAATGGTCACCTCCTCCCCATACTGTGCTACGCAGTGCAGTAGTCTGGGAGCTGACCTTGTTCGTGAAGACAGAGGCAAAAAAAGCATTGAGTACATTAGCTTTTTCCACATCCTCTGTCACTAGGTTTTCTCCCCCATTTAGTAAGGGGCCTGTACTTTCCTGGACCTTCCTCTTGTTGCTAACATACCTGAAGAAACCCTTCTTGTTACTCTTAACATCCCTTGCTAGCTGCAACTCCAAGTGTGATCTGGCCTTCCTGATTTCACTCCTGCATCCCTGAGCAATATTTTTATACTCCTCCCTGGTCATTTGTCCCATCTTCCACTTCTTGTAAGCTTCTTTTTTGTGTTTAAGATCAGCAAGGATTTCACTGTTAAGCCAAGCTGGTCGCCTTCCATCAACCAAACTCTTCCATCAACCAAGCTATTGCCTCTTGGACAGGTGGATTAACTAAACTGATGGGAAAAACCCCTTCTGTTGATGTAGGAAGAGTCTACGCTACAGCGGCATAGCTGTAGCTGTACTGCTGAAATGTAGACATATCCTTAGGAACTTACATGGTGCCCATTACCACAGTATCTGGGTACCTCACAATCTGTAATATATTTATCGTCACAACACCCATCAGGCAGGGCAGTGTTACCTTCATTTTACAGGTGGTGAAACCGAGGAATAGAGTAATTTACCTGAAGTCTCAGAGGAAGCCTGCAACACAGTAGGGAATTGAACAAATTTCCTATATCCCTGGCTAACACCATAAGCACTAGACCAGCGGTCTCCAACCTTTTTACGCCCAAGATCACTTTTTCAATTTAAGGGCAACCCAGGATCTACCCAGCCCCTTCCCCAAAGCCCTGCCCCACTCACTCCATTCCTGTCCCCCTCTCCATCATTCACTCTCCCCCACCCTCACTCACTTTCACTGGGCTGGGGTAGGGGTTCAGGAGGGGGTGCGGGCTCTGGGCTGGGGCCGAGAGGTTTGGAGTGTGGGAGGGGGCTCTGGGCTGAGCTTGGGGCAGGGGGTTGAGGAGGAGGGGGTGAGGAGTGAAAGCTCTGGGAGGGCGTTTGGGTGCAGGAGGGGCTCCGGATAGGGAAGAGTGTTGGGATGCAGGAGGGGGTACAGGGTGCTGGCTCTGGGAAGGGGGGGTCAGGGCTGGGGCAGTGTTGGGGTACAGGAGGGGGTGGGGTGCTGGCTTTGGGAGAGGGTCAGGGCTGGGGCTTGAGGTGCAAGAGGGAGTTTGGGGTGCTGGCTCCAGGAGAGGTCTCAGGACTGGGGTGCGGCTTCCTGCTGGGCAGAATTTACGTCTGGTGGCTCCTGGTTGGTGGTGCAGTGTGGCTGCCGCTAAGGCAGGCTCCCTGCCTACCCCGGCCCCACGCCACTCTTGGAAGGGGCCAATGCACCCCTGCGGCACCAGGGGGTGGGCACGGGCAACACCTGACTCCACTTGCTGGCTATCTTTGCAAGCACCATCCCCCGCAGCTCCGATTGGCCACAGCTCCCCGTTCCTGGCCAATGGGAGCTGCGGGGGCGGTGCTTGCTGGCAGGAGCAGCACATGGAGGGAGACCCCGTCCCTCTGCCCCCAGGAACATGCTGGCTTCTTCTCTTCCAGGAGTGGCGTGGGGCCATGGCAGGCAGGGAGCCTGTCTTAGCGGCAGCCCTGCTGTGCCACCAGAGATTGCGATCGACTGGGAGATCCTCTAGGATCAAAACAGAACAAAAAATAGTGCATCTACCTGAAACTAAAGGGGAATTCAGGGTAGGCAGATAGGCAATTACACTGACAGCCATCTGTGTAAGAGACAAGATAGAAGGACTGTAATTACCCTTCTGTGTTTCATTTAACACTGATCTTTGAAAATATACACTGAGGCATACTTGTTGTATACTTGTATACTTCAAGCAATGGAAAAGGGGATTCTGCCTATAAGTGGGACTGTAAAAAGGAACATTAGTAACTACTTATGGTATGTCTACATTGCACTCAGAGGTGTGACTGCAGCATGCATAGACATACCCAAGCTAGCATTAATCTAGCTAGTTCAGGTACCAACAGTGAGGCCATAGCAGAATGGACTTTAGTGCAGGACAGCTGGCCGAGTGCATAGCCAGGAGCCCAGGTGGGCTTGTACACCCCACATTGAAGCTTGTGTTGTCATGACTTCACTGCTATCGGTACCTGCGTTAGCTAACTCAGATGAGCCTACACACGCTGCGATCACACACACCAACTGTAGTATGGACATAGTCTAAGTTCAAGTGTGCTACATGATATGCTGACAGTTTCTTGCAAAATAATGCCAGCTACACAGGGGTTCTCATCCCTGTTCATGACCTGTGTTGACAGCTGGATTTCTCTGGGACAATGTGGCTTAAAAAGCGCATAGAGCGCTCCTGATCGTGGGAGTTCAGCTGAGGAATGAGTGTCCATAGAAGATTAAAAAGTGTGATCTGCAGTCTGACCACTTTCAGGGATCCTCCTCCGAGAAAAAGCACGTTTGATCTTCTCCATAACTGGCACTGTAAAGGGGTTCTTTACTCACTGCTGGGGTGTCTCCTTGTGGCTGCATCTGGAGAATGGAACTCCCTGGTCTGATACCTCCCTGGTTTCATACTCCCACCATCTATCTTTCATGCTGTGTCCCCTCTCACACTCCAGGATTTGGGGTACTCTCGCTCTTCATGATTCAGGGTGTTGTCTCTTTGTGGCTTGGCCCTTCGGCCAGGTCACTATGTGGTTTCCCCCTTCTGGGGCATCAAAGTCTCTCCATGTGAAATGTCTCAGGCAGTCTTCCAATTCACTGCCCAGACTGTGCCACTTCTCCAGTGGCTGGTAGGGGAACCGAGGCCCACCCACTAGTCTGGGCTCTAGCTCAGGGACGCTCAACTCAGTGGCCAAGGTCTGCACTGTTCCAAACCTGACTGCTGTTTCCCGGAGCCTTTTCCTACTCCCCCTCTATCAGGTTTCCTTCTCCACCACCTTTCTGGTTAAGTCCTTTCCTCAGGGACAGAATCCCAGGGCTTCTACTCTCCCCATGGATTTTCTCCTTTTCCTTCTCTAAGACCAGAGAATGACTGCAGGCTCCCATATCACAGTCTCCTTCTGCCCTCACTGGCCTTATACCAGCTCTGCCTGCTCCCTGGGCTCCATCCTCAATCAGGGATTGCCTATCAAGACTAATCCTCCTTCAGGAGTGGCCTATCACATTAATTGGCTCCTTCTGAGCCTTGTTAACCCTTTCCAGGCTAGTCTGGGGTGAACCAAATCACTGGCAGGAGGAAAATTAAGATACATAAATGTCTTTCTATGGTAGGTGTCCCCCACATCACCATAGTATTTGAGTGCTTCACAATCTTTCATACATTTATCTTCACAACTCCCCTCTACTATTATCCCCATTTTACAAATGGGCAATGGAAGCATAGAGACTAAAGCTATGTCTATATTGCGCACCTTACCATGGTGAGGCTGTGTAATTGCAGCCGTGCCATTGTAAGGTGCGCTGTGTAGCCACTCCTTTTCGCTGGGAGAGAGCTCTCCCAGTAACAAAATAGAACCACCTCCAACGAGGGGCGGTAGCTTTGTTGCCACGAGCGTGGCTCCTGCTGACGAAGTACTGTCCACATCGGTGCTTTTTGTTGTTAAAACTTTTGTTGTCCAGGGGGTGTTTTTTCACATCGCTGACTGACAAAAGTTTTAACGATGAAAGTATCAGTGTAGACAAAGCCTAAGTGACTTGCTCAAGATCACAAGCAGGGAGTTGAACCCTGATCTCCCAGGTTACTTTCCTAACCCCTAGACCGGGGTAGTCAATTATTTTTTGTCAAAGTCCATATTTCTTGGTCAAGATATAGTCAAGGTCCAGACTCCAGAGAAATATTTTTCACAGCATAATGACGGTAATGATAATAGTAAGTAAATACAAAGATTTTGCAGTCCATTCAAGTGTCTCCCGGTCCAGATTTGGCCCGCAGGCTGCCTATTGACTGCCCCTGCCCTAGACCATCTTTCCTCTCCTCCTTCTTTGGTTAAGGAGAGAAGAGCAGAAGACTCCATGAAGTCCGACAGGCACCTCACCCTACAGATTTAATTTACCATTGGAAGTGCATAGATATGGCAATGAGAGCTATAGAAAACTACTAGAGAGCAACTGCCCTGGAGATTCCATCTATCCATAGAATGTAGGAGTGGCACAGTGTATTCTCTTCCATAAAAACGCTCAGATAGAATACTTTTCATCCATAGATATCAAAACGCTTTACAAAGATCAGTATCATCATCCCCATTTTACAGATGTAGAAACTGAGGCACAGAGCTTGGACACAACTTGTCCAAGGTCACACAGCATGCCAGTGGCCAAGCTGTGCCCAAGTTTCCCAAGTGCCAGTGCTCTATCTACTAGACAACACTGCCTCTCCGCCCTGCATAACCCTACAAGGACCCCTCACTCCTGATGTGTAGGGACCCTCTGTAGAAAGGTGGCATTTCAATCTCCAGTCTTTCAATGCCTAGTCTCTGAGAAAACTGCCAACACTGGTGTCAGCGTTGATGGTGGCTTTTGTAACAGGGATCCATCAACTCATTTCACACGTATCATGGAACGGCCACCAGACTGTAGTGACTTTTAGGACACAACAAGCTGGAGATGTAAAGCTCCTTATCCCCGAATATTAATCCTCTGAGCTATTCAATTGCCCAAACATATGTGGGAGATTGGGTCTCTACCATCAGTCTCTGTGTACCCCATTAAACATCTCAGGGCCAGCTAGTCCTCATATGATGAGAAGGTGGAGTTAACGCTTGTTTGAGGGGGGGAGCAGAGGAGACACTTACTTTATTGGCTGCTTCTACCTTAGCACAAACAGCATCCATGGCAGCCCGTTCCTCCAGTCGCTTCTGTTTCTTCTCCTTGGCTTTACTTGACTTTCTCTGAAATAGAATGATTCAGGGTTACAGCAGGACAACCCTCACCTTGTCTTGAACTCAAGGGCACTACCTATAATGGGCATAAAACTGAGGGGTGGTGGCAATCTTCCAGTCTGGCCCAAAGGAACTACATATCTCAGCATGCAATGGTCCAAGAGTCATTTGCTTTGATCAAGATAGACTAGCGCACTTGGAGACCTGTAGTCTCCACAGGGCATTAAAGGACAGCTGCACGCAATACTGCAGAACGAAGCCCAGTGGCTGCTGTCTGCCCATCCCTACGTCATGCCAAGTTTCATGACTGAAACAGATCAGATATTGTTCAGCAATACCGTTCTAGTTACTGCAACACAGACCACAGAAATTCAGACTTGGGACTTTAAAAAGCCATTTTATAGCTGCTTCCAATGAAAACTGTTTTATACCAAGGTGGGTTGTTGAGGTTTTTTTTGGTTGAACTATCAATGCAAATATTTTATATTAGTTTTATTTTAAAATACTGCCCACAAATGGTTGAGCAGAAACACTCTTTTCACTAGCAGAGACCCACAGGCATGAAAAACCATAATCTAAGGATCAGATTCATGAAACACAACCAGTTTGATTTTAGGAATTTATCAAATAATTCCACCCTGTATCCCGAAAGCAAAAGAAATTGCTTGTTTACTCTAAAAAGAAAAGGAGTACTTGTGGCACCTTAGAGACTGACAAATTTATTTGAGCATAAGCTTTTGTGAGCTACAGCTCACTTCACTGAATGCATCCAATGAAGTGAGCTGTAGTTCACGAAAGCTTATGCTCAAATAAATTTGTTAGTCTCTAAGGTGCCACAAGTACTCCTTTTCTTTTGCGAATACAGACTAACATGGCTGCTATTCTGAGACTTGTTTACTCTAATGTAACTCATTTAGACTTCATTCATATCCATGTTTAAAGTTTTCCTTTTTTTAAAATTAAAAAATACTATCTTTTAATATTTATGAAACATGTGCCAGGCACTGCTGGAGACTTTCAGGGACAGCACTACATTGGGATAAGATTTGGGAAATGCCACTCTTTAAAGGGAAGCCCTGCACACACCTCTACAGAAGCATATTTATTGAATAGATTTTCAGTACAAGATGAGAAAGGCAAACAATGACATCTGGCGGAAGATGAGCTATGCAATTAGCACAGCTGTTGCTGTACAGTCTGTTGGATTTGTGGTTGCTTCACAGCCTCGGAATTGCTGCACATGCAGCCCTGCATCCTGGCCAGCATTTGCTTTGGAGCTGATCATCCAGATGAAGAAACTGCTTTATGAGACATGAAACACTTGTTCCCCATAGCACTGGTGATTTGTAGAGCAGATCAATACTGGGAATCTAACTCAGGTCACCATTTAGGGATCACAATAGTAATTTTACTCTGCTCCACTACTCACCCTACTGCAATCATGCTTGGAAATGCTGCCGTAAGTCATTTGTTTTCTGCAGTGCTGAAAGTTTAGCTGGGTCTGCAAGTCACTAAATACTGGTGAGTGTGAGCCAGTACTATGCTTAACCTTAATGCGCACATAAAAAAATAAACCACCCAAGTTCAAATCAGGACACCAGTTCTCCTGACATGTGTCTGGCAAACATGTTCAGTCTGCACATGAACCAAGGGGAAGTGAGGCAGGAAAGCTGCCAGGCAGCAAGCTACATAAACACATGGCAGCAGAGCGTCTCGTGAACCTCCTTTGCACAGACCAGACTGAAAGTTGCTTTCCTGAAATTGCTTGTTTAACCCAAAACCCTGATGTTGAGAAAATTCCTACTCCCTTGCATGCACAACTTTATGCTGCCTGACACCAGAGAAAGCAGATATGAGTACTTTCCTTGGGGATGCGGAAAAAGACTTTGATTGGGATGAGTTCCCTTTCACCCATGATTGAGTCAAAACTCCTCCCACTGAATTGAGAGCATGGGCTCATGGCAGATTCATGTCCTGATTAGCAAACTTCAGCACTTATTTCACTTAATAGCTATCCATTCTGACTGGGGCCAGTTGGGGCAAGATTGCCAGTAGTTTAAAAGATCATTATGGCAAGAGGTAAGTTCACCCTTAACTATCCCTTATTTTAGTACTGAAGTTACACTGGACTGCACTATAACTTGCATTCTCCACTCTCGCATTTGGAGATAATCCGTATTCTAATGCAGAGAGGTAACTTTTAAAGCTGTGTGTCTGTGAGAGAGAGAAAGTGCAGTTTGGCATAGTCAATCTTCTGTCTGTTCCCAGAATACGGATAGCAGCAGGCAAGCTTCCCACATGGTTTCCAGCCATCATGGTACTAGGAGAAAGAGGGAAATGGCTTAATTAATCTTCAGCCTCTCAGCAAAGAGGCCAAGCACCAATGCCGGAGGTCGTTTCTATAACATGAACATTTGCTCACTGGGGACCAGACTGAGATCAGCAAATAATTACAGAGGGGCCACCAAAAGGCCATCGGATGGGAATGACTTTTAGTTGCTCCTGACCCAAGGCCAGATGGGAATTGATGACCTAGAAGTAAGACTCATTTCCAATCTCCTGAGCCATCCGGTTAGTGGAGCACAAGGGAGAGATTTCCCTTTGGCCAGCCATAAATGCTTATTGGGACAAAACACAGGAAAAATAAACACCTGTCTGACACTAAAGAAAAGCAGGGTGGTGCCAAAAAACACATGGCACCAATTGCGGAGGAAATAGCTCATCCATGGAAGTATTCAACTCCAGTGTGATCTACCACAGCTTCAGGAAGACCTAGGACAAGCTTTGACGAGCAAAATCCAGCTTCAATGTTACACAGATGGTTTGGGCCAGCTAGAATCCTGTCTGTTGCTGGACCAGATTAAGGTCACACATCAGTATCATGTATCTAGCAGTAGCCACTATCTGATGCTTCCAGAAGGCACCAAGCATAATTATACAAGGCATCTATGCAATACTTGAACTTGAAGTGATCTAAACAAGGAAACAACACAGCACTGCTCTTTGAATCATGTCACCTAGAAATCAGGGATCTGCAAGCAAAGTCTTACCCCAATTTTTGATACTTCGCAGATAGGAACATCTACAGCAGGGATGATGCACTATGACTGAAAACCCTGCAAATGCTGAAGTGGTCTAAACTCACAGGATAGTGCTTGGGGTGGGTGCTGGAGTTAACCTAGCTTGTTTCTTCAAGAATTACCTATATTTAAAACCTTAAACTTTCCCAAAGTTGCTTCTACAATCAGCCCTGCTGTTGAAGTTAATTGGCGTTCTATAGTCAGAACCAAACATACTTTTTCAACACAATTTTAGAATAAAGATTGAATACCTTTTCACCTCAGAAACCATTTACCACTCAGAGCAGTTATTTATTTGGAGAGGTGGGGAAGGAAGAGACACTACCACACTTCAAAAATGCAGCCAAAAGAAAAACAAACTGCCCAGGATTTTCTGTTTAAGCACTTCCTCTTCTCCCCTCCCAAACCCAGGGATAGAACCCCATAGTCCTGACTCCCCGCCCCACTATCCTAACACACTGCACCCTACACCCCTTCCAAAACTGGGAATAGAAACCAGGCATCCTGACTCCCTGCTTTAACTCATGGGCCACACTTCTCCTAGAGCTAGGAATACAACTCAGTAGTCAGACCTGACTCCATGCCATGCTCTAGCATTTAGAACACACATGAAAAATTAGTCAACATGGCTCACACGCAGAAGCCTCTTCTTCGAATTAAATAACTCTGCAGTCTATTTTTAAGACAGCCACACCACTATAACAACAAGAGGCCAATGAAAATAAAGACTCCAATGGGCTTCATAAAGTGTATTTTGAGAGGTTTCAATTGCTGAGAGTTGGGGGATGTATGTGTTTTTAAATAGACTCTGAGTCCCAATGTACAACTAGGTGCAGGGAGAAAGTCAGAATTTAAAATGCTGAACAGATTCCTTGGTTATAGCACCAAAAACCACCTCTCCTCATGGGACCAACACCCACAAAAGTCCTCATTCCACCACAGATGTTGAAGCATGAGCCTCTCACCTAAAATAGAGCTATCTTCACCATACATGTGGTTGCGTCCCAAGGAGAGAAAAATCAAAGCATTTCAGTTCAGAAATGTATCTGGAGCAAACTGTTTCTGAGAGCTTGCTCTCGGGGCTATGTTACCTGAGCTAATATGTTATTCCCCTTCAGTACTGCACTTCTGAAGTGGAGAGCGAGCAGAAAGAACTACATTATCTGGTTGTAAATAAAGAGATTGATGCGCTAAAACTTTACACCTGGATCTCATTCAAACACAAAAACCTGATGCCACTTTTGGGGCAGAATATACAAGAGCAACCTGACAAGGAAAGGTATTCTTAAAGCACAGAAATCCAATAATAAATAAACTGGTATTTTTTGAGCTTGCTCCAAAAAATATCCTCCCATTTGCATTAATATTTTTAGACTCAGTGTAACCCTCTCCATTAGGGTTGTGATTTTTTTGTTTACACAGGTACAAGTGCAGCGTGGACACAATTATACTGCAACAAATGTGCCTTATACCAGTATAGCTTATTTCCCTTCCCATATGGCAACACTCTCTACCGTAGAAACATGTTTGTATTGGTCTAATTACACCTACAATAAGGGGTTGTACTGCTTTAATATACTGGTACAGTTAAAGTGGCATAATGTGAGTGTAGACAAATCTTTAGTAGCAGGTCTGAAGAGAATTTGTTGTGGCTCACAATGCTTTGCATTTCTTTAGCCCATTTCAATAGTGGCATTCAAAGCACTTTCCAACTCCTCACTGCTGTGAAGTAGGAATTTTCCCCATTACATAGATGGGGAAACTAAGGCACACAGAGGAGAAGTGATAGGACTCAATATCACACAGCAAGTAACTAGTTCCTGGTTTCCCTTCTATTCTAACCACTACACCCAGCTCCCATCCCAGAGCTGCAAATAGGATCCACTCTAACCATCTCGACACCACTCTCCTCCAAGAGTTAGAACCCAGCAGTCCACACACCCAGCACACACCCTTAGACGTCATGCCATCCATTGAGAGAACTGACATTAGTGCAGTGTAGCCAGGATCTCTCACACATTTACTGATAGATGTTCTTTAGATTGTATGTTCATCATATGTACAGCCCAGGCATGTGTGCATGCATGCGTGCACACACAAACACACGATGGCCACCTTGTACTTTGGGGTAGGTTCGGTGTTTGGGAGCAGGGCTTGAATATGATGATAAATTGGAGGGAAGAATTACAACCCCCAGAACCCTTTACAGAGAGGTAAATGCACAGTCCATGGCCTGCTCCCATCAGAGGGGAATCCAGACCCGCACTCCATGACCTCCTCCCATCCTCAAGGGGGATGTAGATCATCACCCCCTCCCTTCTATGTCTCTTCACACCTATTCACCATTTATCCACAACTTCCCCCTTATCCCTCTGAGGCCCTCTCCCTGTTCCCACAGCTCCCCGCAAGGTCTCCCCATTTGCATGGGGCTGCCCAGCTCCCACTTTCACTGATCTCCCATCTCTGGTCTCTAGATCTGCAGACTCCGCAACTTTCTGCTCTCCCCGCCCATTGACCTCTCCTCCCCAGATCCCCTCCATGGACCATGCCCAGTTTCTCCCTCAGGTCTTCCACCCATGTTGACCCCCTCCAGGTCCTACCCTCTCTCCCTGGACTACCTTAATAGACTCATCCCAGCTCCCCATCCCAAAAACCCAACCTACCTCCTCCCCGTCCCTGACTCCGCCCAGTCACACTCCAACCTCTTCTCCGGACCCCTCAATTACCCCCTCCCAGACCCGCCTCCAGCTCCCACCTCACAGGACCCCCCCCATAGCCTCCCAACTCCCCCCTGGACCTTCCCTCAGCCCCTTCTCACCGGCCTCCCCCCACATGCACCCCCATGGACACTCCGTCATGTGTGTTCCCCCAGAGACACCCTCCCCCTTCATGATCCGCCAATTCCTCCAGCCCTGATTCCGCAACGACCCCCCTCAGTGACACCCATGGACTTCCCTCACACCCTCCATGGACCCCCAACCCCTCACAACCCCTCCATAGATACTCCCCCCAGGACCACCTGCACCTTTCCTTCCTCACAGAACCCTCATGGATCCCCAGGCCTGACCCCAGGCCTCTCCGGCCTGGTCCCTCCGCGGGGCTGGGGGACCCTGACCTCACTCACCCCCATGGCGGCGACAAGCGGGACCCCACCGACTCCTCACAGATCCGCGGGCGGGGGGACCCACCGGGGGGAGGGGGCGAAGGGGGAACAGAAAACGGTCGGTAGGCACACACTACGCCTGCGTGGGGGCCGCGGACGGAGAAGGAAGGGGCAAGGGGGCAGTGAGGAATGCTCTGCGCAGGCGCGGAGCCAAGGGACTACGGGGAAAGGGAGGGACATGTTGCGCAAGAGCGGAACCGCGCACAATTCGCCCGCGCGCGAGGGAGAGATTCGTGCGCATGCGCAAAAGCGGGGAGGGGGGGTGGCTTAACGGTCGAGCCCGCGTCCAACGGTCGGCGCGAGGACAGCGATCCTCTGATTGGCTAGTGGCCGTCGCGTGAGAGCCCAGCACCCCTCCACATTAGTGGGTGCGCCAAGAGAGACCGCTCCCGCTGCCTAAGCCTCCCCCCCCTCTCTGGCTATGTCCCCACCCTATGGGGTGAATGAACCCTCCTCTCTGTTCCCCATCCTATATTTGCTCCCTCCCCAATATCTCCCCTCCCTGTGCTGCCTCCTTGTAACCCCTGACCTCGCCCCAACTCCCCCACATCCTGCCCCTCCCTGCACCCCCTGACCCCGACTGAACACCCCCTGTGCTCTGACAGGACACCCCTGCTTCCCCTCTCTGTGCCCTGCCCAATGCCCCCATGTCTCCTGGCCCACCAGTGCTCCTACGTCCCTGCCCCATGCCCCTGACCCTGATCCAGTTCTCCCTGCATGCTTTGATCCAAACCAAATACTCCCCACACTCCTGATGCTGATGCTCCCTGCCCCTCCTTGTATCCCAACCCAACAGTCTTTGTAACTGAGACCCAATGCCCCATTGACCCCAGCCCAACATCTGCTCCCGCTCCCTGTGCCACTTGACTCCAACCCAACACTTCCTGTGGCCCCAGACCCAATGTCCCCAAGACCCTGACACAATGCCCCTTTGACTCCTTCCTATGACACCTCACCCCAAACCAATGCCCCTGGCCCCATCTCAACACCCTTTCCCTACACCCCTCCCTCACTCCTACTATGTCCAATGCTATTCAACATTTCCATCAATGACCTGGAACAAGTAAATATAAAACCACTACTGATAACATTTGCAAATGACACAAAGATTGTTGGAGTAGTATGATGAGTGGAACGAGGAGGACAGTCCTATACAGCAATCTGGATTGCTTGGTAAGCTGGGACCCTTCCAACAAAATGTATTTTAATACAGCCAAATGCAAAGTTATACATCTAGGAAAAAGTAATGCAGGCCATCCCTACAGAGTAGGGGACTGTATCCTGGAAAGCAGTGACTTTGAAAACGATGTAGGGGTCACAGTGAACAAACAACTCAACATGAGCTCTCAGTCTGATGCTGGAGTAAAAAAAGGGCCAATAGGATGCAATCCTTGGATGTATAAAACGGGAGTAGTGAGCAGGAGCAGGGAGATGGTTTTACCTCTATATACAGCATTGGTGACATTGGAGTATTACATCTAGTTTGGGGGTCAAATTTTTAAAAGGATGTTGAAAAACTGGAGAGGGTGCTGAAAGGAACCACAAAAATGATTCAAAGTCTGGAGAAAATGCCATATAGGGGAGATTTATGGAGCTCAATCTATTTAGCTTCTCAAAAAGAAGATTGAGAGGTAACTTGAATACAATGTATAAGCACTTTCAGGAAGAGAATATCCCAGGTATTAAAGGGCTCTTTAGGCTAGTGAAGAAAAGCAGAGTAAGAACCAATGTCTGGAAGTTAAAGTTAGACACATTCCAACTAGAAATAAGGCACCAATGTTTCACAGTGGGGATGGGTGAGGAGGGCAAACTCCTGAGGGCAGTGGGGGATTCTCCATCGTTTGA
Source organism: Lepidochelys kempii (assembly GCF_965140285.1). Classification (NCBI taxonomy): domain Eukaryota; kingdom Metazoa; phylum Chordata; order Testudines; family Cheloniidae; genus Lepidochelys; species Lepidochelys kempii. The sequence goes on from NC_136386.1 coordinate 31,364,771, forward strand.
TGTTTCCAAATCCAGACTGGCTGTCTTTCTGGAAGATGCTTTAGTCAACAACAAATTATTGGGTTCAGTACAGGGGTAACTTGATGAAATTTAATGTTCTGTTATGTACAGGAAGTCAGACTAATGTTCCCTTCTGGGTTAAAACTATGAATCTATGAATCCTCATGCCCCGTCCCTGGATCTCCTCTCCCAACCTGATGCCCCCACCCGATGCCCTCATTTCCCCTCCTTATGCCCCCAGCAACCTATGCCTCCTTTCTATGCCCCTTCCCCAAAGCCCCATGTCCCTTTCTGACCACCTGAGGCCCCCTCCTGCAAACCTAACATCCCCATGTCCCTCGCCATGCTCCCTCTCTGCACATCATGCCCTCACTTCCTAAATGCATCTCTTACACCCCCTTTGTATGTGCCCCCTTATGCCCACTGTCCCCCATCCATATGCCCTCATGCTCCCTCCATATTTTACCACCTCATGCCTATGCCGCTCATCCCCTTCTACTTTGCCTCCTTATGTCCCTGCCCATAGGCAAGCAGGAAAAGGGGATGAGAGTGGAGTGTGTATGATGAAGGGGTAAGGGGAGTGTGTAGTGTGAGGAGAGGTAAAGGGGAGGGTACCTGGAGGGAAGGAGAAGCAGGGGAAAGGAGGGCACATAGGTGCAGGAACAAGAGATGTAGGGGGTGCTGCAGCACCCCCAGTTTTGCATGGGGTCCCAACTGCCGGCCAGCTGCCGGCCCCACACCCAGGGACTCCGCTGCTAGTCTCTGTTGCCAGCCCCAGGTCCTGGCTGCTGCCCCCGTGCCCAGGGGCTCTGCTGCTGGCCTTGGTCCTGGCCCTGCGCCTGGGGACTCCGCTGCCAGCCCCACACACAGGGTTCCAGCTGCTGGCCCTGCACATGAGGTCCTGGCTGCCGGCCCCGCACCCAGGACTCTGCTCCTGGCTCCGCACCCAGGGTCCAGGCTGCCAGCTCCGCAGCTGGGGCTCTGCTCCTGGCCTTGGCCCTGGTCCAGGGCTCCACACCCACCGCCGGCCCAGGGCTCCACATCCTCCCCCAGCCCACCTCGGCCCCCTTACCCTATCCAAGGCCCCTCCTGAAGCCACAGCCCTGCTCCCGGCCCCAGCTGTAGGGAGTGGTGAGAGGTGCAGACGGGCAAGGGGCAATGCACCCCCACTCTAAAAACTGTTTAAGCGCCACTGGGAGGGCAGGCGGGGATGGGAGGGGAGGGCATAGGGGAAGAGGGAAGTGGCGGGTGGGTAGAAGGAGAAGGCACAGGGAGAAAAGAGAGGACCAGGAAAGTGGGTGGGAGAGAGGAGGGAAGACAGGGACGGGTTGTAAAGGAGGGTGATGGATAAAGCAGGGAGGTTGTAGAGGAGGGCAGGAGATGAATTGGGGAGTGGGCCTAGCTGATGATGGACTGACACCCCGCAGGGTTTGGAAGGCCTCTCAGTTGCTGTTCTTACTCCTGGCAATGGCTCAGCTCCTAAGCATCAGCTTCACAGTTCCTAGCGTCCCCAGTTGTACTAATCCCCATGTGTCCAAAGACTTAAAATCCTCTGGTGCTTGGCATTTGCCTCAGTGCCCCCTGAACTCATTACCATGCTCCACCCAAAAGGCAGTGGCATCTTAGGAGTGTTCTGTGTGTAGAAATTCTGCAGCACTGTGGAGTGAAAGGTGCAGCATAGCTGCAAATGACTAAAAGGCAGACATGGGACTGAGAATTAGGAACTCTGTGTCTGATCCCAAATGGGTGGCAAACTCAGGCGGGTCATTTTGCCTCTCTGTGCTTCAGTTTCCCCATTCATAATTCCAAAGGGGCTAGATTATATTACTCATCTTGCTATCTCAACGTAGAGCAGGGTTCAAAATGACCCTATTAGAATCGCAACAAAAATAATTAATAACCTTGCTTGTCAGCTGCCATTTACTGCAGACTGCAACACCCTCTTCATCCATTTCTCCAGGATAGGGACTTTTTGGGGTAGGGTAGGAGTGGGGAGACAATTTTTGTAATTGCCCTCAGGCAAGTAGATTTTGTGCTTGGGCTACTGAATTTTCATTACCCTCTTTTTGGCAACAGGTTTGAGGTCAGATGAGAATAATTGTCTAATGATCTAAAATTTACTTAGATTGGAGCAGGCACCGTCCTTTTGTTCTACACTACTGCAATACAAATAATTAGTAATAATAATTGTGATGAATCAATTGTCGATCTGGGCTCAAGCAGACACCAGAGGGCGCCAGCATTGCAGAGTCCCTTCATCAAGTCTGTGGAGATGGCAAGGGGGAGGACTGAGAGCCATCCTACTTGGGAGCAGCAAGTGGTGAATTCATGGAAGTGGGTCGGGAGAGGACTGGTAGGGAGCACATAACAAGGCCGTTACCCCATGAATGCCTGGCTTGGCTGGGTCATATGATCCTAGGCTCAGGTTGTGCTACCAGACCCAGTGTCACCTTTAGAAGAAATGCTCCCAGCTGAAAAGAGCCATTTCACAGTGGCTGAGCTGAGGGGAAATGGAATCACTAAGCATGGAGGGCCAACCCTAGACCTCACTGGCTGCCCACAGGCTGCTCTGAGAAGGTCTTGTCAAACCTCCTTCTCCATAGCACTATCCCCATTTCTTAAGAGAGGGAAACTGAGGCACAGAGAAGCAGTTTGACCATAGTAGCACACACCAGACTTTCCAGACCCATGTCCTTTCTGTCTATGTGAGTGAATTCACTTTACCCTAACTCTGAGAAATGCTCATGGGAGCCTAGTGAGACTGGTTGTTTACCAGGCAGCAAGCCACAGGGCTCTGGTTCCCAAAGTATCAATGCAAATCCCAGGCTGAGGGGAGCAAGGGCCAAGGGAGGATTCCAGGGCACAGCATGAGAGATGACTCCTCAATCCCACTCCAGAGGCTCTTGCTGTCCCAGCCCTGGGGTTCTTATGCACACACTGAGCTCTGTAGATGCCCCTCCATCCTGATTGGAAATCCGCCACCATCCACTGTTCCAGTTCTGGGTCCCTCCTGAGCAGGAAAGATTGTGCTGGGTCATAAAGCATAGTCTGTGGCCTTGACTCTCCCCTCTCTGTCTGCTTTGCAAACACAGTACCATTTAGCTGCAGGGGTTAAAAGTGGGGGATACTCTGAACAACATCCTCCCCAAACTCTCATCCCTGCATCACACACCCCACATACCCAAGCAGCCTCTCCCATCTCCTCCATCCAGCCTGGCTTTTGAGAGGGTCTGAGTTTGCTACCCAGGAATTGCATCCATCCTCTTGCGAGTAGAGGTGGGGGCGGGAGCAGGGGGGCCATGCAGGGCTAGATCGCCTTTCCTCAGCTCTGCACGCAGCCAGCTCATGTATCCTGTCTCCGGGGAAAGGACGAGGGTGGTGGGAGGGGGGTGCGCTTTGCCACGTTGGCTCCTTTCCTGGCCTGCTGGAGACGGCAAGTTCCAATATCCTTGTTCCGGAGTGGGGAGACCCTGAAGCCCAGATGAAAATGCCCCTGCCCCAGTTAAAAGCAGGAGCCTGAAGTACGAGGGGGAGCAGCTAATCTTAGACAGGGCAATACACCCCCAACACACACATACAAAACCATTGCTCTGCCCTCTCCCCCCGAGTGCTGCAACTGCACCAGGAAGCTCACTGCCCCACACCCAAAGAGCTCCCCATCTTACCCCCCATTTCTCTGTCCCCAGTCTTCAGTTAAACTAACCCCAGGGAGCACACTGGCTCCCTGCCTTAAAATCATCCCCATTTTAACACCCCCACACACACTGTTCTGCCCCTCATTGCTGCGTCTGCACCAACCCCAGGGAACACACTGCCACCTCTGCACTAGGAACCCCCCTTTTATCATCCATATTGCTCTGCCCACCAAAATTGCATGTGCCCCAGGCATGAGAAGCCTGTTGCCCCTTCTGTGCTGAGATTTCCACCATCTAGCCCCTCGTACCCCATTGCCCAGACCCAGGAAGCGCACTGCCCCCTCTGCACTAAAATTCCCCCATCTGACCTGCCTTCCCATAGCAGCTCCCGGTGTGTCTGGATTTGGGGGCCTAGTGTTGGGGATTCATTTCACTCCCTTTCACATGGCACTGCTCATAAACCCTGTATCCTTCCTGCCAGCCTTAACTGGGGAAAGGGAGGGTTGCTGAGGGGGCAGCCTGGCTCATTCCCCTCCCAGTCTGGTAGAGCGGATAGCATCATGGCTTGGCACAGAGTGACAGGATCAGCTGCCACTGCTGAAGGTGTAACCCCTGGAGCGGTGGACATGGGGCTCTGGGCTCTCATCACCCGTGTGTGTGACATGTGACCACAGGATGCCCTGTGTCTGAGTGATGTGCGCATGCATAGCACTATGTGTGCCCATTATTTGCCGTGTGGGCAGAATGCCCATCTATGCTTTTATCCCTAGGCCTCAGCCTAGTGGTACCCAGCATGAGGGTGTGTGCATATTTGTTCCAGTTAGCTCCTTCCCAGTCATACCAATGCCTCATTCAAGCAGATCTGGGGTGTAGCGAGAGACCCCTTCTGACCCCTCTCCCCTCCCGCTCGGATCAGAACAATGGTAGGCCTAGCACCCTCCCTCCATCTCTGGGGCAGCTCAAGGTAGGATGAGGCAGGAGGAGAAAGGGGGAAAAAGGTCGGTGTCTCTTTAAGACCATCAGGTTGCAGGGAGCAGATGGCATCTGCTTCCACTCCTTGTTCTTTGTGTGGCTGCACAAAAGAGGGAGTCTGTCTCTCCTGATCTTACCCCCGCCCTCCACCATGGAGGGGGGGTATTAAGATGTATGGGATTGAGGGGAAATTTACTGCAAAAAGTAAACTTGGATTTGCCACACCATGTGCACTGGAGGATGGAGCAGCTCAGGGCATTTGTTGCACAGGCTCCTTCCCCTTTATTAGTGGTGGTGGGAATACAATTCCATACAAGGTCCCCATAAATCCCATCTAGTCCCCCCAAATCCCATCCGGACACCACATAAATCCCCCCCACACCCCAGAATTCCATCCATGGTCCCGCATAAATCCCTTCCATCCCCAATATCCTATACAGAGCCTCCCATCCACCTCCCAAAAAATCCCATCCAGTGCCCCCAAATCCCATAGTCTCCCATAAATCCCATCATGCCTCCCACTAAAATACAACTAGAGCCCCCTATAAATCCCATTCAGACCTCAATCCCATAGAGTCCCCCAAAATCCCATAGAGCCCCCTAAAATCCCATCTAGAGTCCCCCACAAATCCCATCCAGTCCAGCCCCTAAAATTCCATCCACCCCCCGCCCCACCCCGTCCAAATCTCTCCCCTAAAAGCCCATCCAACTCCCCCACCCCCACCACCTCCAAGCAGATGCTTCTGGGAGCCAGCCTCCTGGTGCAGCCATTGTCTGTGCAGGCCTTACTGGCACTGCACAGCACAGATGTAATTTCCCCCTCCCCCTGCCGACTCAACACACATTTCTGACTGGGGGTGGAGTGGGTGCTGAGGTCACAATTTGCTTGGCGGCAGAAGCTGAGAGCTTGGGGTACACATGTTTGTGGGAGCTGCAGGAGGAAGGAGTGAGCAAGGCTGGGGGGATAACACTGGAAACACCAAGTAGTGGATTGGATAAAGTTGTCAAACAATAGCCTTAAAGTGGGGGAAAGATATGTGTGTTGAGCTGTGTGAGTGGGCTGTGTGTTGGGGTGCGAGTGTATATTGGAGAGGGAGCATTGGGGAGGTAAGTGAGTGTATGGTGGGGTGTGGGTGTTTTTACCTGTTGGGGGTGGGGTGGATGTGTATGGATGTGGGGGAGGTACATGTCAGCCTGCAGAAGGTTGTGGGAGTGTTTGACTGTATTTTGAAGCCTGAGTGCATGCGTGATTGCAAGAAGCATATGTGTAAAGTGGCTGTGCATCTGTGGGAAGGAGAGGAGTGTGTGATGGGGGTGGGAGACAGCATCCGTGTGGTGTGATTGTGTGCGTGTGGAGTAGCATTATGGTTGTGTGTCGGGGGGTGAGGGGCAGGAAATATATGATGCCATTGTGTATATAGTTGTGAGGGGGGGTCTGATGGGTTTGGGGAAGAGGCAGCATGTGGTATCAGTGTGTGTGTTTGGGAGGGGGAGAGGTGGCAGTGTGTGGTGCTGATTTGAGTGTATGGAGGCTGTGTGTGGTGCTGTGTGTTTGTGTTTGGGGGTGGCAGTGTGTGGTGTGTGTGTATGTTTGGGACGTTAGTGTGTGGTGCTGCGTGTGTGTGATGGGAGGTGGCAGTGTGTGGTACTTCATGTGTGTGTGTTGGGAAGAGGCGTGTGTGTGTTGGGAAGAGGCAGTGTGTGGTGCTGTGTGTGTGTATATTGGGAGGTGGTAATGTGTGGTGCTGCGTGTGTGTGTTAGGAGGTGGTAGTGTTTGGTGCTGCGTGTGTGTGTGTTGGAAGGTAGTGTGAGTGTGTGGTGCTCCATGTGTGTGGGTATGTGTGTTGCATGGTGGCAGTTTGTGGTGCTGCGTGTATGTATTGGGGATGGCAATGTGTTGCTGTGTGTGTTGGTGGGTGGCAGTGTGTTGCTGTTTGTGTGTTTGTGGGTGGCAGTGTGTGTCTGTGTATGTTTGAGGGTTGCAGTGTGTGGTGCTGCATGTGTGGGGGTGGCAGTGTGTGATGTGTGTGTTGGATGGTGGCAGTGTGCAGTGCTGTGTGTGTTGGAAGGCAGCACATGTGATGTTGTGTGAGTTTGGGGGTGGCAGCACGTGGTGCCGCATGTTTGTGTGTGTTGGAGGGTGGCAGTGTGTGATGCTGTGTGTGTATAGTGGCTGCATATTTGGGGCAGGGGCAGGCTGTTATGTGTCTGCTGGGAAGAGTGAGGCAGAGGCAGTGTGTGGAGCCTCTGTGTGTGTGTATACACATGACCCCAGTCAGGCCCCCCTCCCTGCTGCTCCAGGCTGGTTGCAGCGCTGCCCCAGCCGCTCCCAGGAGGGAGGCATGGCATCCTTTCATCTGCAGCAGGATGGAGAGTGGCTGGAGCTGGATAGAGCTCTCCTCTTGCTGGCCCTGCATCATCCCCCCGCCCTTTGGCTTTGATGATCAGCCTCTTCATGATGAAACACCCAGACCTGGGAATTCAGAGCTTGAGCTGTGTATTGCACATACGAACACAAAAGCATGCATACATGCATGCAAACACAACATACACAGGCATGCATGTACACATAATCCACATTAATGCACAAATACAAACACGAATGTACATGCACATGCATACACAAACATGCACACATGCACGTGCAATGAGTCTGAATCCCCAACTGCGAATGGCCCTGGGGAAGTAGCCTGCATGCTGGGAGGAGCAGGGATTTTGCAGCAGGAACTTCATTCTCCCCAGCCTATGGGTGCCTCATCCCACAACTGCAGCTGGAGGGCGGGTGGATGAAGCAAGCGCTCCTGCTGACGGTGGCAGGCAGGCCCCAGTGGCCTCATGCTCGGCAGGCGGGCGGGGGGGCCAGGCTGCCCTCATTGGTGGCTGCTAAATTTAGGAGCCTGATTATAGTTTGGGGTTTGGAAAGGAGAGAGGAAAATTCCCATCGAATAGACACAGGGCGTGAGTGCACGTGCGAGACAGAGACACATGCAGTGTGAGTGTGTGAGACACATGCACACAGTGTCACACTCAGAGTCACATACACAGGCAGTTACACAGGCAGCCTCACACACACAATCATACACAAAATCTCTGTCAGTCTCTCTCTCTTATACACAATTTCAGTCTCATATACACAGCATCTCTCTCCCACCCACACACACAGTCCCTCTCTGTCAAGGGCCAGCTGGCTCAGCAACCCTGCAGAGGGAATCCACCCCCAACTCTGGTGACCCTGCCCATCCCCCTTGTGCTCCTGCTGACTCCCTGTGACAGGTGCTGTGTGTTAAGTGGGTTGGGAGCAAGGGAACCAGACTTCCAGCGCAGGGGAGGTCCTGGGGGGGATCCCCATGGATGGTCCTCTGGGAGGGGCAGTATAGTGCTTGAGCTTCCCAAAAAAGCCCAGGGGGCACTAACTCAGGGGCTGGTGTGAGGGGGATATCTCAGCCCATCCCACTGCTGCCATGGGAACAAAGTGTGGGCCTGTATCTCACACTCAGACTCCCCAGCAGCATCTCCTTGGCACACCCCCCATTTCTCCTCTGCAAAAAGAGTGGGCGGCCAGAGCTCCCAGCTGCTGCATTCTCCATCCTGCCCTGACATTGAGCATCTGAAAATAACTCCTTCCATCTTTGGAACATCCCCCAGGGGAGAGGGGGTCTGAGCCCTGTGCTACCAGATGGGGAGGGGAAAGGGGCCCTGATTCTGGTCTCCTGGCAAGAGAAGAATTGGGCTCAATGCCAACCTGATGTCTCTGCTGAGACATTTAGCCTCCTACTCCCACTCCTGGAGCATCATTCAAAGTGTGTGTGTGTGTGGGGGGGGAGTAGCAGCACACATCTAGCAAGGAGTCAGCGGTTACACCACACATGGAAAGAGGACAGGGTGGCCTTTCACTCATGTTTGCTGCTGCTGTTCTGCCTACATTAGCACTGGGGTTCCCCACCACTCCTGCACAGTGCCAGTAGCACCGGCTGCGTGGGGGGAGCTCCCCCATACCCATGCTCCCCTGGAGTTCCCCACCATCCCTGTACCAGCTTCCCCCCAGCCTACTGCTCCCATTGTGTCTCTTCCCGCCCCCCACCTCCTGCCACCCACCAGTGGTGTGTTTACAGACTCCCTCCTGCAGCCCAGCCGTTTCTCCAGGCCTGTCTCAGTGGTGGAGAGGGAGGGCCAGGCGAGCAGGTGTCTGCTCAGACAATGGCGCCGCTTTGTTGGGCTGCAGGGGGAGGGGGTGGGGAAAGGAGAAGGAGAAAGAGAAAAAAAAAAAGGTCAGCAGAGAGCTTCCCTTACACTGGGGGATGGAGCCTGGGCTGCATCTTCCAGCTGACAACAGTGTGGAGGCTGCCAGGGGTTGTGGGGGCATGTAATGGGGGGAGTTTGTGGCACTGGGGCAGTGATTAGAATACTGCCAGGATGGGAGCATTTGAGATGTAGGGGTGTCTGTGGGGAAAGAGGGAGGAATAGATGGATGGGACGGGGAGATGGATGGATAAAGGACGTGTATGGGGAGATGGGGGGGGGTGTATGGAGATGGAGGAATTCAGAGGCATGTGGAAGCAGACAGACACTTGTACATGGGGTGGTGGCCAGGGGCAGGGGGTTGCCAAAGCTATAAGCAACTAGAAACAGGGTCTCATAATGGGAAGTATTGGGTAAACTTCTCTACCAGCTCTGCCTGTACTACTTAGATAGATAGATGGATGGATAGTTTAGAGGGGTATATATGGGGATGGATAGTGTTCGCTCCACTGTTGCTGTTGTCTCTAAACACAATACTAGCTGGGCGGGCCAGGGTCCCTACAACATCAGGGGGAACCAGGGACTGGGATCCCCTTCTGCTCACCCCACCCGGCCAGGGCCTGGAGATGGCTGCTACAGTGGAAGCTATGCAGTCTGCCAAATCCCTGGGCATTGTGTATGTTCCTGTTCCCATCCCCAACCCGTTCTGTGCCGCTTGAGCCAGGTGGTTTGCTGGTGGTCTGCAGAAATCAACCCCCCACTTCCTCCCTCAATCACATCCAACATCGTTAGCCCTTGAACAGACCCATCAATACCACACAAGCTAGTTGGACCTAAACATCCCATGGCCTGGTTCTCAGCCACAGCCCAGAGAGACATGCTCAGGGCACAGTGGATATGAAACACCAGCAGCACAGAATGGCAGTGCTGGGCACTTGCTTTGCACAAGATGAAGTGGGCCCACTGTATTTGTGTTTGTGTGTGCTAGTTGTGTGTGATATATGTGAGCTGATTGAACTGGTTTTGTGCACGTGTTGATTGTGTTTGCTGCTTGTGTGAGTTGGTTGTGTGCACACGAGTGTTGGTGGGTTTTGTGCACTGATTGCATGTATTCAGCATAGTCCTATTCCTGATCTGAGGTTCTGCTATGTGGTGTAAATCTGGAGTAACCAATTTACATCAAAGTAACCCAAATAAATACCTGACTCCTGCATTCCAATCCAGCTAATCAGCTGGGAAACAAGCAAATCTCCAGTCAGCTCCCAGAGGGCCTCCCCCCATACCTACCCAACCCCCAGCAATACCAGCACTGTGAAGGGACAAACAGCCTATGCTAGAGAGTAGCTCAGCACCCAACCTACTAGATGATCACAGAGTCTAGGGATAAACAGCTTCTTCTCTCACCCCCTGCTACTTTCCCTCATACTGGAGAGGGATCTGGTCTGCTTTTTTGCACCTCAGAACTTTATGCAAAAGTGGGGGAAGGTTTAAAACCAGCTGGCAAAATCCAGCTATTAGCAAAAATGTGCCTTAAAATTTCCATTGGATTATTAACCCCTTCGATCCCTTCCTGAGGTTGGGGGTGTGAGTAGGACGTGAGTTTATTCTTAATATTGTTAGCATGGGCCAAACAATGTATTTTTCCCTAATCTCATTCTCAGGAATGGCTGAACTGTTTTTGCTGAGATTTGCCAAAAAAGTTCTTCCTGAGGCAGACACCCAGCATGGAAAATTTCAGGCTGAATGGTTAAAGTTTGGCAAAGTTATAAGCAACTGAAAACAGGCTCTAATAATGGGAAGTGTTGGGTAAGTATGAGCTCTGCCTATACTACTTAGATAGATTTGAGTTTTACTTGAGGATGTCCACTTCTCCTTTATTTAAAGTGCCATTGAACAGCTGCTAGGGTATATTTTACACCCCCCCCACCCCCATGTGTTCCCTGGGGTGGCTATCCAGTGACAGGAGGGCTAGAAAGGTAAAAAGAAAAAAAAATCGAAGGAAGCATTAATTTACTTGACATAAACATAAGAAAACAATGGTAATACTGTGCTAATAAATATATTACAAGGGATTCTCCTAGAAGTGATAGGCTGAGAGAATAGATGTTATAGACCTATATCTAGCTATCCATCTGTTCCTATACACACCCCTCTATCTACCTACCTACCATCCATCCCCATACATACACCTCTATCTATTGATCCATCTATCCATAAATATCCATCTATCACCCCACATACCTCTCCATTTATCCATCTCTGTCTCTCCCCATATATACTCCTTTATCTAATCTATCTCTCTGTATACATATTTAAATCTATGTATGCATATCTATTCTATTCATCTATCCATTTATCTATATTCATTCACATACGCTAAGCACATCTGGTCCAAGAAGGCATACAGTGCAATAGGCAGAAAGGGGAGGGTGTGTACTGGGTGGGGAGAAATATACCCATTGAAAAAGCTAGGTCCTCTAGCCTGCTGGGGTGGGGGCTGTCTCCACAGGTGCTGGAATTAGGGGTGCTGGGGATGCTGCACCCCTTGACTTGAAGTGGCTTCCATTCTATTCAGGGTTTACAGTTTGGTTCAGTGGCTCTTAGGACCCCTACTATAGAAATGATTCCAGCACCCCTGGGTGTCTCTGTCTCTGAACAGCCCTCCATTTCTCTCATTTTCTCTCTTTCATCCCTTCTGCAGGGAGAGTGGCATTTTAAAAGACAACATAAAGACCCACCCAGCAGCTCCTCTCATTCAGTACATCCCCCTCCTTACATACACATCTGGGCTCAACTCTCTCTCCCCCTCCTTCTGCCTGCCTCTTGCCCCTGCCTGCCCCCCTCTGGCCAGATGTGTATCCAGGCGGAGGGGTTCAGCTGGGAGGTGCTGAGGCCAGGGGAGCTGGAACTACTTTTCCCCAGCAGCAGCAAGCAGCAGGAGCCGACCGAGGAAGCTCCAGTCTGACTCTCATTGTGTGTGTGTGTGTGAGGAGAGACGGAGGCAGGCACCGGAGCTCCTGTAAAACCTCCTGCCCACGCAACTTTCCCACCAGGGTTCCCCCCTCCACCACACACACTGAGTCAACCCCCCTCTTCTTGCAGCATCCCCAGCCCCTGGAATCAGGACCCCCTACCCCATTTCCACCCCTTACTCCTGGAGGTCACTTTTATTTTTGTGCACAAGTTGCTACATCTTTGGAGGAAGAAAGAAGCCATAGAAGGAAACTGGGGTCAGATCGTCCCCAGGGGAGAGTTGGGGGGAAATCCCTAATTTTTAACCCAACTCCCTCCCCGTTTTTTGCATTTGGTAGGTTATTTTTTGCGGGGGGAGAAGCATCTGGAATTTCAGGTGTTGGGAGCAAAGGGGTTTGTTGGAAAGTCGTCCCCCCCCCTCATTTCAGGGGAGTTTGGGAAACTTTTGAATGGGAGGAAAGATTTCAATCTGGGAAAAGGAACCCTGAAATCCTCCCCCCTTTGCAGGGAATTTTGGGGATCCCTCCACCCTGGGATCCGCCCCCCATGGATTTTTCTGGGGTTGTAAGTTTCGCCCCTTCGCTGTTTTAATTTTGGATTGTTTCAAGTCGCCACCGACCAGCGCGCGCGTGTCCTCCACCCTGAACCAGAGCTAAAGGGGGGGATTCCTGTGGTGGAGGGGGCCGCAAAGCAGAGGGAGCTGGGGGGGCAATGCCTTCCGTGATGGAAAAATCCGGCCCAGCCTCCGGGATCCTGTCGAGGAGCCGGGCGAAATCGGCCACCAATGGCAATCATCAGACCTCGGAGGATGAGAGCAGCGAAGAAGAGCATTCGCATGGTAAGTGCCAGACTGGGGGCACAGCTATTGTGCAAGGGGCAGGGAGCCAGCTACGGTCCACTCCACACACGGATCACGCGTGCGTGTCCCGGAACGGGAGCCGAGGATGATTCACTTGCTACACGCATGTGGACTGGGGGGTCGTGACACGCCACGAGCGTGGACTTGGTGGGGGCTCACGCCACGCGTGCGGTCGAGGGGGGGTCGTGGTGCGCCACGCGTGTAGACGGGGAGGTCACGCCACGCTTGCAGACCGCATCTTCCCGTGGAGGAGAAAAACTCCGCTGGAGTGAGAGGCCCTAAGGGTCAGGGATAGGGAGCTGGCGACAACTTCCCAGGTCTGGTGAAGTGACAGCGTGTGGCCCGGTTCCCCCAGAATCGGGAAGCGCGCGGGGAGGGAGGATGCTATCTCCCCAGTGACTTGAATTAACCCCACTTTCTAAGGCGTCTCAGGATCCCCTCCTCACCTGGCGTCCAACAGGGAGACGTGGTGACCGCCATGGCTCCTGGGGTTAGCTGGGGCGGCCCGGGACTAGAATACAGTGTAGAATACAACAATGCTGGAATATTATTTCTCCTGCAATCCTAGCTGGGGCCCGATCCCTGGGAGCGGCGGGGGGGGGACGACACACAGAACAACACTGGGGTGTTGGGGGGGCAACCCCTTCCCAAACTTAGCCCCAGGGTGAGCAAAGGGGCGCTCCCGGCTGAACAAAGAGCTGGGGCATCACTGGAAGGTTGCTTTTCCTAACAGATTCGACCCCATTGTCCCCTGGCGCCCTCGTGTGTGCCTGCTGCCTCCCAGCGTCAGCCGGCTTTGTTAGCCCCCCTCCCCCCGCCGCACACCAGCGCCAGCAAGGGATGTGCTGGGGGGCTCCGAGGAGATTAGAGCGGCCGATTCCTCCCACCGGCCATGTGGAATCCGTTCGGGGAATGTGTGGGGGGGGACAGTTACGCCCCTTTGCTGCTGGCTCTGGGGAGGCACAAGCAACCCAGGAGTACGGGGTGGGGAGTCAACAGGGTGGAGTGCTAGTCTGCTGTTTGAATACCCTCCCTTGCCAGCCCTGTTAGCCCATCACTAAGGAAAGGGGGGGGGGTCTCACCTCCGAGACCTCTCATGTTCTTCCTCCAAGTGTGCAGAGGTGGTGGTGTCCCACCGCCCCCAGCTGGTCAAGATACTGGGAAATTCTGCCAAAGACACCCCCCTCCTCCCCAGCGAGAGCGCCTGTCACAACTGCGCTGCAGCCAGCCACCACCCCCTGCCGGGGGTGGGGTGCATCCTGGAGGGTGGGGGTTATATAGTGTTCAGGAAGGGGGTAACTACCTGGGTGGTACCCATCAACAGCTGGGAGCCCTTCCCATTCTAGCTTGCCTGTGGGTGTGGGATCCTCCTAGGAGCAGACCTCCCCCCACCACGTCCTCTCCCCATTCCCCCCTCCCTTGCGTGTGTTTCTTGGGCCCCGTGCCGGAAAGTGAAAGCAGGGCAGCTCCTTGGCAGGCGCTGGCTAAATGCTTCCAGATCAGGCTGCAGCTGTGACAAGTCAGGCTTCCTGGGAAAGAGAGCCAGGGGTGGGGTGGGAAGTAGAGAGGGGAATGGGATAGTGTAGCCCCCCACCCCCCGTGGACCAGTGCGTCTAGGGCTAGATTGCTTGTCCAACTCTGATATGCAGCTGCGCGGGGGGGGGGGGGCAGGGGCCGCGAGGGCTGTTTCTATACAGGGATCCCTGGCCTGGTGCTGGGATGCAGCCATCTCTGGGGAGGGCTGTCTGGGCTGATTAACAGCTAAACAAAGCTACACTGTAGTTTGGGAAGTGAAGGAGAAGCTGTACTTATTTGACCGAGTATTTAGGAAGAATGGTATTACCAGAGCTAGGAATTAATACTGCATAAGGGCCAGCACTGACTGGGAGGGTAGAGACCCCTAATGAGCCCCATCTCACTTCATGCAGCACAGCGCCCCCTAGTGCTTAACTGGGGCACTGGGGTCAGCACTGACTGAAGGGGAGAGCACCCCCTACTGAACCCCCTGCCCAGCTCCCTGCAGCATAGCACCCCCTAGTGCTGCACTGGGATCTGCACTGACTGGAGGGGAGAGTACCCCCTACTGAGCCATCACTTCCTGCAGCATCTTGGGGGGGCCTCCCAACTAATCCATGTCACATCTCAGCCCTGTTCTATGGGAGCTTGGAACTCACAGGAAAGTCCAAGATTTCCCTCCCTTAGGGGAGGGCAGCTAGGGGTTGAGGGACTAACGCCTGGGTTCTCTCCTTCAACTGCAGCTGCTCCCTCACACCTGCCCCTCTCCTTCCCTTGTAGACAGCATGATTCGGGTGGGGGCTGATTACCAAGCTGTGATCCCTGAGTGCAAGCCAGGTAAGGGTACTGATGCTGTCTGGATTCCTGGGGAGGGGCAGAGACAGCAGGGGGCACCACTCTTTAGAAATCCTAACTCCAGTCTCCCAGGATCAATGGCTGTACCCACCCAGCCTCACTCAGTGAGGGCTTGATGGGGGGAGCAGAGAGAGGAGTGAGGGGTTGGTCTGTCTGCAGGCAGCCTTCCCCCCCTCACATGTTGAGGGAGCCCCCTCCCCCAAGACAGTGCCTGGGTGGGGTTGAGTGGGATTGAATGGGGGTGCTGGGCTTTATTAAGGTCCAAAAGGGCGGAGGAGCAGAGGGGAAAAGTGTACTCGCTTCCTCCATGCATGGTGCCTGCCCTCCCAATGCCCCACCTCCCCCATTACCAGGAGCAGAGCAACATACTCTGGGCCTGACTGTGCCCATAGTCTCTCCTCCCCACACTTGTGCATTGGCACAGCAAGAAGCTTTTCCTGGCATAGAGCTACAGCTGCCTCCGCTGCCAGCTGGGCTGCTGGGGGGCTCAGTACAGTTGCTTTTCTCTCACTGTGGCTGTCGGTTGGGGTTGAGGGGCATCATCAGAGCTGTGCAGTGGGCGGAGCATAACGGGGCTGTGGGTCAGGATTGAGGGGCACTGGCAGAGCTGTGGGATCTTGGTTCCTGCTGCCCTCTTCATTTTGTGGGGTGAATCCTAGAGCGGAGCAGGGGCTTGGGGGCTGTGATGTGTGGGGCCCAGGAGTGTCTGGCAGGGGGAGCTCTGTGCTGACCCTTTGTCTCCTGTCTGTCTGATGCAGAAAGCCCCGCTCGCTACAGCAACAAGGAGCTGAAGGGGATGCTGGTCTGGTCGCCCAACCACTGCGTGTCAGATGCCAAATGTGAGCAGCCCTTAGCCCCTATCATTAGCACATGGGCACCACAGCCAAGGCACCTGCTGGCTGTGGCTGTTCCCCCCTCCCGCTGCCCTGACTGGGCAAGGCACCAGCCCAGCAACCCCTTTCTCCCTCCTCTGGCACAGCAATGCCCCCTTCCCCTGCCAATCAATGCCCCAATCCAGCTCAGCACATGGCCCTCTTTTCCTCCCTGCCCAAGCGTAGCTCACTGCCTCTTTCCCCTGGCCCAGTGCACTGCCCATCTCTCCCATCTCCCACAGCCCCCTCGTTTGCCAGCCCAGCATGCTACCTCCTCCCCTCCCCAACCTCTATCCCCCCGGGCCCACCCAGCAACCTCCACAGCACAGAGGGCTGCGCCCTCCCCCACCCAGCAATCCCCTTTGTCCCCCAAGCCCAGAATGCCTTTCCTAGCCCAGTGCACAGCTGCCCCCAGCAAACCCCTCCCCCCACGCCCAGTGTGCTGCCCCCCTTTCCCATGGGCAGCAAATCTCTCTCCCCCTTTCCTTGGCCTAGCAATCCCCTCTGCCCCACCCAGCATACTGCCCCCTTACTCCTCCCCTGGCCCCCACATGCTGCTCCTCCCCTCTGCTTTCCCCCACAGATGCTCTAGATGAGTCATTTCTAACTCTTCGGCTCCTGCTCCAGTGGGGTTTAGGACCTGGGGGAGATGGCCATGGCTTGCCCCCCTCCTTCTAGAGATATTCACTGCCCAGGACCCTGCTTCCCCATCCTGCAGGGCAGGGCAGGGCAGGGTTGGGATCAGAGAAATGGAGTGGGGAGGGTCCACTCTGGGGATCAACTTCTTGCACTGCAGGGGTACAGGGGGAGTGTGGGCTTAGACAGAATGTCCCTTGGGTGAGACGGGGCAGGGGGGCTGGATGGTTCTCACACTTGCTGATCTCAGACCCCAACACAGAGAGACAAATATCCAGCCCCACAGCATCAGACACCCCCCTTGCATGCACACCCCTCAGGTACCAGAGACGCCACCCTGCGTGCACCCCTCGTGTATCACAGGTGCACCCCGCATGCATAACCGCACATCAGACACCCCATTCATGCACACCCCTGTGTATCAGACACCCACCCGACATGCATGCCCCCACATCAGACACACCCACCGTGCATGCACATCCCTTCCAGGCATGTCCCCACATGCACGCACCCTCCCCCCCCTCCCCCCCCGGCCCTCTCTGGCACAGCTGTGCACACATGACTGGTATCAGACCCCTCCCACACATAGACTCAGTGTTAGACACTTGCCCTCCCCGCACATACACATTCAGTATCACACCAACCCCTGCCCAATACACACTTGGCATCAGACACCCCCTGCCATGCATGTGCTGTGCTGTCTCAGGACAATCTGCACAGTGGATGTGATACGTCTGGTGGTGGGAATTGGGAGGGAAGGGAAGGGTCCTGCAGGAAGTTGTCCTGATGACTTGTCTCATCTCTTCTCTCCTGCCCAGTGGACAAATACATTGCAATGGCCAAGGACAAGCATGGCTACAACATTGAGCAGGTAGATTGCCCCCACCCCGCACACTGCATGGGGCAGCCGTGTGGGGGTAGATCCCACAGAATTTGGGCCTTTTGATTCTTGTGTCCCCCAGGTCCCAGGGATACAACCCCATCTTACCTCACCATGCCCCGGGATGCCTGACCTGGCCTCCCCCCAACAACCCCCCCAGGATTCTACCCCGTCCTTGGGATACTTAACCGTCTTGCCCCCATCTCACCCACCCTCCATTGCCCTGGGGACGCTGACCACTCCTGCCCTGTCTCATCATCTTCCCCCACCTTAGGGACACATCTCCCCTACCCTACCTCCAGGACACAGCAAACCTCACCCTAGCTCATCTCCCTCATTCCATCCTGGGGATCCCCATCATCCCCATCTCATCGTCCCCTCCCCACCCTGCGGATGCTGCTGCCCCTCTCACCCCCCATATCACCCCAGGCCCTGGGGATGCTGCTGTGGCACAAGCATGATGTGGAGAAGTCTCTGGCTGACCTGGCCAACTTCACGCCCTTTCCAGACGAGTGGACGGTGGAGGACAAGGTGCTATTCGAGCAGGCGTTCAGCTTCCATGGCAAGAGCTTCGCGCGCATCCAGCAGATGGTATGTGCCTATTACGCCCCCTCAGCCAGCAGATGGTGCTTGCAACTCACCCCTTGCAAACAAGCAGATGGTACATTCCACTGCACTCCTCTCCCCCATACAACCAGCACATGGTACCTACAATCTCCTTGCAGCTGGCACATGGTACCTGCCCCCTGTCGCACAACCAGCAGATGGCACCTGACATGCCTGCTCCCCCCAGCCAACAGATGGTACCTGCCATCCCTCCTGTAGCCAACAGAATTGGCATATGCTACAATTGCCCCCCCAGCCATCACATAGTATGTTCCATGCATCCCCACCCAGCAGCCAGCAAAGATGGTACATGCCACCAACCACCACCTGGCAGCTAGCAAAGATAGCTTGTGCCACCCCCTACTCCCATAGCCAGTGGATGGTATGTGCCCCGCTCCCTCCGCTGCAGCTAATAGATAGTATATGGCACCCTCTCTTTCCTCCACAGTGACCAAATGGCATTTGCCACTGTCTCTCCCCCTGCAGCCAGCAGGTGGTATGTGCTAATGACTGCACTGCCCCCCCTCTCCACACCCAGCTGATGGTATATGCCACCATGTCCCCATCTCCCCCTGCAGCCAACCTATGTGATATATGCCAACCACCCTACCTTGTGTGATGGTGCTACCTCACCCCAAAGGGACCTGGCATGGGGGTGGGGACTTCCTGTACCCTCCATAGCTGGGAGCCCACCTTCCTTCCCATGGGGATCCTGGCAGGCTTCTCCTTCCTCTCCCCCTCCTACTTTTTCCCCATGCATCCCATCTCTCCTTCCCCCTGCATCTCCGCCCCTGCCCCCCCCACATCCCCTCTGTCCCTCCAGTCTCTTCCCCCGACCAGCATCTGCTCTCCCCCTCATACCTCTGGCATCCCATCCCTCACCCCATCACTCCCCCCCAGCATCTCTTCCCACCCCTCGCCCACGCCCACTGCATCCCATCCCTCCCTCCTCCTGCATCTCCTCCCACCCCTGCCCCCCCACATCCCATCTCTGCCTCCAGTCTCTGCCCTCATACCCCTGGTATCCCATCTCTTCCTCCCCATGCATCTCCCCCTTCCCCACATTCCCATCCCTCCCTCCAGTCTCCCCTGCAGCAGGCATCTCCTTCCACCCCTCCCACACCCAGCATCCCATCCCTCTCTTGAGTCTGTCCCCTCAACAAGCATCTCCTCCTGCTCTCTCCCCTTCCTTGTCATCCCATCCCTCCCTGGACCATTCAATCTCCCCAAGCACCTCACCACTCCATTCCCAGATATCGTATTCCCCCCACTCACCCCCCTGCCAAGCGCCTCAACCTCCCCACTCCCCCCAAGGCATCTGACCCCCCTCCCTTATCTGTCCCCAGCTCCCCGACAAGCTGATCCCCAGCCTGGTGAAGTATTACTACTCCTGGAAGAAGACAAGGAGCCGCACGAGTGTCATGGACCGACAGGCCCGCCGGCTGCTCAGCAAGAAGGAGAGAGATGACAGGTGAGGTATGGGACGGGGGAGGTACAGGGGTGGGCAGGGTGGGGATTCTGGGTGAGGGAAGCAGGGCAGGCTAGATGGCCATGGAGGGGGTGGAGGGCAGATGGTGGGGACAGGGGGTTTGTGGTGAGGTTGTGGAGGGTAGGGGCTGGGGAGTCTGGTTGGGGGGCAGCCTGGGGTTCTTGGTACCATCCCCTCTAACCCATGCCATGCTCCCCGCCAGTAACGACGAGATGGAGGAGGGACGGGCAGCCAGCGAGGGGGAGTTTGATGCCATGGACCCCAAGAAGGAGGTGAGGGGTTGGGGGTGGGATGGCTCACAGGCAGGTGGGTGGGGGAGGGCACATCCCCACTTGCTTGGGCTCTGTGCTTTGAGGGGTGGGAGAGGGGACCCTGGGCTGCAGTGGATCATTAGAGGGCACTGTGCTCCAGGGGTCAGCAGGAGGTCAGTAGGGGGCACTGTGCCATGGGATGGTGTGGGGGGTGCTGTGCTGTAGGGGGTGTTGTGGGAGGAGCCAGTCCATGGCACTGTGCTGCAGCAGGGATCCCTAGGGGGCGCTGTATTCAGACCAGCTCCATTCCCTGCCCAGCCAAGCTACCAGAAGCTGCCGAGCAGCCGGCCGGGCCCAGGATCGGGCTCAGGGCCTGTGAGGAAGGAGGCGCAGCTGTCGCAGTATCGGCACCACCCACTGCGCTCACGCCGGCGCCCCCCCAAGGGCATGTACCTGAGCCAGGATGACATCGCTGGTATATCGGCCAGCCCTGACGTGGGCACCCTGGCACTGCGCCACCTCGACTCACAGCTCGTCTCCCTCAAGCGCCAGGTAACCCCAACCCCCCATCACACCTGCCAACCCCCCAGCCCTGCCATGGGCACCCTGGTGCTGCGCCACCTCGACTCACAGATCGTCTCCCTCAAGTGCCAGGTAACCCTGACCCCCCATCAGCCTATCAACCCCCCAGCCCTGATCTGGGCACCCTGGTGCTGCACCACCTCGAACTGCAGTTTGTCTTCATCAAGCACCAGGTAACCCCTGACCCCCTTTGCCCCCAGCTCTCGCTGACAGGCCCCTTCTCTCCCCATCCACCCAGGTCCAGTGCATCAAGCAGATCAACAGCAGCATGAAGCAGGCCCTGGAGGGTGGGATTGACAAGCTGCGGCCCCCCGAGGTGAGATGAGGGGCACCGACCCCCATGTAGGGGGAGAAGGAACAAGCCCCTGTTGGGGGAGGTGAGGTGCTGGGCCCAGCTCCCATGGGGCACAAGGGTTGGGGAGAGGAAGTGCGAGCCCAGTACCAGCCCCATGGGAGGGTGAGGGAAGGGGTGGGACCAGCCACAAGGGGAAGGGCAGGTCTGAGTCCTAGCCTGATGCTCTCCACTCTCCCGCCAGGGGAACGGCAAGTTCAACTCACGCTGGACAACAGATGAGCAGCTGCTGGCTGTGCAGGGTGAGCTGGGGCTGGGGGAGGAGGCTCCAGGGAGGGAGCGTGGGGGCGGGGTGTAGACACCCCTCCCAATCCCGGCTGCCCCCTGGGTATCTAAGTGACACCAGCCTGGGGATGTAGCTGGTGCCCCCTCATGTGGATAGCTGCCCCTGGACTCCTCCCAGCATGCTGGGGCCCTGCCTCCCCTGGGTAGCTGATCCCCTCCCCTCTCTCCAGCCATCCGCAGGTATGGTAAGGATTTCCAGGCCGTGGCTGGGGTGATCGGCAACAAGACGCTGGCCCAGGTGAAAACCTTCTTCGTCAGCTACCGGCGCCGCTTCAACCTGGAGGAGGTGCTGCAGGAGTGGGAGGCTGAGCAGGGGGGATCCCCAAGGGGCCGCTCCCCGCCCCATGACACCAAGAGCTCCAGTGTCTCACTGGCCAGCAGTGAGGACGACGATGAGGTGAGGAAGGGGTGAGACCCCTGACTTGTACCCACAGACCCCTCCAATCCCAGCCTAGCTGGTGCCCCTCAATCTAAACAGCAACCCCCTGCCATCCCAGCCATTCATTCTACCACACGCAGCTCCCACCTCTGCCATTTCCCTCAGTCTGACCAACGGCCCTCTGCCCTGCCAGCCCCGGGCACCCCACACACTCAGCTGAGCCCCGGCAGTCTGACCCACAGCCCCCTGCCCTGCCAGCCCTGGGTGCCCCACATCCAGCCAAGGCCCATCAGTCTGACCCACGGCCCCCTCCCCTGCCAGTCCCAGGCACCCTGCATGGCTCCCCACTCACTCTGCTCTCTCCTTGCAGGTGCAGATCACAGCCGTGTCCCGCTCTGCCCAGCAGCAGCCGCAGCCCCCAGCGTCCAGTGCAGCAGCTCTGCCCTCTGCCTCCCCCCGCCTGCCACCCACCACGCTGTCGCAGCCTCCCCCCTTGCTGCGGCCCACGCTGCCCACAGCACCCACGCTGCACCGCCAGCCACCCCCCCTCCAGCAGGGTCGCTTCCTGCAGCCCAGACTGTCGCCCAACCAGCCACCCCCGCCACTCATCCGGCCTGCTGCCTCCCGCAACCATGGGCGGGGGCCCCAGCACCCCTCCTCACTGGTGGGCATGGCTCTGGAGCCCCCTCCCCCATCCTCCAGCTCCCTCTGAGTTGGGGGGGAGGAGGACAGCTGAAGTCCCCTGCTTCCTTAGTGCCCTGGATCCTGCTTGGTTAAGGGGTCAGGGCCTTCATCTACCCGATAGTGACACACTAGGGGTCGCTCTAGGACCCCCCCCAGGGGAGGGGAGAGACTGAAGAACTTGCATTGGCTGAACCCAACCCCTCTGGGGAGCAGAGGACGCCCCAGGGTGGTCCAGTTGGTCTCTAGGCAAAATCGAGGAAGGGGCATGGGTACCAATGCCAGCTGTGGGGGTAGTGGGGGGGAGGGTTTTTTTTTTTTTACTTGTAGAGGGATCAGTTCAATGGAGTGGCAGCCCCCTGCTGGTGAGCTGTGCCCCGTGCAGGACAGGGACCCCTCCTCACCCCCAGGAGCCTCAGCAAGGGGTGGGGAGGGGCTCCCTCCTGTGGCTGAATGAGCTGGGGGATGTATCTCCTGAGGGGGGGATGGGCACGGGAATGTTCTCCTGGCACTGGGGTGGGGGGAGCTGACACTGGCCCCCGGCTGGCAGAGCAGTTGCTGGGGGGGGGTGGGTTGTGTGTTGAAGGGCAGTAGCACAAAGCCCCCCCCAAATGGGGCACAGCTCCCTCACTTTGAGGGGCAGCACGGGCTCCCAGGGGGGACCTGAGTGCTGGGTTCCAGGTAAGGGGGTAACCAGCGATAACACTGGGTGAGGCCGCTGCGGGAGAGCTGGGGGGAGCAGCATTGAAGGGGCCTTGGAAGAAGCACAGAGCTGGGGAGTGGGATCAGGCATTCCCCCTCCTCCATCTAGAGGAGAGCAGCTCAGTAGGCACCTGCACAGCTATGGAGACCCCCCCTTGCTTGGTGCATGCTGCTCTGCTGGGGGAAGGGGGGCTTGGGGCAATGGGGCATTTGTAGGTAGGGCTAGTAGCTGCAGCCCCAGGGGTGGGGTGGGGGAAGGTAGGAGCTGGGGGCAGGGAAGGCGGTTACGTTGATGTTGCATTTTGAATAAAAGTATTTTACTAGATGTGTCCCGAGTCCGTCCAAGTGCTGCCCCCCCATCTCCCTCAGCCACCCTCCTGGCCCCCCCATTCCACCCCAGACCGCCAAACATCAGCTGCCCCAATTCCTGCCCTGTGGAGGCGTCATGGACTCCCTGGAGCCTCCCACCCCCCATTGCCTGGGGCAGGAAGGGCCTGTGCTTGGCCAATGGGCACACCTGGCTCTTGGGCTAGAGGTGAGCTGAGCCCACAACTCAGCGGGGGCACTTTCCCCCAGTGCCCAGGGCCAATGTCCCGCCCAAGCCTGGCCAAGGCAGAGACTGATGTGGGAGCCCCAGCAAGGATTTAGCCCCAAGCTTAGGCAAAGCTCTGGGAACAGCAGTCAGCTCCTCGGCCCTGGGCGGGCTGGGTCTGGCCCCTCCCTGCTGGATGCAGCAGGGGCCCAGACTAGCAGAGAAGGCAGGTGAGGAACCAGCTTCTGCTGGGGGAGATACAAGCTCTGCTCTTCCCATCTGGAGCTCGGAAGGCTTGGCTGGCTCCCCCAACCCCCAGAGCTGGTCCAATACGAGCTATTGCCTCACCCACCTTGCCACTGGGCTGGGGTATTAGAGTGGCTGCCCCTTGCAGCAGCCAGGCAGGTGGGGCCAAGGGCAGGATGGGAACCCATCAGCAGTTAGGGCCAAGAAAGGTGCATTCACTGTAGTGGGGACAGTCCCAGGGGCCAACACCCCTGGAGCTGCTAGGCTAGAACCTGCTGCCGTGGATTCCTGGTGCTGGGATGGGCCTGTACAACCAGCCCCTTGAGCCTGGGTGCCCAGGACAGGGGCCCTGCCAGTGCTAGGACACAGCCCAGGGTGAGGCTTGTGGCTCTAGGATCGTCCAGCTGGGGGCCTCCGCTGGGCTGGGCTGGCCTGCAGCACCAAGGAGCCTGTGACTCCTGCACCTCTACAGCTCACTGTCAGGGTGCCTGGAAGAGGGTCAGTGTTGAGGCCCAACCCAGCGTGTTTGGCTGAGCAAACCCTGGGCCCTCCACTAGCTGCAGAGCTCGGAGCAGGGCTGATGAACCCAGAACAGCCACATGAGGGGAGCCAAGACTCCCCCTAAAACCAGTATTGCTACAGCACCTTCCAGCCCAAGCTCAGGCCAAACCTCCACCCCCAGTTCTGGGGGGCTGTTTATATAGAGGATCCCTCACCTGCTGCTGCATTGCAGTTGCCTCTGGGGTAGTGCCCAGAGAGCCCCAGTTGTGCAGCTCCTTTGGGGTTGGGGAGGGCCAGCAGGAGCTGAAGGAGGGACATGGGGGGCAGAGGAATACAAAACAGGAGGCCGCAGTGGCTCTTTCTAGAAAGTTTTAATCTAGAACCTGGAAAACTACATCGAATCACAGCTCCGCTCCAGGGCCCCAGCGGGGCCAAAGCCCTCCAGGAGGGGACAGTGGCAGGGCCCACCCCACCCCACCTGCAAGAAGGGGGCAGCATAGAGCCCATTCCCTGACCCACCAGCAGGGGGCAGCGTCAGGGGCAGAGCAGATTTTTTTTTTGTTTTTTATTTAAAAAAAAAAAAAAGGCATTTTCTGATCAGAATAAAACAAAACAAAACAAAAAAAAACCACTCACAAAACCGAGGTATCAGTACAGATATATACAGGCTGGGAGGGGCCAGAGATCGGGGGGGGGGAAGGGGGAGAAACAGCCCTCGGGGCAGGGAAGTACATTATTTAGCATCACAAGTGTGGCTATGATGGATGGAGAAGCCTGGCGGGGGGGTGATGTTAGTGCAGCCAGTGTAAAGGGGGCTGGGGGGGGAAGCATGGGAAATCCTACAGCCAGTGTTGCGGAGCGGGTAATGGAGCCAGTGCTAGGCCCTGAAACACTGGCTGAGGGGGCCCTGCTAAGCCAGGGCCAGCTGTGATTGGAGGGGGATGTTAGACCCTCTTCCCCCCCCTCCCCACCACACAGCTGCTGCCTTCCCCCTGCCTATTCTTGGCTTCAAGTACCTGTGGGGGCACCCCCCCTATAATGCCTAACAAGAAAACAGGGGAGCAGCTCTGGGCTCAACCAGGACCGCAGCCATGGGGGCAAGGCCTCCCCTTCCCCCACCACTACTGGGGCAGAGGGGGAGCCAGAGCCAAGAACCAATGGCTGGAGAGTGGGAGGAGCCCCTGTTCCGAGGCCAGGTAACAGCCCTGCCCCCCCAGGGAATCATGTGGCATTTCCAAACAGCCCCCCCCACTGACAGGATCATCCAAAGTCCAGCATGGGGGACCCTGCAGCTCCGTGGCTCCCACAACTCCTTGGCCCTGGCACAGAAAACAGGACAGGGGCCAGGGCCAGGCACATGGGCTGGGGGAAGGTGTCACTCTAGCTCCCCATTGCTAGATAGAACCCAGGAGTCCTGACTCTCCCCCTCCCCGGAACTTTAGGCCCCTTCCACTGCTCAGGGTAGGCCCCCAGCAGTGCCCACTGCTGCTAGGGAACAAAGTGGGGGGGTCCCCACCCCCATCACTCAGCCAGTCTCAGGGGGCAGAGGGCACAGCGAAAGCCCTGGTGGGCACAGAGGGGGAAGCTGAGCTGCAGCTGGCAGATCCAGAGAAGGGCCCTCGCTGAGAGCTCAGGGCTCCCTCCTGACACCTGACAGCCCCTCCAATGCCCCCCGGGGACCCAGCTGTGCCCAATGCGGGCCGGGGCACCCTGCTCCAGGGCTGGCGGGGGGAGGGGGTGGAGCCAGCCCTAGAGCTGGGGGGAAGAACACCAAAGCTGCAGTGCAGGTTAAAAACATTCTCTTTATTGTGTCTAAGACAGGGACTCAGCTCAGGGCACAGCCCCCCGGGGGAAGAGGCCTCAGACCCCTCCAGCCTGACGCCCCCACCCCTGTCCTGGGGGACATCACCCTGGGACGGGGGAGATTTGGTATGAACTATCCCCAATTGCAAGATGCACATGGTGTGTGTGTGTGGGGGGGGGGGGAAATGCATCCATCTGCACCCTCCATCCAAGCAAGGGATAGGCAGTGGGGGAGAGGAGGCTGCAGCTAAGAACCTCCCCACCCCGATCGGGTCTCTGACATGGCACAGCTGGGGTCCCATTTGAAGGCTGGGGGAGAAGGGGAACTCACAGCGCAGCCGCAGCACCCCTCCCGCATTGCCCCCTCAGTGTGAGCAGATCTGGGGAGGGGCTTGTCCGCCTGGGCCCAATCACCCCCACTCAGGGCAGGGGCTCAGCCTGGGAGCTCTCATGCTACAGCCGGCTGGGGGAGAGGCTGCCAACAACCCCACCCCCATATTAATGCCCAATGGAGACACCCGCAGGAAGGTGGGGCCTGGCTTTCCCAGCTTCCTGCTGCTGCCCCAGCCTGTGGGAGCTGCCCTCAGTGCCCAGCACAGCAGGCCCAGCCCCAAGCAACCTGCCCCGTGGGGAAAGGGCAAGTCAGCGTGTGCAGGAGGCTGGGTGAAAGGCATTGTGGGAAAGGGGGAGAGGTGAGGGGTGAAAGGCATTGTGGGAAAGGGGGGGGCAGACTTCTCTGGCTTTTGAAGCACTTCTCTTTTTGGTAAGAGCTCCCGGCCAGCATGGCAGGCATATGAGGGGCAGTACCACGATTTGCTGGAGCCTGCATGCTGGCAGCAGCGGGGGGCAATGCTGCCCCCCAGCCCTCCCCCCGCCACCGTCTCTGCTGCCGCCCCCACCAGGGTATCAAAAAATAAACATTTCTCCAATTAATTACAATCCTGCGAGGGGAGGAGTGTGCGGTTCTGGGCCCCCCCGTGCGCTCTGGGGGTGCGTGTCTGCACGGGAGGCAGCTGTGCCCCCCTCCTCTGGTGCATGGCCAGGGGGCATCTCGGCACAGCAGTGGGGGAGAGAAGGCATGTTTCTGCACCCCCTGTCCTGGTGCACGGCTGTGGGTCCTTGCAAGGTGGGCAGAAGCGTCTCCAATGCCCCTCCCAGGCACACAGCTCGAGAGAGGAGGGTCTGCGTCTCAGTGCCCCCTGGCACACCGCCATGGGGAGATCCTGCAGCTCAGGATCTCCTCGTCCCAGCCCAGGGCACGTGGGGTGCAGCACAGCAGGGGGCTGGTTAAAGCTTGAGCTCGTTGGCCACCTTGGAGGCAATGTTCTTGAAGGCCATGGACGTGCCCGTTATCCGTTTGAAGCGCACGCCGTTGAGCGACAGCCGCGGCAGCTTGCACACCTCCATCTCCCACTGCACAAAGGAGTCGTGGCCAGGTGCCCCGTGCATACACAGCAGCATGTACTTCTCCTGCAGCTCGCACTGGCAGCTGTTGGCGTCCAGCACCTTGCGGATCTCCTTCATCATCTCGTTGGGCTCCATGGAGCTCGTTGTCTTCATGCTCCAGGTGAAGCGCAGCGAGCGAGGCTTGGCTTCTCGGTTCTCATCCCGCTCCTTGTCCCCGCTCACCATGTGAGGTCTGCAAGGGGGAGACAGCGTCAGTGTGGCAAGGGCACTCCACCCCGACTGCCCAACCCCCAACCTGACAGCTGGAGGAGACAGAGGCGGCATTAAGGACAGATGGACAGACAGGAGCAAGGGCTGAGACAGAGGGTGCACTCCAGCCAGGGGCCCCCAGAGAACATCCAGCCAGCCGGGGACCCTAGAAGAAAGTGAGCCCCAAGCCATGGTTCCCCCCAGTGAGAACCAGACAGGCAAAGCAAGGCTGAGCCGTGCACCCCCCCCCCGGGTTGCCCACTCCAGATCCCATGGCTGGGGGGTCCCAGGGAGCAGGGAGGCGGCTCCGTTCTCACCTGAGGGTCTCCACTCGGTCTTTGCTCTCTGGCTCATGCGGGTTCCTCAAAAAACAGAGCAGGAGAGTTTAGTTTGGAGGGGGACGGGGAGCGAGAAAGCTGATGGCCGCACCCCACAGCTGGGGAGCGAAAATGCTGATGGCCCCACCCCTGGGGGCAGCCCCCCTCAATTGCAGGGGGACAGGAGGGGAGTCCCCCTGCCTCAGCATGGGCATTGGCATGAGACAGCTCCCTGCATGCCCTGCTCCAGTGTCCTCACACTTGGCAGAGGGGGAGCAGTGCATGCTGGGAAAGGGTGCTGTGGAGAAAGGGTTGCTGGGAGCCCTGCTGCACTGGGAGGACTCCCAATACTAGAGCACAAGGGAGACCCCAAAGGCAGGGGAGGCTGCAGCAGACAGGGTATGACTTCGAACGCCATTGCCTCCTCTCCCCTTCAGGAAAGAAAGGAGCTAGGGCCATGCTGGGGGTGAGCCTGGCGCAGGGTGTTGTATTATTGCTGGGCATCATTCAGCAGCCCCAGGACAAGCTGTCACTTGGCAGCAGTGCTCACCTCCTGTCCCCAGGCAGGGACTGGGCCAGGCTGGCATGAGTACCAGGCATTCACTGGCAGCGCCCACCCTCTGCACCACAGAGCTTGGGCCAGTGTGAGAATGGCACAGTGAGTTATGGACCTGAGAAAAGAGCTCAGGAGGAGTCTTGGAACCAGCCCCCGCATGCTCCTCCCAGAGCTGGGGACAGAACCCAGGAGTCCTGGCTCCCAGGCCTCCCATGCTCCTGCTGGAGTTAGGGACAGAACCCAGGAGTCCTGGCTTTCAGCCCCCCAATCCCGCCCTGAGCTGAGGATAGAACCAATGAGTCCTGGCTCCAAGCCCAACCAAAGCCCTCCTGGAGCTGGGGATAAAACCCAGGAGTCCTGGCTCCCAGCCCCTCCTGCTCTAATGCACTAGGCCCCACTCACCCCCCAGAGCCAGAGTCCATTCAGAAGCAGATCCGGGGGCAGGGACAGGTTTGCCATCTGCTCTTCCCAATAATGAAGGGACAGAACCGGCTCAGAGCCAGGACACTACCAACCCCCCGCTCCTTTCCCCCCAGATGTGCTTGGAGGAGAGCCGACTAGAGACCCCCTTCTCCATGGCCTTTTGGGGTGCCCCCCTCTGTCACATGATGCTGCTGATCACTGTCCTCTGAGTCCACCTGCTGCGCAGCCCCTGGGCCAAGGACACAGCCTCCCAGAAGCAGGGAGAGGGGCAGGCTCCAGCTAGCAGCCAGGCAGGGGTGGGGGTGGAGGGGGGCTGGGTTGGGGGAACCCCCCCACTTTCCATCCAACTCCCACCCTGCATGCAGGAACCAGAACCCCGGAGCCCTGATCTGCAGCAAGCCCTGGCTCGGCTAAGGCAGCCCGAGTCCTGCCTTGCACCAACCACCCTGCCCCACTAAGGGCATCAGCGCTGCTCCCCCTTTCACCACTGCCCCACCCTTGCTTCCCCTAGGGACGGCCCCCAGCCCACACAGCCTCATGCCCACTGTCACCCAGGGCACGACGGCCCAGCCCAAGCCCAGCCCCTGTCACCCAGGGACCAGTAGCACAAGTCCCAGGGGATGGGCGCCCCCGCATGGCCAGGGTCAGAGGTCAGAGCAGCCACCTAATCCCTGTATCAGCCATCTCCTGCTGGAGACCTGCTGCTCAACTCCTCGGGGGAGGGATCCCTAGGATGACACCCAGCCTGGGGCACAAACAATGCCAGGGCCCTGATCCCAGCTCTGATAGCTAGAGAGGAAATGGCACAGAAGGGGGCACAGGAGTGGGGGCAGACAGACAACATAAATCCACAGCCAAATCCCAACCCTTCCCCCCTGCACAGCAGCCTGAAGCCCAGCTGCTTGGCACAGCCTGCGCTGCCTGGCTGGCTCCCTTTGCTGGTTACAGGGCAGTTACGGGCGCAGTCATGCAGGGAGCCATGCAGCACAGCGCAGCCGCCTCCTCCCCACAGACTCTCGGCCAAGAGCAGCTAGAGTCCAGGGCTCTGCCCCAGCCCTGCCTAGGCCCCTCCATCCCAACCCCCCATTCCCGCAGCCTGCTTGTGCCCCTCCATCCCAACCCACAGCCTCAGCCCTGCCCCCAAATCCTGACCCACAGCTCTCTGCTATTCAGCCCTGCCCCCACAGCTCTGCCAGGAGTCCTGACTCCTAGCTCCCTCTGCTCTGCCCACTGTCCTGAAGCTGCCGCCAGGGCACAGGGCCTATCCTTTCTATTTTCTCATGGGAGCGACCACTGTGAGGGAGGAAAGGTCCTTGTGGAGCTCGTTTCCTGGTGGGGCCAAGGCGGAGGCCCCATGCCTGGCTCTCCTCATAGGGAGTGGTGACAGTCCAGGCCATAGGTGGGTGGCTTGGCTGGTGAAGAGCCTGGCCATGTTTGCCAGCTGCTGTAGGGGGCACCCTGCCAACCCTCTGGATCGGAGAATGAAGCATGGAGGGGGTGCTGCTTCAAGAGCAGCCAAGCGCCCCTTGAAGCAGCCCCTTACCCTGGCAGCCCCCCTAGACCATATTCCCAGCAGGTTAGCAGCCATGGCGAGCACCCCACGAAGCCCCACTCCTAGTGCCACATGCACGGGGAGAGGGTTAGTCTGGGGGGTGGGTCCAGTTAGAGATCAGAGCCTCAGCACTGCTCACCAGGGAGAGGCAGGGCCCCCTTAAAGGGACAGTGCAGCCTATCAGGCCCCATGCCACCCATGCTAGGCTATGACTGAGATGGCAGGGACTCTTCCCCCAGCCTCATGGATGCAGGGGGAATTGGAAGACTCAGAGCCAGGTGTAGGGGGGGATGCCCACAGTGGTGACCCCTCCTGAGCAGGCTGCCCTCAGGGGAGGGGATTCTAGCCAGCCCACTAGGCAAGAGGGGGCCAATAAGCCCATTGTCCCTTTAAGTTGCTGTCGGGGCGCCAGCCCTGACCCCAGCAGACGGGGTGGGACGGGGTTAGTATGGGATGGATAGGACAAATCCAGAGAGATGCCTACCTTCTGGCAAACCTGAAAGACACATTTCTACAAAAACACAAACAGAGAAGAGAAGGGAGAATGTTGGGTGCATCACTGCAAGACCCCAGCCCATGGGGAAAGGAGACACATGGGGATGAGATGGTGCCACGCCATGGGGCAGGGCAGCACTGCCCCTACACACCCACCCACAGCACAAGACTTTCAGCCACACCTAACCACTAGGCCCCACTCCCCGCAGAGCTGGGAATAGAATCCAGGAACCCTGTCCCACAACCCACTGAACCCCACTCCCCTCCCAGAGTGAGGAACAGAAGCAAGCAGCTTGTGCTGGGTGGAGCGGGGGTTAGTACCTAAGCAGAAGGAGGGGGGAGCTGCCACCATGAAGGGGAATGTTGGTTTCCGGGGACTCATGGCTCCTCTCCCAGGTTCCTGGAAGCAGCCAACCCTCACCCCAGCAAGCAACAGCAGGAGGGATCAGGGCAGAGGCTGGGCCTGAGGACAGGCCTGTCCAGCTGTGAAGCTCAGAGCACTTGACTAAACTCCCCCCAGAAATCAGCCCCATTTTACTGGGGGGAATCTGCCACTCAGACACAGCAGAAGAGTCACCCAAGGCGTCACTGGAGACAGAGCTGGGAACAGAACCCCGGAGTTTTGGCTCCCAGGCCCCTCCCCCCACTCTAAGCCCATAAATGCCACCCCCTCCCCGAGCTGGGAATAGAACCCCAGAGTCCTGGCTCCCAGTCCCCTCCCCCCATGCTCTAACCCACTAGAACATACCAACTCCATGCATTTCACAAGCCCCCAGCCTTTGTGGTCTCCATTGACCCCCTGGGGCCCAGCAGCAGTCTTACAGCTGCCCTGTGAGTTCTGGAGGAGACCCTGGCAGCCCTGGGGCAGGGGTTAGAAGACACTCCCCTGTATGAACAGGCCCTGGGCCACCCCAGCCCAATCCTCAGCATGGTCCTGTGCTCAGGGGCAGCTTGCCTGGCTGCTGGCCTTAGAGAGACATTTCTTCCCTTCACTTGGCATCTACTCAAAGTGCCCCCTTGTACTGGCAACGTGCCCCCACTTTGTGCTCACTGCCCAAAAAGGCTCGTTTCCCACTTCTGTATCCCGTGCTTTTTGCCCTGCCCTCCAGTTCTGCTGGTGCCCCTCAAACCTGATCTACAGCCCCCTGCTGTTCAAGCCCAGGACTCCCCCCACAGCTCTGCAAGTGTCCCTCAACCCCAACCAGCAGCCCCCATTATCCCAGCCCTGCCCCCGCAAACACAGCTCTGCAGTGCCCCCCAGTCACACCCTGGAGCTCCCTGCCATGGGCACACGGTGGTTTTGCGATACAGGACTTTACACAGATGTCAAGGGCCACCCAAGCCAGATCAGAGCTGCACAACACAGACAGCAGCAGACGACAGCGCAGAGGGGCTATGAGCCAGCTGGGAGCCCAGGGGTGCCAACCCCAGTACGTGGCACAGCACAATACACAGCTTGCTCTCAAGTGCCCTTGCCAGGGATGCGCACAGGGCTCACTGCTGCCTGCCAGCCCAGGATGCTCTATG
Organism: Lepidochelys kempii; assembly: GCF_965140285.1. NCBI lineage: Eukaryota > Metazoa > Chordata > Testudines > Cheloniidae > Lepidochelys > Lepidochelys kempii. The sequence goes on from NC_136386.1 coordinate 31,397,143, forward strand.
CCTCTCCCTGGCCTGGGGATGCAGGTATTCTAAGAGCAGGCGAGCCAACAACAGCAAAACGCCTTCCTCTCCCCCCGGCATAGCACAGACAAACGCAGGCCCCCCCGCTCTCACCTGCGCGAAAACTTGGAGGTGAACTTGCTGAAGATGCTGCCGGAGGCGCCCCTGCGCCCCTGGCTGTTCCCAGAGGGTGAGGCAGGTGGTACGTTGTAGGGGAGGTTCTGCTGGTCCCGGACCTGCCGGAGCTGCCCGGCATGGAAGGTACTGCGGCTGGAGATGCCCCGCGGGAAGTTGGTGCGTTCTGGGATGGCACTGCTGATGTTGTGGGCAGAGGGTGAAGCCACCGGGACCCTCTGGGGGGCAGTGCTGTTGTGGGGGCAGAGATCCAGTCAGGGGGCAGTGCTGGGAGACATGCCCAGCCCCCCGAGGCTTCCAGTCTTCAGGGGGCACTGATTGCCAGCATCTACTCACTTCCTGACACAAGTGCCACCCTGGTGCCAACCATACACTGGGCACCTACTCCTCTGGGGACCAGATGAATCCAAGAGACTGATGGTGGGGTAACCTGGGGCCAGATCAGAGCTGGCGCCCGCTGGAGAGGAATGGACCTGTACCCCACTCCCCACGCCCCTAAGCAAGCCAGTTCCCCCCACCCTGGGCCAGATCAGAGCTGGTGCTCCCTGGAGAGGAATGGACCTGTACCCCACTCCCCATGCCCCTAAGCAAGCCAGTTCCCCCGACCCTGGGCCAGATCAGAGCTGGTGCCCACTGGAGAGGAATGACCACATATCCCATTCCCTGGCCCCCATGCCAGACAGTCCCTCAGCCAACCTACACAGCACTTAAACACCCGTGGCTGGCCTGTGTCTGCCGACTCAGGCTTGCAGGGCTCTGGAACTTGAGCCTGGACGTCTGCGCTGCTGTTTTACAGCCCTGCAGCCTGAGTCAGCGGACACAGGCCAGCCGCAGGTGTTTAATTACAGTGTAGACATACCCTTAGTAACAATATTAAGTGAAGCAGACACAGGCAGCTACAAAAGCCAGGTCAGTCAAGATCCTGCCCCCCACCTCGGCCTCTCCCTGCGCAGCGTCGCTCCTTAGTGCCTGGGAGGAGAGGGGAAACAGGGCACTCTTGCATGCATGCAGGAGTGGAGGTGCCAAGGAGGCCAGTTGTTCCAGGGTCTCCATCTCTGGTTGCACAAGGCCTCAGTGGGGACCGTTCCCCGCCAGCTAGATGTGCAGCAGATGGTTATCTCCAGCAGCTGACCCCTGAGGCTCCCCTTGTGGCTGGAGACCACAGATCAGCTGGGACACAGAGAGCTAGTGTGTGTGGGGACCCTAGGGAACGGCTAGCAGGGGCTATGTGGAGGGAACGTTAACCCAGGGCTGAGACTCCAGCCCTGCACAGGCTTCCCCCAGTTCTGGCCTCGGGATCATGGGATTAGCCATCGCCTCCCTGAGTGGCTGGGTGGGTCCCTGGGCAGCACTGGCTGCAGGGATCACCCGGGCCACCCACCATGGACAAAGATGGGGGTTGCCACCTCTGCTGGGCCCCATGGCCCAACACCCTCTTGCTCACTCACTTGCAGGCCCAGTGGCCCAGCGAGGGCTGAGCAGGAAGTGAGCGAGGAGCGGACACTAGGGGGCACCCTGCCTGCCTACTTGCCTGGGTCTCTGGGCCTCACAGTTATTTTCAGTGGGGGGCAGCGTGGGCTTGTTGGGGTGCACCGAGGCAGACATGGATTTCTGGTGCTGGCGCGGGCGCGCGGAGCCCACGGCGGCGGAAGCAGAAGCCGTGGAAGCCCTGGACCCCGGAGTGGTTAAACTAGGAAACAAAAGCAGGGGAGAAGCACAGATTTAAAGGGAGGGGAGGGGAAGGGGACGTGAGGCTGTATCCAGAGCTGCACCTGCTCTCAGGGTCTATAGGACTCTCCCACCTACCCTCCTCCACAGTGCTGGGACCTGAGGGGTGACTGGGTTGTTCTCCGGGTCCCAGGTCTGGCACTGCCATGTGGCCAAGCAGCATCAACTGCATTTGGCCCACTAGCCACCAGCCCGAGAACCAAGCTTAGCTGGCCCCAGGATCAGGGAACGACTCTCGCTCTGTGCACCCTAAAAGGAAAGCCCCACCCCATGAGCCAGCCAGCAACTCCTGCCCTGGGGCCTGAGTGGAGCCAGTGCCCCCTTGAAGGGAAAGGCACCAGATCCCATTCCCCACCACTCTGAGTGAGCCGGTCCCCTGCCCTGCGGCTAGACTGGAGCCAATGCCCTCTAGAAAAGAAAGGCCTCAATATCTCAGTCCCCTAGACCTGCTATGGCCCCCTTGCCACATTCCCTACAGAGATTTGGGGGTGGGGGCACCCCAGTTTAGAATCTTACAACTTTTCAGGAAGACGTAAGCCCACTCAGGAAGGGAAATATCCAGCCCCCGTGCTGCCCTAGAGATACAGCCCCATGTTGGCAGAGACAGATCAGGGAGCAAGATATACAATATACAGCCCAGTATATGTGTATATGGGGAGGGAGGGACACACACTCAGATGCAGAATGGGCAAGGGGCGGGTGCTGATGAAGGTGAGGGGTAAAATAAACGAGATGGGCAGTGGGGTGCAGGTGGGCATGGAGCCTCTCCCCCCACTGGGGCCCTGCAGCAGTGGGGGATGCTGGGTGCACAATGAACAGGAGCGGAGATGGAGCATCAGCAATGGGAAGGGATGGGGGTGTCCTTCTCCAGATGGGGAACCTTTTGCCGCTCCTCAGTCTGAGCTCAGTAGGGTCTAGAAGCAGCCGGGCACCCAAAGCCCAGTCACCTGGCACTGGAGGGGAACAGCGGGATGTGCAGAGCCCAGTCACCAGGCACTGGGGGACGGGGGACAGCAGGGTGCATAGAGCCCAGTCCCCAGGCACTGCAGGGGAGGGGACAGGGGATGCACAGAGCCCAGTCAGCAGGTATGGGGAAGGGAGAGGGGAACCAGGCACGTGGAGCCCAGAGGCTGTGGGAGTGGGCAGGGTACTGGCCTAGGACTTCCACAGCTGAACGCACAGAGGGCAGCATGGTATGAGCCAAACCCTGGGGTGGGGGTCTGGCATGACCCCCTTGCCTACTGCCCCTCCCACGCTTGCTACATCTATGAGGGTGGCAAAATGAGCAGCAGTCCCCAGGGAACATCGAGTTAGCTCCCTTGGGCACTGGAAGGGGAGAGCTGCCAGCTCCCGCATTGCCGTGCCAGGGTCCCTGCTGCCCAGGCAGGAAGCCCCCTCCACTCCTCCTCAGCGCTGGATGCAGTGCGCTCTCTGAAGTGGGGCACTGTGCAGAGATTGTGGTGTTGCCGAGCCCCAGGGCCCCAGTGTGGCACAGATGGGAGACAGACGCCCTGGCGGACTCCCAGCATGGCACTCCAAGGCCCCCAGGGATGGGATGTCCCCCATCTAGCCTCCTATCCGGGACTGCCCGGGGAGCCCTACCTGTCCTTGCCATTCTGTATGGAGTTCTGGCCCAGGCTGGTCCGCTCCAGCATGGGGGAATTCCGGCTCCGGTTGGTGCTGGTGGAGAGGACACTGTTCTGTTGGGGGGGACAGACATGGAGTGAATGGGAGGGCGTCTGACACTTGCTACCCCTCACCTCATCCCAGGCCCATCCTGCACAGGGGGAAACTGAGGCACAGAGGTGAAGTGACTCACTCAACTTCCCAGAGCAAGTCTGCAATCAAGCCAGGAATAGAACGCAGGAGTCCTGGCTCCCAGCTCCCCCTGCCCCCAACCCATTAGGCCCCCCCTCCCCAGAGCCAGGAACACGACCCAGGAGTCCTGACCGTGGATGGGGTGGGCGTGCTCTTCTTCCTCTCGAGCCCGGTCAGTGGGCTGGCGGGCACTTTGACGGTGCTGCTGGCCTTGCGCCCAGCCTCACGCTCCTCCTCGGGGCGCTTGTTCTCTGCGTTGTTGCTCTGGGTCTTCTTGGAGTATGAAGTGGAGGTGGGGATGGCAGGGACTGCAATGACAGCGACGGGCCTGCGGGCTGAGCATGGGCAGCACCAGATGGACCCCCAGCCCCTGCTGTCTGGCCAGCCAGGGGCCATGGGTCCCCCATGTCCCCACCACCACCCAGGCTGGCCAGGAACCATCCCATTTCAGTACGGTCTCCCGTCTCCCTACCATTGCCACCCAGCCAGGGGCCCCAAGCTCTGCTTCAGTGCCCCCACCCAGCACCACTACCTGGCTGGGAACCATTCCCCTCCACTGCCACCTGCCCCACTTGGCTCTGGCTCTTCCCCATCACCACAGGTGCCAGGCTGGCTGCCCTGGACACCCCTGTGCCAGGAGACCAGAGTAGCTTGGTGTTCCTGCTTGCTGATGGATTCCAGCTCCTGCTGCTGAAAGGGGGCTGTGCTGTCACGCGGCCCTGGGACCATGGCCTCAGGGAGGAGGCCAGGGAGAAAGACTGCAGACCCAAGGGGGAGTGGCACCCCAGTGGGGAAACCGCTGCCAGCCATGGCTGAGAGCAGGGCCCCCTTTCTCTAGCCCTTCCTACTAGCAGAGCTCACAGCATCAGCCTCACTGTTTGTTTTCAAAAGGGCTGCCCTGGGTCACATTGCTAGTCCACAGCAGAGCTGTGGACAGAACCCAGGAGACTCCCAGCCTTCCTCACTGTAACCACTAGACCCATCCCGTAGAGCTAACTGCCAGACTAGCCAGCAGCTTTGTTGTTTTCCCCGGCTCTGAGAGGCTCCAGGTGGCCAGTGGGGCGCTACCTGGGGGGTACTCACCCTGGTCGCTGAAGCGTCGCTGCTTGGGGTTGGCCGAGACGCTGCGCTGTACCTTGTGTGAGGGGGAGGGGGCGCTACTGTTGGCCAGCTCGGCCTGAGGCCTCGGCTTCAGCGTGATGTTGTCATTGTCCAGCTGGAAGTACAGGAGACAGGCCGGGGTTTCCAGAGAGCTCCAGGGAACGGCAGGGAGCTGGGCAGGGCACGGGTACTGCACCAGCCTTCACTGCCAAAAGCCTGCATTGGCAACAGGCTGGCACCACGGGGATGGCCAGTTCCAGGGCCTCAACCCAATCACTACCCAGAAAGATCACTGTGGAATCACAAGGGTGTTAGAAAACAGCCCCTACCAGAGTCCAGGGCTGGGACGGCCAGGGAGCAGCTGACAGAGCTGTGTGATTTTTACTGGAGCCCACCTCCCCACAGTACCCACCTCTGAGTTCTTGTATCCCAGCAGCAGGTATGTGGCCATGACCTCGTTATACTTCTGCCCGACCAGCGAGTCCTGGATCTCCTCCCGTGTGTACCCCATGGAGATCATCAGCTCTGTGGAGAGAGAAACATGCCGTGGTGGGGAGTCCCCCAAGCACAGCCCCACACCCTGCCTGGCACAAGTCGGGCACAGGGGGCACCGCTGCTGAGCACAGGGAGAGGGGTGCCCTGGGGCCGAGACAGCCCACAGCCCCAGTCCAACTGTGCACAGCACTGGGTGACTGACTGTGTAGGTCCCCACTAAGGTGCCTGGGTGATGGGCAGCTGGGGAGGGAGCAGGTCCAGGTGTTTGGCTTGGCTTGTTCTAGCTCCCAGGTGCCACTGAGTAGCTCAGTGCTTTCCATGGCAAAGCTCAAAGCACCTGCTGGCACCAACTGCCCCCTAGCAGCAGGTACTGGGGGGATGACGACACTTTGCAGGGGTCAAACAGGCACAGTAGTTTGATCCAGTGGGGAACAGCCCCTGTGACAGAGCTGGGATTGAACCCATGCGTCCCGGCTCTCAGCCCCCACTCTCCTCCCAGAGCTGGGAACGGAACACAGGCATCCTGATTCTCAGCTCCCTCTAGTCACGAGAGCCCCCTGCCTCTTCAGCAGAGCTCCTTGCACCCCGTAGTTATCTCCCGCCCCACTGTGGAGGGGGGAGCCGTGTACACGGGGCGGGGATGGAGAGCACCAAGGGGCCGAGGCACCGGCAGCACCACTGGCTTGTCTGCTCTCTCCAAGCTGCCATGCCCCCAGGCACTCTGGTGCCGTACCTGTCCGCCGTGGGTCCTTGTAGTCAGGGAGGGGCTCCATGTAGGGCTTTAGCTCGTCGTCCTCATGCCCCACATTCATCCAGCGGTCTTTCATGATTTGCTGCAGTGGAGAGGGGGAGTCAGCAGAGGGATGGGCAGGGGGCACCCAGGGATGCAACACTCACCTCAACCCCCACTGTGCAGCCATTGAAGGAGCCCGCCTCCCCCCAGGTGAGTCAGCACTCAGTGGGCCCAGTACTGAGAGGGATTTGGGCCTTCCTCAGGAGCATCAAGGTGCAAGCCACTGCTGGAGAGAGGATCCTAGGCCAGAGAGGCCAGTGGGTCTGATGGGGGGGGGGAAGGGAGGGATACTGGACTGCACAGGCCCATGGGTCTGACCCAGAGTGGCAGGAACTGGGGGGATGCCAGGCTGGCTGGGCCCATGTGTCTGATCTATGGTGGGTAGGGTGGGCAGCTATACTGAGCTGGCTGGGCCCATCGGGAGGAGAGGGAGGGATATATTGAGCTGGCTGGGCCCCATGGACCTGACCCAGAGTGGCAGGGACTGGGGGGATACCAGGCTATCTGGGTCCCATTGGCCTGGTGACAGAGGTGAATGCTGGGTTGGCTGGGCCCATTGGTTTGATGGAGTGAATGCTGGGCTAGATGGGCCCACTGGCCTGACTGGGGGGCAGCTGCTGTTGAAGATGAGCACTGAGGGAGGCAGGCAGGCTCCTAGGCCATTGCTCCAGCCCCATTCTGCCTCAGTGGGCTGCCTGGGGAGCCGGGAGCCTTCCCCAGAACAAGATAGGACAGTGGGCCCCGAGTGCAGCCTTCGGAGGGGTCTTCGCCCCTGTGCTAGCTCCAGGCTGGGGAAGGGGCATAGCAGAAAGATGAGAGTGCCCTGCTCTAGAGGGGGGTGGGGTAGGCCTGGCAGCAGGAACTCCCTCCTCGTACCAGAGTGCCAGGCCCTCCCACCCTCTCCATAGACTGTTCCCCACAGAGCGGGCCCCACAGCACTGAGGAGACAACTCCCAGCTCCGGTACCAAGCCAGACCCACTCCTCTGGATGCCACGGCAGGGCCTGTGCCTGGTCTGAGAACAGTCCAACTAGCGCAGTGAGAACAGCCAGCTGTGGCAGAGGAGACTCTGCTGGGATGCACTGGCAGGACCCTCCTGCCCCCCAATCACCTCTAAAGTGCCTCTCTTGCTAGGGTTGAGAATGAGGAATTTCTTCAGCAGGTTCTCACAGTCCGTGGACATGTAGAAGGGGATCCGGTACTTGCCCCGCAAGACCCGTTCCCGCAGTTCCTGGGGGGAAAGGAAGGGTTAGCAGGAGGGCCGGAGGTGGGTGCACGGAGACACATGTGAGCACACACAGATGATGTCCACACACACAAACACAAAAAGGATATGTGATTATCCTCATTAGGCAGATGGGGAAAAAAACCAACAACTTACCAGGGTCAGACAAGTCAGAGAACCAAGAACAGAACCCATGACTCCTAGCTCTGAGCCCCCCCCGACTCTAACCACCAGACACTTCGCCCCTACCAGAACAGGGAACAGAACCCAGGAATCGCAGCCCCCTGCTCTACCCACTCCTGTCGTAGATCTAGGAACGGAACCAGGAGTCCTGGCTCCCACCCCTACTCGGGGTGCGCACGATGTGTATGCAGGCTCCCAGCATGCCCAGCGCTCCCTCAGTGTATGTCGGGGGGACAGGTGCCAGGGGCTGAATAGGCCTGTCCCATGCACCATGGGGGAACCGCCAGTGGCAGAGGTGGGGGTGCCGTGCCCACTCACCTTGAGGTTCTGCCCATCGAAGGGCAATGAGCCGCTGACCAGAGTGTACAGGATGACGCCCAGGCTCCAAACGTCCACCTCGGGGCCGTCGTACTTTTTACCCTGGAAGAGCTCGGGCGCAGCATAGGGAGGGCTCCCACAGAACGTGTCCAGCTTGTTCCCGAACGTGAACTCATTGCTGAAGCCAAAGTCGGCGATTTTAATGTTCATGTCGGCATCGAGCAGCAGATTCTCGGCCTGCAGGGTACGAGCAACATGGCAGGGGGGTCACTGCTGCCTGGGCATCCCTCGCAGGGTAGGGAGGAAGGACAGCCAATGGGGCTTTGAGTTGGGATGGAAAGGCATTGACAAAACTGAGGGCGAGCCCGACAGCCAGTTGAGGGGAAGGGATCAATGGAGTGGGATTGGCACCTTGAGGGGCAGGAGCAATCTGAACAGGGGCTCTAGCAGCACCATGCCCTGCTGAGGGTGTCTCTTACCTTCAAGTCTCTATGTACAATGAACTTCTGGTGACAGTACTGCACAGCAGACACTATCTGGAAGGGAAGAGAAGGACAAGATGCAGGGGGGTCTTCACGACAGAGCTGCCCGTGCAGGGAAGGGGATGCAATCATGCTTCACTATCCACCTATGTCCCCCTCAGCCTCGCTGTACAGCTCAAAAGGACAGCTGAGCCCAGCTCCCGCACCTCATGGTATCGGAGCACACTGGCACCACTACAGACTGAGATGTGAGCGCCCCCTACACAGCCGCCAAAATTTCCTGTCGCATCCCAGAGCTTCACAAGGCTAAAGCCAGCTTTGGTCAGACTCTCCTCGGCAGCCTTGGGCATAGCTGGGGATGGCGGGACTGTTATCTCAGGTGGCCTTTAGCTCAGAGGCCTGTGTGCTAACGCCCACACAATGCCCAGCACCCCTACACCAGGGGTCAGGGCCCGTGTCACCGGGAGCAGAACTAACCTGTCGAAATTTTGCCCTGGCTTCTTTCTCTTTCATTCTTCCATGGGCTACTAAGTAGTCGAACACCTCACCTGCAGGGAGTGACAGACACATTACACGGAGAAGGGTGTGGGCCTGAGCCCCCCAGAAGCCTTTGCTCTGGCTGAGGGCAGGAGGGTGTTATGGGTCCCCCCCCACCTACCCCCACTGGCGTACTCCATGACGAGGTACAGCGTCTTCTCCGTCTCTATGACTTCAAATAATTTAACTGCAAGACACAAAGCAGGGGGAAGTGGGCACCCTGTGTAGCTCCAGGCTCTGAGCCCCGCCTGTGCTGGCCCGAGCTGGGGGCTGTGGCAGGCCGGCTGCATCATTGGTGCTCCCCCTGCTGGTGATGGCAGGAGGCTCTCGGGGCCAAACCTGGTGCAGCCACCAACCCACTCACATTAACTGGAGTTGTGCCCACTTGAGCATCCAGTGCTGGCATTAGCAGTCGTGCCCGGATCAGCGCTGGGAGCTCTCCACGTGCCCGCGAACTGCAACCCAGAACTGCAACCCAGAACTGCCAAGAGCATGAAATCCAGCTCACCAGGGCTTGGGTATGTGGCTCTCCAGCCCTGAGGGTATAAGCTGTCTGGGGGATTTCACCCTCACCAGCTAGAGCCTGCATTCCCCACTGGGGTGGGCGGGAGCTTGCCCCTGGACGTCCCAGCCATCCCTCTCCCAGCACACGAGTGAGCGTGGGATGGGGACAAGCTGTGTGCACAGTCTCACCTATGTTGGGATGATTCAAAACCTTCATTATTCGCACTTCTCGGAAGAGCTGGAATAAAGCAGAGACAAGAGCATGCAGCTGGGGTTAAACAGCAAGGGGGGCCCAATAGTACGAGGCCAGTGTATCCCAAAGGCCCAGACCCCTACTACAGGGATCACTGCACAGAACCAGGACCCTTGAGACCAGGCTGGAGTGGGGTGGCCAGCCCATATAGCCACCAACCCCATAGACCCATCTGCCTGTCAAAAGCTGAGGATCTTGCAGCACTGTCATAGGAAGCAAAACTGATTTGCCCAAGGCCACACAGGCAGAGAAGGAACTGGAACCCAGGAGTCCTGCCTCCCTTCCCCAGTCCCAGGTTTCAGCTCCCAGAGGAGGCTGCTGCACTGCAGAAGGGTCTGAAAGCTATCTTGGAAACGGGAAGCAGAGGGACAATGCCCCCCAACAGGGCTGCTGAGCGGCTTAGCGTGTGTTTGGACAACACAGCAATTTCCTTAAGTGGGAGAGCGTTACCCCTCCCCTGGGGTCAGGTCCGAATCCCCACTAGATTACAGATCTTGTTACTGTAATCCATTAATTAACAAAGCAATCCATTTGTGTGTAACCAGCCGGGGTAATTGGACACCGAGACTGAGCATCCTGCCACCTTGACTGGGCTAGGTGGATGCACCCACAAGAGAAGAGACACCAGAGCACCTCACACAATTATGCTAATAATCCCTAGCTCTTCTATAGCGCTGCCCAGCCGTAGAGCTCAAAGCGCTTTACAAAGACGGTCAGTATCACTATCCCTATTTTACAGATGGGGAAACTGAGGCACAGAGGTCACAGCAGAGCTGGGACTAGAACCCAGAAGTTCTGAGTTACAGGTTAGTGATGTAGCCACCAGGTCAAACTGAGCTGCTGCTCGGTGTACCATCAAGGGTTCAAGGGGAAACCGGTTGGGCAATGCTCCAGGGACTGAGAGTTGGAGCATGCGTGGCTCTGAAGAGTTGGCTCCTCTGTATCCTGTCTTGAGCCAGGGCATTGCTACCTTTTGCTGATGGTGGGGTGGGGCTTGAGGAGTTGTGTCTGTCTGGGAGCCCCATGGCAGATATCCCTTGGAGGGAAGGGGCTGGAGTTGCCCCCTTGCCTTGCGCAACCCACAGGGACAGCACTGCCATGCTGGCATCTGCCTGACTCCTGATCCAGGTGGGTGGGGCCACAGAGGAAGCACCGGCACAGGCCCCAAGCTGAGGCCAGACAGCGAGGCCCCCTGGGTGCTGGGATTTGCCTGGATGTCTCAGGGTTTGGAGGGGACTATGCTTTAGATACTGCCAGACCATGGGGTATGCTTGGGCTGAATGCCCAGCCTGGCAGGCGAGCGGGAATGGTTGGGATGTGGGGCTGTGTCCCCCCTTCCACACACAGCTTCCCACCACCTCCTCAGCTCTGTCTTGGGCTGACCCCCCTTCTCCACTTAGCTATCCCCACCCCGTAGCTCTGCCCGTGGGCTGAGCCCTCGTCCACACATGGGCCCCAGCGCTGTTCTCCCAGCTATCTCTCGGGTAACGATGCCAAGTGTCTGACTAACACTTGCCTCGTTACCAAGGCAACGAGCCACAGACAACCCAGAGCTTTCTCCTCCTTCCCTTCACCTCACGTCTTGGCTTGCAGGGACGCCCACTCGGCATCTTCCATGCCCCTGCTCGCTCAGCCTCCGTGTGTGGGGGGAAGGAAAGGGGGGGATCTTTTCCTTTCCAGGAGGGTCTGTGAGTTGGGCTAATTTGAGGTCAGTCTCTGGATTCTCAGCCCTTTGCTCAACTTCCTGCGTGACACAGCTGAGTGGATGCGGCCCACTTGCAGCCCATGGGAAAGCAGACACTGTCGCCCCTTCCTCCCCTGCCTCAGGGGCCCTGCTGCCAGCTACAAACCCTCCCGAACAGGGGAGCTGCTTCCCAGCACACAGCGTGTGGTCCTACATGGCACAGGAGAACACTGAGCTGGCGCCTCCGACATTGGCAAGGAGGGCCCAGGGCAGGGCTCTAGGCACATTGGCCGTGGGTCAGTGACAGCTACTGCAGGGACTGTGCTCTGGCCACTGGAGCAGTCAGGGCGCCTGTGAACAGCTTCACGCTCTGGAAAGGAAGTAGAAGCCAGAGGGGAGAGCAGGGGACTGATGAATTTTGTGTATGTACCTCAGTTTCCCTATCGAGAGGGGGATGGGGGGGGGGGGAAGATACCTACCTGCCAGGGAAGATCCCTGAGGGTTTCGGGATGCCATGCTGAGTGCTACCCTGCTCCTGGGCACAAGCCTGGCCGCATTTACCCAGGTCCTGCTACTGTGGGCACGCGCCTTGGGGCCTGGGCACAAAGTGGGGCCCCATCCCAGGCACGGTTTCTGCATCGCGGCTTCCCTTTGGGAATTGGCGGGAACGTGACAGAGTGATTTCCAGGAGAAGCCTCCCCCCCGCAGCGCAGACGCAGCCCACCCCCTTTTCTGCGTCCCAAAACCACAGCAATTAAATGGTCTATGGGCTCACTAATGACCGTACATGGGAGAGAGCTATAAATACCTCCCCAGCAAACATCTGGAGACTGAGCCAAACTGAAAACTGGCAGCCAGATGTTCAGACGCCATGGCTGCTTGCACAGAGCCAGTCACTCTGGATGCCGGACTAATGTTAGCTCAGGATTCACCTGATCCACAAATGCCCCACACTGGCGGGAGCTTGGCCAGGTGTGAAACCCAGGAGATGTCCACTTGGGTTCTTGCCTGGCCGGGATGCAGTGACATGTATCTCCCACCTTGCCCTGAGGAATCCTCAACAGCTTCCCAGATGGTCCACTGAGCAGAGAACACACTGCTCCCAGAGACTGGAGCTTGCTCCCAGCTAGCCCGGGACACAGGTGAGCTAGAACACACTACTCCCAGAGATCGGTGCTCGCTCCCGGCTAGCCCAGGACACAGGTGGGCTAGAACACACTGCTCCCTGCTCCCCAGAGAGCTGCGCTCGCTCCCGGCTAATCTGGGCCACAAGTGAGCCAGTGCTCACTAGATCTTGGTCACCCACTGTGCTACAGTCTAAGACAGCAGCAAGCCTCTCTGTAGGCATTATTCCCCAACTTCCTGCTCTAGGAAGGGGCTCTATTGAGGCTTTACAGCAAAAGGCTTTTCCTCCAGCAACCATCTGTCAGCCCCATCTCCATCTGGGGCTGGGGTACAGCCAAGGACTTAGGGATAGCTTGGGCCAAACAGCACAGAGAGAAACAGGAGGGGATCAGCTCTGCTCTCCACTCATGGCTACAGGGATGCCTCCACCAGCCACTTCAGAGACTCTCAGTGGATGCAGTGGTGCAAACCTCATCGGGACTAGTCAGTGAGGGCACCCCTTCTGTGCTGGCTCACAAGCCTGGACAGAGCCTTCCAGCAGGACAAGGCACGTCTCTCTTCAGAGCTCCAGAGAAAAGCAGTCAGGGCACCAAAAGCCGCATGCACACCCACGGGTGCATGCCCTGATACTGCACCAGAAGCCCGATGCTTTACCCACTATGCTACAATGCCCTTCCCACAGGAGAGTTCCCCTCTGTCCTTGGCACATCCCATAAGCCACTGCTCAACACACAGCTGCTCCCCAGGGTCAGGCATTAGGGCTTTGTGCTTAGATTGTAACCTCTCTGGGGTAGGGAACTGTGTCCATCATGCGTTTGTACGGTGCCTGGCGCAGTAGGGCTCTGATCTACCAGAGTCCTCTACAGGACACCATAGTAAACAATAAGGCAGTGAGCAGCTGGGCTGGTGAGAAACCCCCAGGAAAGAGAGCTTCAGCATCCCCTCCAGCCTCAGCTCCGCCTCAACATGGCCAAGGCTGGGCCCAGTGCACTAAACTGCCTTGTGACTTGGAAGCTCACAGGGCAGGGAGGGGCTAAACGCAGCGCTGGTGCCCATGCAGGAGGCCCAGGGCTGAGCTCATCCTCACCCACTAGACACCCCCTTCCAGGATGTGCCAAAAGCAGAGCCCAAAGCCTACGAGCTGGAGAGGCTGATTCTGGAGGTGGGCAGAGCTCTGTGCTGGTTGCCGGGGATGCGACGGTTGCTATGGCTGGCTTTAGAATTGGGGGGAGGGATTCCTCTGCAGAGTGCTCTGGCTTCCTGGGGGAAGGCGCAACATGCTTATGCCTTGAGCTGGAGAAGCTAGGGACCAACATTCATAGGGGCAGGAGCTGGCGGGGATCACTCCTCCACAGATGGCCAGGTGCATTATAGGGCAGCACACAGATCACCAGGGCCACAGGCCCTGGTCTCACATGGCAGGAGGGCGGCTGGAAAGCTCCTGAGCACACATCTCCCAGCTCCCTTTATTCAAGTCTGGCTGGAGGGGAAGCCTCTGTTGTACCTAGGGCTGGCATTCCTCTGGCAACAGTGCCCATCCAGTGAGGGGCTCCACATCCTCCACTCCAGCGGGACCCAGCCCATTGTAGGGGGCTTGGTATAACCAGAGGTGGTGCTGGGAAGTGGAATGAAGGCCTGATGAAGATATGGGAGACCTACATCTCGGCAGGGAGGGACACACCAGGGGGTAGTAAGGACCACTGAGGCAAGGTCGCTCCAGGAGATGCATCCTGACATGGGGAGAATGGGATACAAGAGGCCACATGGTCCAGGCCCCGCGCCTGTCCCTCCCTGGGTGCTAACATGACCTGCAAGCTACAGCAGCTGCCAGCTCAGCCGCTTTGCTCAGGTTCTGTTGACAAGACTGCGTCAACAGCTGCCAAGCCATGCAGGGCAGCTGGTGTCAGGCTCTGAGTCAAACAGGACCCGGAGTAGTCTGGGCACAAAGTGCTGCACCTCCTGCACGGCCTTCTGGTGACCCATGCGGACGGGGGATTGGTGACAGCCTTGGCCATTTTGAGACCGACTCCTGCAGGAGCTGGGGGTTATCTGCCGAGCGGGCAAGAGGAGCAGTCACACCCCAGAGCATGCTGAAGGGATCAGCTGGCGTGGGCTCCCTGCCCCACTTGCTTCCCACAAGCAGAACTGTATTCCTTTTTTTTTTTTTTTTGGGGGGGGGGGTGTGTGGAATGGGCACAAGGTCAAGCTCCCAGGGCGGGATATTCTGTGCCCATGGGCATTCACCCCCCCCCCACCACTCTAGGGACCCCACTTATGACTCATCATGACCCCCTGGTGCCAGGCCAAGGCTGACTGACCTCCAGCCCTCAGCAGGATGGAGCATTGGGCACCCCATTGCTTAGCTTTGACCTCATGGGGCACAGCTCTGTAGTGTCACTCAGCCAGTACTTCAGGAAGGTAGGCAACATGTAGTCTCTCCCATTCTACTTAGGCAGAGCTGGGAGTAAAACCCAGGAGTCCTGGCTCCCAGCCACCTCCCTGTAACCCACTAGAACCCACTCCCCTCCCAGAGCTGGGGACAGAACCCAGAGCCCTAGCTCCCAAATCCAATAGCTAGAGCAGAAGTACAACACGCCTTGCCAGTTATGCTGGCAAACTGAATCCTTGGAACTCGGTTTTGCTATCCCAGAGGCCCCCACACTCCCAATCCCCTATACAGGCAGGTGGTTGGACAGTGCAGGGCTCAGAACACAGCATGAGCAGCTGGGCAGAGATGTTACTCTGTTTAATTGTGGAGCATCACCATGACAGTGAAGGGGGTACTAGGGGGAAGGCAATACTTAGAGCACCTCCTGCTGTCAGGGTGCTATGCCCACAGTCTGAACATCCAGAGGCAGGGCCCTTACCTTCTGCAGGCTTGATGAGTTGAGCTGCGTCTTATCAATGATTTTCACAGCCACCTGGATGGGGAGAGAGGGGAGCTCAGTTATCTCTCCCGTAGCGTTGGACAAGCTGGAGCAGAACATGCCCGAGGGAGAATCCTAGGCAGGTGCAAACAAGGATGGAGGCCCCGACAACCCTCAGGCTGGCTGTTTGCTGCTGCCTCTGCTGCCCCGGTTAACGACAATGTGTCTCTGTTCCATCAAGCCCCCCAGCAGGCCCAGCACAGGCATGGCAGCAGGCCAGCAGGCAATTTACAGCCTTGGGAAAACTCAGATTTTAGGGCAGTGTGTGTCAGACAGACTGTGGGGGCCGTTCTTCATCCTGGCTCAAGGACTTGAACCAATCGGGTATGAAGCAGTGACTCTGTGTCACACAAACACGTGGCAGGTTCCTGGAGTCGGGTAGGGAACCTGCAGTAAATTGTGTTCAACTTCGATCCCTTTGAGAGAGCCTGCTGGCTAATCTCAGAGGTGGCAGACAGGAGCACATCAGCAGGTTCTGGGAGCAGCATGCGGCAGAGCACTCCAGAGAGGCCAACGATCTGGGCTGGGATTAGCCGGCTTAACCCAGTAACCCACAACAGGGGGATGGCACTCAGTGATGACGGTGGGGAAGGTATTTCCACCTTCCCTCAGGCACCCAAGCTTGGCTCTCACTGCTTGACAAGCCCTTGCTACCCCACCTGACACTCCTGTCAAGGCTTTATCCACATACACACTCCCCAGTTTGTATTCATCCCCTGCGTGAAGCCTTAGATCCATTTGGAAATGGCTGAAGCTAGATCAATCTAAAGCAACCTGGTGCATACATAAGCACTGAGACAGGACCCCTCCAAGACCAGGTAGGACCAGGAAAGGCAAGACACACAGCAGAGTTTCAGCAGGTATCACCCTCGGTCATGATGCTAATCTGGAGCCCACTGGGCCTTGGCAGAGGACAGATGTTGCTCAAACACTTCCTCATGGGCATTAAGCCCTAGGCTGAAAAAGCCTTTACAGCAAACACACCACTGGTTACGAGCTGGCCTGCGCAAGCCACTGGCTATAGCAGCCCCACTGGAAGCCAGCATGTCAGGTAAATACAAGTCTCGCAAAGGAGAGCTATAGCTCCCTGAGCCCCATTGAACTACGATCCAGGGAAAGGATGGCCAGCTGCCACTTCAGCCAACCAGGACCCCCTGGGTAATGCAATTCCCCTTTCCCTCCAGAGGCTCAGTCAGCAATGGGAGGCCAGCAAACCTGCCCCAACACCAACACTTCATCCTCCCTTGGATCCTAAACCCTCTGCTGCATGCACAGCAGGGAGGAATAGCTTGCTGCCTCCTCTCCCCATTCCCCTCAGAGCCAGGGACACACACAATAGCAGAGCCCCAGTGCAGCTATAAAAGCCTGGCTAGCCTAGCAGCACCACAGCCCGCAACCCTGCCAGGCCCCTTTAACTCTTCCCCAAGGTCAGAGTTCAGTGGAGACACTGAAAGGGCTGGAGGGGTTAGGTGGAGAGCCAACAGGCTAAGCCAGGGCTGGACCGGGCCAACAGGTGTTTGATCATGGGTGTTGAAGGCCATTATGGCAAAGGAAGAGAGGGTCAAATGATGGGTTGGATGTGAGGGAGTTAAAACAAACCAAAGAAGAAGCTAAGACCTGTTGGGAGCCCGATCTGTTGGGCTGTGGAACTTTCCCAGGGGATGTAGCGGGAGCCCCATGAGTCAGGACACTTAGACAAGGCACTGGGGACGATCCTGCACTGACTGCCAGGGATGGATGTGGCTCACTAGGGAGATCCCAGCTAGGTGTCACAGCACTGACCTGTGCTGACCTGGATCAATCCCTCCCACCTGTCTGGACAGGGGTTAATGCTGGGGGGGCAGCATGTGCTGAAGTAGGACAGAGGGAGGACTCTTCAGAGCCTGGGGAGTTGCCATGAACGCATTCAGCCCCACATCTTCCTGGCTTCTGTGCTTGCACTTGGGCCCATCCATCAGGATGAGAAAACCCCTCCTCTTCCTGCAGCCCCCTCCTTCAGGGTATTTCTCCTCCCCGCCTCAGTGGAAGCCCCTTACTGCCCCTCACACAGACCCTACTGCAGTAGCTGGAGGGGGCGGGTAAGTTAGGCTGGTGCTAACTGAGCTCCAAATCCAGTGCTCTGGGCTGCAGCATAGGCAGGGGCAGGCTGCAAACACAGATGCCTTCCAAGAGCAGCCGTGGTGTTTCAGCAGTGACAATGCTACAAGAGCTGTTGGGAAACAGGCGCTGGCTTCAGGCTGGAGATAACCGGCTTCTTCAGCCTGTGCAAACAGCAGGACCCATGTGAACAAACCGGTATTTCCACACTGCCACCAAGGCTTATTTACAGCCTACAGAGCTGGGAGGCAGGGAAAAAGACACTCACCCAACGGACTCTGAGCCCATGGGAAACTGAATCGAGCTGTACCACTTCTCTGGTATTTCACGGGGGCGGGGGGTGGAGGGGGGTGTCTGAAGGGGAAAATGCCCCCATCTGACTGGCTGCCCTTCCCGCCATCCCGAAGAGACAGCCCAGTAGAGCTGCTATATGAGGGGCAGGGGGAAGCAGAACCACCCATGAGCTGCTGGGTTCTGTTTGCTCCCTATCCTGGGAAAAACATGGTGGGATGGGGCCTGCTCTGTTCCTGTGAAAAATACATGTGTGCCCCACGAACGAACACCCACATGCCTCCCCAAAGAAGAGGGAACAATGGCACCTGCCCTGGCTCCTGGTGTGGAGCGCTGCCTGGCTGAGCTGCCCATAGGGGCGGGGCCCCAGCCTCTCAAGGAGCCAAGAGAAGGTCTCGATCACTCCCCAGTTTGTTCGCCCCACTCTGCCCCCAGGGCCCTTCCCGAGACTAGGCAGCCCCTTGAGAGGTGCAGCTGGTGGGGGGGGGGGGGGGGAATGCTGCAGGAGAAGCAGGGCTTAGTCACCCCCCACCCAGCCTGTATGGCCTGTCCTGGAGGGGTGGGATGGGAAAGCCAGGCAGACACAAGGCTGGTTTCTTCCACCCACCTGCAGAGCAGAGCAGGGTTCTAGCACATTCCCACAAGCACACAAGGCTCTAAGGCAGTGGCATAAACCTGCCTGGCCCCTGGCTAGGATTCAGGGCTGCCTCTGTAACGGCCCAAGTGGCTGCAGCAGAGCCACGTGCTGGGGTGCATCTGTTGCCATCTGCTCCGGAGAGTGGGAGCCTGGGCCGGGTGCCTGGCAGCTTGGCAACGAATGGTACTTGGCATTTCTGAGCACACACGCTTGCTCCGGGTTGGAGGCCTCACAGGCTCGCAAAGTGCTCCAAGCAGGAGGGAGCACAACATGGTGGTTCAAGTGCAGGGCTGAGAGGGTATGTCTACACTGCCATGAGCCACCCTTGGCTGGCCTATGCCAGCTGACTTAGCTCGGGCTAACAAGCTGATTAAAAGCAGTGTAGATGTTCAGCCTCCGAGCTCTGGTACCCTCCCATTCCATAGAGAGCCCAGCCTGAGACTGAATGTCTACACTGCAATTAAACAGCCCCTTAGCCTGAGCCCTGCAAGGGCCAGCTGCAGGTTTTTAACTGCAGTGTAGACATACCAGAGAGTCAGGAGACCCGGGTTCTGCCTCCCCTGGTGCTTCAGCTTACCCATTTGTCAGAGGGGGCAACCCCCCCCCCCCCGGCGCCTGCCCAGATGTGGTGCAGTCTCTGCTCGGCAGCACATCAGACCCTGAAGAAAGGCCAAGGAGGCTTTTACATAGAAGGAAATGGAAGCAGAGATGGAAGGGATTTGCCCAGGGTCACACAGTAGCAAGACCAGATACTGAGATTCCCCTTGGCTCTAGCCACTAGGCTTGGGGTCACAACAAAATAGTCAGCAGAAGGGATCAAGTCTTAGAGAGATTGTCATATGGACACTCCATCGTCGCAAGGTACATCCCTCTCCCCATCAAGCCCCAGCCCCTGGCAGCAACGCCGCCCCGGCCTAGGAACATCTGCCCTGGCCTCTATCCTGTATCCCAGCCTATGGGCTTGGCCCCACACCCTTTCCATTCACATGCTGCTCCCCCTCCTTCCTGCCAGATAGGTCTCACCTCTTTCCCCGTCAGGACATGGCGTGCCAACTTGACCTTGGCGAAGTTGCCCTTGCCGATGGTCTTGAGCAAGCGGTAGTTCCCTATGTGCGGCTGCTCATCGGTGGAGGTGGCAGAGTTGCGGCCCCGCAGCATGTTGGACTTGCTGCTGGGCTTGGACTCCGTGTGGCCCAGCGCCGGCTGTGGAGACAAACACACAACAACTTAGGCTGAGGGAAGCCACCGAAGGGTCGTGCCCTTCCCCAGTATTGAACTGAGGCTCAGTGTCCCCACCCGGCGTGCCCTGCGGGGCCCACTCTGGTATCTAGCTTCTCACCCTGACTGGCAGGATAGAGCCCTCAGGAGACGGGTTAAACCTTTTTGGGCCCTGTCTATGCTCCAGCAAGCATTGCCCAGCCCCTTCTTCACTGCAGGGGCGGGGATCAGCCACCACTGCCCAGCCTCCCTGGGTCTGAACCCCAATTCCACTGGCCTCGTCTCCACTCCATGCACATGTCAGGCTATGCCATGATGCATTGGGAGGGGGGTTCCCTTCCTGATCTCTACCGGGAAGCCAGTGCCCTGAAGCATGAGATAGGAAAACCCTCGCCCCAGCATGCGTTAACTAGGAAGTGCCCTGAAATTCATTCAGGCCCTTTTAAATGGGATATGCTGTGGGATTCAGCATAGGAGGGGCTGAAAGCCAAGCCCAAATGCAAGGTCACCAGGGATCATGAGGAACAACATGCTACTAACCCCTCACCCACTTGCACACACAGAGACCACAGAAAACACACCAGTTAATCTGGTTGGCTGGCAGTAGCCCCAACATGCCTGGAGCGCAGGCTCAGCCCACACTTGCCCGAGAGGAAAGGAATCAACAGATTTCATTGCCACTACAGCCCACCGAGGATTTGGCTGGGGCTGGTGTATGCAACAGCCCCACTGCTGCCCTCTATGTAGCCCCTTGCGGGAAAGCATTTCACGCTGCTTTGTAGAGGAGCAGGAGCCAGATGGAAAGACCAGCGTTCTCCTGCAGTCATGGGACACAGATGGGGTAGGGACACCCCTCCACTACCTAGAACAACCCTGCAAACCCACAAGTGCAGTCCTCCACCCCATAATGAGGGAGGCGCCAGAGTCCCACCACCCATACTGCTGTGCTATTTGAGGAGGGCTCAATCTTGGGTGAAGTGGGAGGGATTCTCTGGTCTGTGTTATACAGGAGGTCAGACCACTTAATCTAACAGGCCCTTCCAACTTTAAGAGCTCTGCATCCCGCAAACTCTTTACACTGGGGATCCTGGCACCAGCCCCATATCAGTAATGCACAATGCTGAGTGTGGATTCCTGGGTAACGCTCTACCCAGGAAGGAAAAACAAACCCAACCCGCAGTGGGCTACCTTCCTTCCTTACACCAGGGGAGGAGACAGCTTAACCCAGCACATTTAAGACTCACCACAGATCAGTGGCTAAAGATATCAAGTGTATATCTCGGTGGGATAGATTCTGCCACTACCCTCCTAGACAAATGATCCAGTAATAGCTTCTGCCTCCATTAAGCCTCAGAGCCCCCCCAGGGTATTTCCATTTTGCAGGTCGGGGATACTGAGGCACAAATACATCTGTGCAATAACCAGCATTGTGTGTGAAATTTTAGCTCCAGCACCTGTCTCAGAGTTGGTATGAACATTGTCTCCACTTTACAAAGGGGAATGGAGGCAGAAAAGGGTCAGGTGATTTGCCCAAGGTCACACAGCAGGACAGTGACTGAGCTAGGAACGGAACCCAGGAGTCTGGACTTCCAGCTTTCCTTGCTCTAACCCAATCAGCCCCACTTCCCTCCCAGAGCTGGGTATAGAACCCAGGAGTCCGGACTCCCAGTCCTCCACTCGAATGAGGAGGGCCTAGGTTCCATCTCGGGCTCCGACTCCCACCCTCCACAATCCAGACACATTTCAGAGTAACAGCCGTGTTAGTCTGTATTCGCAAAAAGAAAAGGAGGACTTGTGGCACCTTAGAGACTAACCAATTTATTTGAGCATGAGCTTTCGTGATGAAGTGAGCTGTAGCTCACGAAAGCTCATGCTCAAATAAATTAGTTAGTCTCTAAGGTGCCACAAGTCCTCCTTTTCT
This sequence comes from Lepidochelys kempii, assembly GCF_965140285.1. Lineage (NCBI taxonomy): Eukaryota > Metazoa > Chordata > Testudines > Cheloniidae > Lepidochelys > Lepidochelys kempii. The sequence continues at coordinate 31,418,614 of NC_136386.1, forward strand.
TTTTGCGAATACAGACACAGGAATCATTAAATTGCACCCTCTGTGTTTCCAGGGAAAATAGAGAAGGGAACAGAGCTGGGGAGATGAATGTGAGAAGAGGTTCAAGTCCAGCACTGCTCCCATCCACTCCCCAAGCCAACAGCCACACCTGTTCCCTTACTGCGGGTGTCTAGCCAGACACTCATGTAACATAAGTACAAAGGAGGAAGAGATCAGAGGAAGTTGCCAAGAAAGCTGAAGTTAAAGGCATGCCTGTGCCAAAAGTTAACTTAACCCTTTGGAGGTCAGGCAGGTGCAGTGCCTGGCAGGGCTGCCCTTGCTCTCTATAAATCAATTATAGGGCTCCCCTGAGAGTTCATTTCCTCTCCACATTCATGGCAATAGGATCCCCCCTAGACAACTCAGGAGGGGAGTGGCAAAGCCTGACACTTCCACAGGCTCTTTATGACACAGTCTGGGAGCTACCAGCTCAGACACAGGCAACCTGGCTAGCACTTCCCAAAGCAATGAGCATGTTTTGGGGTTACACAATGAAGTGTTTTCCAGTAAAGGCCGCCAAAGGTTTCCCAGACACTGGAATTGCAGACCACACAGTATTGGACTCCCTCCCCCTTCACTAGAAACTCACAGAGGATTAGGCACATGCACTGCTAGGAGTTCAGACATGACCTCCCCCAGCATCACACAGAGTCAGATACATGGCTGGATTATGGCGGCTAGGGGCACTGGATAGAAAATGAAGACACTAGGTTGTCTATTCTTGGCTCTCCCACTGACCTGATGTACTAGTCCCATCCGTTCTGTGCCTCAGTTCCCCTTCCCATCCTTTGTCTATTCTGACAGTGAGCTCTCTGGGACAGGGACTGCCAGTACTGTGTTGAACGTAACATAAGAAAACATAAGAACGGCCATATTGGATCAGACCAATGGCCCACCTAGCCCAGTACCCTGTCTTCTGACAGTGGCCAATGCCAGGTGCTTCAGAAGGAACAAACAGAACAGGGTAATCATCAGCTGATCCATCCCCTGTTGTCCACTTCCAGCTTCTGGTAGTTAGAGGCTTAGGACACCCAGAGTGTGGAGTTGCATCCCCGACCATCTTGGCTAATAGTGATTGATGGACTGGTCCTGCATGAGCTTACCTAATTCTTTTTTGAATCCTGTTTTTGTTTTGGCCTCCACAACATCCCCTGGCAATGAGTTCCACTGATGGACTGTGCATTGTGTGAAGAAGTACTTCCTTTTGTTTGTTTTTAATTTGCTGTCTATTAATTTCATGTGGCGACCCCTGGTTCTTGTGTTATGGGAAGGGGTAAACAACACTTCCTTATTTACTTTCTCCACACCAGTCATGATTTTATAGACCTCGATCATATTCCCCTTTAGTTGTCTCTTTTCCAAGCTGAACAGACCTAGTCTTTTTAATCTCTCCTCAAACTGAAGTGGTTCTGTCACCCCAATCATTTTTGCCTTTCTCTGTAACTTCTCCAATTCTGATATATCTTTTTTGAGATGGGGCAACCAGAGCTGCACGCAGTATTCAAGGTGTGGGCATACCATGGATTTATATAGCGGCATTCCTTTCTTAGTGGTTCTTTACATTCTGGTAGCTTTTTTGATTGCTGCTGCACATTGAGCAGATGTTTTCAGAGAACTCGCTACAATGACTCCAAGATCTTTCTTGAGTGGTAACAGCTAATTTAGACCCCATCATTTTGTATGTACAGTTGGGATTATGTTTTCCAATGTGTATTACTTTGCATTTATCAACATTGAATTTCATCTGTCATTTTGCTGCCCAGTCACTCAGTTTCCTGAGATCCCTTTGTAACTCTTTGCAGTCTGCTTTAGACTTAACTATCTGGAGAAATTTTGTATGATCTGCAAATTTTGCCACTTCGCTGTTTATCCCTTTTTCCAGATCATTTATGAATATGTTGAATAGGACTGGTTCCACTACAGATCCCTGGGGGACACCGCTATTTATCTCTCTCCATTGTGAAAATTGACCATTTATTCCTTCATTTCCTGTCTTTTAACCAATTACCGATCCAGGAGAGGACCTTCCCTCTTATCCCATGACTGTTTACTTTGCTTAAGAGTTTTGGTAACGGACCTTGTCAAAGGCTTTCTGAAAGTCCAAGTTCACTGTATCCACTGGATCACCCGTGTCCACATGCTTGTTGACCCCTTCTAAGAATTCTGAGAGATTGGTAAGGCATGATTTTCCTTTACAAAAGCTGTGTTGACTCTGTTGTATTTGTGCAGTCGCTGAGGCATTGCTGTAATGCAAATTCAAAGCAAAGCCCTGCTAAGGATAAGTGGGGGCCATTGCGACTCAGGAATACTGGCCTGAGGTGGGGGAGTTTCAGGCTACATTTTGAGAAAGTCTGAAGTAAGGCTGTGAATCCAGTCACCACAATTCTGAAGGGTCAGTTCAGTAGAAGCAGTTTCTATCTAGGGATATCCCAGTGTTTAGAGCTCTAGCCAGCAAAGCACTCCTTGTGTGAACCCCATTTATACCAACAGAGTTGCACTTTCATCAGTCTATCTAGCTTATTCCAGTCCCCCTCCCCACCCTGTGAAACAGTTCTGGTTAAGCCCTATTTGCCAGCACAGCTCTGTGGTTGGGACTTGCACCTCTTCACACCCCTGACCAACAGAGCTATGCCAGCAGCAGCTCCTAGTGTAGTTTTGGCCTCAGGAGACCCAGGTTCAAGTTACTGCTCTGCCACAGACTCCCGGGATGACTCTGGGCAAGTCACTTAGAGTGAAGATTTCAGAAGCACCTGAAGTCCCGTTTCCAAAGTGGCCCCTAAGTGCCTGAGTCCAAGGCCTATTCTACACACAGGTTTTGTGCTGGTGTAACAGTGTCAGTCGGGGCGTGTGTGATTAGCAATATAATTCTACCAGTACAAGCCCTGGTGTGGATGCAGTTACGTAGATACAAAGGCGCCTTTACACCAGGGTAGATTATTTCTCTTCCTGTATGGAAACAGCTGCACTGGTATAAAGCACCTTTATAGTGCTAGAACTGTCTCTATGTAATGTATTTATATGGCCTCCATCACCACAGTACTGGGTGCCTCACGATCGAATGCATTTCCCTCCCAATCCTCCTGTGAGGCAGGACAGTGCTGTTATCTCCACGGTACAGATGGGGAACTGAGGCACAGAGAGACGTAGCGACCTGCCCAAAGATCACCCAGGAAGTCTGTGGCAGAGCAGGGAACTGAACCCAGGTGTCAAGTCCTATGCCAGTGCCCTATTCATTGGGCCATCCTGCCTCCCGAAGTGCAGAGCAGTCACAAAGGGAACCACCCTGTCGACCTTCCGATTCACCTTATCCAACAGGCCTCGTGATTCCATCACCTCCACCAGCAGGGCTGTTCAGCTCTAACAAGAGCGGGATAGTTAAACCACTTCAAGTTGTGTATAGAAAAAGCCTTCGGGCAAAAATATTCACAAGCACCTAAATCCCATTTTCAAAAGTAACTGGCACAGGTAGGAGCCTAACACTGTGTCTACACTGTGTCACAGTGAGGGCTATAGGGTGTGAATCGCAGAACACACCAGAGCATCTCACAGTAACGGCCCTGCATGGATGCAGGTGGTGTGAATTAAAAGGTATCCAGTTCATGTTAAGGTTGACCTCTTTCAGACAGCACTACATTACCGTGAACTAGACACCTTTTCATTTGCGCCAGCAGTGTCCACACAGGGCAGTTAGTACGAGAGGCTCGGGTACGCTCTGCGATTCACACCCTGCAGCCCAGTGCAGACAAGCCCTAAGTCTATCTGGAAGTCAATAAGTTTTAGGAGCCAGTGTTCCTGAGACCATCTTGAAAAGGGAAGTAAGCACTTTTGAACACTTTACCTATGGGCTTTGTGCCCCGATTCGCCACCTGTAAAATGGGATAAGAGCACTGGCCTGCCCAGCAAGAGTATTGGGAAGAGCTTGGAGTCCAGGTAAGTGCCTTAGACAGACAGATCTATGTTGTTATAAGCTCCTGTCTTAGGGGAACTTACTGGCAACTGCATCGACATGGCTTGATCTTGCATCCTAGTTGGGACATGCAAGGGTGTTGTTTGTATTTCAGTAGGACCTACAGACAACAAGGAATTGGCACTTCTAGCAGTCACCTGGATTTTGGGAAGGGGAAGAAGGCACTGTAGTGTCTCAATTGTCAGACTGGCATCTGTTGTAGAAAAGGCAATGGTAGGAGAAGCCTTTGCCTGGAGCAGCACAGAGAACCCTGGCAGGGAAGGGAGGGGGTATGTGGGCAATGTGCCGGAGCCGATGCTGCCACGATACGCTTTCATTGTGCTGCCTATAGGATTGCTAGCTATGAGCCCAGGCGAAACCCTCCCGGAATCCCCTCAATCAGCAGGGCTAAGGGTATTCCTCCAGCTGGTCCATCTGGAATAGCTCAGCTCCTCAACCCCACAGAGCAGATCGCAAACAAGCACTACTGCTAGTGGCAATCCCCAGCCAGCCCCAAGATCAGGCTCCTGCAAGAGACAGAACTCATCTAACCCAGGAAGCAGCTGCTGTTTAATTAGCCAGGCAAAGGTTTGCAAACAGACACACACAGGGCCCACCAGCTGCAGAGTTCCCTCCAACCTTCCCTCACCTGAGGTGCAGAAGGAGGCTGCTCCAGACACCCCCGTGGCAGGGAACGGATCCTGCTCCGGGGGGAAGAGCACAGCTTGTTGAGTAGCTTGGAAGAAACACTGCAAGCCCAAAGGGGTTGGCAATACGATCTGAAGTCCTCAGCACTAACAAGTGGGCCCAAGGGGCCCACCCACAGAGCCGCCCCACTGCAGGGGGGAGGAGCACAGTCAGCAGGAGTAACCTCTACGCACACTCTCCACAGTTACTGGTATTGCAGGCGTGCCTAGGAGCCCCAGTCATGGACAGGATCCCACTGTGCATTGTGCTATACAGACACAGCACAAAGACACAGTCCCTGCCCCACACGGCTTTCAGACTCAGTATAAGGGGCAATTACTTTAATTTCATCATTCAGGCCTGTATCTCTGTAGTATGTGAGTGCCTCACAATCATTTATGGACTCACTCCTCCGGTGGGATAGGGAAGGGTTACCCCCATTTTACCTGTGGGGAAAACTGAGGCAACAAGGCACCGTAGCTCTTTGGTGCAGGGACCATCTTTCTGTTGTGTGTTTGTACAGCACCTAGGATAATGGGGGTCCCAGTCTGCGACAGGAGCTCCTTGGCCACTATGGTAATACAAAGAAATACAGGGAGTCTGTGGCTGAACCAAGAATGGAACGCAGCTGTCCTGAGCTTTAGTCCAGCCCCCTACCCACTAGACTACCGTTCCTACCCCACAGTGGGGAGGAGGGGAGTGAGATTCTTCTCAAGTTCAGAAGAATCAGCTGAGGTGAAGTTTGCTTTGCGTATAGAGTTGCTTCTGGACTTAAAAAAAATTACCACGTTAGGCCTCCTCCAAATGATACCCAAGGGCAGTCAGGCTTGTTTCAGCTCTGCATCTGCTGGGGATGTTTTCCTCAGCTGCCACTCCCCAGAACAAATCACCAGCCAGCAACACCAAGCTCAGTGCAGCAGGGTCAGGCTAGGATACAAGCCCCCAAAACACCTCTTTGGCCACACAATACTGCCCACTAGCGATCTAGCGCTCAAAGTTTTCGGAGAGAGCAGAAATGCAGCTGTTTGTCTACAGGGACACCCAAATCAGGGGAGGTAAGATACAGATGGAAATGAGGGTCCCCTTTGCCCCCAAGGTGTTTGGAAGCCAGGTACCACTCTGTGCCCCCATTCGACCCAGGGATGCTGGCTCCACAGTGTGAAAACATAGGCTGAGAACATTTGTTTAGACAGCACACACACCCTTCCCTCTGGGTTCCTGCACTGTTCGGGTCTGGCTCTTCAAGGACATTGTGGGCCTTGGCTCTCCAGGCTCCGCCTCGGCAGGTGAGCCACTATGCTAACAAGGAGCTGCTGCATTGCTCATCTATAATTCATGCCCTGACAAGGAAGGAGGGAGGGGGAATACCAAGCAGAGGGAAAGCCAAAGAGAACCTTAACCCCTCTGTGCCAGGCGAGGATGTGCTTTCACTAGGCATGGACAGCGGGTGCTCAACCATCACCTGCACAGGCTGTAGGGTCTCAAGATTGGCCACACCAGGTCAGTTATTTGGGTGGACAAATGCAGGGGGCTGTGGGTGACTTTCCCCATCCCATTACTCGGCACAAGGCATCAGCACAGCGTTCAGGAACAAAGCCCTGCCTGAGATGCTGTCTTCCCAAAGAGGCGTAAGATTGTGAGCAGATCAGGACTGCCAATTGTGGAAGATTGTATGCCACTTTCTACGAGGACAGGGGTGTTAAGTCAACCTGAACCCAGCTCTACCTCCTGAACTCCCCTGCAGTTTGCTGGGAACAGCGTCCCTCTTCCCCATCATGCATCTGTTGTACAGCACTGCTGGGAACCGTTACAACAGCTGCTGCATTACACCTCAGAGGTTGGCACAGAGTTAAAACGGCCTGAGGAATGACGATGAGTGTCCAGAATTTAAAATACAATGAAAGCGTCCCTACTGCCTCACGGGCTCTACCCTGCTAGCCTCAGCCACCCTTCATTGTCCTTATTAGTTCCCCTCTAGCACACACAGACAAACACCCCTCATCGTGACATGACATCTACTATCATGGATCACTTTGCTTATATGCTGCATCCCTTTCCCCCCAACTCTTTGGCTTGTCTTCAGGCCGCATGCTCTTTGGGACAGAAACCATCGCAGCTGTGTGTACAATGCCTAGCACAATGGGGCTACGCCAAGCATGGGGAAAAGACTGCCTGCCAATCTGAAAAATCAAGGAAGAGAGAGTCACCTCTCTTCCTACAGATTCAGAGATTTTCAGGCCTGAATGCACCACTGTGATCATCCAGTCCGACCTCCTGCATAGCTTAGGGAAGAGATGTTTAGTTGATACTTTCTGCATGGAGCCCATTATCTTCTTGCTTGAGCTGAGCATGCCTGGGTGTGATGCACAGGGGAGTGGCCTTTGGATCTATTTATAAGAAATGTTCCAACTCCTGTCTATGAGCACTCAGATACACACAGTTCCCCAAAGCCAGTGAGCTTGGATATTCGAGCACCAAAGTGAAATGGAGCCAAGGAGAGGTCAGCTGGGATCAGACCCAAACCTGGTCCCAAGCTCTGTTGAACGTTTCAGCCAATGGCGCAAGAACCTAATAGTAGGTGTTAGGGGAAGACCTGGCCCCTGGAAAAGTCCCCAATGGTTAGAGGTTAGCTTAAGCCCTGAAGCACGAGAAGGTTCATCTCTGTTCTAAAACTTTTCCCTTTTCAGCATTTGCTACTATAACCCAGGATATTCCTATTCTCCAGGATAAATGGGAATCGTGGCAGAAGCAAGAGCCACATCTCTTCCATCTCCAAATCCAACAAACAGAAGAATCTATCTTTCTCCACTCCACGCAGATTCCAGCTTCCCAAGGTCAGGCCAGCCGCAGGAGTCCTTGGCATCAGAGCCCCGTGTGACAAACTAACAGCAAAGCATGCCATGAACCCATGCCTCACAGAGGTGACTCCGCAGAGGCAGCTTGTTCTAGCTATTCCATGAAGCTGGCCTTTTAGGAAAAACAGAGGTACTGTGCTCCTTGCTTGCCTACCCTCTGCTCTGCAAGGGCGTTCTTTAAGCCTCCATGCGTTCATCACAGCCTTTAGCGTGGGAAGCTAATGGGAAGGAGAGACCAGTTTAATACAAGGCACAGCAAAAATAATCCACCCAGCAGGCCTCTAGGTCTGAACAGGAGGTTTGAGCTGTCCGCATTACAAGTTCAAGAGCAAAACAGCTCTATGTTTAAACTGGGGCCCATGACAAACAAGATTCTCCTGCCTGCTGCAGCCTTGAGAACTGCACCCCAACCATGGCAAGATTCCCCTGTCCACTGTCTAACGCTTCCCCTCTGGCATATGGGATCATTTCCTGCGCTGGGACAGATTGTAACAAGGAGAGAACTACCCCACTCCCACCTCCAAACCCAGGCTATGTGCTCCCAATTCTGGGCAGTAGCTGAATTCATGTTCTCTTTGCTGGGATGTCCCTGCCTCACAAGTCTCCTCCTATCTGACATGACCCCAGAGCCAAGGTGTTTCATGCCTGGAGTAACATTGCCTGGGTAAGGAGCCATGCTGGGTTTGGAGTTGCTCGAGTGCTGTTACTGATCCCCAGATCAGCCCCTGTCTGCAAACAGTCTAAATCTAAGCTGCTCTTCTGGGAGCTTGCTGGGAAGCTGTTTGCCAAGAACAGCTTAACATTCTCGCTATGACTCCCCTTGGCCCCCAGGTCTCTCCGCAGGAGGCCAGCACCATTTACTTCTTCAAACAGGCTCACAGCACTGCTCCTTCCCTGAGTCTCCATTTTACCTTCCAGCTGACCCTGTGCTGCACTCTAAGAAACACACCAAGCTCCTGTTGTAACTCCAGACACATCTAATTAAACTACTGGCTGTGGAAAAGCTCCCATTTCAGCAAGCTTGTTTTACAGTGAAATGAGTGCTGGTCTATTTGATTTCCTTGTAGGTAAGAGGAAGTCCTGGCCCCTCTGCCCTGATTCTGAAAGGGCCTATTCTACCCCCTCTGCAGAGGGGTCAGCAGCAGGGCCAGTTCTCCTGGGGCATCTGGGACATGGAATCCCCTCCCATAAGGATCAAGGGCCTGATTCATTTTCCATGGGGCAAACAGTCAAACAGTAACCTGCTGCAGCTGCTGAGCAGAGCTTGAACTATCAACACCTTTGCTGCTTTCGTTGCTCCATGAGGAAGAAGTTGTGGGAGGCAGTGTTACCTAATGGATAGAACACCACTCTGGGACTCAGGTCTATTCCTGGCTTAGCCGCTGGCCTGCTGGATGATTCTGGGGCAAGTCACTGCCCCTCCCTATCCCTCAGCTTCCCATCAGTCAGTAATGACCCTGATGTCCTTTGTAAAGCGCTTTGAGATCTACTGATGAAAAAGAACTATAGAAGAGCTAGGGATGATTATTTTTAAAGATCTCAGAGGAGCTGCCCATCTCTTTGAGATCCCCTTCCCTCTTCATAGGGATGTATGTAGATTCCATTAGCCAATCAGGTTGCCTATAGCAGCCTCCTGTGAGAGGTTTCACTGGGGTCATCTAGCTAGAGGATGCTCAGTCAGGAAAGTTCTCACACTCAGTCATGGCACTGACTAGTGACAGATCCCTTGAAATGCCACATGCCGGAGCAGCTGAGATCCTGCAGGATGTATGTGCTACTATTTGCAGAGCGTGTTAAAAACATCCCAAGTTCAGCTATGGAACCAAGCACAGAAGGGAGAGGAAACAGGAGTCGTCATAACAAATGATAAAAATTTGGGGAGGGATATTAAACCTCATGCTTCAGGGCTTGAGCTGATCTCTGTTGGTCTATTATAGACCAGGCTGAGCCATACATATATGGGGGAAGATTACCCCACATCTCCCCATGGTGGATTTCTTACACCATCCTCTGAAGCAGCTGGTGTTGGCCGCTGTTAGTCAGGATAATGGGCTAGATGGACTTTGGGTTTGATCCAGACTGGCAATTCCCAATTCCTGTGCCTTAGTGCTCTGGTATTTGTTCTTCTAGCAGGTGGCCCAATAGACAGCTGCTAGCAATAATATCTTAGATTTCAATAATAAAAAAAAAAAAATCACACACCACTGGAACACAGCCACCTCTGAGATGAGGCATGGTAGCTGTTTATTACTAAGCAGTTTTGGACAAAAAGATATTGAGTTACAATTAGATATCAGCTAGAGAGGCAGATTAAAATAACGCAAACTGGGGATTGGCCAGGATACTGGGATTACCACCCAAACTCCTTGCAATACAGATCATGGATGTCTGTGGTCAGCACCTCAGTTTTAGGCCTTATTTGAAAGGTGGCATCACTAGTAACACAGCCTCTCCAGCACTGGGCTGGATCCTCATTGGATGGGAGGCCAATCCCTATGGAAGAGCTAATACGACTTCCTTCATTGGACACCTCCCAGAAATAGAAGTGAGATATGAGAGCCACAAAGGGCCATTACCTCAATAGTCCATGTGCCCATAAAGAATTTTCCACAAAAAGTCTGGTTAAAGCTTAGTATTTGGGGGAAGCATGGACAAAGTGACTTTGGAAGGCAGAGGGGATTCATAGATTCCATAGCTCCATCCACTGTATGTTGTGACCCTTAGTAGTTACCGATCACTAGCTGGCTAAAAAATACTGTCTCATCATTTCCTTGTACTCCCCCATTGGCCTCCCTGTATCCCCTTGTCACCTTTCCTCTTCTGCTTAGATTGGAAGCTCTTTGGAGCAAGGACCGTCCCTTTGTTCTGTGTTTGTACAGTGCCTAGCACAATGGTACATAACTGGAGCTCCTGGTGCTACTGCAGTACACATAATTATCCAACCTAATCTGCACTGTTTCAGCAATCAGTTTGCAGTGGGATCACTCGGGGAGCTGAACTCACTCAATTATACAGGATCAAAGATGTCATATAGAGTAGCAGCCAGTAACCAGCCAACCAACTTCCATCTCCTCGAAGCCCACCAGGCAGGCCCCTTTGGAAGTGGTTCAGAGAGCTAGTTTCCACAGCAACAGCTCTCTTCTTAGGGAGGCACATGGCATGTCAGCAAGCGCAGGGCAGGGAGAGCACAACAGGGTGTTTGGAAGGAGGGGAGCCTGGCCGCTGAACCAGTGGCAGACACACTGCAAAGTGGCTCATCATCAGGGTTGAGATTCTGATGCCACCCACATGGGATGAAAGGCTCTAAAGCAGTGGTGGGCAAACTACAGCCCATGGGCTGGATCCGGCCTATTTTAAGCTGGCCGCGCTCCGGGGCACTGGGTCAGGGGCTGCACCATGCGGCTCGGCTCCGCTCCAGCACTCCAGCTGGGGCACTGGGTCAGGGGCCGCACCGTGTGGCTCGGCCCTGCTCTGGCGCTTCAGCAAAACAGGGGCACAGGGTTGGGGCCACACCACGCGGCATGTCCTCACTCCGGCTCCTCCGTGCTCCAATGGCCCCCTCCGGTGCTCCAATGGGAGCTTCAGGGGCAGTGCCTGAAGATGGGGCAGCGTGCAGAGCCACCTGGCTGTACTTCCGCGTAGGAGCTGGAGACGGGATATGCCACTGCTTCCGGGAGCCACTTTAGGTAAGCGCTGCTCGGAGCCTTCACCCCTGAGCCTCTCCCCATGTCCCAACCCCCTTCCCCAGCCCTGATCCCCCTCCCGCTCTCCAAACCCCTTAATCCCAGCCCAGAGCACCCTCCTACACCCCAAACTCCTCATCCTCATCCCCACTCCCCCTCACACACCCCAAACTCCTCATCCTCATCCCCATCCCCACTCCCCCTCACACACCCCAACCCCAATTTTGTGAGCATTCATGGCCCGCCATACAATCTCTATTCCCCAATGTGGCCCTCGGGCCAAAAAGTTTGCCCACTCCTGTCCTAAAGCAAGTTACCTGACACGACACCACATCCACAAAGCAGGAGGACATGCAAGCCTCTGCCCCCAGCATGTAATGGAGAGAAGCAGTGAGCTACAGAGAGCACGGAAGAGCTTCCCCTAAAAAGTAACCTCAGATATAGAAAGGTGTGCACGTAACTGGTAAAGCAGGAGGGATACAGCCAGGATTCCTGGATTCTGTTTTCAACTCTGGGAGAAGAGCTGGGTCCGGTAGTTGGCGCTAGGGAGGCTGGGACCCAGGACTAGGAACGCTCATTCCCAGCTTTCCTCTACAACCTGCAGTTTGACTTGCACAAGGACACTTCATCTTCCTATGGCTGAATCTCCACCACCACACCTCCCGCACTGGGGCAGAGGCTGCTTAAGGGACCCCTTTGCCTTTCTATAGTGCTTTTCCCCTGAGAATCTCCAAAGTATAAGACTGCTACCATTTCTGAAGGAGATTCTAGGCTGTGGCTGCCTGGGAGCAAGGAAAGCAAACATCCCTTATCTCCACGTAGCTTTCATTCCCCTGCCCTACCCCAGTTTATCGGAGCTATACAGTCAGAGGTGCTTGCTCTCCATTTCACAGCAAGAAGAGTTTACCATCAGTCTCTGTGAGAGGTGTACGTTTTAAAATCAAGGTCTTCAATGGCTCTATGCACTCTTGGAGTCTGACACTAGAGCTGCCAGGAAGTAGTTGCTGACTGGAAATGCATGCTGGGTAACTGTATGCAAACGATAATCCTGAACTTCCAGGGTTTCTGCACAGCTTTTATAACCAGAGCTGCAGGCCCTGGGCAAGCATCCGCCCCAGGGTGTGGCAGCGTGGAACGCTGGGCACTGAATGGGGAAAGCCGTGCTGTTATTCTGGCTGGACAAGCAGAGCATGAGAAAGGCCACCAGGGCACCCCGGTCCACAAGCTCAGCCACTAGGGGATTGGGGCTATCTCCAAGTGCTTGCTAAGATGTTAAGGAAAAGCTTGTTTGTTAAGTCTCATTGTTCCTTGATGCACAGAGGTCTGGGGAATACCCTCCCACATAAATTCCCTATCTGGGGTCATTTCCCAAAAGCCAGAGGCTGAAATCCCGGTGCCTGGCACAGCACTGCTCTGGCTTCGGTGAGCCACTACCTGTGACCTGGGGCTGCAGAGGAAGTGCAACTCCCAACACTCCTGGGAGGCGGGCACACCTAATTAAGCACTGACTTGGCCTGGGAGGGAGGCAGACAGCTGTGTGGCCGCTGAACAAGCTCAGACCCGACTGAGACGACACACGCAGGGGTAGGTATCGCATGTATGGCCTGTTTCAGAGGAAGGCAACGTACCAACCTACTGCACGGGCTATAGAGAGAGGACACCCGTGATTCTTCAGCAGGCTTCGGCTCTGAAGCCAACGGCTGAACTCTAAGGCTCCCAACAAACCCAACCCCCCTGCCTCCCCAAACCCAAGACCCAGCTCTTTGATCATCTCTCTCCCGTTCGTCTCAGGATCACGTCCTGAACACTTACTCCAGCCATGGGCCTTGTGTACATGCTCCCTCTGCTCATCAAAAGCAGTCTTCTCCCCCTCCCTTCACACAATCTCAGCAACGCTGGCGTAAGCGCCTTCTCTGTAGCGTCTGTAGTCTGGAAGGGCAGACGCTGTATCTCATTGGCTCTCCATTCCGGACCCCAAATGGAAATGTCTCTCCCCCCTCATTTATATCACTTCAGCCAGCTGGGAAGAGAGGGGAAATAACTCCAACTTATTCCTAGTGTGTCTGTGGGAAGAGGCACCCCACGGAACAGACCTGTCTCATCTCTCCTCGTTAGCCTCTGCAATCCCTCTTCTGAAGCGGTGAAGCAATGTAGTAACAAACAGCAGCAGCCGAAGTGAAACTCTTCAGAAGGAGCAAAGTACAGGAACAGCCCAGGCAAGCCACTTCCCCCACCAACCGGCAATGGGACTCCGCCTTCGATACCTGAGCAAGCCACACCTTTCGCAATCTCCCTGATTGCTAACCCAGAGCCCGGCCTGTTTTGCAATTCATCAGTTTCAGGCTAACTCCACAACTTCCCTAAGCAGCACCACAGGTAGCAGAAGCACTGGGATTACCGAGAGCTTCAGGGTGTTGTCTGGATCGGAGTCCCAAGATCCATTAAGGGAGGAAGGCAAACTTCCACCATAACCCACTAGCACTTCTTCCCATTGGGCCAAGTGGGAGGAGAACTGTCCTTAGGCTGGGGGAAGGACGGAGTTACAGCAACGCAGGATTCTTCCCCCACAGGAAGCTGCCTGCCCCACCCTTGGTTGCAATGGGCAGGGCTCTTCAGTCAGTGAGTGTGAGGAGGAAATGCTCAGCCTGAAAAAGAGAGTATGAAGTTAATGCTTTACCTGCACCAGGTGGCCTGCAAGCCCCTAAGCAAGATGAACAGATCAGGGGCAGCTCTTACTACAGAGTTCAAAAGGGAACCAAATGCTGCCAAATGAGAGCAGTGTGGGGGCAGGGGGAGATTAGGGTAGAATGCAGCGATGGGCCACCTCCACCTCCCTTAGTGGGTGGCTCCTAGCCCATCACATCCGTGTGCACACGCCCTTTTTGTGAAATCCTTGTACAGCGGCCAAGCCACAGGCTGGGGAACACAGAGGCAAGATGGTTAAGTCAACACAATGCACCCGGGCTGCCACAGAATCTGAGGGGAGTGGGGAGGAGAGCTCCTCACTGGCCACGAGGAAGTCAAGAGCTAGGTTACAGCATTACTCAGCTCACAACCAACAGCCCCAAGCCCTTGGCACAGCAGCCCCATCCCATCAACAACCTGATGTTACAAGGAAGGCGGCTCAAAATTCAGTAATTCCCTAGCTTGGTGGGTTTATTTTCTGGTGAAGCATGCAGTATGTAAGGGCTGTGGGAGAACAGTTAGAGCAAGGGGCTGGGAGCCAGAACTCCTGGGTTCCTTCTCCAGCTCCAGGAGGGGGAGGGGGACCTACCAGTTAAAGCAAGGGGCTGAAAGCCAGGACACCCAGGTTCTTTCCCCAGCTCTGGGAGCAGGGTCTAGTGGGTTAGAGCAGGAGAGCTGGGAGCCAGGACTCCGGGAGTCCTGGATCTATTATCACAAGCCTTAGCCTAGGGCAGAGGTGGGCAAACTACAGCCCGAGGGACCCTCCTGCCCAGCCGGCTAGCCCCAGGCCCCTCCCCTGCTGTTCCCTCTCCCCTGCAGCCTCAGCGCACCACGCCGCAACGCTCTGGGCAGCCGGGCAGAGCAGTTGTCGAGCCGCGGCCTGAGCCGGTGCTCTGGGCGGTGCGGCTGTAGTGCCGCCAGCCACCGGTGCTCCAGGCAGCGCGGTAAGGGGGCGGGGAGCAGGGGGGGTTGGACAGAGGGCAGGGGAGTTGGGGGGGGAGTGGTGGTCAGGGATGTGGATAGGGGTCGGGGTGGTCAGAATGCAGGGAACAGGGGGTTGGATGGGGCAGAGATCCCAGGGGGCAAGTTAGGAATGGTGGGGGGTTGGATTGGGTGGCAGGAGGGGGGTCAGGGAGTGGGGGATGGGGTAGAAGTCCCAGGGGAGCCGTCGTGGGCGAGAAGCCGGGGGGGTGGGGGGGGTGGGGCCACGCCTGGCTGTTTGGGGAAACACAACCTCCCCTAACCAGCCCTCCATACAATTTTGGAAACCCGATGTGGCCCTCAAGCCAAAAAGTTTGGTTTTTTTGTACAGTGCCTACCACAAAGGGATTCTGGTCCATGACTGGGGTTGCTACAATACAAACCATCACCATCAACAGCCTCTAACAATGTCAGTTAAACAATATTCTCCTCATTAAAGCCCTTAAAGAATTGGGGAGAATAAACTCCCACCCTGTCCCACACAATCTTAACTTTAACCTTCCAGCACTCCACAGTTAAGTGATTTAACAGACAACAGGATAAAGCTACAGGACCAGCCTTTGCTCATTCACACTGGTGCAATTAGGAGTCACTCCAACTTCAATAGTTAAAACTGTAATCAGGTTTCTAGAGACCAAATGGAGGAGACAGCCTAGAATCTTCACCTGTCCACACCTCAGACACATACGAATACAAGCGTGTCCTCAGAAAACTTCTTGGCAAGAACACAGGCGTCTGACTAACAGTAGCAGGATGGTGGGAGCCCCAAGAAGCCCCAGTCATGGATGGGACCCCAAGGTGCCAGGCGCTGTACAGACACAACAAGAAGATGCTCCTTGCTCTGAAGAGCTTCTAACAGTTACAGTCAGACTTTGGTGGGGGAATCAGAACTACAACAAACAGCACTGAATACGCACATCAGAGTTAAGACTGTACCAACACTACAGCGTGTGGAGTAAATCGCATTCCTTTCCCTGGATGGCAGCCATGAGGGAAAGACACCAAGTATCATTCCCAGCACAGGGAAAGACGCACAGAATGTTTTAATGTCCACTCTTTTTGCAATTAAACACTGAGAAAAGTCAAAGACAATTTCAGAGACAACAAGACACAAAAGTTCCTTTCCACCCCCAAACAGGCACAGAATCCCCGTGGCACAGTCTCACCACTGCACATACGTGACTCACAAGCCCTCTTGAAACCTGCCTCTCATACCTGCTGCCAACTTAACTTCTCCAGCAGCGCCCTCTCAGTTCCTTGCATTTACGCATGAGAGGCTTTGATAGAAGAGCTGATTCAAGCTGCCAAGGGGTTAACCTTTGAACATGACAGATAGCAGATGCGGCATCTATACACAGCACTAATGTGAGAGGGTGACACTGATGGCAGGAGCCATGGAGCCAGAGGCACTGTCGGAATTACTTGCATCTTCAAGTATATTATGTTCCTTCAGTTGCCTTTCTGCTTCACCAATAGGTGATTTCAACAGGGAGTTGTTGAATAGCAGGAGAGTATGGGCTCTATACTGTCCTAGATCCATACACAGCACTTAGGCTAATAGGAAGCCTGCATGCAATATGCAGAACCTCCCGTCCTGGTGTGGAGAGAAACCTAGACAAAAGCCTTCTGGGGAATGGGAGGGTGACTGAAGAAATACTGGAGAATCTAATCAAGTAGTGCAGCTGGGATTCAGGGCTCCTGGGCTCTAACCCCTGCTCTGGAAGGAGAGTGGGATCCAGTGGGTTAGAAGAAGGGAGGCTGGGATTCAGGGCTCCTGGGCTCTAACCCCAGCTTAGGGAGACCTAGCAGTTCTAGTAAGGCACTGGAAGCACCAGGACTCCTAGGTTCTTTTCTCAACTGCTTGTGAGACTTTAGGCAAGTCTCTTCATCTTTTTGTTCTTATTTCTCCATACAAGGCTAAAGCTTTAGAGTTTGAGGTTTGGAGATGGGGCAGTCCCGCCCTCCCTCCCTCCCCACCCTTCTATTAGATCAAGGACTGCTTCATACAGCAGCAGCACTGGCTGTCACTGAGGCACTACCTCCCACGGTGAGGTGTGCACGTGTGCACAACAGTGAGGCAGACATTGAACCCAGTGCATTCCTGGCAGGTCAACGCTGACACAACTGCTTGTAGCTGAAGGAAGCAGCTCCCTTGCATCACAACTGTCTGCACCACACCTCAGCTGGGGATACATACAGC
Source organism: Lepidochelys kempii (assembly GCF_965140285.1). Lineage (NCBI taxonomy): Eukaryota > Metazoa > Chordata > Testudines > Cheloniidae > Lepidochelys > Lepidochelys kempii. Next base: position 31,435,690 of record NC_136386.1, read on the forward strand.
CCTTCAGTCATCTGCAATTGATGCATCATGCTAGTAGCAGCAGGGTTAGGAGGGGTGGGAAGGGTTGTCTGTAAAGACCTCCTCCGCTTACCCCTACCCCTTGATGTAGGAGTCAGCTGGAATCCATTTCTTCCCAGACAAGGCCCTTCCTAATGTGTGGTTTGGGAAATGCAGGCATTGCCCCTTCCCTCTACCTCTGCATTCCATTCACACACCCTTTGAATGCCAAGCCTGAAATTTCCACATGCAATCAGCTTCCTAGGTCCCTTGAAGTAAAGTAGGTAATTCATCTCCAACAGACATTTTGTGCTACAGGTGGTGTCAGGAAGAAAGGGGTGGAGGGGAAATAAAAGCACAAAGCTCACCAGAAGCCACCAGCCCAATGCCTTCCAAGGGTACCTTCCACTCACTTGACCCATGTGAGAAAGCAAGACAAATGTGCTTCCATGTTGAGAATATGGAGGGTGGGAACTGCAAGTGGGGGTGGGGGAAAGATTCCTCTTCCCCATCCCCTACCACAGTCATCTCCTGCTCCTCCAAGGCCACCACTAAATTAGCAGCAGCTGGAGATAACAAAAGGCTGTTGTTTAAGCCCTAACGGAAGCTCTGCCAATTGGGTAGAGGCTAGATAGACAGAGGACTCCAAGCCAAGGGCACTTCTGAGGCAAACACTGAACAGCCTCTATTGTGCTGTTTTATTTTGGACACCTTGCACCAAGGACAGATGGTGGGCCCACCGCCCCTTACAAACCTAAGACTCCTTGCAAAGACCTAACAAACCCTGTTCTATAGCCCCTTCCAGCCAAGAAAAGCCACTTCTGGTGGCTGGCACACAACTGGTCCACGTTGTGTAGCTGGGAAGGGAGCACTGCAATGAGTCCCACTAATGTGGCAGCCCAGAGGATCTGGTGTCCATAAAGACCAGCCAGCAGCTCTGTCCAGAAGCCTCATGCTGGAACTCTTGTCCCGGAAGGAGAGAGGGTTGATATTTGAACCTGTGGAGGTGGGCAGGGCTCATACATAAGGCTACGTTTTAGTCACGGGTATTTTTAGTAAAAGTCACGGACAGGTCATGGGCAGTAAACAAAAATTCATGGCCCGTGACCTGTCCACGACTTTTACTAAAAACACTGGTGACTAAACTGGGGTGGGGTGAGGGGGGGCAGCCTGGAAGCCCCTCGGGTCCTGGGGGAGGGCAGCCTGGGTGCTGGAAGAGCAGGTGGCGGTGAGCAGCCTGGGACCTCTGCTGGTGCTGGAGTGGGGGTGGCACTTACTTGGGGGCAGTTCCCACTGGCGGTGCCTGCAGGCGGAGGCAGCACACAGAGCTGCCTGGCCACGGCTCTGCCTAGCAGCTGAGTGAGGGGGATGTCCCCGCTTCCAGGGAGACCCCCAAGAAAGCGCTGCCCAGAGCCCGCCTCACCCTGTCCCAAGCCCCAATCCTCTGCCCCCTCCCACACCCAACTCTGCTGCTGGGGGGTGGGAGTGGGCACGGTGGCCTGAGACTACCGCAGCAGCGGCCGGTGTACCTGGCACAGGGGCTGCCTGAGCTGCCCCAGAGACAGGTGCACCAGCCGCTGGAAAAAATCAGAGGTCACAGAATCCGTGACTTCCATGACAAACTCGCAGCCCAACTCATGCACAGAATCCTCCCAGCCCTGCTGCCTTTTCCTGGAGCCTGGACCTTGACTACAAGGAGGTTTCCACTGCAATATGTACAGACCTATTTAATTCTACAATCTTTGGGTGGCACAAGCCATTCCCAGGACTACTGTGGAATAGCACAGGGCAGGGATTCTCAACCTTCACTGCACTGCGACCCCCTTCTGACAATAAAAATTACTACACAACCCCAGATGGGCGGACTGAAGCCTGAGCACACCCGAGCCCACTGACCTTGGCAGGGTGGGGGGCAAAGCTGAAGCCCAAGGGCTTCTACCACGGAGGGAACGGGGAGAGAAATGGGAATGGGGCGTCTGTAGCCTGAGTCCCAACACTCAGGGCTGAAGCCATCAGGCTTCGGCCTTGGTTGGTGGGACTCGGGCTTCGGCCCCAGCAAATCTAAGCCAGCCCTGGCGACCCCATGTTGTGACCCACTTTGGGGTCTTGACCCAGTTTGAGAACCGCTAGCATAGGGTGTTAAACTACTCAGCAGCACAGCCTGGTAACAAATGTAGCAAAACTATCACACAGACTACAATTGGCTATTCACCCCCTCCATGCCCACCTGGCATACCCTCTCCTCCAGCCCATTAGACTTTCCCATAGCTTCCCAGAGAGATTAACAAAGAGCAATCTTCCCCAAGGTAAGGCCATGTTTTCCACCCCCCTATGTGGACTTCAGAATGTTTAGTAAGCGCTGTCCCCCTGAGGAACAGCAGCATGGCCACCTCCAATTAATACGCTCAATCAGTGCTCCATTAGACTTGCAAATGTGCCCAATAAAACTAATATGTTGCTCCTTGGGCTTTAATTATAGTAACCAGGGATTTGCAGCCACTGAAAGTCTCTTAGCATCATTTGCTCAACCACCACCTTTTATCTTCTTCTGCCCCTCCTCCAAACTCTTCCACCTGGTACTTGGAGCAGAAAAACTCAGTCCTCTTGCACACGCTTTGAGTCAAACAGGTGGCAGCTCCGATTAGGGTGGGATTTAAGAGCCAAACAGGCCAGCCTGACTGTCCCTGCGCTCTTAAGCCAAAGGAGCAGCCAAGGCATCTGGTCAGACAGAGAACAGCTGCTCGCAACCCGACCCCAGCCATGGCTAGGATGTCAAGCACAACCTCCCAAGGAGACGCACATCAATCTGATTTCAAGTAAATCCTGCATGTCATGAAGAAGGTGAACCACAAAGCAAGCAGGCCTGCGTCATTCTGGTTTGCAGACAAGGGACCTTCACCGAGGAAGATTTCTTGGCACAGCTTACTAATTGTTTGACCACTGCTTTTGGGGTCGTCAAGAAAAGACATGAGACGCAAACAACAGTGTACAACTGAATTCAGTCCAGCCTCACAAAAGGCTGGTGCTAGGAGGCAGTATAGCTTAGTGGGTAGGGCACTGGGCTGGGACTTGGAGACCTGGGTTCAATCCCTGTCTCTGGGAACTGAACCCAGGCCCGGTGTCTCTGGCCTGCTGGGTGACCTTGGGCACATCCCCTCACTGTAACTCCGTTTGCCCCCCTGTAAAATGGGGATAATTATACCTATCTCCTTTGTAAAGTGCTTTGAGATCTATGAATGAAAAGCACTATGTAAAAATTAGGTACTACTACTACTTTGGAACACCCCATCAAATATCAGGACTTCAGATGTCCTAGACTTCAGTTCTTGGAAGCAAAGTACACAGTGTATCTGTTACAATCCCAGTTTCCACACAAATGAATATTCACAAAAGGTATTGTATGCAGGTTTGGCAGAATTCAATTTTTTAAAATAGTTTTAACAGATAACATGGATGTTTTAAACATTTTTTAAATTTTTATCAATTTACATTTTCACAATTGCAGGAAATTATGTGGGGGCACAATTATTTAATGACAATTGAAGTTGAGATTAAAAAACAAACTTTTATTGCCATTAAAACAAACTATCAACATCACCTGTCAAAATATACAAAGTAAATATCCTTAAATCAAACTCTAGTAAGTTCTCAAGCAGCATCTTTCTTACGCTGTCTACCTGTAACTTTCTATTATCATGGATGGAAATATTTTTGCATCGGTTTGTGTACACATGGCAAAATTAATATTTACAGGTAAAAACCTCATCCTTCCAAGCCAACTTACCTGCACTACTCCTTCCCTCTGACCTCCCCATTCCCATAGGCTCTGAGCACCTCAAGCTTCAATGTATTCATCCTCCCATCACCCCTGCTTGGAAGCCCTATGAGCCCCATTTTACACATGGACAACTGAGGCACAGACATTAAGGACAAAATTTTCTAAACCACCGAAGAGGGATGCAGGAGCCCAACTCCCATTTTCAGAAGTGACTCAAACACTAGAAGGCTCCCGCTGACTGAAGCTCCTAAGTGCTTGAGTCACTTTTGATAATGGCACTTAGTGAAAATTTCAAAAGTACACAAATTATTTAGGCGCTTGAGTGACTTGCCCAAGGTCACACAATGAATCTGTGGCAGAGCAGGGACTTGACCCAGGATTTCCCAAATTCCAGGCCAGTGCCCTAAACACTGGGCAATCCTTCCTGCTGCAATCCTTGGAAGCGACATCCAAAATGTACGCTTTGCCAACACTCCAATTTCCACCATCCTAGCTAGTCATCCTTCTAGGAATGCACTGGAAGTCTGCACACAACCTACCTACAGCAGGTTTCAGAGTAACAGCTGTGTTAGTCTGTATTTGCAAAAAGAAAAGGAGTACTTGTGGCACCTTAGAGACTAACCAATTTATTTGAGCATGAGCTTTCGTGAGCTACAATAAATTGGTTAGTCTCTAAGGTGCCACAAGTACTCCTTTTCTTTCTACCTACAGCAAACACTCTAATGTAACTTCATCAATAGCCGAGGGAGAGCAAACAAGGCTCAGACAACAGAGAACAAACAATTCCAGTTGAGTTTGAGAGGGGACAGGAGAGAGCTGAGGAAACAAAGAAATTGGGAAAGGTCATTCCAGGTGACCAGAACTGCAGAGGAGGCTCTCCCACTGACAGCCAAGAGAGCATTGGAAAGGGTAAAAGAACCAAGTACTAGAAAACCCAATGTGAGAAGGGTGGCCTTTGAATGGTCTTATCCTGACCGGGGTCCTACAGCATTACTTTGTTTATTCTTCTATTTGAAGCTATTACTGCCAAACAGGAGATAAGAGAATTTTCCCTCTGCCAGGCCAAAGTGCAGGCTGGACCACAGACAGGTTGGAAAACACTGAGTTTAGTCATATCAGCTGTTTTGCAGGATCTACTGAAGAGCCAAGTGCAAACCAGCTGGCTGGCACCCACTGCCCTTAGATGAGACTCTCAGGCCCCATCTAGTCCACAACTGCTCCTTCAGTGCAGCTCGAAGTCTCTACACAGCCTAGCTTTAAATGTCCCAAGCAATGGGGCTTCAGCCTCTTCCCCAGGAGATACGTCAGTGCCTAGACTTGAGACTCCCAGGGGAAGCCCCAACAGCCATTGCAATCTACACTTATGATCTCCTCCGCTTCCGGAATTCTTCACAACTATGGATTTTTGCTCCCAGGAGCGGGTGTTTAAAGCAGAGACAGAACCCAAGTGTCACCACAGAACAAGGCACCAGATGCCACATTTCTCCAGATGTCGCTTTACTGCGGACTGACATAAACAGGCCAAGGGCTCCGATTCATTCAAGGTCTGAATCTCTGACATTAAAATCTACTCAACAGCGTCTTCTCTCAGAACACTCAATGACAGCTCGCAACGTGATGCTGTGGAAAAGAGCTAGCGAGAGTCTTGGACATATGAAGTGGGGAGCAGCAAGTAGGAGCAGAGAGGCAATTTCATCTCTGTATACGTCATTGGCAAGACTGTATCCAGTTCTAGTGTCCAAATTTTAGAATGGGTGTTGAAAAATTGGAGAGGGTGCAGAAAAAGAATCAAAAAATGATGTGAAGGTGGGAGAAAATGCCTTACAGTGAGATGCCTAAGCCAAGACTGAGCTCTTTATCCAAAAGATTGAGAAGTGACTTGATCACAGTGTACAAGTACCTCTGCAGGGAGAAAAATACTAAGTACAAAAGGGCAGAAAAAGGCATAACAAGAACCAATGGGCTGGAAGCTGAAGCCAGATCCATTCAGATTAGAAATAAAGCACCTTTTAACACTGCAGGTGATTGACCATTGAAAAGACTCCCAAGGAAAGTGGTGGATTCTCCATCTCAAATAAAGTCTGGATGCCTTTTTGAAAGATGCTTCAGCTTAACTCAAGCTGCTGGGCTCAATACAGGGATTTGGGGGGGGGGGGGAACTCTTCAGCCTGTGAAAAACAGGAGGTCAGAATGGATGATTTAATGGTCCCTATTGGCCTTAAACTCTGTGGATCTGTTAAGTTTATCTGAGGCTTTGTTTACCTCCAAGACACCTGGGCTAACATCCTTTTAGTGAAGGGCTACCAAAGAATACCCGGGGGCGGGAGGGGGGGAGATGTCTACACTGGCACTTCCTCAGCAAAACTTTTGTCGTTCAGGGGTGTTAAAAAACAAACACACACACACACACCCCCGAACAACAAAAGTTTTACCGACAAAAAGCGCCGGTTTGAACAGCGCTTTGTCGGCAGGAGCGCTCTCCTACCGAAAAACAGCAGCTACACTGCGTGACTTTTAGCAGCATGTCTGTAGTGGGACAGCCATGTCACTAAAAGCCTCGTAGTGTAGCCATAAACTTCGTCTCATTAGTTAACTTTGGTTCATTGACCACTGGTAGCCTGATGGAAAGCTGGATAGGTGGCGGGTCATACAGGATATATTTCCACATTCAAGAAAGCTAAAAACACATTCCTAACGTTGCTTTTCCAAATCAGGAACCGCTGTAACTACCACAGGGATGTTCTTTGAACCCCTCCCACTGGTGAAGGGGACCAGGCACTCCTGAGCAGGAGGGGAAGCATCTATTACGATGTGGCCCACATCCTGACAAAGTTAACTCACTCTTATTTGAATTGAGCACCAGACACCGGCAATAATGAGCACAGAGAGGTTTGTAAATCATTCTGTTCCAGCTGCCATCCAAGATGATGCATGCAGACTCTCCAGCAACCTGCCTTACCCTGTTTTCACCTTGAAGCCCAACCCAAAATAGGAATACACTGCCCATGCTAGATGTACAAGACAAGGAAGACATCTGGATCACTGGACGGCAGCATTTGGTGAGAGGCTTTAAAAATACAGCTGCCCATGATCAGCTTATTCTGAGGTAGCAGTCACACATACATCATGCTTTAAGGGACACTATCAACTTAATGATGCTACTGCTTGGAAATGTTTACCCTTCTTTTAGCTGGAACTGAGATGACTGACTGACTACTTTTGTTTACTTTGTGAATTTCACAGCCCTTGGCATATGGTCTGCTTCACCATTAGCTGGAGGTAGCCATTTCCTTTAGGGTGGGTCTTTCAAAAGGTAGTGAGAGAATTGGGGGTGGGGGTTCGAGTAGGAAAAAGTAACTGCAAAAAAAAAATCAAACATTGGGAAGAAGATTCAAGGGCGAGTATTGCAACTGGAACCGTCTTAAACTGCCTGGATTTCAAGTTAGTGCCCCTTTTATGTGTACATATGCCTTAGATTAGTTCCTAAACCTCAAAAAAGGATGAGATATTTAATGGATAATGAAAAACTATAGTCATGAGAGACAAAGTAAGAAACATTTGTAGAGTAATATAAATCCTCATGCTTCAGAGTAGAAACCGACTGCTGACTGACAGGGGTTTAGGAGAAAAGTTCTGTTTGGAGCAGCTTATTTCATAACTGTCCACTGCAGGGTTTCTTGTTCATACCTCCAAATTTCATCCATGGATCTCAACACTTTACAGAAGTCAGTATTGTTATCCCCATTTTACAGATGGGGTAACTGAGGCACAGAGAGGCAAAGTGATTGCCCAGAGTACCCGTCAGGCCTGTGGTAGATCTGGGAATAGAACTCAGGTCACAGTCCAGCACTCTCTCCGCTAGACATAGACAGAACCACTGTCTGGAATGTTGTACATTCCTCCACTAGTCAGACAAACTAAACGTCAACTCAGTGCTGGTCTATACGAGAAAGTGTAACCCAAGGTGATAATTTAAACAGATTGCATTAAACCAGTGAAAATTTCTTGTGGATATTTCAATTTAGGTTTAAAAGGTGGCTTTTTGGAGGTTTAGCTTCAGATGACTGGGAACAGATTTAGGAGAAACACTTCCAAAAACATGGAAGTGACCTAAGAGCCTCCATCCTGTCAAGAGCCAGGACCCCCCAAAGAACTCCACTGCACTTTTGAGACTGGAACTTGGGCACTTTGAAAACCTGACCCTCAAGCTAACCCAAAAGAAGCCACTTTTAAATCAAATTCAGCAGGTCCACACAGAGGCCTGCACCAGATTGAAAATAAATTTAGCGAAATGCAGCTTACCCCTTAAGTTTCACTCCTATTCCAGGACAAGGAGACAGTTGTAGGGGATAACAATTCAGCATAGCAAACTAATGTTTAAACATATTGTAAGCTGTTTGGGGTACGAGTTCTCTCTTATCTGTATAAAGCCTAGCACAGTGGAGTCCTGGTTCACAACTGGGCTCACGGGTGCTACCGTAATATAAATAAAGACATAAACAAGGCAAAGATTGGGACCAGAGAATCATGGCATGAAGCCAACACTCCTCTTCCTGGGTTCGGTTTTGGGTTGGAGGGAAGACATTTCCGAGAGTCAGTTACCACTTCCTGCATTAAAGTGATCAGGTTATGCCACCTGCTTCAGGCTCCTCACAGTAGGACAAGTGTGACTAGCCCTGACTAGCATCCCTGGGAAGATTACACACAGTGACAGCAATGAGTGCAAAGCTTAGGACTGTCAAACTGAAATACCTCTCTCGCTTGACTGGTTGCTCTCAGAGCTGTTCCCTCACTGACTCAGCACGAGGAGGAGGCCAGGCCACGACATGGCTTCCCTGGAGGCTGAATTAGACACCACTGCTCCAAGGCAAGATTCAGAGCACTCTCAACGGGGTGTTGCTCGCACATTATCTTCTTCGCTCTTTTCCAGGAAGTCTGGATCTGATGCTTGAACAGTCAGTGGAATAGCACAGGCTAACTTGCCATAGAGGTCTCTGTTACCACAGTAATGCAATACGCAGTCAGTCACTCCGGCAGAGAGATCAGCTCAGGATACCTCTTCATTAAAGTGTTACCTTGGGCTCTCACCCAAGGATTCCTCCCACTCCCACCACCGGTCTACACATAAATCCTTCGCACCCAAGCTTAGTGTGCTTTCAAATGGGGCTGGCTGGCCCATCCTGGTCTATAGGCTAAAACCCAAGTGAGGCTTCCACTCAGGCTGGTAAACTGTCCATGTTGCAATGAGGATGCAGACTAACTCACTTAAGTGCTGATCACTGTACAGTGTCTTTCCCACAATTCCCCCCACATGGCCAGGACAGACTTCTCCCACAATTCACTGAGGAAGAATCAGAGTGGCTCAAGCTCATCACAGCACAAAGAAACATGGCATATGCCCCCAGAAGTCCTAGTCACACATGGAGAAGTGCAGCACCACTGTGGACTGAATAAGTTGGGTTGGGCTCTGCAGGGTGGCTGCTCGCACGCAGGCTAGGTTAACATGGGTGCTCAGACTCTAGTGCCCATCACCCATGTTAACTCGGCAGTGAAGTTATACCCCTCAGGGAGATTAGAGGTGAGGCTTCCTGTCTCATTATAGTTCAAATCCAGCTAGTGACGAATCACAAATGAAGCTAGTTGGGTGGTCTGCAGAAAAGGCTCTACTGGTCTCATCCAGTTCCTATCATGACGAGTGAGTGTGTGTGAGAGAGCAAGAGAAAGACACACACAGAGTCCACTGGTATAACTGGTCCTTCTCTAACAGAGGCTGCCAGTAAATGCCAAGGAGCCTCATGACACCACCACAAGGAACGCATTAACCTCTCCAAACCTCAGGGTACAATGGGGACTTGCTTGAGGTCAGTCAGCCAGCAGGAGAACCCTGCCACTAAGTAACAACCCCCCAGGATTAAGCTTCCAACCCCCTTGTGCTGCTGTTCCCTTCCCCTGCCAACCTGGTTACTGCAATAAGTATCCATCTCCTTATTACACCACCTTCCCTTGCATCCCTTGCTCCATGCACACGTCCAAAAAGAGAGTTATTAAAAGAGATAAAGACATTACTTCTGGCAGGAGAGGGGCACAAATAGAGTTTATGCCTCAGTTAAAAATCACATGCTACAATAAAAGGAGAAAATAGTCTGAGAGCGAAGAGTAACTGAATTTAGAAGAAACCTCAAGCCAGCTTTTCTGGGACAGCAACCACTCTTGCAGACCAGCTGTATTATGCAGAAATAATTAAAAGTGAGGAATAGCCTTGCATGTTGTATGATAGGTTCTAGGAATTCTAATGTAATTACTTCCAGGAGAATGGCCTGAAAAATCATCTACTGGGACAGCTGCAATTGTCTCTATTCCCAACGTGACTCTGCTACATATAGGCTGGTGCTTTGAAACATGTGAAGCACCATATTCTAGGTACAATTCCATTTGTTCCGGAGCAGTGCGGGAGGGAATGGGCTTTAACGGAAACCTCATTCGAAATCCCAATATACCCTTCAGTTATAAGAACCTACCACTGCCAACTTCCAATTATTAGCATGTATATTGCAGTAGCACCTAGAAACTTCCGTCAGGATGGGTCCCATTGTGCCAGGTGCTGCACAAACAAAGAAACTGACAGGCCCTGCCCAAAGATCTTCAAGTCTAGGAGACAAAACATACTAAGTGGATGAGACAAATGAACAGGATGGGGTAGGGGAGACTAATGAAGGAGGCACAACTTTCAGCCAATTGGGAGCCGGGATCACCATTCAGTTACTGGTGAAACCAAGTGGGCAGAGTTTTCATAGTTGCATGGGAGTGTGTAAGCAGTACATGGGTCCAATTTGTGCCATGCATGTTTCAGATTAAATGCCAACCCCAGCTTGCAAAGAAAGAAAGGAACAAACATCTATTATGGTATTTGTATGGCCTCCGTTGCCGTAGCACCTGACAATCGTCAGGGCATTCATCCCGACACCACAGGGAGACAGGGAAGTGCTAGTTCAGTGGCTCTCAAACTTTTATACTGGTGACCCTTTCAAAGAGCAAACCTCTGAGTGTGACCCCCAGCCGTATAAATTAAAAACACTTAATATATTTAACACTATTATAAATGCTGGATGCAAAGTGGGGTTTGGGGTGGAGGCTGACAGCTCGCAACCCCCCATGTAATAACCTCACAACCCCCTGAGGGGTCCTGACCCCCAATTTGAGAACCCCAGTACTACTGCTTGCTAAGATTCTAGGCACTACTACAATATAATAATCCATTCAGTGTTACAGGAGGAAACTGAGGCACAGAGATTAAGTGACTGCCCAAGGGTCGGCAGCGGAGCAGGGAACTGAATCCAGGTCTCCCAACCCCCTAGCTACTGGGCCATCCTTCCATTCCAACATTGTACAAAGTACAGAGTGTTGACTGTGCAGCTGGCACATAAGGCAGTTAGCCTATCAAAGATCTCCACGTGAGCTTACCTGACTGTTGATGGTAAGTATTTCATAGAGTTTAAATCCAGAAGAGACCATTAAAACCATATAATGTGACTTCCTGATTACCACAAGCCAAAGAATTTCACCCAGTTATTCCTGTGTTGAGCCCTAGTAACCATAAGCGGTGGGTATAATATGCCAGGCAGCCATCGCCACCAGATGCTGGTTTTGGCGGTTTGCACAGGCGATTTGGGGGGGAAGTTTTTGTTTATTATTATGCCCCATTATGGTTCCCGGGCAGCTGAGGCGGCGGTATGTGCTATTCAGATTCCCGGGTTCATCAATAATCTCCCTGGACTCCAGGGAGATTGCTGATGAACCCAGGAAGCTGAGTAACACATACCGCCTCCTCAGCTGTCCTGGAATCTGCATGGCTCATATAAAAAGCTCAGGTTCTTCAGGAACAGACAAGAGCTTTTCCTGCAGGGTGCCTTGGGGTCTCAGGACGGGAGGCGCAGGGCGGCTGGGGCTCTTCTGGCTACTGGGGGAGAAGTGGGGGCGGCCTGGGACTCTGGGCTCCAGCCACAGAAGAGGGAGGCCTTAGGTGGTAGGGACAGGGCTGGGGGGCTAGCCTCCCCAACGGTGGGATGGGGGGTTCCACCCATCACCCAGGCAAGTAACGGGTTAGACTAAAGCATTTCAGTTCTCAGGAGATTAAACTGTTATGTACCAAAGGCATGAACAGGGGACCTCAAGGGGTCACCAATATCTGAGCCCCCTGCAATGGCAGGGAATCGATTAGGTGAGACATGCCCAGATGATCCTAGCAGGTCTGAAGAGGCCAGGAAGCATCTCTCATATTGTCTCCATTGCTATGAAAACGGCCGGTCTGACCCAGCAGCGCCCAGGACAGATCTGAAGGGGAGGATGCCGGTCATGTTAAGGCTAAGCAGGTTCCAGGTGCACCATTGAAGATGGCATGGAGAAGTGAGTGCAACAAGGATGAAGAGTGAGTGGTTAGGTGTCAGAAGCTAGGAAAACTGTGGGAAAATAAAAGGAGATCAGATGGAGACTGGAGGAAAACCATGTAGCACCACCAGGACTAGGAACTGACACTTGCTGTGGAAGGCAAAAAGCAGTTAGTGGAGACATTCCGAACACCATGCTACTATCATTATTGGTAATACAGGAGCACCTAGGAGCCCTATTGTCTTCGGCACTCTACAAAAAGATCAAAAAGACATTCCCTGGGCCAAAGAGTTTATAATCCAAGTACACCTGATTCAACAGCAGCTCTGAGGGCAGGAAAAGAAGAAATCTACACTATCCAAAAGCACCCAAACTCTTGGGTTCCCTTGGAGAGAGACATGGCCTAAACACAGGCCTAGAAGACAGGAATTCCTATATTCCTATCCCAGGTCAAACACCAACTGTTTCCCCAGACCCATGGGTGAGTCATGAAGGCTGCATGCCTTAGCATTACCATCCGAACAATGGGGATAACGGTAGGCACGCCAAGGATTAGATCATGTTTACACAAGGTGGAAGAGGAGGAATGTTGGATGAGAGCTAAGCAGCACAAGACTTGCCTTTGAAAACTCCTGACGCCAATTCTCTCCTTTTAAAACTCTAACAGCTGGCACCATAGCTCTGCAGAACACACAGCTTGACATCTCAGTGAGATGGACAGACACCCTCCCTCCAAGCGGCAGGGGGCAGTCAGTCAAGCCCAGAGGAGGTTACACATGAGAGTTTATGCTACTAGCTTAGCACTGTGCTGCAGTGACATTTCAGACTCTGATGCAAGAGCTACTTTTGGATAGCAGCAAGCGTTCTCGCCATTGTTTACAGTACTATTGCAAGGGGCACATCTCTATATTTTTATTCAATGTTTGCCATAAGGGCTTATCAGATGCCTCAAGTCAATGAAATGATAAATAACTTCTTCCAGACAAGCACATTCCACCCAGCAAGCCAGTGGGCTGGTTAGCAGCCTAGAACTGCTGATAACAGCACTGTGGAAGAACCAACCTTAGCAACAGTGCCCTGGATGCAAGTGCTCAGCTCTTAACATCAGGGAGAGTGGCTAGTGATCAGAACACAGGGACTATGGATAGGACTTCTGGGTCTAAAGACTCCCTGTGTGATCTCGAGCAAGGTACACCCCCCTTCCCCTTTGTGTCTCTGGTGCTCAATCTGTAAGGTGGAGGGAGATGATCACCCCACCGCACAATATGGGGAATCCTCAGGTAAAAGGCACTACAGATGTTTAGCATTACTAGGCTGGGTTAGCTGCAGGCTGTGTCTGTTACAGTGTAGACCCTGGTCATTACCCTACTCCCAAGTTGAGACATTTTCGTAGGTGACTCCATTTCATTCTGAAGAGCTGTCACATGAAACTTTGCAATGACAACATAACTAACACTTTGGCCTTCTCCATAAAGGATCACACAGTGCCTTACGACAGACGTCCCTCTGAGGAACAGAGGTATCCTGCCCATTTTACAAACAAGGAAACAACGAGAAAGAAAGGAGAATTCACATAGGAACAGAACCCAAGTATCCTAACTTCCAGAGCCTTCCTCTAACCATTAGACATGCTCATTCCCCACGCCACATAGAAACCCAGAAAATAACCCTGAAAGCAAAAAGAAATGGAGTTGGGGGATATTTAAAACAGACACTGGGGTGAGCTTTGCTTCTACTGCCTTGAATGGGCAGCTGCAGCAAAATGCCTGCAGCACTGAGCCATAGAGACGGTGGGAAACCTCTTGTTGTGAGCATGTCAAGCAACAAAACTGCCCATTGTTACTATGTGCTGTGGCAGATTTGATTTATTGTGACAGGCGTGTCCAAGAATAACCCATTATCCCCATAGCTGGCTACTGCATCTATATGGACCAGGCACTTCCTGCACAAAGGGGGTTTTCAGCCTGCTCCTTGAGGTGCACAGACAGGTAAGCAGCAGAACAGTAACACAGCTGCATTAACACCATTTCCTCGCCTACCTTAAAATCAGTGTCTGCCAAGGTAAAGAGACAAACCTAAGGAAGGCCTAGAGCCAGGTTTGTGAGAAAACCTCAGGGGAGGCAGAGAGGAAGGCACAGAATTGAAATACTACAGCAGGCCACAGGTCTGCAATGGGGCCAGGTGGGGGGCAGCCTCCATCAAGAATGGAGGCCTGAAGGAGGGGGAAGACAAAGCTAAAATGTGAAGTTAACACCAGCTACAGCTCATCCTTTTCCAAACTGAAGTGCATTATTCATCTGAGAAATAGCTAAATACAGAAAACTAAAAATTAATTTTATACAGCATTCCTCACAGCATTTGGAGTATGTTCTGCTGCAGCACGTATGTCTCTTGCTCTCTTACTATGGGAAGGCTTCAAGCTTCCTCCAGTAAAGCTACCTTCCACCTCTCTTGTTCTTTTCTCCCCCTTCTACTCCAGGCTTATTCTCTGTTAAAGTTAAGCCACAATTCTCTGCTGTGCCCACAGACTGTTTGTAATCCAAGTATATTTTGCTTCACTCTTAGTCTCTATCTAGGTGAGAGAGACCAACAAGGGGTGAGGGGGTGGGGGAGAGACAGAGAGAGAAGTGAGGGAACACACTGGGCCCTGCCTGCTGGCACTCTGAGGGGCCTGAGTCTAGTCAGGTTTGCTTGCTGACAGCTGGCGCTGCCTCAAAACACATGCACTCTTCTAAAGCCTTAAGTGCCACATTTTTTTATATAATTTTATTTCTTCCTCTCATTCCATCAGCAAGGGATTAACAAGGTTCAGGGATGATTCCAGTGGCCTGGAAATGGTAAAAGAGTTATATATGGGCCTATAAAATAAATCCTCCGTACTTGAGCATTCCATTTAAAAAAACCCACCTTTTACCTAAAAAAGAATCTGTATGAATACAAGGTTAATTAAACCCATCTCAGGGCTCGCAGTCCTAGACTCACAGCTTGAAAAACCTGAGGGTGCGGGGAAGAGAATATGTAGAAGGCACCTTAATTGGGAATATCCTGCCCTAAATTGTTTGCAGTGGTGTTGTAGCTGCGTTGGTCACAGGATATTAGAGAGACAAGGTGGGTGAGGCAATATGTTTTATTGGACCAACTTCTGCCGGTTCTTCTTCAGGTCTGTGTAGCTCAAAGGCTTGTCTCTCTCACCAGCAGAAGTTGTTCCAACAAAAGATATTACCTCACCCACCATGTCTATCACAAGTACCCAGATATGCAAATCTGAGGTTGATGAACTCAGGAACAACTGCCTCTAATCTGAAGGCATGACCAGAGGAATAGTCCCACCGATACACAGGACCCTAACCTCTATACCTTTTAAAGCCAAAACAAGGGCACCAGATCAGTGTGTGAGCCCAGGAAGATCCGTTACCATTTTACAGGCAATAACTGGGGAGCACTTAAGAGTAACAGTCAGGAGATAACTGCAATGATTTGCAGTTTTGGGGGAGGGGACAGAGGTGTGAAGTGAACGGTTAATATGGGAAATCTTCAAATATTTCCCTGAAACCAGAGACAAGTGGAATCATAGCTGGAGCCATGCCTACACTACAGACTCTGCCAGCAAGCTCTGTTGGTCAGGGGCATGATCCCTGACTGACATAGCTGTGCCAGCAGAAGACCCTAGTGTAGGCATTGCTATATTGGCAAAATTGTGCTTTTATTGGTCTAGCTTGTTTCACATAGGAGGGATGGAATAAGCTACACCAGAAAAAGCGTTAAGGGTCTAGTGCTTCTATTACAGATAAGGCCTTAGATTTTACAGAGTTGTAACACTGGAGCCTAACTCATTATGGTAATGGGAGGGAGTGCTGCCTGGTGGTTAGAGTGAAGAACTAGGAATGAGCTCCTGGATTCTATTACTGACACCACCACTAACTCTCAGCATCCCTTTGCCCTGCTATACAATGGCAATAGTGCCCTGCAGGCGAGCTATGGGACCTCATTTGTCAATGTTTGCCAAGTGGTCCACGGTCTGACAAAAGGACTAGAAAATGGATTCCCCCCTTCAGAACTGAGAACTCAGACTTGCAGTTCTTTAAATCCAAATATTCCAGTTTGTGTCCAATGCTGAGCTCTCCCTAGGGAAGTATGAGTAAACCTGCGCTTGGAGATCTATTTGGTCCCTGGTGCAGTAACACTGTTGCTGCTTTCTATTTGCATTTGCAGCCTCTGGACATCTCCCGCTGTTGCAGTGAACACACAAGCAGAACAACAGCTTCAAAGGGATTTTTCCTGTACCTCCAAAATATCACCTCTGGGGGCTGGTAACTGTGCAACCAACCATTCACTATCATATACACTGTTTCAGGTTGTTGGGCCCAGACTAGTTCAGAACTGGAGTTAAGTTCTCCATGGTCCAGCCCTGTGGTTTTATTGTTGCTTAATATATCTCACACTTTGAGATCACACACCATACACATGAGAAATATCAAAATAAAGGGCAATTTTGGCACTTACGTATCTCTGAAGACGGGCGCTCAGGCAGTTCCTCTGACAGACTTTCCAGCTGAAGAGTTTAAACTACTGACACTCTTTTCTGGTAAAACAGATTTACAGACAATCAATGCTTAAGCCTCACGACTAGTGCTGCACCACAACAGCAACTTCCACACTGTACCATTGTTACAAGGAGCTCTTGATTAATATTAATTCAGCCTCAACGTCCCTGAGGAATGTTATGCCCATTTTACAAACGTTTCAACTGGGTCAGAGAGAGAGAGAGAGAGAGAGAGAATATAGAACAGACTTGCCTGACATCACATAGTGAGGCAACAGCACAGCTGGGAATAAAATCCAGGAGATCTGATTCTCAGTCTTCCTTCCCCCACCCCTGGTTCTAATCCACTATCCCACACTCCTCTTACAGAATTGGAAATAGAACCCAGAAGTCCTGACTCCCAGCCCAACCCTCTTACTCTAACTGGCTGGAAGTCAAAGCCAGACAAATTCAAATTAGAAACAAGGCAGAAGAATTCAGCCATGAGAGTCATTCATTGGAACAAACTCCCAAGGGAACTGATGCATTCTCCATCTCTTGACGTCTTTAATCCAGACTAGATGCCTCTCTGGAACATGCTTTAGTCAAACAGAAGTTACTGGGCTCCATACAGGAGTAACTGGGTGAAATTCTCTGACCTGTGGTGCACAGGAGATCAGACTACATGATGTAATGAACCCTTCTGGCCTTAAACTTGAGGAATCTAACCAGTAGAGTCCACTTCCTTCCTAGGGCAGGAATGGAGCACAGGAGCCTTGACTCTCAGTCCTCCCTATTTAACCACTAGCCCACATTCCTTCAGTGGGAAATTTCACACAGGTTCAAGAGGTTTTAAAGGAACCTTAGGATACTATGGGGGAATCCAGGCAGAACCCTTCCACTGTGGTAAAGAGCAGAGAAAAAGCTGCCATTGAAGCAGACTGTTAGTGAGATTTTAGAGCCAATGAGATATGCATAGGAATAATAGAATCCACTTAGAAACCCAATGCGAATGTTTTGTGATATGTGATTTAGTACAGCCCTAATCCACCTGCTGGTCTGGGACAGATACCTAACAGTGACAGCATAACTTCCCTGTGGAGCAACAATGGCCATACTAAGTATAAGCTAAACTTATTTCAACCAGAACTGAGAACTGTAACCAATCCACTGATTTTTCACAGTAGGGACTCTGGATATAGACGAGTGACATTTGCAGAGGGGAGCAAAGCTAGTAAACATGTCAACACTGAGGTGGCTAAACAAGGATTTAGCCATTAATCTGGCTCAGGCCAAAGTGAGTTCAACTCTAGCTGGGAGTGTGTTGGGTTTGTCAGTTTCTGGTGTGAAAAGCTTCAGCATTGAGGGGGGTGGGGGAGGGAAGCTATTCCACAGTTGCTATTATTTGGCTAGGCAGCAATATGGACGCACACTGGACATCTCTAGCCATTAGAGAACATGGCTGTAGCTAACAGTTGTTCTCTCAACGTGAGCAAGTCCAGAATTTTACAGCCATACCAGGTTCTAAATCCAAAAGACCCTTGTTTGTTTAAACCCTTCGCACCCCATTTCAAACCTCGCCCAAGGACTCCTATTTGTATAATCCCCAAAGGAGCGTGTCTCATCTGTACTAGTGTATGTCACCCAGAATTACTTTAGAATCCTATATGAGTACTGCCCCAGGCACTGCACAGAAACAGTGAGACACAATCCCTGCCCTGAAGTGCTTACAATCCAAATAGACAATGCAGTCAAAGGGCGGGGAAGGGAAACAGAGGCACAGAGAAGCAAAATTACTTGTCCATGGTCACATGGCAATTCAAATGGTAGAACTTGGAATAAAAGACAGGTCTCCATCTCCTAGTCCAGTGCTCTTGCCTCTGGACCAAACTGCCTCCCCACTCTATATCATGACTGCTGTGACACTTGTCTGACATGCACCATCTTACACAAATCTTGTCAATTCTCCACGTTACTGGGCTCTCTGCAGGAGTAACTGGATGATATCAGGCCTGTGTTATATAGGAGAGTGCTTCTCAAGCTATCTGATGGGGGGGGACCGGCAATTTTTTTCCCCCCCAATGTGCACGCAGACTGGTAGCCGATGGCTCGCAGACCGGCACCGGTCCGCAGACCATCACTTTGAGTAGCACTGATATAGGAGATCAGACTAGATAATCTCCTGGTCCCTTCTAGCCTTAGCATCTAAACATGGATTCCTAGATTTTCTGGCACAGTGGTCACCAACCCGTCAATCGTGATTGACTGGTCAATCCTGGAGCCTCTGCCAGTCGATCGCGATCTCCAGGCCACTAAAAGTCCAGCGGCGCAGCCAGGCTGCCTGCCTGCCATGGCCCCACATCGCTCCCAGAAGCAGTTGGCTGCTAGCACGTCTCTGTGGCCCCTGGGGGTGAAGGGGAGGTGATTCCCGGACAATGGGAGCTGCAGGGGTGGTGTTTGAGGGCACACGGAGACCCACTGCCCCCCTTCCCGCCACGGGCTGCTGAGATGTGCTAGCAGCCAGCCGCTTCTGTAGCAGTGTGGGGCCATGGCAGGCAGCCTGCTTGAGCCCAACTGCGCCGCTGGCCAGAAGCTGCCTGTGGTAAGCGCCTCCTGGCTAGAGCCTACACCTCACACCCCCTCCTACACCCCAACCTCCTGCCCCAGCCTGGAGCCCCCTCCTACACCCAAACTCCCTCCCAGACCCCTCACCTCCTCCTGCAGCCCAATTCCCTGCACCAGCCCCCCTTCCAGAGCCCACATCCCTCACTTCTGCACCCTAACCTCCTGCCCCAGGCTCAGCCAATGCACATCCCACAGTTGAGAATGTTACACTGATTTGTGACAATCCCTGAAGGGTTTTGGATCTAAACACCACAAATGACACTAATAAAAAGTAAAATTCATGAAATGTCCAGTGGATTCTATGAAATTAAGTGCAGTGTGACCATATGACCCCTGCATCCAAACTCCCTCCCAGAGCTTGCACCCCCCCACTTCTGCACCCCAACCCCCTGCCCCAGGCTCAGCCCAGAGCCCCCCCCACTCTCCGAACCCCTCAGCCCCAGCCAAGAGCCTGCACCCCCTCCCACCCCCCAACCCCCTCCTCCAGCCCAGTGAAAGTGAGTGTGGGTGGAGGAGAGCGAGCGACGGACAGAGGGGGAACAGAGTGAGCGGGGCAGGGCCTCGGGGAAGGGGTGGGGTAGATCCTGGGTTGATCTTAAATTGAGAAAGTGATCTTGTACAGAAAAAGGTTGAAGAACATTGCTTTGGCATACAGTCTCTAGATGGTCCATGGTTCCTGCTCTAGAATTAGCAACATGAGACAGGCACCTGCCCATGATCCAGCTGCAGGGTACAGAATGCTCCTCAGAGTAGAGTTTACCTGCAGGAGGGACAGATTAAGTGGAGACAAACAGTCTGAAATCTTTGTTGACTCACCCCACATGCTCAGCTCCTCTCTTGATAGAGCTTTGGCTGCGTTGGTCTTCCACGGTGCGGGCAAAGCGAAAACTCCCCATTTATGCAACACCCTCTTCCCAACCTTTGCACTTACTTCACCTTCCCTCCCACTTGGATCAAAAGGGAAATGAAGGCTTTGAAGAAGGCTGCATTCCAGCATTTCCGTGACAGACAAGCGCTCACCCAATATCGCCTGGAATGAACCCACAAGACAAGCCTTCAGAGGCAACTACTCGAACCACACAGGGTTTATATGACCAGCCTGGAAATATTTTATCCATGTCCCATCATAGGCCGTGCAAAAAACACCATCCTTGGAACTACCCAAGCCCCTTACTTGTAAAATTCAGCTCTTATTTCATCCAGAGGACTCCAAGCACTTTACAAAGGAAAGTATGTATGATGGCCCTCAGTTTACAGACAGGGAAATTGAGGTATAAAGAAGAAAGGGAGTCCCATATGTCTTCCCTATTCACTGTACTGAGCCAGCTCTGCCCTCATTCACCTAAACACATGGTTAAATGCTAAAGAAAACGCAGAGCTACACCATGGAGTGCCCAGCATGACGGACTCTGGTTGGTCCCTAGGCACTACAATAAACATGGTTACTAACAGCTAGCTACCATGTGGTATTAACTGGAAGAGATACTCTGGGTAAATCCCCAGCTGATCCAATCCAAGATATACACGGAGTATGATTTAGTGGTCAGCACACCACAGTAATGGAAGTCTGGACACCTGGGTTCCACCCTCAGCTCTGCCACCAATTCACTGCAATACCTTGAGACTTCTCTCTGTGCCTATAAATCTGTGAGGGAGGTCAGTGAAGTTGCTATGCTGGAGCATAGGGAGCACTGTAAATTGCTTGTTCAAGGGCGCTACAGATGTGTTGAGTATTACTTATGGGGTGCTGTTCAGTATACATGGTGCTTTATGGACACAGGTCTCTGCCCCTCATTAATAAGAGATGCTATCTGGCAACCATGTAAAGGCCGGAAGTATTTGGGCATAGGCACATGCTGATTAGTTAGAGCCACAGTGATAATTAGAACTGTGTACATTGGTACTCTAGGGCTAGCCCAGTTCCTTTGTTAATCTGGGGAGATACCAGTTGTAGTCAACAACTAACTGGTGAGGAGGCCAAGGAATGAAGGACAACTGCATATGCACCACTTAGTTGGCTGCAGACTGTGTGCCAGCAATATGGGAACAGGCAGCCTGCCAAGCCTGCAGCTCTCACTCTTGGATATTCACAAACAGACGCGGCAGAGGCATGGCAGCAAGAGAGAAATGTCAGTGTCACTTCTCACATAAGTCCACCTGAACATGGAGTCCCCAGTAGGCTGGTTGGGCAGCAAGTAAGAATCAGACATACCCTTGGTTCAAGATTACCCATTCCTCCACAGGCTAGAGAGAGGCAAGTATATCCTACTCTTGATGTGTAGGCTCAGTTTGTGCCAATAGCATTTCTCTTCTTGACAGCAGCTTGTAAGATACCCAACGTGGTGGCCCCTGGAAATAAAACTTCCCACTGCTGCTTATGTATATAGCACCTGCTCTCCTGGAGGAAGGAAGTTTTGTGGCCTTACGAGGTGTGAACTCTGTGTAACCATCCGAAACTGCTTTGCTGCAGACGCTACTGTTGCACACATATTAAGACCAAGGAGTGTGTAGTCTTTTACAAACTTTAATGAAGTTTCTCGGCACTCTGGAAAGCCCAGAGCCTAGTAACCATATTGCCAATGGGTAAGCTAAGGCAGAGACGTGAAGCGACTCATTCAGCCTCACTCAGCAATGCAATGGAAGAGCTGGGGTGGGACTCTGCTGTCACCTCAGCACAAGAGTCCCAGAGCTGAGGCTAGAACCCAGGCATCCTGAGTCCCAGTCCCACCTTCTTCTAAGCTCTAGACCTTGTTCCCTCCCTTCAGAGTTGGGGATAGAACCCAGGCATCCTGACTCCCAGCTTCAACCATTAAGCTGCGCAGCCTCTGTTTGATGCAAGAACAAATCCATTTAAAAAAACAATGAAGTGATAACTGAAGTAAAAATTCAGAGCCAGCACTGCTCTCCTTAGATTGCAGCTCCTTGCTGTTTCCCTGGAAGGGATTCTGCATGAGTGTCTTTGGTGCACTGCAGACCAGACACCTAGAACAGTTTCTTAAGCATTACACTTGTCCTTAATGTGAAGTCAAGCAGAGGGCCAGAAGACAGACGGGTAGGATCACAGCACACAGATAACTATAAAGTGGCAGGAAGGGAATTTGGACTTTTTTAAAAACAACCTGAAATCTCAGTTCATGTTCCCCACTGTCAATGGCTCGGAAAAAAGGCATTCCACCTTGTAGCACAGTGTAGCACTCCTAATCACGCAACCAGAATAACTGCACCTGCATCTCCTGCTGCCCTAATAACCAACCATTTGGGGAAGCATCCAGTGTTTTCCCATATACCAGTCACCTATTAGCTGAGGCACGCACCTGCTCACAGAAAACCAGTGCTGCAGCATAAGCAGTGCTAGAAAGAATGTGGAGCCCAGGAGGAGAAAGGGGAGCACAGAGTTGATCGAAGACAGCTCCAACCATACTGAAGTGTCCATGATCCCCTCCACACTTTCTCTTGGTACATTTTCCACATATAACCCCTCACCCCCTACTTCTCCCCCACAAAAGCCGTCAATGGATCTTCCAGCCTCATCACTTCAGCTACACTCTGCAACACTCCTACTAAGATAGCTTAACTCACCAGCTGATTGTTGTATCTCAAACTCCAACACCAACCGCATGGCTGGGAGATAACAGCGCTCACATGAACCCACGCAGGCACATTGTACTCAACTTGTTTACAGGCAAAAGGATTAAAAACCTTGGTGGGGGGGGGGAGGAGAAGAGTGTTGGGAGGAGGGGAGACAAAGGAAAGTCAAATCCCACCATACAAGCCATTGGAAGCTTTAGCAAGGAAATACCAAGAGGGCCCCCTACTAAGAGATCTTTCCAAAGCATAAAGCAGATACCTATCACCAGCACTTACTAGTATGCCAGATGCTGCTTAAGACCAAGTGACCTTGGAGTTATTGCTAAGTTTTCACAGCTCCTTGTGCTAACAAAGCAAGGTTACTGGGAAGCAAAACATTCTTCAGCGATAACTTGAGTGAAAAAAGCAGCACTGGCCAAGCGTCAAAGGAAACAAAGCAGATATTTGTGCTGGCTAAAGTGACAAAGCCTGAGCTCCCTCAACTCCCATGGAAGGCAGAGGGACTTGCTGGTGCTCAGCACCTCTGCAAACCCAGGTCAGCATGCGAACCAAATGCCAGGAACTGCTTCCAATCACTATGGGGCATGGAGGCTGATACTACGCCAAAAGGGCCCCTGAGCAGTTAGAGCTTGATATTTAGACTGCAAGCTCTCCAGAACAGGGACTGTCTCTCCTTACGTGTCTCGATGGCACCTGGTAAAATAGGGCTCAATCTTAGTACTAGGGTAGCACCTCCAAGCCCCAACTGAGATCAGGGTCCCATATTATGATGTGCACTTTATTAATATTATGGTAGCATCTAAAGGCCCCAACTACTATGAATGCAGACACCTTAATGGGTATTTGCAATCAAGGCCCTCAGGGCAGTACTGCAGTACACAATAATTGGGGCCCCTAACCTCTGTTGAAGCTTCTAGGGAATATCATAGAACTATTACTACTAATGTGCACACCATAATGGGGGCCCTGATCTCGGTTGAGGCCTCTAGTCTCTACCAAAATAAACATAAGGAACAAACATAAAAATGCTGCGTTGTTGTAGCTGTGCTGGTCCCAGAATACAGGAGAGAAGGCGCGCGCACACACCCCTCTCTGGAACATGTTTACTGAGTCTCCTTTCAGAAGCAACGTGGCCTAACACAGGAGTGAGCAAACTACGGCCTGCGGGCTGGATCTAGCCTGTCAGGGCTTTGGATCTGGCCCACAGGATTGCCAGCCCTGTGGTGCCGCGGGCCCCGCACTGCTGCTGGAAGCGGCCAGCACCACGTCTCTGTGGCCTCTGGGGAAAGGGTGTCATCCTACAGAATGAGCATTCAAGGCGATATAGAAGGCCAAACCAGCCTTCCTAGGATCCTACCTTTTGACTCAAACATAACATTCACAGCATTAAGCCATCTCCCAAGTTTTGCACTGTTGCAAGTGTGTGGATTATTCACCACCACCAAAATAACAAGGGGCCACACTCAGTTCTGCTGGTCAGACTACGGCATATATATCAATAAAAACAGCTGGAGATATAAAAAGCACCATTACTGTTGAGACTGCACATGCTCCTTGCTCAAAGACTCCCATTTGGCACCCTAATTCCAATACCCCTGAAGCTTTTCCCCTTGCAGCTCCTTTTATTATATCGTGATTTGAAGATTTCTTGGCTCCTAAGAACAAAAGGAGAGATGAGGGTGTGCTGTTTGTACTGGGCTAATTAGAGTCTTTAATGTCATTCTGGTCAATTAGATCCCAGAGCAAAGGGGGGTGGCAGGGAGCTGGAGCTGGAATGAACAAAGACAACTGAAAAATGCTTACGCCAGGAAAGAAATAACTGGTTTAAAGAAACTCAGTGTCTCATCAGGGGTTCTAAGAATAATTCTGACACACCCAGCCTACACAAAAGCTAGGGTGTTAGTTACAGTCTTGTTACTGAGAAATCCCAGCTTATTTCAGAGACAAAAAGGCAACACACCTTGCTGCTCCTATCACTTCTCAGGAGGAGCCAGAATAGGTGCAACAGCTGCAGTCTGCAAACACCCAGCTAGATCCAAAAAAGCACTACAACCCTGAGATGGCAATTAACTACTAATCCCACATACTCACTAGCCCATTAATCTTCTTCCATATCGAGGCAGTCATCAGGAGCTGTTAGACAAGCTACCTCCCGATTCTCATGGCTGGTAACTCTGGTTTGTCCCAACTCCGGTTTGTCCCAACTCCATACAAGAACTGAAAGCTACTTCCCTATGCTGAGGCACCGCCCCTTCCTCCCCACCATGACATGGAGGAGAGGCAGGTTTACTCTTAAAAAAAAAAAAAAGGAACTTCCTGCAGCTGGGCAGCACAGAGCAAAAGCAGCTGCACCGTGAGAAACCTGGAAGCTGTGAAAATTAAACACACAGGGGAAAAACACACCCCATGATGGTGCTCTCTCCCCACCAGAAGAGGGCTGGCATCCTTCCATGAACTTAAGATATTACTACCGCCACAAAAATTATCAAGGAGGCGCTGTGATCAGGGCTGGGGCAGAACAGGAGGAAAGGGGGGACTTTGATCACAGGAGTGGGACTCAAAGATGGGTTGAGGAAGCACTGCAACTTAAGTGGTGCGAGAAAGTATTCCATGGTATCCTTGAGCAGCTAATGACCTAGCTTTCTAGAAGTGAAGAGCAATAAAAAGGGTGGACGCTCAGCACTTCTCTGAAAATCAGGCCACTCTAAAGCATCTTAAATTGGACACCCAAAATCACTAGTCACTTTGGCAAAATGTCAGCCAACAAATTCTGACAGCTGAAAACCAAACAAGGTCACAGTTGGAATGGTTATTTGGTGTTGGCAGCGTTCCCAGGGTTGTACACCACAGTTCCAGCCCCAAACAACTTAATCTCTAATTCTGTATTTCTTTGGGTCCCCTTGGTTAACACCAGCCTCCCCCATCACCCCTTTAGTTCACATGATCTTAGGTCTTATCTTCAGCAACTGCCATCAGCATAATTTCTTCCCATTTCATTCTCCCTCTTAGCTGAGAGTTCTGCCTAAAGTGCTTTCCCCACTTCTGCCTTTAGTTCTAACCTTCAAAGGGTTTTGAGGAAGACAGTTTATCTGGGAGACATCACAGAAAGAAGCTTTTACAATATCAATCCCCAACCTGGAACAGTCATTTTAAGACTTCAAAAGCAGTTCTGGTCTTTGTTTTCAGACACAGAGAATTTCAAGAGAAGTGGCAATGGTTTCATTACAGGCTCCTCCAACCCATCCGCAATGACTGAGTGAGTGGCTCCCAAATACTTGCCCTTGCACATTCTTATCTGGGGCAGGCATTACCCAGAAAGGATGTGCGTGTGCAGAGTTTGCTTTCTCTTCCCAGCCACGCCCCTTTACTGAGCCAAAGGCCGTAATCTGAACAGAGATTATCTCGTCTGGTTCTAGACAGTGTTCCCCGGAGATCTGCCAAAACAGCTGGTTGCAAACTAATATCCTGCTCATTTGACCTCTTGGTTTAATTCCACAAGCTGCTGTTAAAAGCCAAACATTTGCAAGTAGCTCCAAATTCACCCTCCCTGAAGGCCGTGACACTAGCATTTTATACAGGATGCTACACTTCTCAACGATGGGGCACTAGGCTCAAAAGCAACACTGAATCATGGTGCTCCACGGAGTCCGCTTGATTTGTTCGAAAGCAGTAAACTATCCCCTCCCACCCCCATCACAGAGTCTTGGGCTGGGCCAATACAGCTCCCTTACACATGCTAGTACAAGATAGTCTAGATAGGTCTTTTCCATTCCTATGGTAGCCTCCTTTATACACACCCTACAGCCCATTAATACTCAAAGAAACTTGCCAACCCCTTTGACTGCTATGTCCTGTCTCATAACACTATGTTCTAAAGTGACTTTCACCTGAACATCTCAGATCACCTTTAGTCATTAAGCAAACCTCACCCACACCCCAAGAAGTAGGAATTAGCTCCATTTATAACATAAATTGATTCATGAACAGATTAAGTGGCTTGTTCCTATGGCTGATGGAAGGATGGTGCAGTGGTTAGGGACTTGAGACCCGGCTTCAATTCAATGTGCACCACAGATTTCCTGTGGGATTTGTCAGCAGGCAAGTCACTTAGTTTCTCTGCGCCTCACTTCCCCATTTGCACAATGGGGATAATAGCATTGTCATGCCTCACACAAAGGTTATGAAGATAAATACACAATAATGGGGGCCATGTAAGTACCCAAAATAGAGTGAAAGATACATGAGGCCAGTGGTATGACAGGGAATAGAACCCAGGAATCCTGATTCATTCATTGCTTGCTCCAGTTACAAGGTTCCAGCTATATGACAACCCCCTTGGAACATGCCTCAGTCTCAGCCATGAGATCTGACCAGCCCCTTGGTGAGTCAAAGAGGGCACAGCACATTTCAAATGAAAACCCTCTTGGAGACTGTGCATGCCCAGAGCCATATAGATTTAGTTTTATTGGCTGATCTTCAAAGCTACCATGTAACCTGAGACTGAACTTTGTGTTCTCCTCCCCTCTTCATCTCCTTTACAAAAACATGCTGAGGACACTTCTGCAGAGGGCTTAGCCTTCCTATTCTATTTCTGCCTCTCAGCAGGGAATGGCAATTTTAAAAGGTGTTCAGAAGGGCTGAACATCCGACACCTTTATGACAATGTGTCATCCCCCTACAATGGGATCCTGAATCAATTGTTCCTTCCCCTCCCCCTCCCCCCTGGAGCTTGGGAACAGGAATAGGGAGGTAAAGTACATTCAGTATTTTAAAGATAGGTTTTAAATTGAATCGTCACAAGAAACATTTGATTTGTGCCACTCTTTATGAAGAAGGTCTAGATGGTTTTGTCCCTTTAAAGAAAAAAAGCCTGTAAAATTGTTATTTACATTGTGGTAGTGCCAAGAGGCCCCAGCCAAGACTGGGGGTCCTCCCCATCATGCCAGGCACTGCACAGACCCCCCCAAATAAGAATGACCCCATCATCATGCTGAGCACTGCCCAGGCACATAGAAAGAGACAGCTCCTGCCCCCAAGAGCTTACCATCTAAACAAAAGGAAGGATTATTTTTCCTCCATTTGACAGATGGGGAAACAGAGGTGCAGAGTGATGCGACTTTCTCAAGATCATACCAGGAATCTGTGGCACAGCAAGGAATTAAACTCAGATCTCAAGTGCTATTAATTATTAATATCTGTATGGCAGTAGTGCTTAGGAGCCCCACTCATGGACCAGGATGACGTGTCGATGGCCTGTGCAGGGCCTAGCCCAATGCCTTCTGCAAGGCCATCCTTCTGGAAGTATCAAGTCTGATGTTTTCATTTAAAGACTCAGTGAGCGGAAGGGGCTGTCTCATGCATTTAGGGTGCTCTTTCAGTCTTTAAGGGGTAAAGAGAAGAAGGATGGTCCTGTGGTTAGGCCCTAGTCTAGCACTTGGAGGTCTCCATGGGTGACTGTCAGCAAGTCATATATATTATAGTCTGTGTGCCTTCCTATTCTATTTCTATATAACGGGGATAACAGTGCACTGCTCTAC
This sequence comes from Lepidochelys kempii, assembly GCF_965140285.1. NCBI lineage: Eukaryota > Metazoa > Chordata > Testudines > Cheloniidae > Lepidochelys > Lepidochelys kempii. The sequence goes on from NC_136386.1 coordinate 31,464,122, forward strand.
CTTACTGGGGAGGCTATGAGGATAAATACAGTAAAGATGGTGAGGTACTCAGCTGCTACAGTTTACACTTGAAGCAAGAGGAATAGAATTCGTGTATCTTTTCTACCAAGTGTTTTAATGAATCACTCTCAAAAAACCCCAACACAAACAGGAGTTCTAAAAATTAAAGAAACATTTTCTTCTCAACGGTAGTAGGGTTGATGCTTCCCCAGGATTACAGCCTCACAATATGATGAGTTCTATAGCCAGCCATGGAGTCTTTTAGGCCAGAGATTTCAATATCAAAAGCAAATGGAAATTAGACCTTTCAGGCTATTTTTGTAAACCATGAAGCAACAAATAAAGGACACAAATATAATTCCTTCACCCAGCCCTCCTTCTAGGTTACTTTTCAAACTGATTTTTGTGTCAACTCTTACGCCTGCCCTCCTTAGGGCGTCGGTGTTCACTGCACTTTGTCCAGGTGAGAGGCAATGGGTCACAGATGAACTAGGATGGGTGCAAGCAATCACGCTGCAGCACCATACCCCAGCTACTCTGTGCTACTGGTGCTTCATTTCCTCGTGTGTTGCCAGGACTTCTGGGGGCATATCCCATAGTTCTCTATGCTGCAGCAACCTGAGCTGCTCTGATTCTTTCCCAGTGAATCAACAGAGAATCTGTCTGTCCTTCTGGGCAGACACGAGGAACTCTGGGAAGGCATGGGATGACTATGTGAATTAGCAGGTTACCAGCCCAAGTGAAAGCGGAACCTGGGCTCTAACCTGGATTATAACCACAGCCAGGAGTAGCCCAGGCTGAAAGCTCCACTGGGGTTCTTGTCTAAACAGAAGCAAGAGGAATGAGTGTGGATGGCAGGGGGCTTGGGGCAACCCCTGGAAAAGAGCCCAGTAATTGCAGCAAAGATAAACCCAAGGAGAGGATCACAAAGCACTTTACAAATGTTGGTTAATTAAATCTCTCAACATCCTGGGAGTGGCTAAATAGGATAAGCATATTTAAAACAAGTAAACAAGCAGCACTGGGAGGTTTGGTGAGTAACCACTTGTCCACATTCCCATCCACACAACAATTTAGCCCAGCTCAAGTAGCTACAAGATTACTAACCCAGATGCCCCTCCCCCAAAAGTCATACAGCAGAAGTTTAACTCTGTACAGCTGCAGATGAAAATGGTGAAGAAAGGAAGGAACTGACTAAGCACTCAATAACGTGGGAAGTTTCAACCTACTTGCCCAAGGTGGTAAATGAGACCAGGCTTAAAACATGAGCAGACCAGCCAGACAGGTACTTTCAAAACACAAAAAGAACAGGAGTACTTGTGGCACCTTAGAGACTAACCAATTTATTAGAGCATAAGCTTTCGTGGGCTACAGCCCACTTCATCGGATGCATAGAATGGAACATATAGTAAGAAGATATATACACACACACACACTTACAGAGAAGGTGGAAGTTGCTATTCAAACTGTAAGAGGCTAATTAATTAAGATGAGCTATTATCAGCAGGAGAAAAAAAACTTTTGTAGTGATAATCAAGATGGCCCATTTAGACAGTTGACAAGAAGGTGTGAGGATACTTAACTTAGGGAAATAGATTCAAAACACAGGCAATCAGAACAAATCTCAGCTGAGTGGGGAAACAAAAACCTTTCTGGAAACAGATGGGACCTGGCAACATTACGTTCAGCTCCTTGGGAGAATCGACTGAGGGGGCATTTGGATTTCTGAACAATTCTTCCTCTCCTCAGCAGACAGCCTATGGAGGTGGCTTCCGGAAACTCATAATGATCGTTTTAGTTTCATAACTTGTGATTGAGTAACCAAACTGACAAGATGTTCAAAAGGAGAGAGTTTTATAAAATCCCAGTATACTAGTGCATCTGTTTGAGGGTCTCATTGAATTATACAAGGGAGCAGCTCATTCATTTTATTTTAGACCTAGTCTACACTACACAGTTAGGTCGACATAAGGTAGCTTACGTCAACCTAATTATGTCAGTGTACACACTACAGCCTTGTCCTGCCAATGTCAGTGCCCTAATACACAGCCATAACTCCACCTCCATGGGAGAGGCATAGCATTTATGTTGGTGTAGTTAGGGTGATGCAATGTCTATGTAGAATCGGCTGTTGGCTGTCTTGTCCCCACTCCCAGCCAGGCTGTTACCCGGAGACTCCCCGCACAGGGAGGCAAGAAGCCTGGGCAGCTGTTTCACTCACACACACATCCCCCCCCCACACCCACTCCCAGAGTGGGGAGCATCCTGGCTCTTAGCAGCCCCCACCCCCCTTCAGTCAGTGGAAGCGCTCCTGGTGAGGACGCGCACCACCGACAGAAGGAGGGTGGTGTGGACATCAGCCACTGCAGTGGCTGTAACTCTCTGCTGCAGTTTCCACGGTATGCATCCGATGAAGTGAGCTGTAGCTCACGAAAGCTCATGCTCAAATAAATTGGTTAGTCTCTAAGGTGCCACAAGTACTCCTTTTCTTCTTTCAACCTAATATAGGTCGACTTAGGGCTGTAGTGCAGACATGCCCATAGATACTTATCTGGCATCCATCACAGTAGTAGCTGAGAGCCTCAAAATCTTTAAAGCATTTATCATCCTCAAACAAATCGCCATGAGGTAAGGCAGTGCTATAATCCCCATTTTACAGATAGGAAACTAAGGCACAGAGAGACTATGCAATGTTGCCCAAGGTCACACAGGAAATCTGGGCTGGGAGCACTCTACCTCTCATTTGCCCTTCGTGCAATGGTCTGCTGCAATACAGACTCTCTCCAAGACATGCAAGGAGGGAGGACTTAGCTCAAAAATGATTTTGGGCAGCACATCTAGAGACTAGATCTGCACTCACAGTGGGGGAGTTGTACCAGTATAACTAGACCAGAACAGTTAAGCGATGCAACTTGTGTTGAGACAAGGCCTAAATGCAGTAACTCCATAACCCCAACTTTGCCATTTCCTTCACCATCTTTTTTTTTTTGCTTTATCTCAACCATTTCCAGCTTTATACTAGGAACTCTCTCTTCCCTAGTCTCTATAGTCTAGGGCTTATTTAAGGATTTTTAAAGTTATTCCTCCAGAGTTATCCAGAATTCCCTATGGGATGCTGGCCTCAGGATGTATTCCTTTCAAAAGATTTATCCTCCGGGTGTTTGTAACTGTGCCCATGGTGGCTCCTCCACTCACCTCCAGTCTAAATGAAGGCCAAAATAATCTGGACCCATCGCCTTCCTCCCCTTAAAAAAAAAAAAAAAAACCACAATACTCAAGAGAAAGCCTGAGGAGCAAAGTGAGGTTTCCATGTGATCATTCCAGTACTGGCCAAGGGGCTGCCTCAGTGGAAGACTGGAAACCCTTCTTTCCCCTCCCCCCTCCACATTTCCATAAGGCACCTGCTCAACTAAGCAGTATTACAGGGAGATGGGGAGAGGAGGACAGTTTCCTGCCTCTCCCAAGAGGACAGAGTGCAAACCCTCTTAAACACACTTGTATGTAAATTAAGAGCCTTTTGACTGTAGTGCCCTGGGCCTCCCTCCATCCCTCCTGGGTCTGGGCAAGCTGCATAATCCTTTTGTAAATACTCTTTCAATTTGCTTTTGACCCTACAATTCTTTCAGGCATCTGCCTTTTTGTTGTTGTTGGTCAATCAATTCCAACACAATATCCCACTGTCCTAACAAACAATTGATTCCATCCAGTACAGCAACTAAAAGCAGTTTGCTCTCCATTTAGATGAGCCCTGGGCCGGCTGTTTCCAACCCAGGATATCCCCATCGGGAAATCTGGACTGGGGGACCCAAAATATTAATTGCTTAAATTCTGGAGGTACAATCCACTGCAATCTCAATTTGCTACAGTGTTTGCTTCCTCCTCTGAACATTCTACATTGTTGTTGCATGCTGTTCCATCATCACTCTCTCACTCTGGAAATGGCTGCATTGTATGGGGTTAGTGGCAAGGAATTGTGAAGTGAAATATTACACAAATATACACACACACCCCCTTTATTTCATCTGGTTGTGGTGAAGTTTAGTATATTAGCAAGATCCCTTTTAATCCAAGCATCTCAAGTACTATTACCAGCACGGGATGAAGACTGGACCAGAACCCCAAAATACTTGTGTTTTAATCCCAACTGTGACACAGGCTCCATCAGTGGAGTAGGCAAATCATGCCACCTCTAAGCCGCAGTTTCCCATCTGTAAAACAGAGTGTCTACCTACTACATTACAAGAAGTAGGAGGACATTTGAAAAGCTAAGTGCATGGCGTAGGGCTGACCCATTGGAAACATTCTAAGATATTTTGACAAAAAAGTTTTCTGCAAAACGTGTGTGCTTTCAATGGAAAATTTTGATTTTTGGGGGGGAGGTGGGGTCAAAAACTGAACTGCCTAAACACCGAAATATTTTATTCTGAAATGCTACTGTGATGCCTCCTGGGAGTCATAGTTCAGATGCCTCATTCCCCCATTCTCCTCTATGGGCCAGGCTCCCTATCTGGGCTACATCTTCATGTTGCCCCACAGCCACGACTCCCATGATGCACGCCTTCCTCTCACCAAAAAGGGAAGGTAATGCATCATGAGAGATCTATAGAGGAGCATGAGGAATCCAAACTATAACTCTGACAAGGCCACATGATGACATTACAGAATCAAAATATGCAGTTTTTATTTCTTGCCAAAATCTTGAAATTTTCAGAAGAACAAAATTTTCCAACCAGCCCTGATATGAAGTATTATGCCCTGGATTTGTCTCAGCCTCCATGATTTTTTTGCAAGTACCATATGTTCGCTCCAATTACATCAGAGACAAAAAAAATCAGGAAATCAGGTATCCTTCCATCTGTGCTAAGCAGTAATAAATCCTCACTCTCTTCAGCGGCTCCTCTGTCCCCAGGTGCTTTGAGAGCAAATGATTTGTTCTAATCTTGCAACTGTAATTCTCAAAACAACAGACAATTCTGGAAATGAGACTAGTTTCTCTACAAGGCTTTTTGGATTTTGAGAACATAGCTCCAACCAATGGAGGTTTTCAGCAGCTCATTTTCCATGAGACAAGAGACACAGTGAGGACTGATTTTTATATTCTGCCTTTTCTCCCCAAAATCCCCAAAGCACTCAACAACTTTTTAAAGAAGTGGATGACAAGGTACATACACAGGAAGCATTTCACCAAGGAGCATGAAAGGTGTTGTTCAAAGAGCAAAGATTGTCACTCACTGTGAGTCTGTACAATGGCTAGCACTGGGCCTGTATCTTTCTTGGGGCACCTAGGTGCTACTGTCCTATAAATTAATAATAAAGCTGTCAATTAAATGTACCCACCTTTGGTGTGTCATGCTGCAGCTGTTTACAGCAATGCTACCAACCATTTAGGACTGGAAAGGAGGATAACCACACCATTCCAAGGGGAGTCTATCTATGGGGTTTTATACTGCTGCCTATCACCATATTATCTGAGCACCTTCCATGAATTTAAGGTAATAAATTATAATTATCCAACCAAAACAATTGCCAAGTCACTGGGACTATAGGCTCCTCCTTTGGGAGAAAGCCATGAGATTCCAAGAGTCATACAGTGTGCCTATCCAAGTACTAGCCACATGGAACACATTCATAGAAACATCTTGAATTAAAATCAAGTTGACATTGGGTCAGCAAAAAACATCAAAAATTTGAGGGCACAAGTGCTCCAGACCTCACATTTTTAAAGTGTCACAAGAAGAGCATCAATGAGTTAACACAACATGGAGTCCTAAGCAACTAAGAAATGCACAGACTGCGGTTTGTTTTTTCAAATGAGCCATGCAGCACTGAAACCATACAAGCATTGTTTTTCTACTAGGCTAACTGCACAGAAAGCTGATAAATATTATCTGGACAAAATTACAAGCAAAGGGGGGTATTCCATAATTTAAATATCTACAAGAACAGAGGAATCTATTCAGAGCCTAAATGGTTTATTTAAAAAAAATGCCTAATGAAACTTTAACATCTAGTATTTGACACTTCATCATTAAGGGATTGGTTTTACAGCTTGTATTCAGTTGGATATTGGCAGAATGCCTTATCTGCTGTAATTCACAAGCATTTTTTTCAATGTTTCAAATAGGGGTGGGTTTAAAAAACATGTTTAACAGTATTTCTTATTTTTAAGGATTATTCAAAGAGGTGAAAAAAAGAGGCTTTTATGCCAAAAAACTACTGTGGTAACAAGGCAAAGGCACAGCTTACCATATGGTTTAAACTACATGGGACTGAACTTAATTTAGAATGTAATTGCTTTCTGCAATAAATGAAATATGAATTATTGGGACACGAGTTCACTGAAGCATGTGTCCAAAACAGTCTTACCCCAATCTACTTGTCAAACACCGAGTCAGACCAAAACAAAGGGCTGTCACCTAATCAATTAGCATCCATCCCTTTCCAAGGGCAAGATCAGAGTAATTAAGTCAAAGATTTTCCTCCCAAGAAATTCATGCAGTACTGAAGTGCTAAACCACCAAAGGCAACCCATTAAAGATGTTGTTTTCATTAGCAAGAATAGCACAGCAACCTGCATTCTACAGATAATACAGCAAAATGAGCTAGTCTTTCCCAAGAACTACCTTGCCTTAGAGAAACATCTGAATTTAGCAGCTGGTTCCCTCACTGGTGTCTCAAGGGGCATCTTAGAAATTAGAAAATCCACTTCAAATATGAAGAAAACAAAACATATGAAGAAATAATTCTTAAGGAATCGCTGATTGCCAACTTCTGAAATCAGCCAGAGACCTGCTTCTGTCAGAGGCTGATTTCTAAAGGCCTAGCCATGCTACAAAGCAACTAAGCCAGGGCCTCCTGTATCAACTGACCCCTTAACCATGCTCCATAACTGGGCTAAAGCCTAAGAGAGAGATGAAACCCCGGCTTCACTGTGAAATCCAACTGTGTCAGAATCAAGTTCCATGACTCAATTATTATTACAGAAGTGCCCAGAAGCCTCTATCAGGACCACATTGCGCTAGGAGCAGTACAAACATCTAGCTAAGCTCTTTAAACAAAGGGTGTGTCTACACTGCCCATGTTAGAGCGCAGCCGCAGCAGCGCTGTGACATGGGCAGCATAGTCACGCTTTATCGCCGGGGGAGAGCTTTCCCGGCAATAAAAAAAAAAACACCCGAACAAGTGGTGGTAGCTTTACCTCCCAGCGATAAAGCGCTGTCTATACTGGCACTTTTCAGTGCTAAAACTTGTGTCACTCAGGGTGTGTTTTTTCACACCCCTGAACGACTAAAGGTTTAGCACTGAAAGTGGCACTGTAGACACAGCCAAGGACTACTTCAGTGTAAGGGCTTGTATACACCACGCAGTTTTGAGCGACAAGGCTGTGTTGACATAGCCTTGTCACTAAAAGTCAACATGTGTAAAGGTTCTGTTGGTACTTTCTCGGCACTTTTGCCGACAAAATACTTCCAGTCCGACGAGTGGCATTAGCTTTGGTCGGCAGGATAGCACTTCTGCCGACAAAGCCACATTCACACTGCCACTTTTGTCAGCAAAACTTTTGTCTTTCATGGGTACTTTAAAAAGTCCCGTCCCCCCCCTCGCAAAAGACAAAAGTTAAATACCCATGAAAGACAAAAGTTTTGTCGACAAACTCACAGTGTAGACAAGCCCTAAGTGTACTTTAGTGTGGACTGGCCCCTGCAGGTAACTTACAAGCCCCAAAATATTCTAGAAAGCCCAAGTGCTTACTTGTGCTGTTAGGGAAGAAGCCCAAAATCGACACAGTAAAAACACAGAGCTAAAGGCCTGGTCTACATTGGGAAATTAGGTCGGTATAACTAAGTCACTCAGGGATGTCAAAAAGCCACACCCCTAAGTCACACAGTTAAACCAACCTAACCCCCGGTGTAGATAATGCTAGATGGACAACAGAATACTGCTGTCAACCGAGGTACCACCTCTTGATGAGGTGGATTACCTACGCCAACGGGAGAACCCCTCCCATCAGCATGGGTAGCATCTTCACTGAAGTGCTGCAGTGGCCTCGTTGTAGACAAGCCCTAACACTGCAAGGACATTATCTTTTAATCAGTATGTACAATACAATATGTAATTTGAAGCGAAAGCTAAGAAACATCCTCTTTCAACATAGTATTTCTTCTTCCGCACACAGTAGCTTGACAAATCTAGTATTTTGACCATAAGAAATTATACTAAAACCCCAAATGTCTTTTTCTTCAGCTTTCTGAAAGCAGCCTACACAGACTTTTTTTACCCAGAGCTGACACTACACTACATAAGGACTCTACTATACTATACAAGGTCACCTCAACTAAATAAAATTGGATTACAAGGCAAGATGTCACACACTCTTACATTCACATTTTCCGTGTAGTGGCCAAATGTAGCCAGATAATGCACTGGCACACCTCATCTCTTCTCCATATTAGGGTTTTGTCATCACTATAAAAAGGGTTTGTCCTTAACTCGTGTAAGTAAAATACATGTGAAGACAAGACAGTCTGTAGTTTTAATATGAGTTAGCAGGTTAGGGTAAAGATATGGGGGACACCAGGTTGACCCCAACCTGCTCACTCATGTTAAAAACCACGAACTGTCTTGAAGTCACTAGAATTTTACCCCATGTTAGCTAATACAAGTTAAGGACAAATCCTTTGGGGGAAGGAGGGGCCTAAAGAAGATACACCCTAGATGGGAACTTAGTTTAGGTTAGACATAAAATTTACATTTTTATTTTAAAAAGTTTTTAAAATAGTTCTACTCTTAAAGCAATTCAGTTAACACAGGTGCCTTCCCACCAGCATCACAAACCCAATCACAGCATCCTCATACTGTACCAGAGCCAGAAAGTGAAAACTGGCAGTAAGAAGTGAAAATGACTCATCTGTTTTAATTGTCCAACATGTGTTAAGTGCAAAAAGTAAACAGCATGGATGGTAAAAAAAGTAAATTAGCTTAACAGTGAAATAATTTTTTTTAAAAAAATTTAAGTAGAGCAGGAAACAATTTTGTAAACATCGATTCTGATTAAAAACAGGTCACTCAAAGTGCGTGTTCAGAACTGCTAAAGTTTCTGTCACAAACCAGAACTCTGATCCTACAACCAGATCCATGGGCCCATAGGCACTCCCTGCAGGATTGGGGCCACTGATTTGGTTTTCATTCCAGTAGGAATCTGCACTAATTCCTGCTTGTTCTAACTCTGTCAACTGTTGAATTTAATGAACACTGCAGAATCCTAAGAAACATAAGCTAGATGGAGCATGTTTAGCAGCTAATGAATAAAGGATACACTCCCCAAAACTCTCCAGTCTAATGAGGCACCGTCTACACAGTGTTTGTATCCCTCTAGGGTGAGATTTTTACCCCAATCTAATTACACCAGTACAAGCCCTAGTGTGGATGCATCCTTTCCAGCATGGGAATAGCGACACCAAAATAAAGGCAACTCATACTGGTATAACGACATACATACTGCAGGGAAGGGGTTGTTGTATTGATTTAACTATCCCAGTGTAGGTCAGGTAGTACAGCTTGTATACAGACAAGCCGTTAGTAAGCACAGCTCCAAGCCCACCTCACAAAAGTCACAAGCCAAAGCACCAGAAGTTCTCTGAACCTGAACTCCAGTGGGTGTTTGTCATTCAGAGCAGAGTCAAATGCAAGCACTCAGAGTTTTAAAGAGAGAACAAAAGACAGATGGGAATAAAAATGGGCAGCTTCCAAAGGAGGCCTCTGGAATCCAGATAAACCATGTCATGTGCGACCAAGCACAGACCAGACAGAAGTCAGGGTACTGGATTTGTCATGCAGAAAAAACAGCTAGAGGGCCAACAGACATTTCTAACTTGGGCCCCAGTCGCCATTTATCTCAAGTGCACAGAGTGCCAGGGAGAGGTTTCGTGCACCATGGACATTTTCAGCATTAGGTGGTGATAGGAAAAGTCTCTCATGATTCCTAGTTTGTAGTGTACTTACAGGAACTGGGGCAGGGGTGCGTGTGTCAATTCCCTTTACTGTTTCCAGATTAAAGGAATATTTGACATTTCTATAGCACCTTTTATCTGAGAATTTCAAGTGCTTTACAAACATTAACCAATTCTCAACTGCACCAAGAGGAAGCCAAGGATAGGTCCCACTTTAAGGGCAAAGAATGGAGAGAGGGGTGAAGCATCTTCCAAGGTCAGACAGCAAGATGGAAATAGAACCTAGGAGTCCTGGCTCCGCCCCTTCTTCTAGCCTTGGGAAAACACTCCAAGACCATTTAGGAACAGTCTGCAAAACAGCAAACACTCAAAAGGATCAGCCCAGAATATTGCTGACAGAGCAGCATTTGGACTCTGTATCATTAGTGGCACTTAGAAACCCCAACCAAAAACTGGAGCATCCTCTCCCGACTGTGCCAGGCACCAAATGTACAGAGAGACAGTCTCTACCCCAAAGAGATTACAATCCAAATAGACAATGGACAAGAGGAACAGAGGCACCCTGCAAGTCAATAGCCGAGCTGGGTAAAGAACCCAAGCTCTCCTGATTGTCAGTCCAGTATCCTATACATTATTATTAATAATAATATCTGGTTCTTATACAGCATTGTTCATCAGCAGATCTTAGTGAGCTTCACAAAGGAGGCAAGTATCACTATTCCCACTTTACAGATGGAAAAACAGGGAAGTGAGCTGCCCAGTGTCATCCAGCAGGATAATGGCAGAGCTAGGAATAGAACCCAGGTCTCCTGAGTCCCAGTCTAGTGCTCTATCTACTAGGTCACACTGTCTTTCAAGCTGCGTAACCTGAAGCTTCAGCCCTAGTTGGGTTCTCTGCCTCCTGCTCTTAATACAATGATTAAAACAAGGGACTAGGAGCAAATTTCTATTCCCAGCTTGGTCAATGATTTGCCCATGGTTACAGTGCAAGTCATTTGCTCTGTGCCCCATTTGGGAAGTAGGACTAATACTGATCTACCACGTGTGAGAAAGCTGAGACGGTTAATGCTTGGAAAGTGCTTTTCAGTTCTCAGATAGAAAGTGCTTGACTATGTCCACCTTGCATTTCTAAACATAGCCCACCCCCCAGCTCTTCACTTCATTGCTTGGGCACTGGCAGCACAGCTCTGAGAATGAACTTTGTAAGCAAACTAAGAATGAACACAAAACATTACTTGTACATGGATCCAACATAGCTCATTCGTATGATTGTGTCTCATGCTTCATTTTCCAACAACAGTGGTAGATTGGTTAAGGCAACAGATATTTAGAATCCAGAGGACTCTCCACAACACACTGTTACAGTATTTAAGCTCAGATGAATAGTACCTGTGAAATACTCAGGTGCTGCTGTTATGAACGGATTGGATTGCGGGGCAGAAATAGGTTGTTAAACAGCAGTTTTAAAAACTAAGGGCAGGTCTATACTACAGCCAGAATCCACGCCCTGAGATCGATCCGCTGGCAGTCGATTTAGTGGGTCTAGTGAAGACCCGCCAAATTGACAGCAGATCGCTCTCCAGTTGACCCTTGTACTCTACCCCCAAAGAGAAGAGTAAGGTAAGTCAACGGGAGAGTGTCTCCCATCGACCCCCTGCGGTGCAGACCCCACAGTAACTCGACCTAAGGTATGCCGACTATAGCTACGTTATTCACGTAGCTGGAGTTGTGTAGCGTAGGTCAATTTACCACGCAAGCGTAGACATAGCCTAAGTACTCCCTATCACAGGTGTGAACATTCATCTATGATTAGCATTGTGGTAGGGCCTAAGGGTCCCAGTTATGGACCAAGACCCACTGTGCCAGGCGCTGTGCAAACACAGGAGAGAGATGGTTCCTGCCCCAAACAGCTTACCATCTCTATTGGCCAGCAGGACACAGAAATATGAATCCTCGACATACCAGCCAAGAAAGGAATCAGAAAAGTTAATACAGCCAAACCTCGCAATAACGCGCCCCGTGATAACACGAATTCAGATATAACACGATCATAAATTGGCTCCCCTTTAAGGCCGTAATACTGTTCACGTTTTGCCAGAACACTTTTTTTTTAAACGAGATTTATAAATAAACCGTGTTCTTCCGGTCTTATAGAATAAAGTGATTCATGGTCATCGCACTTAGTTCTTGGGTTGTACATGAGTATGGTGTTTGCCTATGAACTTGTTATTCATTTCCTATATTTTTAAAAATATTTTACTGTTATGGATACGCCAATTTGCAAACAAGTCATTTTCTGCCCAAGAGAAATTGTACATCCTGGATAAACTAAAGAAGGGCAAACAACAAACTCAGCTTGCTAGAGATCTAGGAATTAGTGAGTCCATTCTACAAGAGTGGAAAAAAGAAGAAAAGCTCCATAGCCAACCCTGCATTCTTGAAGGGGAAACTGGTTTACAGCGTAAAAAGGTCAAGTTTGCTAATGACAAAAGCCTAGATTCAACCTTGTACAAATGGTTTGTCCGGGCTCGCTCAGAAGGAGTTCCCATTTCTGGCCCTATTCTGAAAGCTCAAGCAGAGAAATTTGATCGCCTTATCAATGGAAATGAATCCAAATTTAAGGCGAGTAATGGCTGGCTGGACAGATTCAAGAAAAGGCACACTATAAACCAAGTTCTTGTGCCTGGGGAAAATCTGCTCTGCTGATAAAGAGGCTCCCGACTCCTACCCAACTGACCTTAAAAAGTTGCTGGAGGAAGGTTGCTACACAGCCGATCAAGTTTACAACTGCGACGAAACTGGTTTATGCTTTAAAATGTTACCCAATCGTAACCTCGCAACCAGGGCTGATAGTCACAAACGAGAAGGTTTTAAGCAGAGGAAGCACCGAGTCACTCTCTTGTTTTGCGTCAACAAGTCTGGCAGTCACAAAGTCAGACCTCTGATCGGAAAAGCAAGGTCTCCCAGATGTTTTCATCATGTTAATATGAAGGCCCTTCCCTTTGAATACACCAACAGCAAGAATGCATGGATGAATAGTTCCATATTTGAAGACCAGTTCCATAAAACTTTCGTACCAGCCGTTCAGGCTCATTTGCGAAAACTCAAGCAGGAGCAAAAAGCTCTCTTCTTGCTGATAACTGCCCGGCCCATCCCGCAGTGGAAAATCTTGTCAGTTGTGACAGCAAGATTAAAGTCTCTTATCTCCCAAAGAACAATGTGTCAGAAATCCTGCCACTGGACCAAGGCATCATATTGGTATTTAAGCAAAACTATCATCGTGAAACGATCAAGCGGATGGTAGCAGATAACTTCTCCATCGACACATCACCAGCGTCACTCAACTTGAAAGAAGTCTTTCACCTTGGCGGGAAAGCCTGGGATGCTATCTCTGCACTTTGCATTGAACAATGCTGGATAAAGGGTCTTCGTCCAGCTTTTCCATCATCTACACATGATGATGGTAACAATGACAAGCCTGAATTTACAAGATTCACTGAAGATGACGTACGTTTAGCCGAAGAAGCACTCAGAGAATATGAGCACAGTCATCATGATATCCTCAACCGGTTTTCAGCAGATGACATCTGCCCCATATAGGAACACATCTCAGATGACGAAATTGTTGCAAATGTCAGCAAGAAGAATGAAGCTGCACCACCAGAGCCCGAAACCAGTGGCGCTAATGACGACGATGATGATGATGGCACCTCAACTCCCCCACCAAAAGTGTCCAAGGCAGTAAAGCACCTAGAAGCCAGTTTGAGGTGGCTGGAAACTCAAGATGTGGACAGCGTCAAAATCCTCCAACTCAGAAGCATTCTTGACTTTGCTAGAACAGTCCGCAGCAAATAAGCAGACCACACTAGATAGCTTTTTTAAGAAGTGATGAAATTTAAAATTATGGAATCATGCAACCAGATTGACTTTGCACTCTGCACAATGATTAGTATAGTCAATTTCACATGTTTCTTTCATGTACATGTAATTAAATTACTACTTTTGGGTTTAACACACACTGGGATAACTGTTTTTTGTTTGTTTGTTTTTTTTACACAAAACAAACTGACCAGCTTGAAATAGTAAATTTTCTTAACCCTGCTATAAAGTGACCCCTGCATTTATCACGAATGAATTTTTTGGACTCCAATTATCGTGTTATAGAGGGGTTTCACTGTATTTGTATCAAAATAGCATCTAGCTGTCCCAATCTAGATCAAGACTCCAAAGTGATAGGTGCTGTATGTACAGAGAGTATGGGGCAGCAAGGGCTAAGCTTATATCTAAATCAACAAGACAAAAGAATTACTACTCACATTTTACAGATGGGGAATGGAGACACCCAGAGATAGATGAACTCAAAAACATGCAGGGGGCCTGGGACAGAGGCAGGAATTGAACCCAGATCCCCTGAGTCTCAGTGCCATGCCTTAACCACAGTCCCATTCTTCTCTCTATGGCTTAGTTTAGACCAGTGGCTCTCAAACTTTTGTACAGGTGACCCCTTTCACATAGCAAGCCTCTGAATGCAATCCCCCCTTATAAATTAAACACACTTTTTAATATATTTAACACCATTACAAATGCTGGAGGTAAAGCAGGGTTTGGGGTTGAGGCTGACAACTCGCAACCCCCCACATAATAACGTCCCGACCCCCAGTTTGAGAACCCCTCCAGCAAAGGTCTAACTTCACACCAAGCTCTGAAAACTAACAAATTTAGGCTCTGATCAAATAATGCCATAGCCAAGAAGGTAACAAATGCATGCCTAGGGACTTGCCAATGGAAGGATCTCAGCTGAACCATGATGGTAGGTGGCAAGACCTGCCCAAATAAAAAGGAAGACACCTAATATTTAGCTGGAATTAGCTCATGTAACTTAGATCTAACCTGGCAAAGTCTGTTACCTTGCATGCCTTCAAACACCCATCTCCTGGTGAGACATGAAGCCCACTAGTGTCCCCCTCAGCTGGCAACAAAGCAAGAAAGAGCCATTTTGACAAACTACTAGAAAGCATCACACACTGAAGAGGGGACAGCGATGCCAGGGTCTTGTCTATAATGGGGTAGTGTCCAGCCCTTCCCTCTGGAAGGCCTGCCGCCACCACTTCTGTTCCACCAGCCAGAAACCCAGTGACTGGGAAAATAGAATCCAACAGTACCTGCAGTCACTGCACTATTTCTACTAATCTCCCAAAGTTCAAAAGTGCCCCCTTCGCTGGGATGGGAATTATCACCAGAAATAAGTTAAAGGGACAACACCACATACTGAAGGCCTGAGCATAGAAAAGTGTCTTACCTACATCCGAAAGTCTTAACCATACAATCTTTGTGTAGATGTTCTTATTCCCGCATCAGAGCGCCTTTTATTGTTTTAGCTTATGTTACTTGGGAAGGGGTTTAAGATGTACTGAAAAAAGCCATTCTTCCACCAAAATAAGGGGAAGGGAAAAGTTATACCACTTTAACCGGTGTAACTTTCCCAACCAGACATGGCTAGAGAGAACTCTCTCCCCTCTGTGATTTTCTGGATAAATTCCATCCCATTATTCTTACTAACACCCTCTTGTACCACCTATGATATGCTTTGGTCAAATATAAGTTATTCAGCTCAAAACAGGGGTACCAGAATGAGCTTTTCTGACCTATTTTAAGTAGAAGGTCAGCCTAGCTAATCCCTTTTGACCTTTAAGGGTATGGCTTGAGACTTAGTATAGGCTCTTCTCTGGAAGTCACCCCAATCATCCCGCATACACAAAACCCTCTCTCTTGAGGTTAGTGGTGCTTTCAGCCTGGACTAGCTGGCCCAGCTACAGATGTTGGTTAAAGCCCAGGTTCCCTTTTCATTCAGACTGGTAACTTGCCCACTTTGCAGTGAGGACACAAGCTAAGTCACTCAAATGCTGGTAATCCAATGCCTTCCCTCAGTTGGCCCATGTGCCCAGGAGGACAGACTAGTTCTAGGAAAGAATCTAGAGCGACTCAGCTCACTGCAGCACAAAGAACCATGGGATACGCCCCCAGAAGTCCTAATGACAAATACAAGAAAGTGTAGCACCAGTGAGAACACAGTGAGGAGGATAGGGCTTTGCAGTGGCTGATCACACCATGGCTAGTCTAATGCAGGTGTTCAGAGCTAGATGCCAATCACCCATGCTAACTGCAGTGAAGATATACTCTGATCTATGAATCTCAAATAACTCCTCCCTCCCTTTTGGCATTTACACCTAATACATATACTCCTCATCAGCTCCAAGATCCATCCTTCCATCCCCACAACTGGATCTCTTGGTCAAGCCCTTATGTCCTATCTCAACTACTGCAGAAACTGACACACTCATCGTCCCTTACCAGCCAATACAAAGAGGCAGCTGCTAAAGTTATCTCCCTTGTCTGTCAATTTGGTCACATCACTCCCCTCGCTGAATCCCTCCACTGGCTTTTGTTACAGTAACCCCAGCACATAGCTCATACATAGCACTTATCAGCACATCTCAAAGCATTTTACAAAAGAGGCAAGAATCATTATCCCCATTTTACAGATGAGAGGAGAAGTAACTTGCTCAAGGTCACCAAGCAGGCCAGTGGCAGAGCCAGGAACAGAAGTCATGTTTCCTGAGTTCCAGACCAGCGCTCTATCCACTAGGCCACACTGGATCCATTGGTACTTGGTCACCTCCTTTAAGGTTTATGCAACTTAGCCCTTCCCTAGTTGAGATTCACATCCCCCTCCACCTGCAAACATTCCTACTCTTATGTGCCCCCCAAAGTCATCTCAGTGGCCCCTAAGCATGGCTTAACATTCCAGAACATGTCCACAGGAGCTAAACCCCCTTCACTTCTAAGTTCCTCTTAAAAGACTTAAGTCTATTATGCTGACTATAACGGATCTTGATGATGCATATATAAAATTCCCTTCTTTTGTTCTCCTTCCCAAACCTTTATCAGCCCTTAGACTCTGAGTGACTCTAATAGGGACTGACCACTCTTGTATGTCTGAAAGTACTTAAACCAGTGGTAGTCAATAGGCCAGGGGTCAGCAGCCTTTCAGAAGTGGTGTGCCGAATCTTCATTTTTTACACTAATTTAAGGTTTCGAGTGCCAGTAATACATTTTAACATTTTTAGAAGGTCTCTTTCTATAAGACTGTAATATATAACTAAGCTATTATTGTATGTAAAGTAAATAAGATTTTTAAAATGTTTAAGAAGCTTCATATAAAATTAAATTAAAATGCAGAGCCCCCCAGACCGTTGGCCAGGACCCGGGCAGCGTGAGTGCCGCTGAAAATCAGCTCATGTGCTGCCTTTGGCACGCATGCCATAGGTTGCCTACCCCTGCAATAGTGCCGCGAGCCAAATCCAGACCACCAGATGCTTTTGAATGGACCCCAAAATCTTTTTTTTTTTTTTTAATTATTTCCTCCAGAATCTGGACCTTGACAAAAAATAATTGACTACTATTTACTTAGAGATGCCATGGAATCTCCATTACTTGAAGTCTTTAAACAGGATTGGCTGTTTTTCTAAAAGCTATGCTCTAACTCAAACAAAAGTTATGGGCTGGATGCAAGAATCACTGGGTATGGTTCTATGGCCTGTGTTATGCAGGACATCATATTAGGTTATCATAGCGATCCCTTCCGGCCTTTAAATCTATGACTTACTAGGGAAGCTGAAATTCACAAGACTCTAGGCCTTTAAATTTTGATTTGGGACTTCAACCATCTGAAGTCTGGTCACTCAAAAGAACAAGTGCTCTTGAGAGCCTTCTATTCCTCTTCAGACTCTCAGACGGTGCCAGACGGTGGATAGTATCACAAAGAATGAGAATTTTATACCCTCACTATCACTTCTCCAAACTATACACACTAATGTTAAGCATTACTGAGCAAAGATTTAATTGGTTCTACAGCCAGAAACGCACGAGTCCCATTCAAACTGGCATCATACAGGACAGCACATTTCCCCACAGAAAAGAACAGTGAGAGCTTAGGTAGCAGTCTAATCTTCAAAGTGCTTTACAATCATTAACTAATTAAGAATGTAAGACTCCACAGCAAGACAGGTATATATAATCGCCCTTTTACAGATGGGGAGGCAAGGAATCGACTTGCTCAAGGCCACAGAGTGAATAAATCTGTGATGGAGCTGGGATTAGAATTCAGACCACTGGAGCAAAAAAATCATGCGGGCAGATGATGAATAAAGAATACAAGGAGGAATCTAGAACACTTTCTAATTCTACAGTACTTCCCAAGAGGATCTCCAAATTGCTTAAGAGTTCCTCCCTTTTTAGGTTAGTTTACCACCATTTTACAGAGTGGTGGACTGAAATTGACTTAGGTTTCTTCCTTTCTCTTCTCAAACCAAAGACCAAACAGCCAATCCTTGATAGAGCCAGGAACATGACCCAGGAGTCCTGACTCCCAGTCCCCAGCCTGGACCACTTGATAACACTCACAAGCAGCCAGAAAAGACAGCACAAGGTTTGGATGTAGAGCAATGGTTCTCAAACTTTTGTACTGGTGACTCCATTCACATAGCAAGCCTCTGAATGCGACCCCCCCCTTATAAATTAAAAAGTGTTTTTAATATATTTAACGCCATTATAAATGCTGGAGGCAAAGTGGAGTTTAGGGTGGAGACTGGCAGCTTGTGACCCGCCATGTAATAACCTCACAACCCCCTGAGGGGTCCCAAACCCCAGTTTGAGAACCCCTGATGTACACTTCCCTGAAAAATGCATTCCCAGCAAATCTGTAAAACTTGCGGTTAATTTACTTAGAGACGCCGTGGAATCTCCATTACTTGAAGTCTTTAAATCAGGATTGGCTGTCTTTCTAAAAGCTATGCTCTAGCTCAAACAAAAGTTATGGGCTGGATGCAAGAATCACAGGGTACAGTTCTATGGCCTGTGTTGTGCAGGACATCATATTAGGTTATCATAGTGACCCCTTCCGGCCTTTAAATCCATGACTTACTAGGGAAGCTAAAATTCACAAGACTCTAGGCCTTTAAATTTTGATTTGGGACTTCAACCATCTGAGGTCTGGGTCACTCAAAAGAACAAGTGCTCTTGAGGGCCTTCTATTCCTCTTCAGACCCTCAGACAGTGCCAGGCAGGGTAAAGAGACAGGCTACAGAGAAGCTGTTGAGATAATCTCTGCCAGCTAGAATAGTTCCTCTGAAGGGAAGGGAGCTACTGAAAACATTTAGCAAACAAACCCACCTGGCTATGGGGAAGAGACTGGCAATGTGCTTTTAGACCTTAAAATAGCAACAGTGTTCATTCTCAGACTTCCACTGGGGACTACAGCAGTAGCTGCTCAGAGCAGCAGTTGTTCCCGAGACAGGAAGGGAGTTATTTCTATCAGAACACAAGTCTTTAGCCTAGCTAGTTTAACAAGTCAATTCAAAAATCTCTTCTTTAAAGACACTGAACTTTAGCCAACTACCTGGGTGAAAGCAGCTCTTGTGGACATGGAGGTTCACAGCAGTCATCCTGCTCCATAGCAAGTACAGAACTGTGGAATGGGCACACAAGGAAAGCAACTGAATCTCCAGTGGTTGGAAACTAGGACAGGGCAGAGCACTGGAGTATATATTTCAGAGATCGATCCCGTCACTGGTATCTCAAGGTGGTGGAGGAGGGATATGGTCCATGTACTCTAATAGGGCTTTTCTGTCTCAAAATGGAATGGATGTATTGCTTCATACTCGGTGGAACTGGCTTTTTATTGCTAACAATCTGCAGAACAAACCCTTCCTACTCAATGCAAAGTTTCACTAATATGATCAGCAAGAACTCCATGGCCACAAGGATGAAGCTGCAGCAAGTATGAGTACAAGGGCCAGTTGCAGAAAGGACCAGGACAATGGGGAAATATGGGCCACTGACTGAGGTACCAGCCTAGGACTTGTGAGACCTCAGTTCAAGTACTCTGCTCTACCACAAACTTCCTGTGTGACCCTGGGCAAATCAGTTAGTGTCCGTGCTTCAGTTTCCCCATTTGTACTGCAGGGATAATAGTGCTATCTTCACGATAGCAGGACAAATACAGTAAAGATGGTGAAGCACTCAAATATTAGGGGGCCAGGTAAGTACTCGAGAGTGATTTTGGAGTTTCTTGGTTCAGTGGTCGTTTGCAAGGCAAGTTGCTTTAGTTTGAATTCCTGCTAGTGCAGCCTCTTTTAGACACAGCCAGTCACTGACTGCAGAGCTCTGACACCAATGAGGCAAACCTTAACAGAAAGCTTCATAATGGTACCACACCATAAGGCACACCACACTAGCCCAATTGTCTATATTGCCCAAGCTAGAAACCCAGACTCTTATTTCCACATGAGCCCCAGTCAATTGCAATTGCTCCAGCAATTTACAACTACAGAGTTGTTGCGTCTTCCGAGAATAGCCTTATGACACAGATAATACCCAGCTCTTATCTAATGCTTTTCATCAGCAGATCTCAAAGCACTTCACAAAGTTGGGATGTATCATCATCCTCATTTTACAGCTGGGGAAACCGAGGCACAGAAAGGGCAAGAGACTTGCCTGAGGTCACCCCGCAGGCCAGGGGAAGAACCAGGAAGAGGAGCCAGGTCTCCTGAGTCCTAGTCCAGTGCTCTACCCAAACTACCTAATAAGACAGGAGGGATGACATTTTCCATTACATCACAGCTACGCCAGGAACAGTACTCCTCTTCTGTGTCCCTGTGCTTGCACCTCAAGCAGACTACCAACTGAAGCTGTGCCTGTGTTTTGATAGATTTATGAAGGCCAAAGAAATTGCCAGACCAGATCATACCCAAGGTCCATCTATCCCAGTATCCCGTCTTCAACAGCAGCTAGCACCAGATGCTTCAGAGAAAGGTATGAGAACCAGACAGTGGACAGATGTAGGTTAACCTGTCCCCCACATAGGTTTCATCCTAGTCTATGACAAAGATTGAAACGTAAGGTTTAATATTCCTTAAACCAGAATTTTTTCCAATTAACTGTTACACCCTGGATATTCTTGAGATCCATTTAAATATCCAGTCTCTTTTGGTAGTGGCCTCAATGACTTCTTGTGACAGCAGAGACCAAGGCTCAAACGAATACTAAAGCCAAAAGAAGCAGGTGCTGATGGAAGCTTAAATCCATTTTGTTAGTGTTCAGGTTATTTCATAATTGCAGAAACTACTGTATGTTTGATCTTTTTCCTAGACATACAATTCAGGGGGCACACATGCACGCACACACAGAGCAGCCACTGGAAAACAAACTGGGAAAGTAACAGAACGTCCCATACAAATGACAGCCCCATTCTCAGAGCAAAGGAAGTTTAAGATGGATAATGTACAGCAGAGGCTTACTAAACAAAAAGAGCACATGTAAACAGAATAGCCAGCCAGCCAATTCAGGTAGATCAATTCAAAGTACATTTAGACATGACAGTTCCTTCCCGCAATACGATTCAGCTATTGCACAACCTGGTGCTGTTTGCAAGTGTTTGGCTTTCTGATAAATATGAAATGCAGCACTCCAGAAACAAGCTACTAATGCTTGGAAGTTCAGTTGCTTCGAAGACTGAGCTTTTGACCAAAAGCATCTCATACCAAGCCAGTAGTTTTGGCTCTCTCTCAACTGTTAAAGTTACCAAGGGAAGAAGGCAGAATTAAAGGAAACACAGAGCTAAGCATCAGCCATGGGGGAACTTCATGAAAACACAATGCCATTAGAGAGATGCTTTCCACGGGAACATCGGAATGACTAGCTTAATTTGCTATTCAAGGCACTTACATTTAAGAAACACCTAGCCTTTTTTAGCTTCCATACAGCCAAACATGTACAACCCACCACCCCCACCTAACAAATGTATCCAGATATTTTGAGTTTCATTTTAGATTGAGAAATAAAAAAGGACTACCAATGTGCTTATCTGACATTAATCAGAATCTGAGTCACAGATGAGGCGATATAGAGCAACTTTCTCAGCTTAGTGTAACCAGAAGGTTAACAGAAAGGATTGGGACTCATGGGTTCTATTCCCAGCTTTTCCACTCACTTGCTACAATGATCTGTCTTCCTGTGTGAGGCTGTGGTAATTAGAGGGTTTGGGTGGTATTTCTGGTATGTTTGCTCCCTATACTTGGAATATGTTACTGCTCTTAATCTAAATCAAACGGTCTCAAACTTATTTTTAAAGGGGGGAGGGAATGGACCATACCATTTTTGTCTCATGGGCATCACACAGCTCTCCTTCCCAGTCTCAAATATCCCTGCAACTCTACAGCAACTGTGGACATGGAAGAGTCATGTTAGGGAAATATTTAACATGCTCTTATCTTCTTTCAGCAAGAAGAGGGAGCTCCGTGCAACGCACTGATTCTCACAGACTGCTAGTGAGCATGCCATGGGACACAGCTGAGGAACCAGTGTTCTGAGCCAAGTCAAATAGAACTTGATATTACAGAGATAGACAACTTATAAATGCTTGTCAGAATATTGTACAAGCCAGATAACATCTTTACGCTTTATCGTTTCATTATAGTAGCACACAGAGGCCACAACTGAGATCAGAGGGTATTGTCCTTAGTGTTGTGCAGACAGTGGGGAAACTGAGGCACAGAAATGATGTGACTTGCCCAGTGTCAGAGAGCTGGCAGAAAGGAAGGATGGTCCAGTGTTTATGGTGCTAGCCTGGGACCCAAGAGACCTGGGTTCAACTCCCTGCTCTGTTACTGACATGCCCAAGGTCACACAGGGACTTCTCAGTCTCTGTGCCTCATCTTTCCATCTGTCAAATGAGGATACCTCCCTCCCTTAAAGGAGTGTTGTGAGAATAAGTACAGTCAAGACTGTGAGGTGCTCAGATACTATAGTAACAGGTTTCAGAGTAGCAGACGTGTTAGTCTGTATTCGCAAAAAGAAAAGGAGTACTTGTGGCACCTTAGAGACTAACCAATTTATTTGAGCATAAGTTTTCGTGAGCTACAGCTGAAGTGAGCTGTAGCTCACGAAAGCTTATGCTCAAATAAATTGGTTAGTCTCTAAGGTGCCACAAGTACTCCTTTTCTTTATAGTAACAGAGGCCATATAAGCATCTTACACAGCCTGTGGCAGAACCAGCAATCAAACCCAGATCTCTAGAGTCCCAGCCCACAAAGCAATCCTGTCTCTGCTTCAGTTCAGCCATCTGCAAAAGACTATAGTGGTACATCCCTTCCTCACAGGCATGTCACATGGCTTAACTAACTAGTGTCTGTAAAACAGAGACATGGCACTGGGAAAAGGCAGGGTATTTGTTAGGTGCTGCTCCCACGTTCTTCACCATTGGCTTTATTTGTAGTCATTGCTGTTACAGGAAGTTCCCATCTACCAAGCACAAATCACCATTGAGCACTAACTGGTACAGGGACATCAGACCTTACCAAGACCAGCCTAACCAGTTTGGCAAGCATTACCCTATCTCTAGCCTCCAAGTAGGGAAGAAAGGGTGATTTAATAGCCCAGAATAAAGCTCTGCAGCTGGGACTCCCCCATCATGTGACTGTTAAGCCACAGGATGATATTTTACCCATTACACTTCTTCATAAAACAAGGAAACAGAACAGACAGTTTGGGTTCATAAGGAAGTTTCATTTGTTTCTGTCCCCAGGAATTTATCACATGAAATGTCAGGGATAATAAGGGAAGAGAAAAAATAGCAATACTGTATTAGAAAAATGCCAGCAGAAAAAGACATCTGCAGATATAGCTCCCAGCAGGAATTAAGAAACTCAGGACTGGAAAAGACAGTAGGAAAAATATCAGTTTTGTTTGACACATGTGCTAGACATACTGCCTACTACAAAGACTCCTGGGTTCTATGCCTTACTTGGCTACTGACTCTTTGGTTGCCTCTTAGGCTGTGTCTACACTAAAATGAAGTGAGCTGTAACTCATGAAAGCTTATGCTCAATAAATTTGTTAGTCTCTAAGGTGCCACAAGTCCTCTTTTTCTTTTTGCAGATACAGACTAACATGGCTGCTACTCTGAAAACTAAAATACTGGTATAGTTTAATGTGGGTACAGTTATATCACCATAAAGATGCCTTATTCCCCTTCCAGTATAGGAAGAGCTATATCAGTATAAGACATCTTTATAGTATTATAACCCACATTAGCATTTCCACCAGTTTAACTGTCAGAAAAAAGTTACACCACTAAAGATACGTCTACACTGCCCACGTTACAGTGCAGCCGTGCTGCCGTGGCAGCATTGTGACGTGGGCATTGTGGACACACTTTATCGCCAGGGCGGAGCTCTCCCGGCAATAAAAAAAACGACCCCGAACTCCGCTCCCGGCAATAAAGCGCTGTCTATACTGGCACTTTTCAGCGCTAAAACTTTTGTCACTCGGGGGGGGGGGGGGGGGTTTCACACCCCTGAAGGACTACACTTTTAGCGCTGAAAGTGACAGTGTAGACACAACCTAACTAACAGTAAGTGAAAACTCTTTGGAGTAGAGCCCTGTGCGGATACAAAATGTGTGTTCGCATCGATCCACAAACATGGTCTGCAGAAAGCCCCAGATATAAAGCGGATATCCGCAGATTTGCAGGGCTCTACTTTGGCGTAAGAGCCTGTCTTCCTCCATGACTGTGAAACACCTAGCATGCTTTGGGGCCATACATCAACAGGAGTCTGGGCTGCAGTTAACTTCACAATTTATGCTCACCTCACACCATGGGAAATCACCATAGCTTGGACCTCCTAACAAAGAAAAAAACAACAACTACACACAGAGCATCAGCATGCCTTAGAACCCATACACTGCCTCCTTTGCTGGGAAGTAGCAGTTAGGCTTTCCCACTCATAAGAACCAGGCAGTACCAATCACAATATTTCCACTTAGCTCATCATCAGCCTCACAGTGGCATTTTTAATACCTCCTTGCAGCTAATATAATCCTGAAAGCTGAACTTCCCCAGTTGGGAAGCCAACCTGAAGAATAAATCTTAAGGCAGAGAGAAGTGGGAAGTACATCACATAGGGAGGTTGCTCTGGGTCTCAGAAGCTGGACTTCTGCTCCAGTTGAGAACTCTGCTCTCAGCTATGCTGCACCATTAGCACGTGGCAAAAGGCGCAGAAGGAACATGTTTAAGCAGTAAAACATCACGGATAGGACCAGAGTGCTCATTCAAGTAACAGGCAATAAAGCCAAAGACTTCACAATTTTCTGCATCCACCACACTATACAGCTACATATTTAAAAATATCATTAATTTCCAACTGATGTAGGTATACGTGTAAAATGCACTTCCTGGGAGATTACTGAAATCCCTGCAATAGGGCGGCATCCTCTGCCAGTGGGTGCATTTGGGAGGGTTAAGAGATGTATATGATTTCACCAAGTAGGATGTGAAAACAGCCTTGTCAAACAACCCCTGTTTATCTGAAATGTTTCTGGGACAGCAAAAGCATTTGGATAATTGAGAGAATTAGCCAATTCCCGTGAGGGTGGACAGAGACCCTGAGAAAAGGGAGTTTTATGTTAGAGGAAACAGTGTAATACTGAGCTGTACACGTAGAAGTTTTTACTTCGAGAATGAAATAGACGTGAGTTTTGATGGTCCAGATGCCTGAAATATTTATCCACAATGTTCTAGATAACAGAAATTACAACACTTCCTGTTTTTAACCTCAAAATAGTTGACTCTACCTTGAAAGCAAGAGGCGCTCAAGCTAAATTTTCCACCTAAAACAGTTTTTCAGACAAGGCCCACCTCAGTTTTGATCATGAAAAGACACCACAACAAAACAAAGTAAACTTTGGCGAAGCGTTGCTTTTCAGTTTAGATGATCAGAGAACTAAGGGTGTAAATGATACATGTAAGTCTTGCAGGTCAGGACTTAGCTGAGTTGGAAGAGTTGCATGGAAAAGGATTCCATACAAACCCCCTACCCTGCCTTTGATGCTGTTATCTTAAAAGCACAAGATGACTCCAAAGTTAAAAAAGCAGCAAGAGATGGAGATGCACTATAGTTTGCCTTCCTTGGTTTCAGTTCTCTGACACTTCTCCACAACTCCCTCTTAACACTGCCACAGAGATAAATTCTTATTTTATTGATAATTCAGATTCCTGCCAACTCTCCAGTCCTCCAGTTTTAACGGAAGCAGATGACTGAAATCTTGGCTCTGAATTATGTTCTGCTTTTGCCTTTCTTTATTATGCACCACAATAGTCTACTTGCAAACCCCCCCCCCCCCAAGAAAACAGGGAAGGACATAGCTAAAGAAGCCTAGATAATTAAGAGACAGTCCAAAGTGTCAGAGTCAGAGATCTGCATTCTCATTATCCAACCATACACACAGGGATAAGGGAAGCAGAAGCTTTATTTTTGTGCTTCAGCAATTTAAAGTTGAGGCAGCTGAAGAGAGATCATGGAAACAGCTTTAGATCAATCATGCTTAAATGTCAGCCAAATTTAGTTATTTTGAATAAATTGTTAAGCACACAAGATGAAATGAATGTTATGAGACCAGTTAATAGAAACAGAGGGAGCCTCTCCCCATTTTGCAGTCGCATTCCTGCTCATTTAAAGGCACCTACGAAAAAAAGTCTAAATTTAAGGAGCACCAGGGCACGCAGTGAGACCACATCCAACTTCATGCCTGTTGTAACTCCACTGACATAAGGCATGGATTAGCGATCAAATGGTCCAGCTAGGGCCCTCTTGGCCACACAATGCACAAGTGTATGTACAGTACACAAATCCACACCTCCCTGCACTTTATTAGCGGAGGGGACACAACCACATAGCGGTCTCTGGACTGGGAGGGAAGCCCGCTTTTGAAATACCTTTTCTTTTGACAAGGGGAAGGGGAAGATTAAGTAGCACATGGCTGCTACAGAGCATCAACCACTGAGAATGAATCAGACTTCATGGAGTGAAGGCTGTTATTAGGATAGAAGTCCAAGATCTTTCAGACTGCAAGGTCCACCCCTTGCCAGGCTTATCTAATGCAGAATGTGTGTGCAGGTAGTTATCCTACCCATTAAACCAGTTAGCAAGTCACACAGGATCTTGTCCTGCAATGATTCTCAGCACCTCACGGGAACCAGCCCAGAAGAACAACAGCACCCCACCTCTCCCTTAATGGATCACGTTCAAACAGATCCTCTTCTTGTTTAAAAAAAGAGTCAGGTATAACACAAAGCAATGAATAAATTACCTTCTGCTATTACACAACCTGCCTCAACTGTACTCTTGAAAGAGTGTTCACTCTGCCCAAGAATACTCTTTACAAATAAGGTCCAAAAACACCTTTTGATTTCCCTTATGCAGTTAAACAGAACACTTGGAGGGATCCTGGCTGCACAGCCAGCCCCTTCTTCTCTCCACAAATCAACTCCAAAAAAAATCACTGATTGTGAGAAGCTCCCATCTACAGCAGGTCTCAACTCACAAAGGCCAGGGGAAAAAAAAGAGGTTAGATTGTGTATTTCCTAGGAGCTGTTTCCTAAATTCATCCTGGGGAGGCAATTTGCTCACTAGTTGTCACTTCTCTCACACACACCCATGAAAGAGCAAACCACCACCACCTCCCAAAGCATCTTGAGCTGCATCAAATGAATGAGGCACTGGAGATAGAGGTAACCCCTTGGGTCTGAGACCTAATAAGGGCATAGGGAGATACTGAGTGAGCATGAGAAACCCAAGGAAGGACTAGATGTGATACTGAACAGCAGAGAAGGCAAGGAGATTCAGAGCAGGGGGCCATTTCCCTTGCCCAGTCAAAGCCCACATCATTCATCATGGATCGATGAGGCAATTAATATGTGGAAGAGGAAGAAGAGATGGAAATGCTCCCTGCTCCAAACTGCTCATGCACCCCATAGGGGATAGATCAATCCACTGCCCTCTCCTTCCCATTTCAGGGAGATTGTGTTGAGGGTGGAACATTAAGGGGGCACAGAGCCACTCCTACATCATCACTCATTGGCCTTTGGGTATAAAAACTAGAGAGAGCGCTCTCTCATTCCTGCAGCATGCCTCTCTTTCGCCATGGGAGTGTTACAGGGTTCTACAAGTGTCCCTGCACCCACTCTACGGTGGGGGGGATTAGGAAGATACACAGAGGTCTATAGATCTGTGCACAGTCTCTCCCTTACCTGTCTCCATATCTCATTCACCAAGGAGCAGTTAGTGATGAAGTACTGGGGGGCATGGGTACACATACAGGGGTTATCTCTGACCTGCACCACCTCCCTTCCGTTCACCATGGAACGGTAGAGTATGGGAGGCATAAAGGGAGCTACTGGGTGGGGGTATGTATGCACATATAGGGGATTCTGTAGGAGTCTCCTGTCTTCCTGTTCCACACCCCCCAGCACAGAGAGGACCAGGTGGATACGTAAGCACCCAAGAAGGGTGCATAGCGATCTATGGAGAAGAGGCAGGCTCCCACCCCTCACTTTACCATAGAAAACATGAGGTAGGGATCTATAGGGGATGGGGTATTACCCACTCCATAGCCCCATAGTCACTGCGTGCTCGATGTACCCCATACGGTGCAAGGAACCCCTCTCCTGCCCCCCCAGCATGCCCTCCCCTCAGCAAAACATGGAATCCCGCCCGCCCGTGGGGTAGGAACCCCCCAGCCCCCTACCTGCTCCGTGTCTCTCTCATTCACGGTGGGGAGGGGGCTTCGGCCGCTGCTCGACATCTTGCCCCCCCCTTGGCCAGCGGCTCCTGGGGCTCCGGCAGTTCCTGGGGCTCAGGCCGGGGCTCTCCTCACACCGCTGGGGGGCGGCCAGGCCACCACCATGGGGGAGCCCCAGGGGGAACTCAGGGAGCAGGAGGGCGCCGAAGCTCGGACATGGGTTTCCGCGGGGCCGCGGTGAGGGAAGCCCGGCCCGACAGCTCAGGCGAACCCGGGGACGAGGCGCGGGGACCAGGCCGCGCCGCCGGCAACCAGGCGTGCGCGTAGGCGAAGGCTGCGCGGAGCCGGGGCTAAGGAGATCCGGAGGCCGAATGCCCCCGGCCAAGCCGCCTTCTCCGCCCCGAGATCCGGCTCCCCTCAGCGCATCTCACACTCACACAGCAGCAGCTCCCAACATGGCCGCCGCCGCCGGCCTTCGGCCATTTCCGCCCCCTTCCGGAAACATCCGAGCCGCCCGCCAGAGCCAGTTTCCGCCGGTTCCGGAAACACCAGCCCCCCACCACCACCTGCGGTCGCCTCACGGAAACACTCGACTCGCCCTCCCTCACTATCGCCTGCTCCCGCCTCCTTCCGGAAATATCCGAGACAGCGGGCAACGCCCCTTTCACGGTCGGTCATTTCCGCCTCCTTCCGGAGAAACCCGAAGTTCACCTTCAGGGCAGCGATCGGACATTTCCGGACGATCGCCCGAGAGTTCCCGAAGGCTGAAGAGTAGCAGTTTCCGGAAAACTCCCCGCCCCCGCTGACGCACCGCTCGGCAATTTCCGGAAATTAACGAAAATAGCCGAAGAGGCTCGGTTCTTTCCGCCTTCCCTAGGCGAGCTGGGGGACGAAAGCCGGCGGAGCCGCCCAGCTTCGGCTATTCCCGCCACTTTCCGTAAATAGGGTCTGAGTTTGCATCTGAAGGGGTTCATTCTCCGGTGAGGAGGAGGGTAGCAGGGCTTGGGGGGGGAGAGAATAAATCACCCAGCCGGGTACCTGGATGTGAAAATTTGCACACATAGATGCACACCTGATTGTGCAAATATGTATGCATGTACACACCTGGTTGTGCAAACATCCACAAGTGTGCGTGTACACCTGGGCACATCTACATAGGCACGCATGGTAGGGCTGCAACAACTCCAAACGCCAGCGCTTAGCCATCAATGTGCGTGCACGTCATCGTATCATAGGACTGGAAGGGACCTTGAGAGGTCAGCTAGTCCAGTCCCCCACACTCAAAGCAGGACTAAGTATTATCTAGACCATCCCTGACAGGTGTTTGTCCAACCTCCTCTTAAAAATCCCCAATGATGGAGATTCCACTAGGTAGGCAACTTATTCCAGCGCTTTGCACCCCCACCGGCGCCCCCTGGAGACACAAGGCTCACCTGCACACACTCCCTCCCGGCCCCACGCACACCCCTGCGTCTCTTCCTTCATACACCTACAAGCAGCTCTGGTGGAAACACAGGGTCCCCTTCCCCTCCCAGGGTCCTCCTCCGTGCATGGGGTCGCTGGTGCTAACCCCCTCTCCCCCCCCCTCCCCCAGCGCACAGGGCCGATCGGAAGCCTTATTTTTTTCATATGACCAGATTCCCCCTTCTCTGCTGCTGGTACTGCTGCCAGAGTCTGATTACCCGGCTACCTGGGCTGGTACAACTACAGCTTGGGACTGAAGCGCGCCAGCAGCGGCACCTGCTGGTCAGAGGTAGACCTGCAGTTGGTGGGCCCGCAGCGCAGGGCCAGGGGCAAAGGCTGGTGCACTCGGGACGCCGCTGGCGCTTGGGGGCGCTCAGAACCCCACTCAGCGTCCTCCAGATGCTATGGGAGCACGCTGCTGTCGACGACGTCCAGCGCCCCCGTTAGCCCAGGCTGGAGTGTGCGAGCACCTGGAATTAGTTGGGGGGGGGGGGGAGACACAACTGCACATGCATCTATCCCCAGCTGTATGCATCAAACCACAGCTACATGCACATAGTCATGTGCAAACACACATCTGCTTGCACAGCCATGTGCACACGCTCAGGCGCTCCTACCCTGAGTCACAGCTGCCTACACACACCTGTGCATCTCGACATGCAAGCACATCCACACGATTTCCCAGAGTCCCAGTCGCATGCACATACCCACACCTGCACGCGCACACGTGTGCAACAGCCCTTCACCCACACACACACACGAGAGCAGCGGTTCTCAAACTGTAGGTTGCGACTCCATTTTAATGGGGTCACCAGAGCTGGCTTAGACTTGCTGGGGCCCAGGTCCAAAGCCAAAACCCAAGCGCCACCGCCCGAGGCTGAAGCCAAAGCCTGAGGGGTTTAGCCCTGTGTGATGAGACTCAGGTTACAGGCCCCCTTCCCTGGGGCATCCGTTTTGTGTCCTCCCCCACCCCTTGCCCAGGTCAGTGGGGCTCAGGTGTGCTCAGGCTTCGGTTCCCCCTCCTGGGGTCAAGTAGTAATTTTTATTGTCAGAAGGGGGTCACAATGCAATGAAGTTTGAGAACCCCTGCACTAGAGGATGCTCATATATCACGTGGCCAACATTAACACAACCAACACAGACTGGCTGATGCTTGCATTTGTGGATCATTCCAAAATCTGGGTCTCTGTTGGTCTCCCTCCCACACAAACTAAATACCCTGTAAAGAGGGTAGATTTCAACCAGAGTAGTAGTGCATAGGGAGCTAACAAGGAAGCAAGTCGAGCCCTTAGTAGGGTGCAGCACCAGGTGGATTATCAAAACTGTTGTGTTCAAAACACGCCATGACACATTCCACACCACAGCAAAGCTACATGCTGCCTATCCGCTTAGCAGCTTGGCACACAGCACCTAATCAGCAATGGGGGACTGCTGTTTGGGGCCCGCTCCCCGGGGATCCCTACCCAGATGTAATGGGTAACACACCAAGCATCCAATGAAGTGAGCTGTAGCTCACGAAAGCTTATGCTCAAATAAATGTGTTAGTCTCTAAGGTGCCACAAGTCCTCCTTTTCTTTTTTACACCAAGCAAAGTTTTCAACTTCCAGTTGAGGGTCCCAGGCATGAACAGAGCTTCATGCCACATCTGAATGTCAGCCCAGAATCATACAGAGTGGGGAACTATTCTATGCAGCTTTATTGTTGTTCTGTGTATCTCAGGATCATGTCGACCAAAATCAGGGACCCCATTGTCCCAGAGGATGCACAGACCCCAACTGAAATCACAGTTCCATAGTAAAGGCAGCCTGGGCTTAAAATCTAAACAGACAAAGGTTGGGAGGAGATATGTAGGCCCAAAGAGGGGAGGATTCTTGCCCAAGGTTAGTGTCAGAGCTGGGAAAAGCACCCTGAGTCCCAGCCCAGTGCTCTACCCACTGGGACGCACTATTCTCCATGGCTGTGGTTTGCAAGCCTATAGGCAAAGGGACACAGGCACAGCCAGGGCTTGGACCCAAGAGTCCTGGCTCCCAGCAGCCCGTCTTTAATTGCAGCTAGGGCTCGTTGAGCCAGACTGACCTATTGGAAGGGGGTTACATTCTATCTTTCCTCCCAAAACTCCTGAGTCCTGGGGCTGGTGCCAGGGACAAGGAATGCCTGACAGCAGCCAGCTTGGTGCATGGGGTGGTGCAGAAAATTACCTCCCCCCACCCCCTGCAGCTTCCAAGGCAGCAGGGAATATGCAATATGGGGGCAGGAGACCAATCCACTCACCCTGCCAGCAGGGGGCAGTGTTACTCTCCAATAGCAACACCTAGCAAGATTTTAAGGGAACTGAGGAAATGCAGGTTACAAAGGCACCAGCCCCCATTTACTGGGGGGTCAGTTGCAGGGTGGCCAGCCCGTGGCAAGCAGTGCCCACTGGCTCTATGGCCACCTGACAGGTTGGGGCTTGCTCAGGAACAAGGGGCAGGGCCCAGGAGTGACTGGAGTGGGTGATTTATGGCAGGGCAGCAGAGAGAATTGTCCCTGTGCAGAGATGCTGCCCCGATCTGTGCCCCACTGCTGCTGCAAGGCATGGAGCACACAGCCTCCTGACATCCCTGCTCACATGGGCGGGGTGCCCCACATAGCTGGGGGCACACAGTTTCCCAGGCACCCTCTAACCAGTCAGTTGGCAATGGCAGTTCTTACTGGCAACTGGAGCCTGGAGTTGGGGACAGGGGACAGGTTAGGGGAGAAAAGAGGCATGGGTTGCCTTGGAGGGGGCACATTGGTGCCCGGGTCCATGGCAGTGCCTGGAGGAGGGGACGCAGCATGCTCCAGTGGCTCCAATGCTGGCCCGGGAATCCAGGCTGTGGGAGGGGTGTGGAGTCTAGTGAGTTTGAGCAGGGAGGCTGCAGGGCCTGGCACAAAGGGCCTTGGGGTGGGGGGTCTGTGTGGCATTATGGTAACACAGGTGCCAAGTAGCAGAACCATGGCTGATTGGGGAAGGTGGGAAGATTTCTGTGCCAGAGACCGGAGGGTGGAACTAAAAACCCAGTCGGTTGTCAGCAAACAGCATGTGTGTGACTGGCAAGCTGGTCCCAGCAAGGCTGGACTGGAAATGCAAGAGGAGGATAATGGGGACGGAGGAAGCTGACCACAGGCGAGGGGTGCAGCAGAAAGCAGCCTAAAGGCTGGGGGGCAGCAGAAAGCTGCCCACGTGATGGGGGAGACAGAAGGCAGCCCACAGGGGGAGGGGGGAGGACCTAGAGGGGAGTGCAAGGCATTTCACAGGCTAGGGGCCAATTGGGGGGGAGCAGAAGGCAGCACATAGCCTTGGGGGCAGCAGAAGGCAGCCCGCAGACTGTGGGGAGGAGAGGGGAGTGGAAGGATCCTGTAGGGTGGGGTGAGGAGGGGGGATTGTAAGGAAGCCTGTAGGCTGTGGGGAGAAGGGGGACTGTGCGTCAGGATTCCCTCCCCCAGCTCTGCCTTAGAATAGTAGTTTCTACCTATAAAGCCCCATGGAGGACAGGAGGAAGGTGCTGGGGGGGGCGGGGCAGACACATGATCAGGTGGTGAAGGCAGATCTCTGCCTTCACTGTCTTGTCCCCACCACCCAGCAACCCTGACTGCTGGACTGAGTGCCTGGGTTGCGGGGCCAGGGACTCAGCTCTTCCAGCTGCAGAAGGGAGTCCTGAGTACCAGCAGTGGAGAGGGGGTTCTGGGCACCGAGGGGTGGGGGGCTCTGCAGGGACGATGTGGAGGAGCCCTGCCCACAGTGGAGAACCAGAACAAATCAATGGCTAAAGCCAAGGGAGGAACAAGACACCCCACCACCAGCTGGCATGGCCCTGGGGGTCATTGGAGGCACCCCACACACTGCCCCCCAGCAAAAGGGGCCCTGCCTGGGGTTGGGAGGGCCCTAAGGCCTGTTCCATCCCTTGGCATCTCTGCTGGGGCTACCATGGGCTCCTCCATAGCCCCCAGCCCCCCGAGTCTTCCAGTCCTGTGCCCCCCAGACCCCTTCCCCTCCAACCCCCTCTGAGCCCCTCAGTCCTGTATCCCCTGGACCCCTTACTCTCAACTGCACCTGAGCCCTCCAGTCGTGTGCCCCCCAGATTCTGCACAATCCTGTGCTCCCAGACCACTTTCCTCTGAGCCTCTTACCCCCACAGTGCCTCTGCATCCCAAGCCCCTCCCCTCCCAAGGAGGTGGGGGATGCAGCCCCTGTGGCCAAGACGAGCTTTGGCCAAGGGCACGATGCCCATCATACACATAGCTGGTTGGATATACGGGGTGGGTCAGGCTGAGGAACCCTTGTAGCACCCACAAGGGGGGCTGCTTCCAACAACAGGACTTGTTTAACAGCAGGGGGAAGCTGCATGGGCCGGGGGGAGGGGGGGGCGTTGGTGGGTGGGACCATGTATAG
The DNA here is from genome assembly GCF_965140285.1 of Lepidochelys kempii. Classification (NCBI taxonomy): domain Eukaryota; kingdom Metazoa; phylum Chordata; order Testudines; family Cheloniidae; genus Lepidochelys; species Lepidochelys kempii. The sequence continues at coordinate 31,498,583 of NC_136386.1, forward strand.
GATGGGTGGGGCATGCTGAGATACGTGACAACATGCCTGTGATCGAATATGCATGGAGGATGTTGACATACACTGGGGATGTGCAACAGACATGAGCACATACATGGGGTTTCTAACATATATGACAACATGCATGGGTATTAACACACTTGGGTGATGCTAACATGCATGTCAACAAAAATGAATTATGCTCACATGAATGGTGGGTGCTAATACATGTGACAACATATATGAATATGCTATCATGGAGGGAGGGTGCTAACATATGTGACAATATCCATGGGAACTAATATACCCGGAGGATGTTAATATGCATGACAACATACATGAAGTATAACATGTATGGGAGACTAACTTGCATGGAGCTGCTACCATCATAACCCAGTGCTAATGTGCATGGGTGCTAACATGAATGACTACATATATGGAATGCTAGCATGCATGACCATGTGCATGGGGGATACTAACATATCCGAGATTGCTAGTAGCCACGGCAACATGCATGGAGACAGTAATACACATGGTGTTCTTCACATGCATGACAGTAGGCGTGGGGGTGATAAGTCAGACACTATGCAAGTATAGTCTTTCCCCCTTAGCTTCATACCTATGCCATGGCTGAGATGCAGCCACCACTGGGGAGGCATAGCACAGGATTCAGGTCAGGGACAGCACGCTAGAATCTTTTCCTGCAAAGCATTCTGGATAATGACATATGTAAATGGTTAACCCTGCTGTACTCAGGGGGAGCTTTGGGCAGGTGGTCTCTGGGGCCAGGTGGGTATGCCCTAGTCAAATTAATAGGGTTATGGGATGGCAGGGGTTAAGCCCTGTGTACTGGCCTGACTCCAGCTTGGATCTTTCTATTGCCACCCACCTCCGCAATTCTTCCTCACCGTGTACCCTTAGGTGTTAAGCAGTCTCTGTGACCCACCCCAGAGGTGGCTGCATCTCAGCTCCAGGTGAGGGATTCATCTACAAACAGCCTTCGTGCCCCACTCCAGAGGCAGCTGCATCTCAGCACTAGGCGAGGTGTCCCTGTATCAAAAGCCCTCAGCTCTGCCCCAGAGGTGGCTGCATTTAAATGCCTCCCCTTGTGTTGTTACTCTGAATCCCATCCCCCCCATGCTGCCTGCTTTAAATCCTGCAGCTGGCACATCCCAGGCTAATGGGTCTTCGCAGGGAGTGGTGCTGATGGGTCCCCCGGAGGCAGTTCAGCTGATCACCACCAACACGGTGTCTGTCGATACCCATTAGAGGGCAGGGTGGCAATAGCACTGTGTCCCAGCTGCAAGGCAGCACCTGACTCAAGGCTGGCGTGGGGGGAGCTATCCAGCTGCATGCACCCTCTTCCTTGCATTGCAACCTCTGCAGACACCAACTACTGTACGATAAGCCTCCTGCCCCACCCTGTGCCAGCCTGTGTGCACATGCCCTGTCCATGTGCTTCAGAAGCAAAGATGCAAGGTAAGAAAGGGCGTTAGCACCCACTGTGAGCTGGTGTGTGCCTTAGCACCTGACATGCCAGCTCCCTGCCCCCCCTGCAGGCACCCACCCTGCTATCTCCTCAGACTCCCCATGTGTACTTGGTGCCAGCTGGATCATTCCCCCTAAGGGTCTTGAAGGAAACTCCCACCAGCACACCTGCAGCACTGGCCCGTCAAACAGGTGCATTATGGGGTTTGAGGGACCTAGGTGGGCCCAGTGGTCTGTTCCAGGGTGGAGGAGAGGGAGGGATACCAGCTGGATGGGCCCATTGGTCTGATCTGGGGTGGCAGAGAAAGCGAAGGATACCAGGCTGGGCCCATAAATCTAATTGGGAGTAGATGGGTCACCAATCTAGCTGTATCTACGCCCAGGGCAGGAGTGGATTAGAACCAGAGAAGGGCTGACTGGAAGGGAAGGATATGAGAGCAGCACATCAGAGGTTGGGAGACAGCAGTGCCTTGGGGGGGTGGGATGCTGTCATAGATGGGGAGGCAGCACTATCATGGGTAGGGTGCTGTGGGTGAGGGGGCAGTTGTGCCATGGGGGAGGCAGTGCTGTGATGTAGGGAGCCAGTGGTGTCACATAGGGAGGGGGACAATGCTCATGCTCTCGGCCTAGCACAGGGGACAGTATTGATTTTTCTGCTGGGCCTGTTCTGCCTGCAGGGAGATCTGTGGCGTCAGAGATCGACCGGGTAGCGCGTGGGTGGGGCAAGTTGCTTGTCTCAGCAATCTCCGTCCATGCTCGGGGCAAGATGCGGAGGGGCGGGGGGGGGCTCCAACAGATACCTGCAGGGCTGACCCGTCCCCCTATCCTCCTCCCCAGGATTCTCTAAAGTAGCACAACCCCTGCAGCATCCCAGTGGGCGCCTCCCAGAAAATGCTGCCCCCCGTCCGTCCGTCTAAGTTGATCCCCTGCATCCCATTCCCTGCCCCCTGAGCCAGCCAATTCCCTCATCCTTTGGCTGGATCAGAGCCAGCACCCCCTAGAAGGAAAAGACCCCAGATCCCAATACCCACCCTGCTGGGTCATTAAAAATAAGCTTAGACAACCACTGCTGGCCCCAGTAACAAAGCAGAGCTTACAAGCAAGTTACACAGTGCATGTGAGAAAATAAGTGGGGAGAGAAGGGGGTTGAGAGTCAGGACTCCTGGGTTCTGTTTTCAGCTGTGGGAGGGAATTGGGGTCTCATGGTTAGGAGAGGGGGAATTGTGTCTGTATGTTACTCTGCTCCAGCCTTGGGAATAGAACCCAGGAGTCTTGACTCTCAACCTCCCCCCGCCGCACTTTAACCCACTTAGACCCCACTCTCTGCTGAATAGCAATCCCAGAGTGCTGACTCCCAGCCACCCACTCTAACCCACTCAACCCAAATCCCCCCTGGAGATAGAACCCAGGAGTCCTGATTCCTAGTGGCAGGAGAGACAATCTGATAGAAAGAGAGACAGAGACCCCAGACGTGTTATAATGGTTAGTTCCATTCTCCCCCCGCCTTTCCTGTTTAGCTGTGACAATGGAACAGTCCCAAGAGAATCCCCCTCCCCCCCCCGCCCACTGCAAAATTATGAAAGAGATTTACAACTCAGCACAGAGTGACCCATTCTGATTGGCTGCTGATGACATAATTCCTGGGACCCCAGGAGTGGGATCTCTGTGGATGAACCCAGCTGGGTAGTGCACAGTGGGTCTGGCCCTGCATCTCTAGGGAGCACCCCCACCACCTGCACACTGCTGGGGCAGCCCCAGACACACAACCACACAGACCCAGCACTGGGCTATAGGGTTGGGGCATCAGCCTGGCCCAGGGTGAGACTGCGTGTCTGATTGTACATATACACTCATGTTTACATGCACACCCACCCGGCACACACACACATAACTCATGCCCACATACCCAAGTGCTTAAATGCGCGCATACCCTACACAAATATACACGCATATTAGGGAAATCTTTCTAACGCTAGGTCTAGCTCTGGAATAGGCTTCCAGGGGTAAGGTCAGCGGCAGGGATTCCACCCCTTTACCCTCCCCATCCAAGCAATAGGCCCCATTCTGCTCTCCCTCCACCCAGGGGCATGATTCTGGAGTCCTTGAGGCACTTCCGGATTTGCACCTAACCACAGGATCTGGTCCTGGCTCTTTGAACCCAGCAAGGCGTCCCAGAGGGCATATATAGTGCCTGGTTCACTGCTTTCCTCCTTGAAATCCCCAAGGAGCCAGAGCTAGGAAAGCCCATTTAGCTCATGGGCATGACCGGACTGTGCTCAACCCTGGTGACTCATAGCTTTGGAAAGGCCCGATGGGAGGGTGCACCGGCTCCCACGCCAGCGGCAGTGGCAGGGGGAAAGAGGATGCAAGGCAAGCAGTCCTGCAGCGTGACTGCTCCTGAATGAGGGATTCAAAGAGCCAGAGCCCCCAAATGCTGCCGCATGCCAGCTCTACCAACAGGGCTAGTCCAGATGGGCCAGACTGTGGGGTTCAGTATGGGAGTAGCTCGAGGTCCACCCTAGGGATTTGTGGGATGGGTCCAGAAAAGGGTTCTGTCTACTACGCACACACGTACGTATAAATAAAGGAACACTGTCTCTCGTTCTAGTTCCCATTGACTCCAGTGGAGCTGTGCCTAATTTACACCAGCTGGGGATCTGGCCTCTGATGTTGTGGTACCTGAGTCACCCCCACCCCATTACCTCACCAACAAATGGGCAGGGACCTGGAGCTGTTGGCTCCAGCTCAAGAAGTTTCTCATTGAGCCAGTTGGGCATGTCTCTTCCCATGCTGTGTGTGTTACCCATGATTAACATGCTATGTGGTCCCCCCCGCCCTCCCGAGATGCTGGTGGAAGGGAACCCACAGCATTCAAAACAAAGGCACTGAGATGCAAAGGCAAAGCTGCCTCTACCAACCCTCCGGAGCATGCTATGGTGTTGGCGTGAGAGGCAGAGTGGCCTGCGGGGCTTGGGATCTGTTGGACGTGTACAGTGGGTGTGGCTTGCATGGATTTGGGATTCAGTGGATGTGGAAAATGAGCATGATGTATTATCACGTGTTAATTAATTAATACATCTGTCACACATCTGCACTCTTACATGCTTAACACATGCAGACAAATATGCACACATACATATCCCGAGCATGCATGCATGGCCCTGTGCTTGCCCTATGCACATGTGCAGACACTGAATTCCCCAGGCATATACATGTCTGTTGACACATGACACCACATGCACACACACCCTCTTGACATTTCTCTGCACTTCTCACCACATGTACATTGAATACCTCCACTTGTCCAAACACACAGATTCCTCCCATTCCTGTGCCTGGATTCACCTTCCCCCTACACCTTTGCCTGTCCACACACACAGAAACATGCTCTCACACACCAGGTTCAGATGTGGGCAAAGCACAGAGAGCTCTTCTGGCAGAAGGCATCACACGTGTGAGCATTGGAGACACATACCAGGGCTCGCCCACGAGGCCCACTGCACCCCACCCTCCCACTCAGCACCTCAGGGTGGCGAGGGAGATTTGTTTTGAACCAATGGCTGCAAAGGGTTCAATACTGGAGCCAGGTCCAAAGCTGGGGTGGGTTTCAGGGGACATGACCCTGTTCTGTTTAATTTCTTGCTCACCTGATTCCTACCGTTCTTGGGAATCCCAGACATAAACAGCACCTCCTGCTGCACTAATGAGTAGAGGGGATGAACAGACAGAAGGCTCCTAGCAGTGGAGGGACAGACATTATGCTAATTTAGTGACTCCCCCCAGGATCTCAAAACACTTTGCAAAATTAATGTAAGCCACCCTTCCCCCACACACTTTGTAATGCAGCGTTTATAGCACAGGACTCCTGAGTTCTCCTCCCAGCCCTGCTGCAGACATACAGTATGACACTGAGCGCAAGGCCTTTCCCTCCCACACTGCCTCAGTTTCCCCAACTGTAAATCAGAGGAAGGGAGGGAGGGAGAGTGATAGTTATAATATTGCAAAAAGAAAAGGAGTACTTGTGGCACCTCAGAGACTAACCAATTTATTTGAGCATGAGCTTTCGTGAGCTACAGCTCACTTCATCGGATGCATACCGAACGGTATGCATCCGATGAAGTGAGCTGTCGCTCACGAAAGCTCATGCTCAAATAAATTGGTTAGTCTCTGAGGTGCCACAAGTACTCCTTTTCTTTTTGCAAAGACAGACTAACACGGCTGTTACTCTGAAACCAGTTATAATATTGAAACAAAATGTGTTGCAATGGGAAGTGCTGCAGTAAGGAAAAGTTGGTGGTGAGGTGGGTGGACAAATGGATGGACAGACAGATACCAGGATAGATGTGTATGGGGATGGATGGATAACTAGATGTGTGCAGGAATGGATGGGTAGCTGGATAATAGGATGTGTATGGGCACTGATAGGTAGATAAATAGATGTGGGGGGTTGGATGAATGGAGATCTGGTTAGATGAATCTGCATGGGGATGAATGGATAAATAGACTTGGATGGATGGATGGATCTAGGGTCCTATGGGGTTAGGTAGATTCGTTGCTTCTATGGGGGTCAATGGATGGATGGATGGATCCAAATCTCTGTGGGGTTAGGGAGAGTGGTCGCTCTCTATGGGGGTGGATGGATCTGGGTCTCTATGGGGTTAGGTAGATCAGTCGGTCTCTATGGAGTTAGGTAGAGCGGTCCGTGTGTTTCTCCAGCGCCCTCCCCCGTGGACAGACAAACACACAGACAGATCCAAGGGGGGCTCCTTCCTTCCTTTCACAATGAATCCAAGCTTGGGTCACGTGCCTCTGTGCCTCACCATCCCGGAGATCCGGGCTCGCTCTCATTGGCTAAAGATGATGTCACCCCCTTAGCCCCTCCTCCTCTCCCTGCTCCCTCCTCCCATCAAAGCAAAGCTTCAGCACCAGATAGTGGTGGGGGTGGGGGGAGTAAATAGACAACCCGGGAGGTGGATCCTGCCTGGCCATTGGGGGGACGCAGGGGCTGGCTTCCAAGGACCCCCCTAACCTCTACGCACATGGGCATGAGCCACAGCATAGGGATCTGATGCAGGTAAGAGGGTGGCTGGGTATCCTGTACCCCCTCACCCCTGGGGACTTGGGGGGCTCTGATTGGCACTCAGTGGTGCTAGGGGCTTGGCATGGGGGCTGCCTCTCTCCGGGGGATTTGTTTTGGGAAGGGGAACGTTCTGGGCAAAGGGGGGGCCAACATCTGGCTGGCTCAAGGGGGCCGGGGTGCGAACATGTGGGGGGGAAGGGCGCAGCGCTTTGTGGGCAAGGGTGCAAAGATTTGGAGGTAGGGATAAAGGCGAGCGCGCGCGCGCGTGGGGGGGGGGAACATCCCCGAAAGTGGTGACCCCGCAGCGTAGGGGTTCCTAGCATGGTAGCAGCTTGGGGGTGTATTGTAAAACAGCTGGTGGGGGGCACACATCTGGAGCGGGGGCGCCGGGCGCTAATGAAGGAAGCTGGGGCCGGGGACCGGTCGGCACCAGGGAAAGGTTAAGCTGTCAAAGGTGGTGACTGGCAGGCGGGGGGTGAGGGGGATCCTGCTGTCTGAACCGAGGGGACACGGGAGGCAGGGGTGCGGGGAGCGGGGATACCCAGCAGAGCTTGTGGTGGCTGGCAGCACGGCTTGTTACGGCAGAGCTTTGGGGCGCGTAGGAGGGGAAGGCTGGAGCCGCGATCATGGGTGACAGACGGGCTCCCACTCCAGGCAGGGAATGCCAGGCAAGGGGGAAGATATAGAACCGTGATGCCAGGCTGGAGGGGGTGATGCCAGGCTGGAGGGGGTGATGCCATGTTGGGGAGACGGGGCAATGCCAGGCTGGAGGGCAAAGCAAGATTGCAGGGGTGGGTGGGTGGGTGCAATGTCAGACCGCGGGGGGGGGGGGCGGTGAATGGATGTGGGGTGATGCCAGGCTGTGGGGGCCATGGCAGACTGGGGAGATGGGGAGTGATGCCAGGCTGGGGGGATGGGTGGCAATCCAGGCTGGGGGTGCAGGACAAGTGTGATGTCAGGCCTTGGAGGGGGCTGAGTGGGATCCTGCAGCTGCAGGTGGTAACTGGGTTCATGGCTCAGCACCATGGTGGGAGTGGGGGTATTGTCAGTCTGGCCAGCTGTGACCTTACCTTACAGGGAGCTGGGAGGCCCGTGGGACCTTGTGCCCACTCTGTGGTCAGCGTTGCAGTGACACAAGGGGTTATTTTTGGGTTGTGATACCATATTCAGGGGCTCAGGGGGGAAGTTACTGGTGGCACTCCTGGGGCTGGCCAATGAGCTCCTGGGCTTTACACCCCCACCCCCACATGCATGTGCATAACCATGAAAATGACTACTAGAGGAACATGCATAATTGCACTCACCTATGCTGTGACACACACACATGCAGACGCACACGCCCATGCTCAGGTATTCAAAAATAGACACCCACCATAACCTGCAAAGCTTGCACAGACACACACAAAAACAGACACACAACATGCAAAGCTTGCACACACCCCCTCACCAACCACAACACATCCTTACCACAATACACCCTCCACAACATGCCAAAGCTTGCAAAGTGCATGCACCCACCAGAATACACATTCACCACAACATGCACAAGTGCACAAACACAGACTTGCATAACCCATCATGCCAAAGCTTGCACACAAATGCACACTCGCATTGGTGCATGCTCGCACCACAGCACACAGAAAAAGTGCACACACAACATACAAAAGCTTTCATAGGTACATATCCCACAGTGCACACTCCCTCTCCCCCATGATGTGCCCATGCAACCCGCTCAGTATATGTATACACACATGGCTGTCCTGACACACACAGGTACCCAATCACCTCATGCTCCTGTTAATTACCTCTCCATCAGAGACAGACAGCTGCCCACCAAAGAGCCACTTGCTCCCAGCACTGGGATTATTTCTCAGCTTGGAATGGGGCAAAATGTGAGAGAGGGTACACCAGCCCTGGGATGGGGGCTGCAGCTCTGCTATGGGTGTGTGTGCAGGGAGATGGGAGGGCAGGGCTGGGAGTAAGGGAGCAGGAGGAGTGGCATGGGGACAGGAGCTGGGGGTGGGTGTCTAGGGACAGGAGGAGACTGTAGCAGGAAGGTGGGGTGGGGGGCATAGGGGCAGGAGCAGCCGCACAGTATTGCCCTTGTCCCTTCCACCACCCCCAGCTAGACAAGCAGTCTGGACCCTAGCCAATCAGAATTTCTGCAGATGGAAGAACAGCCCTCTCCCCAATCAGTCAGAATCCACGGGGAATCTTTACTGCTGATTGGCTGGCAATGGGTATCACATACTGGGAGATGGGGTGGCCAAGGATACAGCCCCCTGTCTCCAAGAGCTGGGGGTGCTTTGGTTCATGGGGCTAGGGCTGCCCCCTGCTGTCAGAGATGGGGATAGCTGTCTAAACAGTCCTCTGCCCTCCCACCTCCCACTTCTGGGGCCAGCTGGTGAGCTCACCCCTGGGTGGTAACCTGAGGAAGCACAAGAGCCCCTGTCGGGCGCTGCCAGCCCCTGAGCTCAGCTGGGTATTTTTAGAGGTGCCGTGATTTTGCTTTTCAGGGAGGGACTAAACATGTTGCCCCAGGGACCTGGACTCGCCAGCTAAAGAGCAGAGCGTGTGGGCATGCATTGGGGTGAGTGTGCACCAGTTCGTGTGCTCTGATGTAGGTGTGCCTATGCATGCACTGAGGTGGGTGTGCTCCAGTATGAGTGTGTGCACGGATGAAGTGTGCCCTGGTGTGAGCAGGCACTAATGTGAGCATGCTTATGTCCATGAGTACAAATGTGAGTGTGCATGGGGGCAACTGGTGGGGGTGCATGTGAGTTTGACTTCACATAGGCATGTGCATGCATGGAGATGAGTGTGCATAGAAATGTGCATCTGTGCATGTGTGTGTCTGAGTGCATTTGCCAGAAAGCATGTGTGAGCGTGCATCTGTGCACACATGTGGCTGAGTGTGCAGGAGTGTGTGAGCCCATAGGCCTATGTATAGCTGCGACTGTGCATGGCTTTCCCCTTATGTGGATGCACGTGGCTGTCCTTAAGAGTAGCTGAGCCCAGGCCCTGAAGCCCTCGTTAGCCCCTGATCTGCCGGGGAAGGATCCCAGGCTAGAGGGGCACAGACACTTCTCTCTAGTGAGGGGGAATCCCCCGCCCTAGTTCTGCAGTTCTGTCCCTCACATTCCCCCTGCTGCCAGAGGTGCTGATGGGAGTAGCCAGCCCCCCCCCCCCCCATCACCTCGTTTTAGAGCAGAGCTGCTGTCTTGGGGGAGCATGGGGAGCGAGTGCTCCGGGGCTGGCCAGATGGGGACAGGGGAATGTGACAGAAGGTGGGGGTTGTGCGGAAAGCAGAGACCATCACAGGTGTGGGGGGGCTAGGGGGATGGGGCATGGACCCTCACTGGGAGACAGAGAGAGGAGTGGGGGGAGGTCAAAGAGTCGCTATGGGGGCAGGAAATGGGGGGAGGGCTGGGTGAAGATGGGGGGATGGAGTGCTGGTGTGGGGTAGGCTGGGTCGAGGGACACAGTGTTGTAATTTCCCACATGATCCCTTCATGGTCCCAGCCAGATACGCTTCGCAGAGGAGCCCTGCACCCTGGCCATGTGGGTGATGTGGGGCTGCTGGTAGCCGGAGCCCCCCCAAGGCATGTAGGGGGTGTTAATCTCTGCCAGAGCCGAGAACAGAGATGAATTGGCCTCTTTGAATCTGACTCAGCCTCAGGGGAGCAGGGGGTGCTTGGAACTGATAAGGCACCAAAATGTGGGAGGGGGGAATCTGCAACTAGGAGCTTGGATCAGGCGGGCCTGCCCAGCTGCTCCCCTGCCCCATTGCTATGTTTTCCCGCTCCCAGCACTGGGATGCAGGCACCTCTGGGGGGAGGGGGACTATTTAACAGCAAAGCCAATAGGGAACCAGGACTCTAGGGCTCCACCCCCTGACCCCTGGCTGCAGTGACTGGACCTCACCTGAAATATCAGAGCCACAGTGTGAAGGGTTAAAAAGCTTTTGGGAGGGTGTGAAATGAGTTTGCTGGGTCTCAGCCCTGGTGCCCATAGCATGGGGGTGCGTGCAGGGAGGCACAGCTTGGCTGGCATGTGGGGAGGATCGCTAATGTGGGGACCACCCCTCTGTGCCCCCTTAGTATCCGACACCCCCCTGACCCTCTCTCCCTCCTCTCTGCAGGTCACCCTTCCCAATGCCTCCCTCACCGCTGGAAGACCGCCTCTCCCTCCTCCAGCGCCCCAAGACCTTGGCTTTGCGCCTCAATCACAGCTTCCCTGCCGACAAGCAGCTCCTGTCGCCCCGGACACGGAGACCCCCGAGCCACCCACCCCCTAAGGACCGAACTGGGGCTGCCCCACCCTATCAGGAGCCCCAGGCCTGTCTCCCGCTCCCCCACTCCCACACCATCGACATCAAGCTGACGGTGGGGGCTGGGCAGAGCCGGGCGCGCGAGCGCAACCTCTCCCTGCAGCTCGACCTCCAGCAGGGCGGCAGCAGGTCCTGCGGGGGGCCAGAGCTCCAGGTGCTGCTGCCTCAAGCCAAGCTCAAGAAGCGCTGCTTTAAGGAAAACTCGCGGCCGGCCAGGGGGGAGACCCCGTCACCTGCTTCCTCCCGCCTCTCCAGCCCTGGTGCGGGCACCATGCACCCCTTGAAAGGCAGCTGCCGGGGCTGCTGGCGCTTGATGCGCTGCGACGACACCAGCCCCAAGCCGGGGCTGCGCTCCCTGGGGTGCCTGTCGTGCCGCTCCAGCCTGGCCTCCCTCAGCTGCTCCCCGCCCTCAGTCAAGAAGCTGGGGTGCTTGCCCTGCACCCCGTCAGCCCTCAAGTCCCTGGCCTGCCTGGCATGCAACCCCTCGGTCAAGTCGGTCAGCTCCTCCTGCAGCTTTTGCAGCAGCGACCCCATCGTGGCCTATGACCCCACAGCCCAGGGCTCACCCCCCTCCAGCTATGACGAGGACGACTACAGCGTGCGAACCATCTGGCCCGAGGAGCTGGCCAAGAAGATGAGCCGTTCCCACACCCAGCAGCAGGGGGCGCCCCTGATCCTGGATTGCCGCAACCTGGTGCAGTACACCAAGAGCCAGCTGCAGGGCGCCATGCACTTCAGTGTTTCAGATGCGGCCGGCAGGCGGCGCCTCCAGCAGGGCAAACTGGCCGTGCTGGACTTCATGGCCTCCAAAGACCCCCACGACTCCCTGCAGCGCCTCTGGCCCAAGGAGCAGCAGAACGGCTGCTGTGCCACAGCGGGGGAGACCCCGGCCCCTCCCGAGCCCCCCAAAACCCTGCCCGCCCAGAACCTCCACCTGGTGCTGGACTCGCTCAACAAGGAGGTGCAGGGCAGGAGAGGTAGGTGGGCATGAGGGCGACGGTGCTATCAAGAGGGCGGGAGGTGGTAGGCTGTGGTGGGCAGGCCACAGGTGGCTGGATGGGGGCGGGGGGAGGATGGACAGAGGGTGGGTGCACAGAGGGGAGAAGAGAGAACCTGTCTTCTCAAGGACACCTGTCCTGGCTGAGACCTGACAGGGTTTCTCTCAGAGATTCCTAGGGCTGGGGAGAGATTTCCACACCCCCAGCCAAGACCCCCTGCAGTGCACCCCTCACCCCCAGGACTCACCCCTCCCAGTGCACCCTCCCCTCTCCCAGGCTTGATCCCCAGACCCCTTGCAGTCCCAGACCCTCCAGCTCCTGCACAGCGCACCCAGCCTTCCCTTCCCGCCCCCCAGCCTTGTACTGCCCCTCCTATGCCCTCCCCTCATCCCCCAGCGCAGGACCCTCTGACCTCATCCCAGCAGGATCCATAGGGAACAGATGGCGGAGTTAAGGGGTGGGGGGGGGGGGGGGGTCAGTGCAGCTGGCCCAGGCTCCCCCCCTCCCCCACCTGCTCTGAGCCTGTTGAGCGGGATTGATCTCAGCCCAGCTGGTGACATGACATCACTCCTCCCTGCCCCTCCCCCATTCGCTGCAGGGGCACTGACAGCCATTGGATAAAACTGTGACCCCCATTTGTGATGGGAGCCAGGCATTGGGCTGCTACCATCCCCCCAGCTCCTCTAGTTCCATTGGCCCTGCCTTCCCCCAGAGATCCCCCTTCCCCCCAGATCCTCCCGCTCCTTGCCTCAAGCCCCACCCCATATGTCTCTCCCCCCAGCATCTCCCTTCCCCCCAAATTTCCCCCCTCCCTCCACCCCAGTTTGGGCCCACGGAGAGACTCCACCACATTTAATCCAGCTGGCCTTATGGCGCTGGCTGCAGCCCCCCCAGCCCAGTAGCGCCCGCAGGCTGCAGAGTCGGGGTGGGCGTGGGGGGTGCTGGCCCTGCGGGGAGGGCAGTCAGCAGAACAGGGAAATGGCGACATTTTCTCTGCCCCCCCTTGTGCAGCTCGGAGTTTGGAGTGAAGGGTTGTGGGGAGAAGGTCAGAGATTGGGTGTTAGTCTGGGTGGGGGTAGTTCAGGGCTTGAAGGTCAGTGTTGTGGGTGTTTGGGGTCAACGGTCAGGGACTACGGTGCTTGGGTGAGGGTTCAGGGCTTGGGGGACTGAGGCGCTGAAGGTCAGGGGTGGAGGAGGTTTGCGATCCGGCTGGGTTGAAGGTGCTAGGGCTGTGATTTGAGCTGAGTTATGGGGCAGGGCTGGACTTTGGAGGCTCAGGTCAATGGGGCCCCCCTGAGTTTGGGGGATTCATAAACCAGGAGGCTGTCAGGCTGGAAGGGTCTGAGCTTGAGGGTCTGGGGTGTTTCTAGTTTCAGGGGTTCTCAAAGGATGGTTTCAGCTGGGAAAGGCTGAGTGTGGATGGTCCGACTGGGGAGTCAGGCGGAGAGAATCTGGATTTGGGGCCTCAGGCCAGAGGGGTTCTGAGTTTGGGGATTCACAGGCTGGCGGGCTCTGAATTTGGGCCAGTCTGAATATGGGGCATCAGTTGGGAGCTTCTGAGATTGGGGGGGTTAAAGGCTGGGGGCTCTCAGTGGTCTGACTTTAGGGGGTACAGGCCAGGGGCAGGTCTGAATTTGGGGGGTCCAGGCCAGGGGAATGTCTGAATTTGGGGGTTCTAACCAGGGGCAGGTCTGGGTGCGGGGGTTCACAGGCCAGGGGTCTGAGTTTGGGGGGGTTCAGGCCGGAGGCAGGTCTGGGTGCGGGGGTTCACAGGCCAGGGGTTTGAGTTTGGGGGGGTTCAGGCCGGGGGCAGGTCTGGGTGCGGGGGTTCACAGGCCAGGGGTCTGAGTTTGGGGGGGTTCAGGCCGGGGGCAGGTCTGGGTGCGGGGGTCCACAGGCCAGGGGTCTGAGTTTGGGGGGGTTCAGGCCGGGGGCAGGTCTGGGTGCGGGGGTCCACAGGCCAGGGGTCTGAGTTTGGGGGGGTTCAGGCCGGGGGCAGGTCTGGGTGCGGGGGTCCACAGGCCGGGGGTCTGAGTTGGGGGGGTTCAGGCCGGGGGCAGGTCTGGGTGCGGGGGTCCACAGGCCGGGGGTCTGTGTTTGGGGGGGTTCAGGCCGGGGGCGGGTCTGGGTGCGGGGGTTTACAGGCCGGGGGTCTGAGTTTGGGGGGGTTCAGGCCGGGGGCGGGTCTGGGTGCGGGGGTTCACAGGCCGGGGGTCTGAGTTTGGGGGGGTTCAGGCCGGGGGCGGGTCTGGGTGCGGGGGTTCACAGGCCGGGGGTCTGAGTTTGGGGGGGTTCAGGCCGGGGGCGGGTCTGGGTGCGGGGGTTCACAGGCCGGGGGTCTGAGTTTGGGGGGGTTCAGGCCGGGGGCGGGTCTGGGTGCGGGGGTTCACAGGCCGGGGGTCTGAGTTTGGGGGGGTTCAGGCCGGGGGCGGGTCTGGGTGCGGGGGTTCACAGGCCGGGGGGTCTGAGTTGGGGGGGTTCAGGCCGGGGGCGGGTCTGGGTGCGGGGGTTCACAGGCCGGGGGGTCTGAGTTGGGGGGGTTCAGGCCGGGGGCGGGTCTGGGTGCGGGGGTTCACAGGCGGGGGGTCTGAGTTGGGGGGGTTCAGGCCGGGGGCGGGTCTGGGTGCGGGGGTTCACAGGCCGGGGGGTCTGAGTTGGGGGGGTTCAGGCCGGGGGCGGGTCTGGGTGCGGGGGTTCACAGGCCGGGGGGTCTGAGTTGGGGGGGTTCAGGCCGGGGGCGGGTCTGGGTGCGGGGGTTCACAGGCCGGGGGGTCTGAGTTGGGGGGGTTCAGGCCGGGGGCGGGTCTGGGTGCGGGGGTTCACAGGCCGGGGGGTCTGAGTTGGGGGGGTTCAGGCCGGGGGCGGGTCTGGGTGCGGGGGTTCACAGGCCGGGGGGTCTGAGTTGGGGGGGTTCAGGCCGGGGGCGGGTCTGGGTGCGGGGGTTCACAGGCCGGGGGGTCTGAGTTGGGGGGGTTCAGGCCGGGGGCGGGTCTGGGTGCGGGGGTTCACAGGCCGGGGGGTCTGAGTTGGGGGGGTTCAGGCCGGGGGCGGGTCTGGGTGCGGGGGTTCACAGGCCGGGGGGTCTGAGTTGGGGGGGTTCAGGCCGGGGGCGGGTCTGGGTGCGGGGGTTCACAGGCCGGGGGGTCTGAGTTGGGGGGGTTCAGGCCGGGGGCGGGTCTGGGTGCGGGGGTTCACAGGCCGGGGGGTCTGAGTTGGGGGGGTTCAGGCCGGGGGCGGGTCTGGGTGCGGGGGTTCACAGGCCGGGGGGTCTGAGTTGGGGGGGTTCAGGCCGGGGGCGGGTCTGGGTGCGGGGGTTCACAGGCCGGGGGGTCTGAGTTGGGGGGGTTCAGGCCGGGGGCGGGTCTGGGTGCGGGGGTTCACAGGCCGGGGGGTCTGAGTTGGGGGGGTTCAGGCCGGGGGCGGGTCTGGGTGCGGGGGTTCACAGGCCGGGGGGTCTGAGTTGGGGGGGTTCAGGCCGGGGGCGGGTCTGGGTGCGGGGGTTCACAGGCCGGGGGGTCTGAGTTGGGGGGGTTCAGGCCGGGGGCGGGTCTGGGTGCGGGGGTTCACAGGCCGGGGGGTCTGAGTTGGGGGGGTTCAGGCCGGGGGCGGGTCTGGGTGCGGGGGTTCACAGGCCGGGGGGTCTGAGTTGGGGGGGTTCAGGCCGGGGGCGGGTCTGGGTGCGGGGGTTCACAGGCCGGGGGGTCTGAGTTGGGGGGGTTCAGGCCGGGGGCGGGTCTGGGTGCGGGGGTTCACAGGCCGGGGGGTCTGAGTTGGGGGGGTTCAGGCCGGGGGCGGGTCTGGGTGCGGGGGTTCACAGGCCGGGGGGTCTGAGTTGGGGGGGTTCAGGCCGGGGGCGGGTCTGGGTGCGGGGGTTCACAGGCCGGGGGTCTGAGTTGGGGGGGTTCAGGCCGGGGGCGGGTCTGGGTGCGGGGGTTCACAGGCCGGGGGGTCTGAGTTGGGGGGTTCAGGCCGGGGGCGGGTCTGGGTGCGGGGATTCACAGGCCGGGGGTCTGAGTTTGGGGGGGTTCAGGCCGGGGGCGGGTCTGGGTGCGGGGGTTCACAGGCCGGGGGTCTGAGTTGGGGGGGTTCAGGCCGGGGGGCGGGTCTGGGTGTGGGGGTTCACAGGCCGGGGGTCTGAGTTGGGGGGTTCAGGCCGGGGGGCGGGTCTGTGTGGGGGTTCACAGGCCGGGGGTCTGAGCTGGGGGGTTCAGGCCGGGAGCAGGTCTGGGTGTGGGTCCATGTGCCCCCTGAGATGTTGAGCCTTTGCCTGCAGGGAGTGTGGCAGTGGTACCGTCAGAGCCACTGGAGGAAGCTGGGGGGGCCCTGGAGGGGGTGGGCGGGGACCCACCCCTCACCCCCGACCTGGAGAGCGCCGAGCTGAGTCCCATCCTGCCCTTCCTGTTCCTGGGCAACGAGCGCGACGCGCAGGACCTGGAGCGGATGCTGAGTCTCAACGTGGGCCACGTGCTGAACGTCACCACCCACCTGCCCCTCTACCACGCACAGAGTGGGCACCTGCGCTACAAGCGCCTGCCTGCCACGGACAACAGCCGCCAGGACCTGCGCCAGTACTTCGAGGAGGCCTTTGAGTTCATCGGTACGGGGGGCAGGAGGGTGGCCCTGGGGAGGGGGGCTGGGGTCGTGTCCCCAGGAGTAGAGGGGGTTGGGGACAGGAGGCTGCACCCCTCAGAACACTGCGCCCACTCCCCACCCTGAGGAGATGGGCCAGCACGTGAGGGGGTGCAGCAGGGCTGGGGGAATGCAGGGGACTGAGGGTGCAGGGCATAGTGGGGGGTTCAGAGGATTGGGTAGAGGGTTGGGGTATGCAGGGGGTTGGGGGGCCGGGGCATAGTGGGGGTGCAGGGATTGGGTAGCAGGGTTAGGGGTTCAGGACAGAGTCAGGAGTTCAGAGGATTGGGTAGAGGGTTGGGGTATGCAGGGGGTTGGGGGGCCGGGGCATAGTGGGGGTGCAGGGATTGGGTAGCAGGGTTAGGGGTTCAGGACAGAGTCAGGAGTTCAGGGAATTGGGTAGAGGGTTGGGGTATGCAGGGGGTTGGGGAGCCGGGGCATAGTGGGGGTGCAGGGATTGGGTAGCAGGGTTAGGGGTTCAGGACAGAGTCAGGAGTTCAGGGAATTGGGTAGAGGGTTGGGGTATGCAGGGGGTTGGGGAGCCGGGGCATAGTGGGGGTGCAGGGATTGGGTAGCAGGGTTAGGGGTTCAGGACAGAGTCAGGAGTTCAGGGAATTGGGTAGAGGGTTGGGGTATGCAGGGGGTTGGGGGGCCTGGGCATAGTGGGGGTGCAGGGATTGGGTAGCAGGGTTAGGGGTTCAGGACAGAGTCAGGAGTTCAGGGAATTGGGTAGAGGGTTGGGGTATGCAGGGGGTTGGGGGGCCTGGGCATAGTGGGGGTGCAGGGATTGGGTAGCAGGGTTAGGGGTTCAGGACAGAGTCAGGAGTTCAGGGAATTGGGTAGAGGGTTGGGGTATGCAGGGGGTTGGGGAGCCGGGGCATAGTGGGGGTGCAGGGATTGGGTAGCAGGGTTAGGGGTTCAGGACAGAGTCAGGAGTTCAGGGAATTGGGTAGAGGGTTGGGGTATGCAGGGGGTTGGGGGGCTGGGGCATAGTGGGGGTGCAGGGATTGGGTAGCAGGGTTAGGGGTTCAGGACAGAGTCAGGAGTTCAGGGAATTGGGTAGAGGGTTGGGGTATGCAGGGGGTTGGGGGGCCTGGGCATAGTGGGGGTGCAGGGATTGGGTAGCAGGGTTAGGGGTTCAGGACAGAGTCAGGAGTTCAGGGAATTGGGTAGAGGGTTGGGGTATGCAGGGGGTTGGGGGGCTGGGGCATAGTGGGGGTGCAGGGATTGGGTAGCAGGGTTAGGGGTTCAGGACAGAGTCAGGAGTTCAGGGAATTGGGTAGAGGGTTGGGGTATGCAGGGGGTTGGGGGGCCTGGGCATAGTGGGGGTGCAGGGATTGGGTAGCAGGGTTAGGGGTTCAGGACAGAGTCAGGAGTTCAGGGAATTGGGTAGAGGGTTGGGGTATGCAGGGGGTTGGGGGGCCGGGGCATAGTGGGGGTGCAGGGATTGGGTAGCAGGGTTAGGGGTTCAGGACAGAGTCAGGAGTTCAGGGAATTGGGTAGAGGGTTGGGGTATGCAGGGGGTTGGGGAGCCGGGGCATAGTGGGGGTGCAGGGATTGGGTAGCAGGGTTAGGGGTTCAGGACAGAGTCAGGAGTTCAGGGAATTGGGTAGAGGGTTGGGGTATGCAGGGGGTTGGGGAGCCGGGGCATAGTGGGGGTGCAGGGATTGGGTAGCAGGGTTAGGGGTTCAGGACAGAGTCAGGAGTTCAGGGAATTGGGTAGAGGGTTGGGGTATGCAGGGGGTTGGGGGGCCTGGGCATAGTGGGGGTGCAGGGATTGGGTAGCAGGGTTAGGGGTTCAGGACAGAGTCAGGAGTTCAGGGAATTGGGTAGAGGGTTGGGGTATGCAGGGGGTTGGGGGGCCTGGGCATAGTGGGGGTGCAGGGATTGGGTAGCAGGGTTAGGGGTTCAGGACAGAGTCAGGAGTTCAGGGAATTGGGTAGAGGGTTGGGGTATGCAGGGGGTTGGGGGGCTGGGGCATAGTGGGGGTGCAGGGATTGGGTAGCAGGGTTAGGGGTTCAGGACAGAGTCAGGAGTTCAGGGAATTGGGTAGAGGGTTGGGGTATGCAGGGGGTTGGGGGGCCTGGGCATAGTGGGGGTGCAGGGATTGGGTAGCAGGGTTAGGGGTTCAGGACAGAGTCAGGAGTTCAGGGAATTGGGTAGAGGGTTGGGGTATGCAGGGGGTTGGGGGGCTGGGGCATAGTGGGGGTGCAGGGATTGGGTAGCAGGGTTAGGGGTTCAGGACAGAGTCAGGAGTTCAGGGAATTGGGTAGAGGGTTGGGGTATGCAGGGGGTTGGGGGGCCTGGGCATAGTGGGGGTGCAGGGATTGGGTAGCAGGGTTAGGGGTTCAGGACAGAGTCAGGAGTTCAGGGAATTGGGTAGAGGGTTGGGGTATGCAGGGGGTTGGGGAGCCGGGGCATAGTGGGGGTGCAGGGATTGGGTAGCAGGGTTAGGGGTTCAGGACAGAGTCAGGAGTTCAGGGAATTGGGTAGAGGGTTGGGGTATGCAGGGGGTTGGGGGGCCTGGGCATAGTGGGGGTGCAGGGATTGGGTAGCAGGGTTAGGGGTTCAGGACAGAGTCAGGAGTTCAGGGAATTGGGTAGAGGGTTGGGGTATGCAGGGGGTTGGGGGGCCTGGGCATAGTGGGGGTGCAGGGATTGGGTAGCAGGGTTAGGGGTTCAGGACAGAGTCAGGAGTTCAGGGAATTGGGTAGAGGGTTGGGGTATGCAGGGGGTTGGGGGGCCGGGGCATAGTGGGGGTGCAGGGATTGGGTAGCAGGGTTAGGGGTTCAGGACAGAGTCAGGAGTTCAGGGAATTGGGTAGAGGGTTGGGGTATGCAGGGGGTTGGGGAGCCGGGGCATAGTGGGGGTGCAGGGATTGGGTAGCAGGGTTAGGGGTTCAGGACAGAGTCAGGAGTTCAGGGAATTGGGTAGAGGGTTGGGGTATGCAGGGGGTTGGGGGGCTGGGGCATAGTGGGGGTTCAGGGATTGGGTAGCAGGGTTAGGGGTTCAGGACAGAGTCAGGAGTTCAGGGAATTGGGTAGAGGGTTTGGGTATGCAGGGGGTTGGGGGGCCTGGGCATAGTGGGGGTGCAGGGATTGGGTAGCAGGGTTAGGGGTTCTGGACAGAGTCAGGAGTTCAGGGAATTGGGTAGAGGGTTGGGGTATGCAGGGGGTTGGGGGGCCGGGGCATAGTGGGGGTGCAGGGATTGGGTAGCAGGGTTAGGGGTTCAGGACAGAGTCAGGAGTTCAGGGAATTGGGTAGAGGGTTGGGGTATGCAGGGGGTTGGGGAGCCGGGGCATAGTGGGGGTGCAGGGATTGGGTAGCAGGGTTAGGGGTTCAGGACAGAGTCAGGAGTTCAGGGAATTGGGTAGAGGGTTGGGGTATGCAGGGGGTTGGGGAGCCGGGGCATAGTGGGGGTGCAGGGATTGGGTAGCAGGGTTAGGGGTTCAGGACAGAGTCAGGAGTTCAGGGAATTGGGTAGAGGGTTGGGGTATGCAGGGGTTGGGGGTGCAGAGGATATGGTAGCTAGGCTGGTGGTGCCGGGGATAATGGGGGCTGCAGGGGGTTTGGTGCAGGGCTGTGTACAGGGCTGGGCAGGTAAGAGGCGCTGACCCCCCATCTCTCCCCTTCCCCCAGAGGAGGCACACCAGCGGGGGAAGGGCGTGCTGATCCACTGCCAGGCGGGCGTCTCACGCTCAGCCACCATTGTCATCGCCTACCTGATGAAGCACACGCTGATGACCATGAGCGACGCCTACAAGTACGTCAAAGGCAAACGCCCCATCATTTCGCCTAACCTGAACTTCATGGGGCAGCTGCTGGAGTTCGAGACGGATCTCAACGCAGGGGTCACGCCCCGCATCCTCACCCCCAAACTCAAGCTCACTGGGGTGGAGACCGAGGTGTAAGGGGGACCTGAGCTGGGCCAGGCCACCCATCTCAGGGCGGAGAGGGGAGGAGAGGGAAAGGGAGTGTGTGCAATAACTGGATGGACGGACGGGCTTCCAACAGGCCAGGCCTGGGGGCCAGATACCAGGGCCCCAATGCCCATCCTGCCCACTCCGTGCCCCATGTGCTGCCAGGTGTCTGTTGATAGAGGGCTGAGGAGAGGGGCCAGTTTTTACCCCAAGACTAATCTCTGCGTGTGTGTGCGGTGGGGAGGGCTGTTGACTGCTATTTATTGGGGTGTGCGTGTATATTTTGGGGGTCCCCATGGCCTGTTGCTCCCTTGGCCTCTCCGCTCTGGATGCTGCTTTGCTGAAGTCTGCTGCAGAGAAAGGGGGGCCCTACAGGGATTTGGGGGGGACACAGGCCAGCCCCCCCCAAAACTAGCAGTTTTTTTTTGAAAACTCAGGATGATCACAGACTTTCTTCCAGACTGATTCACAGCACCAACAGTAGATGGAGTTTTGGGGGCCCCCATAGCCCCCCCCATATTCTTTGGACTCTGCTGCTCCATACCTGACCGACAACCTGTTATACTGACTGATGTCTTAAAGTGACAGTAGCACCTTTCCTGTGTACATGGGCGGGAGGGGGTCACATTGGATGGGGAGGTCTCTTCCCCCAGCCCCCAGGGTAGGAGAGATATCCCCCCCCACACTCCCTCCAGGGCAATACAATTTAGTAAATCAGAATAGTCTTCCACTAGGGGATATTTATTTTTAAAGACTTGGGGAGGGGCTCCAAAGTGGGGGGGGCCTCCTTTGCTTTTGTACCATGCTGGTCCATTTCATGAGGCTGCTGGTTACTGTCTCTTTAAAATGCCCTCCTCTGGGGGGAGGGTGAGATTTGTGGGGGCTGGGGAGAATTATGGGGAGGGGGGTGTTTCTTATTTATCTGAGATGCAATAGGAGTTTTTGCCTTTTAACTCTTTCTTCTCCCTCCTCCCCCAAATAGGGGGGCCGCTAGAGTTAATGGTCCTGCAAAATCTGGGGGAGGGGGAATTTCTCTTCCCCCCATTTTAATGTCTTCCAGCCCTTCCCTCTTCTTTCCAGTGCTAAGTTTGGCTCCCTCCCACCACAGATGGTGCAGATATGAGGGGTGGGTGGGAGTGTGGGGGAGCCAAAAATTAAGGGATGGGGCCAGTTTCTGTTGGGGGGGGTGACAGCAAAGAGGGACCCCTCCCCCTGCACAGAAAGAGGCACTGCCCACAATCCCCACCTCCCTCCATATGCACGCTCATCCAGACCCCCTCTCAGGCAGCCCTGCACACATACTGCCCACAGCCCCTGTGACCTGGGCACACCCCCCAGGAGCCATGCATATGCATGGCCACAAAGTCCCCATACATGCACCTCCCCCCTGAGCCATGGACATGTGTCCCTTCGTGCCCTTATGAGGTCTCCGGTGTCCTGACACCCCGGCTGGAGCTTCAACCACAGGGATGGACCCACAGGGTCTGGCTCTTAAGGCTGGAGCCTTTCTGCTGGCTGAGCTGTAAGGCCCAGCTGTTAGCTAAGGCTGCAGCAGGGGTGAGACAGGGCCCAGCCCCCACTGGAGGAAGGCAGAGCCCCACCCGGGGCACGTAGTGGGACAGACATGTAGGGGCAGCCACGCGAGTGCATGGACCCACTCACCAAAGCCCCCCTATGCACTCACCTGCCCCGCCCCCATTACACACATGTTCACAAGCTCCCCCCCTGCAGACACCGCTCTCCCCATTCCCACAATCACATCCTGACACAACCACACCCCTGTCTGCCCCAGAGCCAGGCATGCAACCCCCCTGGCCTGCACTGGCAGCTGGCTAGGGGGCGCTGCACAGCCAGGGGCTCGCGAGCATGCAACAATCCCTGCCCCCTCATCCCCTGGGTGGAGGCTCGTATCGGGCTCCCCCCTTTTCCCCACAGATCTCAGAGCTTTGTATTTAAAGAGACTCTCCCATCCCCAAGCGTAGGAGCTTGGAGGGGTGGGGCTCTGCTGTTTCTCTTTGGAATTTGTCTTCATTATTTATTGAGGCCAGGAATAATTTATTAAACGTGGATTTGTTTTTGTAACAAGGCTGCCATGTGCTCAATTGGGTGGGGGTGGGGGAGGACTTGGGAGGGTGGGGATCTGCGATGTGGGGGGGCCTGGAATGGAGCAGTAGAAGAGGGTCTCCCAGGAGATCTGGGACTGGGGGGACAGGCATGGGGAGGAGAATCTGAGAGGGGGGCCAGTGCATCCACACATGGATTGGGGGCTCGCTATGGGCATTGCCCCAGACTGACCCACTGGGCATTGGGCAGCAAAGTTGTTTGGCAGACGGGGAGTGGATGGGAAACACCCCTTCCCCTTGGGAAGTGGGAGCCAAGAGTCACTCAGCAGGTGCAGGGCGCCCCCGGTCACCACCGTCCTGCAGTATGACCTCGCCTGGAGGGATGGGAGCCCCCACAACACTTCTGCGAACAAGGGGGGCAACGGGGCAGCCCCCACAGATGCAGGATGTGCCCTGTGTGGGGCTTCGCTGAAGCTCAGCCAGGGGGAGGGTGGTTCTGCTGCTAAAGGGCTGTTAGCAAGATAGACCCCTCCTTTGGCCATGGGAGCCCCCAGCTGGGCTCCAGTTTGGAGGAGACGTGGCACAGGCCAAGCGGCCCCCGAACAAGGAGAGTACCAAGCCTGCCTGACACCCAGTGACCCCAGCCTAGTGCCCCCCACCTCACCATTCCACCCCCCTCCCGAGTCCTGCCCCCACCACCTTCCCACACCCAAGCAGCCTCTGCCCACCTCCAGCCTGCTCCAGCCCCAAGCCTTCCTGGTGATGACCCGGCTGCACTGAAGGGGCTGGCAGCCACTGAGACGGTGCCTGAGCTGGGCCGGAATCCAGCTCCCCCAGGGGGCAGCAAACAACCCGCAACACCCAGGACTGAGGGCTCCTCTCTGCTCCAGGAGAGGGGCTGGAGCCGATCGTAGGATGTGGGGTCAGGGCACCCCAAGGATTAAATGCCACTCGACTTCATCAAAAATAATTTATTGCTCCTGGCTCTATTTACATTCTGTGGGGGTGCCCTCGTGTGGCTGCTCTGGGTAACTGCAGGGGGCATTCATCACGCCCCTGCCTAGGCATGGGTGGAGTGGGGGAGACAGGGGTTTGCTGCCCCCTGCAGCTGGGGCTATAATGCAGCTTGGGGAGGGCCAGTTGGCACTGTGCCCCGGCGCTCCCTGCCCCCACTGGCAGGGGGCACAAGGACAGGTATGTCGAGGGGAACAGTGCCAGGGGGCAAGGAGGCGCTGGATCCCCCCAGGAAGTGGAGGGGGAATGCTGGACAAAGGAGGCAGAGATCAAAGGCCATTTCCATAGAGTGGGGGACACCTATAGTGGGGAGGGTGGGGGTGCATCTCAGTGTCCCTGTATAGCTGGGTCGATCGGGAGCGTCCTACCTCACCCCCGAAGATGCTCCTGCCCCCCTGCAGGTCACCCCAGGCAGTATGTGGGCAGCCTCCCCTGTGGTGCCCTGTGCTGGGGTGGAGCGGGGACAGGTCCCTCTTCCCCCCTCAGCCTCACTCCTTCCCTTGCAGCGCCCCGTGCTGGGGTGGAACGGGGGCAGGTCCCTGGGTCGCTATTCCCCCTTCAGCGCCCCATGCTGGGGTGGAGCAGGGACAGGTCCCTCTTCCCCCCTCAGCCTCACTCCTTCCCCTGCAGCGCTCTGTGCTGGGGAGGAGCAGGGGCAGGTCCCTGGCTCACTATTCCCCCTTCAGCGCCCCGTGCTGGGGTGGAGCGGGGACGGGTCCCCGGGTCTCCCACACCTCACGGATGGCCCGGCGCACACCTCGAGGCAGGTGCAGGGTCTCGGCATGGCACTGGCGGATGTGGCGCATGACGGTGCCCAGTCGAATAGGCAGCAGTGAGTACTCGCAGACCATGCACACCATGGTGCCAGCACCAGCATCATAGTCCATCAGGAAGTCGGCGCGCCATGCCGGATCAAAGGGCTTGGCCTGGGGAGGGGAGGGCGCTGGTGGGGCCTTGCCCCGCGCCCGCCAGCTCTGCAGGGTGCAGCGGACGGCACTGGGGCTCAGGCGGAGGCGCCGGGTGATGCCATGGTGAGAGTAGCCCTTGCGGCGGAGGCGGGGGACACCTGGGTTCAGATCCTGGCTGGGCAGCGCAGAGACGGGGCAGCTGCCAACTGCAGAGAGGGCAAAGGGTTAATGCTGAGAACCAGCAGCCAGTGCTGAAAAGCAGCTAACTCTGGGGTGGGGGCTGTTTATACAGGCACCCCTCACTTGGCACTGAGATGCAGCTGCCTTTGGGGTGGGGCGTATGGGGGCTGTTAATACCGGGATCCCATGTCCAGCAGTAAGATGCAGCTGCCTCTGGGGTGGACCCTAGTGGGCCACTAGGAACCCTCCCTACTATGCCACCTTGCCACACTCACCTGCGTTCCCTGAGCCCCGTCTCACGGTTCCTGCTTTGCCCAGCTGTTTCTGTCTCTTCCCCAGTGCCTGGGTTTTGCCCCTGTCCCCTGGGCTCTTCTGTTCCTGGATGCTTGGATTCTTCCCTATTTCTCTCCCTCCAGAGGCTGCAGGCAGAGAGAGGGGTCAGCAAGGAGGGGTTGCTGTACCTCCTCTCCCTTCACCACCCACCATGGGTGTCCTTCCCAGCTCTTCCAAGGCATGTAGGTTGGGAAGGGAGTGCCTGCCCCTTGTCTCCCCCTGGGTCAGGATGGGGTCACCAGTGGGTGGGAACTCAGCTGGCCCCCAGCCAAGGGGAACCAGCAAGGGGCAGCATCTGGGGCTGGGAGCTAGCTGAGATCCTGGAGGGTGATCTGTGGGGACTGGGATGCAACTGAAACCCTGGAGGGATAGGACAACGTGGAGGACCCTGCCTTCAGCTCTGCTCTGTGGGAAATGGAGGTGGCCGCAGGGGATGCCCTCTTTCCTACAGCGCCCTCACCTGGCTGGGGTCTGCAGTACAACCTGAGCGTGAATCCGGCTGGGAAAGAACCGTCAGTGAAGAGGCGGATTTCGGGGGGCGCTGAGCTGGGGGCAGCCTCCTCTGAGGGGGACGTTGTCCCTGTGGGGAGAGACACAGCAGTAACGGTGGGGTAGGGACTGTGAAGGAACCAAGGTTCTGGCTCCCAGCTCCTCTGCTCTAACCCACAAACCCCACTCCCCTCCCCGGGAATTGAACCCGGGATTGAATCCTGCTCCCTCTCCCCTCCCACCACTCACCTGGACTCACGGTGCCCCTGTCCCGTCCCTCACTCAGCTGTTTGCTCCTCCGCTCCCTGGCTGGTAACGCCATGCCCTCCACAGGCCCCACGCTCTGTCGTCTCCTCTGGCCCCGCGGGCGCTGCCCGGGCTCCAGGGCCCTAGCATCTGCGATAAGACACCTGGTGTCACGAGAGGCAGCCCCGAAACAAAGGGGATGGGCACCCACACGGCTGAGCATGGTCCCTGACCCCCATCACCCGCCCAGGCCTGGCACTCACCTGGGCGGGGGGCAGGGCGCCCTCTGGGCTGCCCACGTTTCCGGGTCACCGTCTGCTCCTCTGGGTCAATTAGAACCTCAATCTCGGCTGGTTCCCTGGCCCCATGGTACTGACCTAGAGGGGGAGTGAGATTCTGGGATGGCTGCATCACCCCCAGCCCTGCTGGTGCCCTTCGATCCCAACCCATAGCCCCACTGCCCCCTCCCCCACCACAGCTCTCCTGGTGCCCCTGGCTCATGGCCTGCAGCCACCTGCTACCCCAGCCCTGGGCTCCTCCTCTCCCCAGCTCTGCTGGTGCCCTTCAGTGCTGACCCACAGCTCACCTTCTACCCCAGCCCTGGGCTCCCCTGCTGCAGGAGGGGCTGGGGGACATACCTGGGGTGCAGGGTGGGGGTGCCCCCTCGGGCAGGTTGCCCCCCTGGCTCCAGGCCTCCAGAATGTTGCGCTTCTCCTCCGGGCTGAGGCCCAATGAGTGGGCGTGGTGCTGCAGAACGTGTTCCCGGGCAGCGCTCGGCCCACAGGTGCCCAGGAAGGTGCCACAGACCATGCACACGGCCCCGCCGCGCCCCGGGCAGTCTCCCACTAAGTACTCCTGCTGCCAGGCCCTACCAGGCCCTGCCTCTGCTGGTGCTCCCCCTAGCCAGGAAGACAAAATGTGCTCAGGGGAGCGAGAACCCAGGAGTCCTTGGCACCCAGCCCCCTTAGCTCTCACTACTAGACCCCACTTCCCTCCCAGAGCAGGGGCTAAAACCCAGAGTCCTGGCTGGACAGTCCGTACCTCTGTCTAGAGGGTCCTTGTCAGCCTCCTCCAGCTTGACCCCGGGGGCGAGGTCGCCCAGGGGGGCACAGAGCCGGGCACAGGCTGCAATTGGCACAGGTTCCTCTGCCTCGCACTTCAGCGAGACGGCGATGTACTCCAGCCGGGGCACCTCTGCCTTCACCTCCATGGCTGGGCCTGGGCAGAGCTAGGCACAATGTGGGGAGGGCGTTAGTCAGGGCACTCAGGAGACCCCACCCCACTCTAACCATTAGACCCCACTTCCCTCCCAGACCTAGGAAGAGAATCCAGGAGCTCAGAGCCCCTTCCTCCCTGCTGGCTGACCTTGGGCAGAGCTCCCCCACCCCCACCTTGCCATCTCCTTCACTACCTCCCCCAGCTCAAGGCCACCCCACCCCCTTCTTATCTCTAGCCACTCAGGCCTAGCAACAGCCCCTTTGTGCTCTCCTGGGGGAGGTAGAGTCCTAGCTATGGGACAACCCCATCCCCAGTCAGGTCACTGTGGCAGGGAACCCCCAAAAGACCTGGTGTCTTGCCTCTCTCAGGCCAGGGGCCTGGATCCACAACTTTTCTATTCTGGGAACTATGTCCCTAGGACCCGCCCCCCAATCCCTGTGAGCCCTCTCCCTGTCCCCTGGACTTGGGGTGCTGGAACAATTTGTATAGTGGGGGTGCTGAGAGTCATTGAACCAAATTGTAAACCCTATGGAAATTTCTTCAAGCCAGGGGGTGCAGCAGCACCCCCAGCTCTAGCACCTATATCCCAGACACTTCATTCCCAACCCTCTTTCCCCACTGACCCTGGAAACCTCCCCTTCTTCCCAGACCCCCATAATCCTGGGCATCCCCTCCGAAGCCCTCTCCTTTTCAATTCCCCTGCTCTTGGGAGTGCCCCTCTCCCCCAGAAACTGTCAGTGGCAATGACGGTTGTAGCCCTTCCTTCCCAAGTGCTCCCCTCCCCTTTGACCCTGGGATCACCCCCAGATCCTCTCCTTCCCAGACTCTCCAGTGACCCTGGGAGCCCAGTTGCTCATTTGTCCCTCCCTCCCCTTCTGCGTGCTGCCTTGTGGCTGCCCCACATGGGATGGTAGCAGGACCTTCCAGCATCAGGAAAAAGGAAGGGGGGGGGTCACTCCCACTGGAGCCTGTGTGGGGGCTTTAAGGCACCAGCTACAGGGGGGTTAAAGAGGCAGTGATCCTCTCCCAGAGCCAGGGAGGGAATCCCGGAGTCCTGACCCACTGGCTGAAAGATTCCAAGATGGACACCCCAGATTGCAAAAGATTCCAAAGAGGTTTATAACCAATGCACCAGTAAGAAGATACAGCCACCTTGGGGAGCATGGCACAGGGGCTGATTAATAACCAGACATCCTTTGCTATGGAAGAGGGGCCCACAGAACAGCAGACCAACCTGCACCCCACCCTGCAGGAATAGAGACCCCACTGATCCTTCTATGGGTCAGGCCTCCTGCCCCCAATCCATGCACAAAGACACCCCCTATTGCAGTCCAGCCTTCTTCTGTAATCCACTCTCCCCTCCAGCATAACCTAGTCCCCACCTGGACCCCACTGGTCCCATAACAGTCTGCTCAGCCCCCTAATTCTCCTTCCACAGGGCCACCCCACTAAATCCCAATGATCCCATGCTAAACCCTGCTGCTGTGGAACTCTTCCTATATTGGATCCCAGCCCCCCAGAGTGATCCACACCATCCACTGGATCCTGAGGCCATCACCTTCTTCCTCCCCAGTATGACCCATGCCTTCCACTGGATCCCAGCCCCTCCCCCCATGTGACCCATTCCTTCCACTGGATCCCAGCCCCTACTTCTTCCCCAGTGTGGCCCACACACCCACCGGATCCCAGCTATCGGTGCGGGAGCTAGGGGGCTTGGTAGCAGCCCATGGATTGAAGTAGTTTCCATCATATACAGGGTTTATAGTTTGATTCAATGGCTCTGAGCACCCCCCACTATACAAATTGTTCCAGCACCTCCGATCCCAGCCCCTCCTTCCTCCCCAGTGTGACCCACACCCCCGCTTGATCCCAGCCCCACAGCACCCCCATTAGATCCCAGCCCCCAGCGCCACCCGCACCCCCCCTACATCTCAGCCCCTCCCCCAGGCTCCCCGCTGGATCCCAGCCCCCTCCCACGACCGGATCCCAGCCCCTCCCCTCGCTGCCGGATCCATCCTGGCGACCCCTCCCCATTCACCGGCTCGCGCTGCTGCTCCCGGGCCCGGCACCATAGAGTTTCGCAAAGGGAGCGGCACCACCCACCTCCCATCCAGCCCCCACAACCTCCCTCTCTATGGTCTCATTGTCCCGGCTCTCCTAGCTTGGGGCTCCCTCCATTGCGCACAGCCAATCGTGAGAAACCAGCCGTCCTAAGCTCCGCCTCCTTCAGCGCCGGCCAATCAGCGCGTGGATACGGGAAGGAATAAGAGGAGCCGGGGGAAGGGGCTGGGACGGGCGCCACCTACCGGCCGAGAGGGGGGATTGCAGGATGTGGGAGGGGAAGGGCGGGGATTGTAGGGACTGAGCCCCGCTATGTGGGGACAGGGATGGGGACTGGTCTATAGGGGAGCATTCTATAGGGGCAGGCAGAGGCCCACCCCCGGCACAGGGAAGGGAAGGGATTGAGCCCAGCCTCACGGACATAGGGAGAGGGAGGGCATTCTGCAGGGGTTGAGTCCCGTTCCCTGAGCACAGGAAGGGGATTCTATAGGGGAGGGGATAGTATAGCGGCTGAGCCCCACTTCCGGGGGACAGAAAAAAGGAGAGGGAATTCTGTAAGGGATGGGGATTCCATAGGGGCTGATCCCAACCTCCTGGGCACGGTGGTGGGGGATTTATATGTGCTGGGCTTTGCTCCCCGAGCAGAGCGAAGGGGAATTCTGCAGGGACTGAATCGTGCCCCTCAGGAAAGAGGAGGGGGAGGGAATTTTATAAGGGACAGGATTCCATGGGGGCAGAACCCCACCCCCAGCACACGTATGGGGGATTCTGCAGTGGATGGGCGTGGGAGCAGTGAGACAGTGTGGGGATGGCACTGGGGATGCCCGTGGAGTGGGAGCCAACGTGTGGGGCAGAGGTTTCGCCCAGGCACAGGGATCGGTCCCCTCTGTGCTGCATGGGGTACAGTCGCTCCCAACACCCCCTCTCCATCAGGGTAACGGGAGGCTGCAGGGAGCGCACCGCTCGGTGTTAGAACTGGGCGGTGCATTGATGGGGAATAGCAGAGACCTGGGGCAGTTCAGTGTATCGCAAACGCCCCCTTATAGCTCAGCTCCCCGACTCCCTCCTGGGTTGGGGACTCGAGAGTCGCGTTGGGGGTGTGAGAACTGGGGCTGCTAATAACATCGGAGCCCCCTTATATCCCAACCTTCTACCCCATATATCCCCGATGCCCCTCATATCCCAGTCCCTGCCTTGAGTCCCCGCTCCGCTCTCCAGGGCTGGGGAGGGGACTCAGAGTCGCGGGGGACGACAGATGAGACCCGGGGGGTGACCCCATCTCCTCCCCCCTACGCTGCAGAAATAGAGCGCGGCCCCTTTAAATTTACCCAGGAGCCCTTAAAGGAGCCCCAGGGGCCCCAGACAGGAATCCCCACCCCGGTCGGAGCAGCCTGGCTCGGCCGCAGCCGCCGTTCGGAGCCCGGGAGCCCCCTCCCCGCGCGGGCAGGGCTCTGCTGTAGCCCCGAGCCTGCCCCGCGGCCCCGGCGCGGATGGACAGGCGGCCGGAGGGGGGCGGGTGCTGACGGACGCACGGACACAGGGATGGAGCCGCCTCCCTCCCCTCCCCCCCGCCGCCCCGTCAAACGGGAGCCCCTGGACCCGGAGGCAGGTGAGAACAAAGGGGGCGGCTGGCGCCCCCTGCCGGCCCTGGGGTGAGCAAGCGCCCAGGGCACCCGGGTGGGGGGGTGACGGCCCCTTTAAGACTCCCTTCAATGGCTCTTTGAAGCCTCAGAACCCCCCGGTCCCTTTAAGACTCTCGCCCCATCCATTAAAGCAGCAAGCCCCCCATTTCAGAGGGAACGAATCCTCTCTCCTGCTCCCCCGTGACCCTTTAAGACCCCTTTCCTTAAAGACACACAGCCCTTACAGAGCAGGTCTCCCCCCCGTCACTGTCCACTGCCGCTTTAAGGCCCCCCGCCCCATCTTATTGGTCAGGGTTCTTGTCCCCTGCTTCCCTCCCCTCCCCTCAGGTCTCTTAAAAGAGTAAGCTCCTCTGTCCATCCCTTTTATCCTGGGCCCTAAAGGTGTCTCTAGGGCATTTAAAGGGGAGGGAGCACCCACGTTTTTGCTGGGGACTTAAAGGGGCAGTAACCTCTTCCCGTTGAGCTCTCATGCCTTAGCTCTTAAAGGGGCAGGACGGTTATGCCCTTTGCTGGGATCTAAAAGGGCATGGATGGCTCTGGTCACTGGGCTTCTCCCTTTTGGGTAGGGGCACGGAAGTTCAGGGTGATCCCTCACCCTTTGCCCCTCTAGGTCTTTTAAAGGGGCAAGAAGCCCTTCTCTTCCCAGGCCATAAAAGGACAACATCCCCAAACACTGTACATAGCTCTGCCAATGTCCCTCAATCCCCACTTGCAGCCCCTGGCCATCCCAGCCCTGGGCTCCCCCCACACAGCTCTGCTGCTGCCCCCTCAGTCCCCACATGAAACCCATCCTCCCATGCATGCACTCTTGCCCAGATGCCCAGGCTATGTTCTCACACATCCCTACCATTGTGGTCTGTTTCACCAGGGGAATCCCCAAGCCAGGACAACTCCGGCAGCACCGAGGCCCCTGAGTTGATGCTAGGGGGGTCTCTGTCATGGGGGACCCCCAAGGATCACCCCCTGATGGCCTCAGGGGGGCGAAAGTACTCAGATCACTGTGAAGAGCGGGCATCTCGGCCTGGGAAGAGCCGCATCCCCGGGCGGGACCATCGGCGCTATTATCACGAGCACTGGCGGGCTGAGTACCTGATGGACTTCAACCCAGCACGGCATGGCATGATCTGCATGGTGTGTGGCAGCGCCCTGGCCACCCTCAAGCTGAGCACCATCAAGCGTCACATCCGCCAGAAGCACCCCTACTCTGGGGGCTGGGGCCCCCGCGAGAAGCAGGTCATCATCCAGAGCTGGGACGCCCATCTCGGGCTGGACGGGGAGTCTGAGGGGCACGGAGACCCCGCCCAGGCACCTGACAGCTTGCAGGGAGCACAAGGTAGGGCACAACTCCTATGCCCCATGCACCCCCCACCATGCAGTCCTCCCCACTGTTCCTGTGCATCTCCATCTCTGAACACCCATCCCCCTGCACCTCTGCGCCCCCAGCACTCCTCCACTACCCTAGGCAACCCTCTCCCCTGAGCACCCATTCCCCTCCTAGACACCCCTCCCCTGAATACTCTGGCCCATTCTTCAATCCCTGGGCAGCCTTCCCAAGTATCTCCCCACCTTTCCTATCATAGAATATCAGGGTTGGAAGGGACCTCAGAGGTCATCTAGTCCAACCCCCTGCTCAAAGCAGGACCAATCCCCAACTAAATCATCCCAGCCAGGGCTTTGTCAAGCCTGACCTTAAAAACTTCCAAGGAAGGAGATTCCACCATGTCCCTAGGTAATGCATTCCAGTCCTTCACCATCCTCCTAGTGAAAAAGTTTTTCCTAATATCCAACCTAAACCTCCCCCACTGCAACTTGAGACCATTACTCCTCATTCTGTCATCTGCTACCACTGAGAACAGTCTAGATCCATCCTCTTTGGAACCCCCTTTCAGGTAGTTGAAAGTAGCTATCAAATCCCCCCTCATTCTTCTCTTCCGCAGACTAAATAATCCCAGTTCCCTCAGCCTCTCCTCATAAATCATGTGTTCCAGTCCCCTAATCATTTTTGTTGCTCTCCGCTGGATGTTTTCCAGTTTTTCCACATCCTTCATGTAGTGTGGGACCCAAAACTGGACACAGTATTCCAGATGAGGCCTCACCAATGTCAAATAGAGGGGAACGATCACATCCCTCCATCTGCTGGCAATGCCCCTACATATACATCCCAAAATGCCATTGGCCTCCTTGGCAACAAGGACACACTGTTGACTCCTATCCAGCTTCTCGTCCACTGTAACCCCTAGGTCCTTTTCTGCAGAACTGCTGCCGAGCCATTCGGTCCCTAGTCTGTAGCGGTGCATGGGATTCTTCCGTCCTAAGTGCAGGACTCTGCACTTGTCCTTGTTGAACCTCATCATATTTCTTTTGGCCCAATCCTCTAATTTGTCTAGGTCCCTCTGTATCCTATCCCTGCCCTCCAGCGTATCTACCACTCTTCCCAGTTTAGTGTCATCTGCAAACTTGCCGAGGGTGCAATCCACGCCATCCTCCAGATCATTAATGAAGATATTGAACAAAACCGGCCCCAGGACTGACCCTTGGGGCACTCTGCTTGATACCGGCTGCCAACTAGACATGGAGCCATTGATCACTACCCATTGAGTCTGACAATCTAGCCAGCTTTCTAATCCACCTTCTAGTCCATTCATCCACCCCATATTTCTTTAACTTGCTGGCAAGAATATGTGGGAGACCGTGTCAAAAGCTTTGCTAAAGTCAAGGAATAACACGTCCACTACTTTCCCCTCATCCACAGAGCCAGTTATCTGAAGGCAATTAGATTAGTCAGGCATGACTTACCCTTGGTGAATCTATGCTGACTGTTCCTGATCACTTCCTCTCCTCTAAGTGCTTCAGAATTGATTCCTTGAGGACCTGCTCCATGATTTTTCCAGGGACTGAGGTGAGGCTGACTGACCTGTAGTTCCCCAGATCCTCCTCCTTCCCTTTTTAAAAGATGGGCACTACATTAGCCTTTTTCCAGTCATCTGGGACGTCCCCCGATCGCCATGAGTTTTCAAAAATAATGGCCAATGGCTCTGCAATCACATCTGCCAACTCCTTTAGCACTCTCGGATGCAGCGCATCCAGCCCCATGAACTTGTGCTTGTCCAACTTTTCTAAATAGCCCCAAACCACTTCTTTCTCCACATAGGGCTGGCCACCTCCTCCCCATGCTGTGCTGCCCAGTGCAGCAGTCTGGGAGCTGACCTTGTTCATGAAGACAGAGGCAAAAAAAGCACTGAGTACATTAGCTTTTTCCACATCCTCTGTCACTAGGCTGCCTCCCTCATTCAGTAAGGGGCCTGCGCTTTTCTTGACTTTCTTCTTGTTGTTAACATACCTGAAGGAACCCTTCTTGTTACTCTTAACTTCTCTTGCTAGCTGCAACTCCAAGTGTGATTCGGCCTTCCTGATTTCACTCCTGCATGCCTGAGCAATATTTTTATACTCCTCCCTGGTCATTTGTCCAATCTTCCACTTCTTGTAAGCTTCTTTTTTGCATTTAAGATCAGCAAGAATTTTACTGTTAAGCCAAGCTGGTCGCCTGCCATATTTACTATTCTTTCTACACATGGGGATGGTTTGTCCCTGTAACCTCAATAAGGATTTTTTAAAATACAGCCAGCTCTCCTGGACTCCAGTAATACTGTATGATGTTATTCTCCCAGGGGATCCTGCCCATCAGTTCCCTGCGGGAGTCAAAGTCTGCTTTTCTGAAGTCCAGGGTCTGTATTCTGCTGCTCTCCTTTCTTCCCTGTGTCAGGATCCTGAACTTGACCATCTCATGGTCACTGCCTCCCAGGTTCCCATCTTTTGCTTCCCCTACTAATTCTTCCCAGTTTGTGAGCAGCAGGTCAAGAAGAGCTCTGCCCCTAGTTGGTTCCTCCAGCACTTGCACCAGGAAATTGTCCCCTACACTTTCCAAAAACTTCCTGGATTGTCTGTGCACCGCTGTATTGCTCTCCCAGCGGATATCAGGGTGATTGAAGGCTCCTATGAGAACCAGGGCCTGCGATCTAGTAACTTCCGTGAGTTGCCGGAAGAAAGCCTTGTCCACAGGCATGCACCCCCACTCCAGAAATCCCTCCTCCAGTCTGTGGGGGCACCTGGGCCTCAGTGAGGGCTCTCTCCGCACCCCCCCTGGGGAGTCTACCTTGCCCACATCCCCACTAGCACCAGGGACCTGGCACTCCCCCGTGCCCCAGGCACCTTTCTTGTTGGGCAGCTAAGGCCCTTCCCCTGTAGGGGGTGCTCCACTCTGCCCTGGTGCGAGCCCATGTGGTGCCTAGCCCTCCCATTTGTGACGGGGGGCAGCTAGCAGCTGGGGGGTTAGTGGGAGGGCACGGCAGGGGATGGGGAACTGGGGGGTGACCGCATCTCCATGTGTATCTCTTAGGGGGGCTTAGGGGGCGGGGTATGCAGGAGAGCTGGGGTTCAGTGTTGGGCAGGAAGGGTTAGGGGTATCTGTGAACCAGGGATACACAGGCTCCTCCAGGAGCACCGTTGGCAGGGGCGGATACAGCCTGTGCCCCATGCCCATCCTGCCCAGGGGCTGGGGTCAGGGTTAGGGGAGTGCAGGGCGCTGACCTGTCTGTCTCCCCCAGGGACGCTGTTGGCAGGGGGCGGGTTCCGGCGTCGGCGCCGTGCCCCATGCCCATCCCCACGGGGGGCTGCCCGGCGGCCGGCGGTCGGGGGGAGGAAGGCATCGCCCAGCGCCCGCCGGCTGGAGCGCTACGTGCGTGAGTCCCTGCAGAGCTGGTTCCAGGCCGAGTTCCTCATGGATTACGATGCCCAGGGCAACCGGCTGCGCTGTATGATGTGTGGGCGTGGGCTGCCCAGCCTCAACCTGGACGACATCAAGCGCCACGTGCTGCAGGCTCACCCCGCCTCGCTCGCCTTCAGCCCCGCTGAGAAGGGCGCCATCCTGGAGGCCTGGAACTCCCGCGCCCTGGTGCTGGCCACTGGCAAGGGCTGGGCGCCGCAGGGGGAGCACCCTGCAGGTGAGGGGGCAGGGAGACCAGGGTAAGGGGACCCCCTTGTGAATGGGGGGCCTGGGAGGACTGGGGTCGGTGGCGGGGAAGCTGGAGGGACTGGGGTGGGGACTGGGGAGCCTATGGGTGAGGGGAACATGCCCTCTCTTGTGTCCCCTCTGAGGGGGTGGGCTGGGGTAACAGCATGTGTCACAGGTGGGGGCAGTCCTAACCTGTGATGGGGAGGGCATGTGTGAGGGAGATCTGTGGGGATGGGGGTGGGAGCAGAGTCTGTCTGTGCTGTTGTGGGACAATCTGTCTGTTCCTATGGGGCACCCACATGTGAACACCCCCCAGCACCTCTGTCTTGACCCCTATCTCTCCCTAGAGCCCGATGCCCCCTCCCCTGGGGACCTTAGTGGTGAGGCCCCTGAGCCATGTTCGGCAATGGCTGCCCCAGAGCCAGAGGAGAGCAGCTCTCTGGGGAGCTGGGCCAAGGAGGAGCCTGTGGCGCCATGGGAGCTGGATGCGGTGGGGCCACTGCGGGGTAAGGACCATCGGCGCCATTTCCAGGAGCACTGGCGGCTGGAGTACCTGATGGACTACCATGGCGAGCGGCATGGGCTGGTGTGCATGGTGTGTGGGGGAGCACTGGCCACCCTCAAGATGAGCACCATCAAACGCCACATCCGCCAGCGGCACCCTGACTCCACCCTGCTCAGCCACCAGGTCAAAGCCCTGATCGTGGAGGAGTGGAACCGCAAGGTCGCCCAGCTGGTGGAGATGGGGGCACCCCTGCCAGAGCAGGCCTCAGGTGAATGGGGGTTGGGGCTGGGGCCAGCCAGCTGCTGGCCTTCCCATGGGTGCTTGAGAAGCTGAGGAGCAAGTCCTGCCATCCAGCCCTGGGCACCCGGGGTGTTCCATGGGGCGGAAGCTGAGGGCCACACTCTGCCATCCAGCCCTGGGCAAGACAGGTAGGGGGAGCTGCTGCTAGCCTCTCATGGGGAGAGGGACAAGCAAAGAGGATCCAGGGCTGTGTGGCTGTCTCAGAGTAGCCAGGGACAGGGTGACGGGTCAGATGGGGGCAGGGCTGCTGGGGACTCCCTTCCCCCAGGGAAGATGCCAGGGGGTGCCTGGTGTCCAAAGCAAG
Organism: Lepidochelys kempii; assembly: GCF_965140285.1. Lineage (NCBI taxonomy): Eukaryota > Metazoa > Chordata > Testudines > Cheloniidae > Lepidochelys > Lepidochelys kempii. The sequence continues at coordinate 31,535,290 of NC_136386.1, forward strand.
TGCTAGGGCTGCAGGGCGTAGATGCAACTGGGACCACATGCAGAAGCCCCGTAATCTGAACAGTAACAGCCCTGGTCTGCCTCCCTCTGCTACCTGCAGTGCATGTGCTGCGAGGACCAGAGCCCCACCTGGTGGCAGCAGGTGGTACTGCACCCTGCAGCTTCCTCCTGTGTTTCCGCCACAGTAGCCCTGGGGTATTGCATCCTGCAGGAGCGCAACAGGTCCCCCTAGTGGCAGCAGGAAGCATTGCACGCAACAATGAGCGCCCCCCCCGGTGGTAGTGGGTGGCATTGCACCCAGCTGCAGCACCACAAATAACCCCCAGTCACCAGCGGAGGAGCTGCGTGCCTGACCCACCCCAGGACGTGTTTGAGCACTGGCTTCTCCCAAACCAGCTCTTAAAGGACTGGATCAGAATCAGCACCGGAGAGGCCCCTCCCCCACGCAGAGCCAAGCTGGATTGGAACCAGTGTCCAAGAGGCCCTGCGTCTGGGCTGGATCAGAACAGCACCATAGGTGAATGTCCCCTCCCCCTTGCAGTCAGGCTGGCTCAGAAGCCGTGCTCTAGAGACACCCCCCACCACCCACTGCAGCTGGGCTAATTCCCCCTTCCATGGGGAGGGAGGTGGGATGTGCTACGTACCCCAGCTGTGCTGTGATCGCTGAGCCATCGGGGCGGGGCCCTGGAGCTCTGTTGTGGAACCACAGGGTCAGCAATTCCATCATGCCCAGGGATGTGGGAATGAGGCCTGAATCTGTGCAGGGGGTGGGGCCAGGGGGGCCAAGCACGGTACCTAGCTTGACTTGACCTCGCTTTGTCGCTTTTCCAGGAGACTCCCAGAATCCTTTGCAACCATCAAGCCCCGAGGAGCTGGATGAGGATGTGCAGCTGCTTGCAGAGGGGGAGGAGGAAGAGGAGGATGAGTGTGTGGTGGTGGTGGGGACGCCCCCATCCACCCCACAGAGCCCCCCTGACCCCACAGCTGGCCCCCCGCTGGGCCCGGCACCTGCACCGCGGCGGGAGCAGCGGCGGAACTACCAGCTGCATTGGCGCGTGGAGTACCTGATGGACTACGACGGCAGGCGGCATGGTCTGGTGTGCATGGTGTGCGGGGGGGCGCTTGCCACCCTCAAGGTGAGCACCATCAAGCGCCACATCCTGCAGGTGCATCCCTTCTCCTTGGACTTCACCCCAGAGGAGCGGCAGACCATCCTGGAGGCCTACAATGAGACCGCCCTGCGCTATGAGCCTGCCCTAGGGGAGGAGTCTGAGGTTAAGCCCCACCCCTTTCTCCAGGCCACTGCTGCTGGTGGGGAAGAGGCAGAGTTGGCCTGTGCCCCACCCACCAGCACAGCATAGTTGATGGACAGGACTCCATCTTGACTCTTGGGAGCAGGGGTGGGGGGTCCAGGCTATGGACAGACACCCCTTGCTCAGGGGGCTCGTTTGGGAGCAGGATAGGGGGTTCTGCACCCACCCATGCTACGGACATTGCCCCAGGAACTACACAGCACCTTCCCCCACCCCCACCCCGATGCATCTGGTCCTCACGCACTGATACTCCATAGCCCAAGCTTGGGGGTGGGGGAAGGGCCTCACACGGCCCCCTGTAGCTTTTAATCCCCCCACCATCCGAGCTGGGGATGGCACAGAAATGGGGTTGTTGGGGCTGGGGGCGCATGGGGCTGGAACCCAGCTGCTCAGCGAGCCAGTGGAGAGGGCATTTGCAAGACATGGGGGTGCGGGAAAGGGATGGAATCATCTCCCTGCCCGGGGCAGGCACTAGTGAGCACAGGGGCAGCTGCTCTATTTAAGGGGCCAGTTCCAGACCCCTCCTGGGACTCTTCCTGGCCCCCAGGGTAGCTGGTTTGAAAAGCTGCTGCTGCCAAATCCCAGCCTCCCCCAGTTCCCGTCTGGCCTCTGAATGGGGCCTATCTCTTCCTGTCCCCCAGCTGCAGGGTTTCACTCCAGCAGCCTCTTCCTGGCACAGGAGCAGGCTGGAATCCATGTCCCTCAGAGCTAATTGGATGTAACCCCAATGCTTCCTTTCCCCCACCCACTCCAGGGAAAGTGCCACCCTCTGTGGAGAGTCTAGACTGGCCTTTGCAGTCGTGTGTATTACCTTAATTAGCTGCCAGAGTCACCGCACCTCATCTAGATGCAACATCCTAAGAACCTTCCTTGGGCTGAAGTTAAACTGACTCTCCCCCGCCAGCACCAGGGGGCCCTGGTAAGTAACCCCTGCCCCCCGCTAAATGCCAAGCAGTGCCGCTTACGTGAGCCAGGCGAGGCCTCGGCCCCCATCGCGCGTGGATGGCTGCCCAACTGGAACGCAGCGTTTTGCACTCACTTCCAGCCGGTGTAAAATGGGGAAGCAGGGTCCCTGCCTTGAGCCATGCGGACTGGAATTTCAAGCGCTGGAGCAAGGCTGCGGCTGGGGGCCTCAGATGGGGATAAGGGGGTCAAGGCTGGGCCGCAGCTGGGGGTGGGACTGGGGGCAGGAGCAGAGCCACAGCTGGGCCATGGTGGGGGCCAGTAGCCGGGCCCCTGGCTGGGGTCGGGGCTGGAAGCTGGAGCTGTGGCTGGGGGTGGAGAAGAGCTGGGGGCAGGGTGGGGCTGGGTGACACTTCCTCCCTATCCCCTGTTGGGGCTGGCCTGGGCCTGCTGCACCGCCCAAACATGCCTCCTTGCCCCCATGGGGTGGGCGCACCCCACAGTTTGGGGACCTCTGCCCTATGGGAAGCTAAGATACTTCTGATTCCACCATCAGCTCGTGGTAGGGGGAGCTGCCATGCAAAGACAGTCAGTAGTATGAGCTGAGATCCGCACTCTTTGCTACCATCTCAAATCTACAGATGGGAAAACTGAGGCCAAGAGCAGCTTAGGGACTTGCTCAAGGTCCCCGAGAAGGTGTGGGGCAGAGCAGGGAATTGAACCCAGGTCTCCTACTGACCAGTGCTCTAACCACTAGGCCCATCTTATGCATGGGGGAGCAGATGTCTCTCTGTGCTAGTTCTCCAGAAACATCTTAGCTCGGTGGTCTCCCAGATGCCAATTTGATGGGGCAGAGCAGCAACTCCTGTGAATCAGCATAGCTCCTGCTGGCTTCCACGCAGCTGATCTCAGGTCAGTGCTGGATCTGCCCCAGGTGCCCGCGCCCCCCACTGCCAGCTGGGAAAGGATGGGTCCTTCTCTGCTCCGGCTGCCAGGCTTCACAAGGGTCCTGTCCTAAGCTCCCAGCTGCCCCGTGTGTGACCAATAGCCCTGTAGCCCTCCACCATGCAGGGGCAGCATCTGTTGAGTGGCAGCGATCCCTCCCCTTTGCTCTTTGTTCTGTACTAGCCCCCCTCTCCCCAGTGATGGGGGTGGGGATTGATGTAGGTGCCTGGAGCACTCCCGCATGGCCCTGCCTCTGTCTCTAATGTGGGCTGGCAAGGGGATACTGGGCTAGATGGGCCTATTGTTGTAATGTGGGGAGAGGAGGGGAACCCTGGCTGCGATGGGCCCTTTGGGCTGAGCTGGGGCAGGGAGGCGTGGCCCGATAGGATCATTAGTCTGATTCAGGGTGAAAGCTCTTGGCAAACCCTTGGCAGGCTGGAGCAGCTGGACCCTGACTGCCACAGAGAGACAAGGGCAACGCTGCCACCCCCTCCCCTGCCCGCCAAGGCTGCTTCTGCTGGCGGCAGAGAATGTGAGTCTGCTATACACTGAGCACACTGGGGCCTGTTCCAACTGATGCTTTGCAAACACTAGCAAATGCGCCCCTCCCTGCTGCGTTCAGGGACAGTGTTAAGTGGCTCCCATTTTGCAAGGGGGAAACTGAGGCATGGAGGGGCTTTCTGGAAGATGGCCCAGCCTTGCAACTCCAGGGGCTGGGAGATCCAATGGAGACAAATCCACCGGCAACCACTTGTTACTTGCACCCTTGCTCCTAGCCTGCTCTGAGCAGGGTTACTGAGCCAGCTGCTGATCCACACTAGTGCACCCTCCCTCCTTAGCAAAGGGGTAGAGAGTTACCCTAGAGCATGCGTGGGAGCCCTGGGATTACACCACCAACCCCTTTCTGCTGCCCCTCTCACTTCTCCTCCAAGGCACTGGGGCCATTCAGTTTTGCTCATGCTGCTCTAACCATCCATATTTGGAAATCTTTCAGTGCTTCCCCCACCATGTGTCATCTCTAGGCTGGGGGAGGAGGGGGGGGACTCCCTTTCTGCTCTCTCAGACACAGCAGCTGGCCCCTTGTGCTGGGGCAGCTCTGCTCACATGCACCCAGGCTCCAAAGTGATGGGTTTTTAAGCAGGCCTCCTCTTCAGAGTGCACCAGGACAGCCCCCTTTGGGGCTCCATCTCCGAGCAGCTGCATGAATTAGGGTGCTAACCTCAGACTTGGGAGACCTGGGTTCATTCCCAGCTCCCCCATAAGCTTCCTGGGGGAAGTCACTGAGGCTCAGTGCCCCTCTCTCTACAATGGGGCCAATAGCACTGCTCTGCCAGAATGGGGGGGAGGAGGGATGATAAATGCATTAAAGATTTGGGGGTGGCTCAGATCCAGTGGTACTTTAGATGAAAGGTTCCAGCTGATGGGCTGTAGGGTTGGATGGATATTTGAGGGTAGATAGGTCCCACTGGTCTGATCTGGGAGCATGGGGGTGCGGGGGACAGCCTAGCTGGGCCCATTGCTCTCAGATAGGGAAGATGCTGGGGGATGGGAGGGGCTCGACAGGCCTCTGGTTCTGATCCATGCTGCATAATCTAGACAAAAAAGATGCTTAGATGTTACAGCAGAGTTACTTTAGCATGGCTGGAAGGGAGGGGGGGAGTGAACTGGGGATAGAAGCAAGGCCTCATTCTACCCCAAGGAGAAACCCAGCTCAGGCTGTGACACTGGAAGGGGGCAAAGTTATTATCTAGAGCCCATCATGCAGGGCTGGATCAGCTGCTAAACACCCCCGCCCCCCCCCCCCCCAAAAAGGGAGAAATAGTGCCCTATTGCAGGGGACACTCCTGTAAGCTGTGAAGAGTGGAAACCCGGCCATAGTGAGGGGTAGTGCAGAATTCCCTACAGCTGAGCGCTCCTCTCCCCACCCAGCTCTCAGCTGAGAAGGGGCAGGTTTTCCTCCACCCAGCCCAGCTGTGCTGCAGCCCAGAGGTGGCAGTGGGAAAACGAGGAGTCTGATGCAAATCTAACAGCACTACCATGAGCCTTGCTTTTACTGCCCCATGGCAAGCCCCTCCTTTCAAGGCTAGCTTTGGGCTCCAGCCAGCACTGTTGCCCCTGCCTGAGCTATTAAGAGCTGGGTGTAGTGATGGGAAGGCAGGAGCATCAGGCAGCTGGTAGAAATACCCATGGGTGCCTTTGCAGGAGAAACCCAGCTCCCTGCATTCTAGACTGAATGGCTCTTTCCTGCAAAGTTGACAGGGCTAGCGAGAGGTTCCTCCCCGGTAGCTAGCGTTCAAGAGCTGCCTTTGTGTAATCACGCTTCCTCTGTGCACGTGGGAAGTGAGGTGGGTGGGGGGCTGCGTTCCCTTGTGTATGCCTGGACACCAGCAGCACTAGGGCCCATTTGTGCAGGCCCACCCCAGCCCCAAATAGCAGTCCAGCAGCTCTTCAGCCCCAAGGTAGAGGCCTGAAGAACAAAGCAGGACCATGAGCCCAAGAATCCCTTACCCCACACTGCAGGCTTGCTGGGAGGGTGGAAGACACAGAACATTCCAGGCCTTTATGGGTAACACGTCAAGTGACACCAAGCCCCTGCCCCATGGCATGGGCCTCCTTTTTCACAGGAGCCGCAGGCTATCCCTCTGGACTCAGAAGCTGCCTGCACGCTGGAGGCATTTTGCTTGTAGATTCTTACTGTGGTTTTAGAGCTCGCTCCAGCATCCCAGAGCACGGTCTAGTAACCACACCTGATGTGTTGGAAGTGGTTATCCAAGGGGAGTTCAGAGCCATCTTCTTGCGCTTCCCTTCTTCCATTCCAGCTCTGTATATACCCTGCTCTAGAGTGCAGGGAAGGTGGGTTCTTAACATACAAAGATATGCCAAGTTAGGACATTTTGCCATTGTCTCCATTGCTGCGGGCAAGTCCAGCAAAGCCAGTTCCAGACTCCCATGTGAAATCTATAGTGAGTGGTAGCTGCCATCTCTTTAGGTTTTTGTATCTTACCAGTGTAGGTACCACTAACATGGAAGGTCACCAGGCATGGGAGCACTCACACTTGCCAGCGTAGGAAGTAGGTGGCCCAGCTGAGAGGCCTCACGCTTTCCAGAATTTTCCAGGTGTAGGGAGCATAGCAGCTTGAGTCAAATCTCAATCTTCCCTACCAAGAATGACATTGCAAAAACCAGGTGGCAGGTTGGTGTCATGAGCTACGGACTTAGCTGTGCCCATCTTGACTAGACGCTACAATCATCTCAGTTAAGACCTACCTGAAGCCTGAGTGGTTTCGAATGAAATGTTTTTATACACCACCCCTTCCTCCCCTCCAGAGAGCAACCTGCTCCTTGTAGCTACCATGTAAATGTTGTTATGAATTATATTTATATGCCTATGTTACACTTTAGTGACAGTATTGGAATATTTGTATGTGGTCCTCGTGAAAAGGTGTTTTGCATCAGTATGTTTTTTTATATGCATATGTTTTGTAAACATGTTAAATAAAGCCTTTCAAATGATGCAGTTTTGAAGTGCATTAATTCACGGTGTTACTGCCTTAAAAAAAACCCTACTGCCAATGCTTCTCCACTACTTAAGTCTGCAAGATCCATGCTTTAGGCGTTGGGTCAATTATAATTCTTTAGGGCAAAGAGGAACGTTCAGAAGAATAACTAAATGGTTCAACTGCAGAGTTTAGGGCACTGCTCGAACACCTGGTCTAGCGCAGATGCTTAGTCACTTTAGCTGTCTTAAAAATGGTTTAGTTTCTTCCTAAACCAGGTGAACTGAATGAGCATAAAAACAGATTTAATCATTCAGTGCTACACCTCAGTGCAGACACTCTTCAAAACTGATTCGAGCGTCTGAGAGGACTTTGGATTCCTCTCGAACTGAGTTAGGTTGGTGCCCTGAGCTAACCAAACAGGGGTAGAAACAGTCACTTAAAGTGGTGGATGAGGTGAGTGAGTGTTTATAGTTCAACGGCAACTTCAAAATACCACACAGTTATTGCGCCAGGCAGTATGTCCGTGTTGCCATCTTTTCATAGGGGTCTCAGACCGAGCACTGATACTTGCCTGCAGAGATGAGGTTTAGCTTGATGATAGAATGGGCCTGAGGAGTGGAGGTGTCAATCACGATCCTCAGCCCAAAGCTTTTAAGCACTCAATCGCTCGGCCTGAAGAGAAGGCCTGAGATCCTGACATCAACAGAGACAGTGGAAGAGCCAGAACAGCTCCCCACGCCCAACGCTCGGCTCCCCCAGTGACAGGCGAGCCATGGGGAATGCAGATGGCTTGCGTATCCCAGCTGCTGAGGCTAACTCCATCCCACTCACCATCTACCCCTTGACAACCTCCCAAGACAGCTGACACAGGAAATGAAGCCAGTGGGGACCTGTCCATGGTGTTTTTATTAATACCACATCATTTGCAGTTTGACAGGAACCGGGTTGATCTCCCGGGGCACTACTGTAATTTATGCTGCACACACACACACGCACACACACACAGAGCTTCATTAGTAGTTTGTTTCCGGTTTTCTGTCTACATGTTCTCTTTTAAAAAAACAAATTGCCTGGCACAACGATCTGTTCAACGTATCTCACAACAGCAGTAACAGAACAGACATAAGAGCTGGGCCGACCGTTTCCAGTGCAGAAGAGGTCCTGGGGAAGGGGTGGAAAGAAGTCAGGGCAGGACAATCAGTGCAGTTTCCACTGGGGAAAGCAGAGAACGTGGTTTGTTGCGGTGATGCTGAGAAAAGACCAGGGCAGGAGCAAAGAGGCTTTGAATTCCCTGCACTCATCCCCACAAGCTTTGCTTGGGAGGAAGAAAAGGTGGCCCAGCTTCTCAGGCCTGGGGGCACAGTCCCTGTAATAGACTACATGCATCTAGGCTTTGAGGCAGCTGGGCTCAGTTCAAAAGCAGAGTTGTATTTTTTGTGTGCACGCCGCCTCGCAGGGCTCAGAATCCCCATCTCCATGAGCAGATGCTGTGCTAAAATGAACCCTGGGCTGCTCCAGGGCAGCCAAAGCCTCCCTTCTCCCTGCCACACTAAATCGACCTGAGGGAGAGGAGAATCCCCCTCGCCCCCTCATGCTGAACAGCTCGTTCATCCACTGGGCATTTTCCTTCTACTCCTGCTAGCAGTGCCTCCCCTGGAAAAAGCAATAGGGGTGGGCTGTTGGTCTAGGTCTCTTGCACCGGGGCGCAGCAGACTGGTTAAAGACTGACTCCTGACCAGAGCAAACTCAAAGCTACCTTCCAATAAAGTTCAGCGAGTTAAGAGTGTACAAAAAATACAAATTGTGAAATACGCAGCTCTAAGACCATTCTGCACACTAGAGTGTTCAGTACCATTTCTGCACCCAGCTGGGGTTCAAATGGACCTTTGCTCCCTGCCAGCAGAATGGCACGCGGGCAAGGCAGCATGGGGCACTGTCTCAGTAGTTCAGCTCTCAGTGGTCACCCGCCCTCCGGGGGCTGAGATAGGGGTTATGGCAGCAGAGGAGTCACATGCAGAGTTCGGCAGGGGGTGAGGGGGTTGCGGGATGTTGTTTTTTCCTCTACACAAGTTTACAGCAGTGTACAGCAGATACAGACATTTTCATCTCATAGTAAGAAATAAAAGGTACAACCTGGGAGAGGGGTGGGGAGCACGTTGCAGGAACTGGAGAGGAAAGGGATGAACCAGACTAAAGCACAGAACTGATGTCACGTAGGGGTACAAACCCCCCTTTCGATCAGCAAGGTTGAGGGGGCAGTTTCCTGGACTTCCCACCCCACCCCTTTCAGTACAAGTCCCTGACCCCCAAGGAGCCAGCTGGGAGAGTATTTTGGGAGCAGGGAATGCAGAGCGCCACTCTGTGGAAGTGCGGGAAGCCAATGAGAGGGAAAGAGGGATGTCTCCCTGCAGCGATTCCCCTTGGCAGGTGGGAAAGCGTTTGGCCACCCTGCCCTCATTGGAGGCTGGGAACTGAAGAGGAGCCAGTGTTCAGAGCAGCATTGGGTTCCCTGTGATCGGGGACAAGACCCTTACAATCGTTTGGCTGTGCTGAGGCCTCCCCTAATGGCTTTGACGCCAGGTCTCCTTTAGTCTGGTGCATGTTCTGAGCCCAATTCTAGGCTTAGAAAAGCAAATGCCAAATAATAACAAGAAACGCTTGGAATGCAGGCTCAAGCTGACTCAGCATGTTCCTTCATAGGTACAAGTAACAATGGTTATAACTATCGCATGGAGTTTAGTAATGGCTGGATCCTTGGGCTGCCCACCCACCCAGCTTATTCTGGCTTTTTCTTCACCATTCCTGGAAGTTTTGCTTGGATCCTACAGGAAAAGAAGTGGGGAGAGGGTGAGTTTGAAGGGCCAAGAGGTCAGCTGGATGCTCATTAACTTATGACAGGCTAGTGATTGGATCATGCAAGATGTTTATGAGGCTACAGGCTACTGGTCCGGAGGCTTTGGCTCAGGCAGCAGACACCCATGCTTTGAGGTAGTGGGTTCTCTCTCTGCAGACATGCCTGGGTTGTCACTGCACTAGATTTACTGAGGACCATCCCTGTGGCTCTCTCCTTTCTGTTCAGCACCTGTTCTGAAGAGCATCTCATGCCCCAAACGCTCTTGGCTCGAGGGCTTGTGAAGGAATTTAGCCCTCATGGAAGCTGTGGGAGAATCAGACTAGACTGTAAGCTTTTGGGGCTGGAACAGTCGCATGTATGTACACAAGGACGAGCGCAGTGGGGCCCTACGCTGGGAGCTACTGGAATGCAACTAAGGGAGGGATTTGCAAAGTGTCTAACTCCCCCTACAAGTCAATAGCAATCAGGCATTTAAAGGAGAGGTGGCCAGACTATGGTTTGTGAGCCATATGGGGCTCTTTTACAGTTCAAGTGTGGTTCCTGAAGCCCACCATGCCCCCCCTTCTCCACCTAACAGACTGGTGGGGTGGGGAGCTCAGGGCTTCTGCCCTCTGGTGTGGTTCTGAGCTTCAGCCCTGCGAGGTGGGCCTGCTGGGGCCCCAAGCCTTGGCAGGTGCCTTCCACGGGGCAGAAGTCTCACGCCTCACCACCTGCTGCAGGGCTGAAGCCCCAAGCCCCGGCAGGTGCTCTTGAGGTTATGAAGATTATCAGAGGGTCAGTAAGTTTGGCCACCCCGATCTAGAGTGTCAGATGGAAACAGGCCCAGTAGCTGTAACCGCCATGCCAAACACCAACACGCCCAGCAGAGATGCTTCTCTTCTGCAGTAGGAAGCAGGGCTCACCAGCAGTGTTCCCTCAATTTTTTTATGTCCACGTGCGGAGTGAATTTTGTTATGTGCACCAATATGGAGGTGATGTGTGACAAATCACCTCCATATTGTTATGTGCACCAATATGGAGGTGATGTGTGACAAATCACCTCCATATTGGTACACATAATGAAATTCAAGTGATGGGAGTGGGGCCAAGGGATTTGGAGTGTGGGAGGGGGCTCAGCGCCAGGGCAGAGGGTTGGGGTGTGGGAGGCGGGGTGGACTCTGGGGTGGGGCCAGGGATGAGGGGTTTGGGATGCAGGCTGCCCCAGGGCTGCAGTGGGGAGAGAGGACTCCCCCCAGCCCTCTTTCATGGCAGCAGATCAGGGCCAAGGGAGAAGCGCCTCTCCCCAACTGCAGAAGCTACAGCTGGGCTGGGCCAAGAGAGGGGCTCCTCTCACCAGTGGCTCTGGTGGGCCTGGGGTGGGCCAGGGGCTCCTCTCTCCGAGCCACAGCAAGTCCGGGACAGGTCTGTGCTGGGGCCAGCAGGAGGGGTGCCTCTCCCCGCCACGGTAGGTCTGCACTACTTGCCTCCAAGGAAGCCTTACTAGCCAAGAGCAGTTTGAAGAGACAATGAACTTGCATGGTCCATATGAAGTCAGCAGATCATGTGCACCCCAACCCCTACTTAGCAATGCCTCTCAGTCAAGGATCATTCACAACAGCTACATCCAGTTCAGATGGGGCCAGTACTGCTGCACCTAGAAGCCCCACTATGCTAGCAGCTTACAGACAGAAGGTCCAATCCTCAGGAGAGGATGAGTCCTCTGCCCGGGACTCCTCTCAGATGACAGGGAAGGTGCTATTTTGATAGTGGGGTTTTTAGAGAAGTGCGAAGTGGACTCACTTTGCAATAATCGACTTAGTCTGGTCCCGGGCGATTCCAACGTAGTGATCGATCTGCGTCTAAGGAAGAACCAATGGGTTAGGACAGCTGGAAGGGGTAGTAGTAGACAGACAGCAGTAGTGCTTCCCTTCATAGTTCTCTGAATGGCTGCCTCAGTTTACCTTTTAAGGCCAGATGGGGCCATTACAATCAACCTGACCTCTGTAACATAGCTACCAACTTAGCATAACAAACTTTAGCTAGGACCATGGAGACTCCTGATATGTCTGCATTTCTCTTCTAACAGAGCTACTGCCTTAAATTCACATGCATCACATGGAATTCTGACAAAGTCCATTGCAGGGTATTTTTTCAGTGTTTGGAGGAGGATCCAGTGCCTCAGGCATCTGCTAGCTAAACAAGCTGCTAAACGATGCGTGTGGCTGGAGATTGTGATGACTCACCTTATATTTCTCATAGACAACTGGAATACCGAAAATCAGCAATTCTCCTGCAAGAGACAGACAGGTCACTGGGAAGACAATAGCTCTTTATACTCTGGCTGCCCATGGAAACATACTGCCTTGTGTAAGGTGCAGCACTGTTGGTTCCAGAGAATTACTGCAATGCAGTCAGCATCAGAACAGGGTTCTATCTATGGTATTTATATGCCCTTTTTACTCCAGCCCCTCACCATCTCTAATCGATCTATCCTCCCAGCACCCCTGAGGCAAGGTAGTGCTGTTTATCCCCATTTTACAAATGGGTAAAAGACACAGAGACCAAGTGACTTGCCCAAGGTCACACAGGATATCTGTGCCAGAGCAGGGAATTGAACCTGGTTCTCCTAGGTTCCAACCCAGTGTGCCAACCACTTGGCCATCCTTTTGGCTCCTTAATACCCATTAGTTAATGTTGAGGGGTGCTCAGCAACCCCATAGCAGAGTAGAACCCTGGTCTCCTAACTGCGAGTCCCTGCCCCTAAGAGAAGTAAGGGATTAAGCAGAGGTTCATTGGTTAGGGATGGACAAACTAGAAGCTGATGCAATGGCTCCCAATGCCTAGTCTTTGAGGTCCATGTTAGACCCAGAAAATGCCCCCAGTGCACAGAGGACCATTGCCTTCTTGAACTGTGGCCGCTCTCTTACCAAGAATGAGGAGGGTGATCCCATTGAACACAGCCCCGACGTACGTCATCAGCCACATGACAACTGCCAGCTGTGAAGAGAACAGTGGAGTTCCGTTAACGGGACACAGCCATGCTGCTCAGCAGCGCTGACCTGCCTCCATGCAGGCTAGATCGGTGCCACGTTAAAGCACCAGTTGCTGTATGCTGATCTGGGCACCTTGGCATCGAGTTTTGTTTTATTAGAAAGGTCACAGCAACACTTGGATTCTAAACTCTTTGGGGCAGGGAATGTTTGTTGTGTGTGTACAGCACCTAGCACAAAGCCTGGCCCATGACTGGGGCTCCTTGGCGCTGTAATACAAATTCCTAATATTATTTCACCAACTATCTTCCTCAGGCAATGACCTGTCCCACTGATCTCTGGTTCATCTGTTTGCGGCGCTATTTTCCCACTTCAGATCTGTCCAGAATTTAGCTTGGGCTACAGAGCTCTAAGGAAAGTACCCTCTCTAAGGAAGATTCCCAAAGGCAGGTATCATCAGAGCCAGGCTTCCCTCCTGAAGAGTCACTGCCCAACAATACCCTCTGCCACTAGGGAATCCCCCCCCCCCACTAACCTTCAGGGAATCCACCAGGTCCTCTACCAGGAAGAGGCGGATGATGAGTTTGAGAGCTCGGTTGACGTGCACCATTGCATCATTCACGTAGTTATGGAAGGCCTCTGAAGAGAGCGTGATATCTAGGTCCAGGTAGGCTCTGGAAGAACAAGAGAATTGCACCCAATGAGAGACGTCAGCCCTGTGCTATCAGTATGACTCTCCCCCCGCCCTCAGTGCCAAATCATGCGCAGAGGTAGAGGAGTGTGCTGTTGCTTATGGGCTAATGAATCCTTTAGCTCAGGCAGTACAGCCTCATCCTTTTAGATTCAGAGATCTCAAGTTTAAACCTCACAGATGATATGTCCAGGGCATTGTTACTCAGAGAGGACTAACAAGGTAAGAAGCCCCAATGGACTAGCTCCTTCCAATGCTTTCCATGAGGAGCAGAGAACAACACTGAGCAGGGCCCACAGCCAGGAGGAAAGGGAAAATTCTTTGGGATTTGACCCTGGAAGTTCAAACCCGGTACATTTGCTACGAGAACCAGATAGGGTGAAAGAAAGGGCAGTGGTGGGGAACTGGGACAGCACCATCCTGAGTGATAACTGAGGGAAGGAGAGGTCTTCAAACACATTTACACTTGCTTTGGAAGCGCCTGCCACATTTGAAGTGCCATCAGCAGGATTAGTGTGGAAGAACATCCCAGTACGGTGAATCTCCAGAATTGTGTGGCTCCAATCCAGTTAGTTCTTCCCTGGAGGATGTGGACATTCGCATTGTTTATGCACAGACCCCTTCACTGTGGCCTTGACATGAATATTGATGTTGAGAGGTATTTGTGAGAAAGGAGATCACAAATTGTCCACTCTGGGGCAAGGGCAGTCATGTAATGTTTGTACAGCACCTAGAAGAAGGGGGCCCAGCCTGGCCGGAGCGTCTAAGTACCACAATGATATAAAATGGATAATATGGACACCACCACTGTTTGGGTTCTAAAGCCACAGGTTCCACCAATTACTTTGGGAATCTTCTCTGCTGCAACCACTGGCAAAGTAAGGGCTTGTCTACATGGGGAACTACTCCTGATTAGCTACCTGCATGGATGCTCTGATTCTGGAATAAAAGCACTTTACTCCAAATTATCTTAATCCACTTCCAAAATTCCAAATTAACTGTTCCTAATCTGCTTCAAATTCACATCCGATTTTATTTCAGATTAATTTTCAGGATTAGATAAACCCTAAGCCATTTGCCTGATTATGGTAGCCACAAGAGACTGCAAGTCAGGATTGTGACCCCACTATAAATACACATTACAAGGCAGTCCCTGCCCCAACAAGTTTACGTTTAAGTAGTTTTGTTGCCCCCATTAAAGCTTGCTGTGTGTATAACAATCAGGATGCTGCTAGAAGCCCTTACTCCAGCAGGGGGCACAGATAGCTAGTATCACAAAGTCACTCCATTATGTGCAATGGTTCCGGTGGGGTGGGATGGTACCTAGCTCATGAACTGCAGAGCAGTCGCTCTCCTGGCACAGGACACAGATTAACCAGAAGAACAGAAGGGAACATGATATTGTGTGACCTATCTTGCTCCTATTTCCACTATACCAGTGCTACGACATGCTAAAGAGCTCAGGGCAAGTCATTCCAGTTAGCTATGTAACTGGAAGGGCAATCCAACGGCCACACCTCTAAGAACAAAAGATTGGCTCACTTGAATGGATGTCCCTCTTCAGACTTCTGTACGGCCTGGATGACAGACTTGTAGACTCTAAAGCTGATGGTGACTGACAGCAGCGCCAGGATGAGGTAAGAAACCACGCTGATGACGCTGAAGGCGGCCAGAGACAGCAGCATAATCAGTGACGTGCCAAAGACAAAGCCTGTCTTCTTCACATCCCGCCAGAAGATTAGATCGTGCACTGCCAAGGAAAGGGACAAAACAAGGGGACGTTATGGAGGCAGGGGTAACAGAGCAGTGGAGAGTGCTGGACTGTGGGGGATCCAGCACAGGCCCTTGTTAAGTAATCCTCACTCTGATGTAGCTTTACTGGCCTATTGCATAGGTTCCCTTGCACTATACACTATGGACAACAGGGCCAGAGGCCCAATCATAGTCATTAAGGTTACATATCTGCAAATGCATTCAACAGGTGTATGCTTCTTTAAGAAAGCCAAGAAGGAAAATCCTTTCAACTAGTGTTTTTTTAGCACCAGGTAACCAGTCTCAATACAACATATCTCACAGAACACAGGGGATGGGCTCAAAGCCAGACAAGTGGAATTCTCTTAGCTTTCAAATACTCAGCCCCACTGGAGAGAAGCAAGCATGAGCCTTGCTTCACACCCAGGAAGTGGCAATGTTAAGCAGTTTGTGTGAAGTCACTCTGCAATATTAGCAGCACAGCTGGGAACCTCCCATCCTCTGCTCCTGCTAGGCAGCGTTACCCTGTCAGAGAAGTGGGACTGTCCAGAATAAGCTGTCATGAGACGCAGTCTGAGCAGGAAAATGCCTGCTTGTCAGTCACAGTGACGGATTAAAATCAAGTCTTTAAAAACAGCATGTAAGTTTGCATGGAGAGCATTTCCTTTATCACTGAAGATTTGTGTCTGAGTAAGGGCCGCTCCCTTCCATCACATCCATTTCTTCAAAGCCTGAATGTGCCAAGAAGTCAGCCCTGTGCCTCAAAGGCCCTGGAATGGTTGGGATATTGCAACACAGCATTCTGATTTTGCTGGAGGGTTAAAGAGCAAGGCCATGCAGTGATGCACCAAGAAATATGATGGAGGGGGTCACCCGAATGGAGGAAGGCTAGCAGTCAAGGACACTGACTGTAAAATGAGAGGAGCTTGTTTAGTGCTGAGCAAGTCTTAGCAAAAGCGACACACAGAGCAGAACTGAGTGAGCCGAGCTCCAGAGACTGGAAACACAGCTGCAGTAGCTTCAAAATGTCCATTAGCTAGGATGAAGTCATCACAGTCCACCTACTACACTACCTCCCTCCCTCCCTCCGGTCTCATTTTCAGTGCAATCCATTGTATGTTTACCCCAGGGGGACTGAAGACGAGTAACACTGGTCTTTCCCCAAAGCTCACACACCAGGTTAAATCACACCTAGGCAGCCTTCTCATAGTACCCAGCCACCACACGCTGGTGTTGGAAGCATCAGCCCCTACCCATCACCAAATCCACAGCGGGGTCTGCGGTGCGTACACAGCGCCCACTGCTGTGGTATCGAAGTACTGATAACATGGGTGACATGTTCCACTTACAATGCAACAGCATCATCTGCAACTATCTTTGGACTAACTTCTGCACCACAAATTGCTCTCTAAAGCTCTACTTTACAAATAAGCTCACTTCTTTAACAGCTGCTTAGAACTGCAATTAGGGAACCTGGTCCAAGCCCAGGGTTTAATCTCAGTTCAGAATAAGGCAGATCCCTTTATGTATTCCCTAGATTCGAAGGGCTTTGTTTTTCCAACCCTCGTAAATAATGTCACCAGACAGGAGAGGCACGATTTGGGTGTTAATTGCTTTGCCTGCAGTATCCTGCTTCCGCTAGAAGAGGGAGCCATTGTCATTAATGGCAGCCTGAGGACTGAAAAAACACTAAGCTGAAGAAGGATTTGCAGCAGTCCCCAACTGGTTTTCCCCTGCTGTTTATTCTACTAGAGACAGGCTGCTGGGAGGTGTGTGTGTGTGGGGTGTGGAAGGGGGGAGTAGTGTAGAAGAAAATTGGGCAGCCAGTCAACCAGCACCACTCCCAGTAATACTGGCCCTAATCCATGCTCCCAGCTCAAACTCTGCAAGAAAGTGATTCAAGTCTACTCCAGGCAGAACAAAAAGAAAAGGAGGAATTTCCAGGGTTTACCCCATGTTTTTCATTGCTGCTTTAAGAGAAGTTTAAGGGTTTGGTGAAGCCTCAACTTTGAGGGGGAAGGTTTTTTGTTTTGTTTAAATATCCAGAGCTGAACCCCGCTAGTGCGGCAGCTTATTTAAAAACAGACCTAGCAATGTAGTGTGTGGGGCAGTGTGGTTAAAAAACAAAACAAAACAAAAAACCCCCAAACTCTCCCTTCTGGCCATCTTGAGATTGAAACCGAGCAGACAGCTAGCCGTCTGGTTGTTTTGGAAAAGGATAAAGGGTGTCCATTTTCTCAAGTTCCTCTCCCAGGCAGTTTCTGCACCAGCAGCTTGGCATAATTGGTTTTCAGTAACTGTCAGAGCAGCCAGAAGGGAAGCGTGGTAGGAGAGGAAGTGAGAACAATCTAAGATCTCTAGGTTTGAATTATAATGCTGCTGAAGGCAGATTACAGGCTGCGGCAGATTTAGTAATTTTATTTTTACGTTGTGCAAGCATTAAGGAAAAAGAGCCAGGGCTGATGGATGAATTACGATGAACATGGGAAGTGCAATAACTCAGATCAGAGGTTAAGGAAACATTCCAGAATCTCTAACAGACTTTGGCTCCATCTGATTGCGCTATCTTTGCTTGCCTATTTACAATCCCCAGCCTCCTGCTGGTCTGAGGATCATAGGCTGGAATCAGCTGCACCTTCATGTGTGTACAGTATTCTACCTTGAATTCTTGTAGCCAAGCAAAATATGAATGCGATGGGTTGGAAGGGAGGAGGCATATTAGGAGCCTGAATTCCTTTAGCATGCAGCAAGGACGCTATATCCACTATGAGCACAGGGCAGGTTGTGAAGGCAGATGCTTCAATCCCCTTTGGTTCAAAACAAAGCCCTTTCCACTCGGATTAAGCTCCTACACTGCACAGGAACCAAAAGAGGTTAATGGAGTCTGCTTCGTTCTTTAAAATTCGTCCCCAGCCAGATCCAGAGCCCTCAGAAGAGGACAGAGGAGGCATTTACAAAGCAGCACAAGGCTGTTACTGTGAAAGACAGGAGAGGCGCTCTCTGAGCTACGAAGGAGCCTGGCAACTGGCCAAAGATAAATTTATAAAAAACTCTTTTCAAATGGGTCGCTCTCTCCTGACCTGCAGAAAAATAGTTTATCCATAAAGGGATGCCTGACTGTCAATCTCACATGTAACAATGCAGAAGGGAATCACTTCTGCCAGCCAAATTGCTGGAGAGAGCGAAAGCCAAGAACCACAGTTTGTCTGCACTGTATTAGACCAAACTAGAACAAAGGAGAACAAAGCCAGCCTCCCATGGAACGGGCAGGAAGAAATACACCGAGGGGGTGTAACTGCCTTGGTCACATTCTCATCACAGAGAATTTTGGTTGGCGATTCCTAGGCCATCTCTGTTATGCCGGAATTAGAATCCAAGCATCTCTCAAACATACATGTGTTTTTAGCCCAGTATCCAAGGATAAAGCTCTCTGCACAACAGCCATACGAGGTACCTGGATCTCTTATGTCAACAAAACTGCATCATACCTCACTTCTGTGAAGGCTGGCTGCACTTGATGAAAGCAATGCCTATGGGCGAAGTGTGGACTAGTATTCACACAACAGCATCTTTTTGTTTCCTGCCCACACCTCAGGTGAGTATGTTTGTCAAACTAAACTCAACTTCCACTTGGCTTTCCTCTGTTACTTAAGCTTTCCTCACTTCCCTAGAAAACTGTGGGATTCCTGACCTTACATTTGTGAACATAAGATCAATGACGAGATGGAAATCACTCAGGTCATTTAAAACCCCACAGAAATGTATTCTTGCATGAACATTCCTACACTGGCAGTCTTATCTCCAGTTCCTATGAAAATATACCCCTCTGTGGGCTGAATAGAAGATTTAAGAGATTCACAGGAACCGGATATGGAAGGGTCTCATCTCCCTGGCAGTGCAGGATGCAGATTTGCTCATTACTATGTATTGTCTAATGCCCAGGACAAGCAATGTGTCTTCCACTGCTTCCCTTGAAACCTATTTCTCTCCGTTAGCCTCCCAAATAACTGAACTGTCCTTGGTGTTTACACCCTTTCCCAACTCATACTGTCCCCTCCCAGGACTGCTTCCATTGAATCTCAAGGAAGGACATATGGTAGCTTAACATTTTTGAAAACATGACCCTAAAGGAAGATTACACATCCTGGGCCCTACCTCCAGTCGACTCAACCACGCTCTCGGCTTGCCAGTATTTAATTGTTCCTTGCATTCAGCCAGCATCTGAACACCAAAACAGGGACTGGTCACACTGATGCTCCAAAGACAGAAGCAATTTCATTCAGTGCAGTTCAACAACTGTTCAGAACAGACTCTGGCCCCTCACATTAATGGGAATGTTACTTGTGTCACCAGTGCCATTCCATTCACTTGAATGGACACTAACTGAACCCACCTATAATCTGTGCATAAATTTCTTCCCAATACCCCTGTTATTTTATGTCCATACACTAGATAGTGGGCTTTGAAAACCAGATTGAAATTTATCTTCCCAGCATAACCACACTGGAACTGTGAACAGAGTTTCTATTCAGGCCTCTTTCCAATACATACTTCCCTGCCAAGCCAAGCCTTTATCTTCTGTAAAGAAATTTTCACAATAATCTCTTATAAAATAATCGGTGCTTGTGTTTGCAGACATTTCGAAAACAAACCACATGATGCAAAAGCCTCAGGGGCTTCACGTTATTAAAAGAACTGTTTGTGGCCCTGAGTATTTGCTATTCTAGTGGGCCATCTGATTTGTGTGTAATATGGATTAACACAGAAATACTAGTGGAATGGACATTGGTGGGTCTTTTATTCCCAACCTCCTATGCCCCAAATTATTCCCCAAGCAGAGTTCTGACCTCAAGACTCCAGGCAATCCACTTGGGACATTGTTATTGGTGATTTTACATGGAAGGCATTCAGAAAATACAGAAATGGGTAGCAGTAGATTCAGATTATAGAGCCAGAAGGGAACACCGGGATCTAGTCTGATCTTTTGTATAACGCAGGCCCACAAGACTGCCCTGAATTAATTCCCCTTTGCTCTGATTCAAACCTTTCAGAAAAACATCCAGTGTGGATTTAAAAATCCACCATAGCCCTTGGTAAATTGTTCCAATGGTTAATTCCTTATTTCCAGGCTGAATTTGTCTAACATCAGTTTCCAGCCATTAGATCTGGTCAGACCTTTGTCTGCTCAACTGAAAGGCCCTCTATTGTCAAATTTCTGTTCTCTGTGTAGACTCATCAAGACACTGCTTAACCTTTGCTTTGTTAAACTAAACAGATAGAGCTGCTTGAGTCTCTCGCTGTAAGGCATGTTTTCAAATAATTTACAACTACAAGACAGACAGACTTCAGCAAGCGAACAGCTCTGTTTGGAGAATGGTAGAAAGCACATGGACATTCATGAAGAAAAGTTCTCAAGGAAGGAGGAAAACATGATTAAAACCACCCAGAACCCGAGATGTGCTCTTATACCCACAATGCAAGTTAGCTGGTTTCCTTTGTAAACCTAGGTTTCAGAGCAACAGCCGTGTTAGTCTGTATTCGCAAAAAGAAAAGGAGTACTTGTGGCACCTTAGAGACTAACCAATTTATTAGAGCATAAGCTTTCGTGAGCTACAGCTCACTTCATCAGATGCATATCGTGGAAACTGCAGCAGACTTTATATATACACAGAGAATATGAACCAATACCTCCTCCCACCCCACTGTCCTGCTGGTAATAGCTTATCTAAAGTGATCATCAGGTGGGCCATTTCCAGCACAAATCCAGGTTTTCTCACCCTCCACCCCCCCACACAAATTCACTCTCCTGCTGGTGATAGCCCATCCAAAGTGACAACTCTTTACACAATGTGCATGACAATCAAGTTGGGCTATTTCCTGCACAAATCCAGGTTCTCTCACATCCCCCCCACCCCCATACACACACAAACTCACTCTCCTGCTGGATTTCTAGATTTCTAAGGGTATTAACAAGGTGAGTGTCTGAGAAGCAAATAAGGACAAGAGACTGGTATTGTATTTCCAATATAAAATGTTTACCTGAAAACCCAGTCAGTAGCCTCACTAGGGCATGTTCTACTGGAGATCCAGCCACACTATCCCAGACAGCTTCTTTGGGGATTTCACCATCAGTACTAATGTGAGCTGTGGTAGGGGCAGGCTTCATATCTGTTTGCTGATGGATGCAGAGAGGTCTCTTCTCCAAGGCAGATTTCTGAGCAGGTGCTGAGATGTCATGGTCCTGTGCTGTTCTTTCCCCTCCCGGCGGGGAGATTTTACTTTGTGTTGGAGTCTGCTTCTCATCCAGTTTTCCACCTAGTTCTTTGAGGGCCTTAATTGTCAGCTGCTCCTGCTCAAAGTCTTGAGCTACCATGGGAGATCTTTGAGAGAACAAAGGTTTCTGGAAGCTGCCCTTGTCATCAGTGATGCTTTGCACAACATAATCACCATCCACTTTCACATCTGACCTATTTGCCTCTTCTTTACAAAGAGATCTTCCTGGAGGAGTGGTTTTCAGAGCTGCAGTTTCAGCCTCTGAGAAGGTTTCTGTCAGGTCCTCCAGAGACTCATTACCCTTGGACTTCAAGCATTCCCGCATGAAATCCACAAAGTTCTCCCCACGTAAGGCATCTGGATGCTCTTGTTCTTCCAAATTACCCAAGGGCAGAGAGAGGGGGACTCTCTCGTTCGGCATGTTTCTAAGATCCTTCAGTGGAGCTGCTGTTGGAGAAATGCTGAGATTTTCACCAGTGTTGAGTGGTTTTCCAAGGAGACCTGGATCCCAGCTGCTTGAATGCTGCATATTTATAGACGTCAAGTCCACAGTGGACGACTTAGGATGCTTTGCTTCAGCAACTGGACTCCCTCCAACAATGTCTGGATGTGCTTCTATAGTTTCAAACTCATCCGTGAACCCCTGATTATCTTCTGGTGTCTTAGAGGGTGAATGACTGTCTCTGCTGTGTTTGTGCAGCTTGTTAGGTGCCTCTTCATTATCTGCAATTATCCAGTCTCCTGTTTTGCCAGCAGTAACTGGAGCTAAGGTCAGCTTCTCCACTGGTGCCACGCCGCTATCTGTGGGTTGAAGGACAAGCTTCTCATTTCCATAGGCCAAATCTACGGGCACATCCTCTATCACTGTGTCATCAGATTCGCCAGAGCTGTCTGCATCTGTGATTTCAGCCAGGCCAGAACTTGGCCAGCTCCCATCAGCCTTCAGTTCAACTGCAGCCGGTGAAGCAGTCTTCATTTTAACAGCTTCTTTGTCCAGAGGAACATGTTTCTCAAATCGAGGCTCTGCTAAGTCTGTATATGCTCTATCTTTCTGCTGGACACTGACAGCGACAGGATGAGGGGAGGGTGCTTTGCATGCTTCTGTCCTGTTGCCTGCTGGCTGCGTAGGAGTGCTGCCAACCTCTTTGGAGGGCATTGCAGTTAGGTCTGAGGTTTCAGCGATCTTGTCAGAATGCTCTACTTTAGGAATCAAGTCCCAGTTCAACAGCTCATTTGTGAAGCTGTGCATCTCGCGTACACATTTGGACACTTCTTCCAATGCAGCTGTTGTACCTGAAGACTGGCGAGACAGCCCGGGTCCTGTTGGAATGCTGTTCCCGCTACGAGTTTTCACCTGGAACTCACAGACACGGTCTTCTGGGATATCCGTAAGAAGCTCTCTCTCACTGTGCATCACCCAGTTGCTACTGAGATCGCTGGAGTTGCTAATTAATGAATCCTTGTACTCTTTATCAAATGTTGCTTTGTCGATAATCACCTCAAATGGCGATTCGGGAGAGTCTTTTTCTATAGTGGTCTCTCCACCAGATGGAGTGGAAGACTGCGGATAGACACCTTTGATCAGCGATTGCTCAGCATCTTGCTTCTGGTCAATCAGGAAAGTAAATCTGGATTCACTGCCTGTAGTGACACTCTTGGTTTGGTCCATAAAATCTTTATCCTTACGTCTGCTTTGTTCAGCCTTACCATTTTCTGCCAGGCAGATACTGGTGCCCTTCACATACGTTTGTTCTGGGGAACTAGTTGAAATCACTGGGCTGTAGGAATGAGGTTCTGCTCCAGTAGAAAATGGGGAGCCTTCCGACCCAGGGGACCCAATGGATGTTGCCTCTATTCCAGAATCGGCACTTGGCCCACGGAAGCTATCCATTCTTTTGTTGTCTACAGCAACCACCAGTTCTTCCACCTCATTTGAGGGAGGGGGCTTGCTGTCTATTTCTCTGCTGCTGTCTGCCCGAGCTGTCAAGCCAAGGGTTTGGTTTTCAGATCCCAGAATCCCTGAAGCTGCCTTATCAGAGAGAGGAGAAGCTGTCCTCTCTGAGGCCAGGATTTGAGAGAGGGAGAGATTCACAGAATGCAGTTACAAGTTAAAAGTCAAGCAGGCAACATGCTCTCTTGGGATCTAGGGGGGGAAAAAGACAAGACCCGAGACACCAGCCTTGGCAAACATGCAGGGAACTGCCAGCCATAGGACAGGAAAGCCACGTTACACAAGAGGTTGCAATTTACACCAATACTTTCCAAGCTGCCAGTTTAGAGCTGTGATTTCATAGCACATGAAGGGGAGTGTTAAGGCCTGCAAAATTAAGTACGCAAAACAGCGGTGGAGGAACTTATGCTTGCTGAGCGGGTTAACAATAGCAATACAAAATAAGTGTCTGAACTTTTTGCTGCATGCTACTTAAGGCATTGATGGGACTGCAAAACAAATAGTACAGTTCCAATAAGAGCCTAAATTCACCATCACGCAAATTAAAGTGACTCCTGAAAAAAACTGAAAGCATCAGGACACCTGCACTGTAATGTCAATACTGTAGCTATTGCCTCTGAACTATTCACCTCAGTATATGGAAGGAGTGCGTTCTAGTTCGCTTTCTATGTGGAGTGGAAGGCAACTAGTCCTCCCTTGCTCCACTCAAGCATGTGGGTGGGGTTCTGCCCTGTTCTTGCAGCGGGGGGGGGGGGGGGGGGAGGGAGATGACGCAAGAACGTTAGTGGCAACATACCCTGCAGAGCTGGGATGGCAGTCCCATCCCAATAGTGTCTAGAAAGGCAGTCTGGTTATACCATCAACAGGTGGTGTCTCATCTAGCACTTGCAGCCTAGAGTGCGGGAGTTTATAGGGTGTGTCTCCTACCATCACTCAAGTCTCCTTGAGCTTTGTGTGTGCTGTGATAAAAGCTTCACGCAGTGTTATTGCAGATGCGCTCAGAGCAGTTTCTCTGATTGCACTGCCAACGGAACTAGTCTGGGCTACATGCAGTGTAGAGACACTCCCTCCAAACAGAATTACAATTGTGAAAGGAGCAGAGGTTGGGCCAATCCCTTTGCAGGTGGGAGAGAGTGTGCCTCAGGCACAATTTGGGTCTATGTGGCTGCAGTTCCTTAGCGATTCAGCCATGTCGATCAGCTTCTAAACAACTTCATACAAGATGAATCAGAGCAAGTGCCTGGGAAAATGTGTGCTGCATGCTTTGAAAAGCACAGCATAGAAGAAGGCTGCTCAATGCAAAACCGTTAGGATTTCACATGGAATGCTGTCCACTTTCTGATTAAGTTATTTACATTAAAACATGTTGCTGTTTCATACTGAACACAGATGTAACAAGGTATAAACCCTTGAGATCTGTCTTAACCTACATGCTAAGAGGACACCTGCGATGAAACTGACTACTTTCCTACCACCACCACAACAGGCTTCCCAACACAACACTTCAAAGAAGGGGTTTGGAAAAATAAATGGCCAATTTATTTTAATAGTTTAGCTCATACCTACATAACATTCATTTCTACTATCTGTTATATGATCTGTTGAGTCTGGAAAATGGTCACTTATACCCACTTCCCTCTCTGCTGAAAGATGCAAAAACATAGATTTTTTTTTAAAAGCACACTATGTATATTTCTAGCTTGTCCAGGAACATCTGTCAGGATATTCTGAACGTCTAATCTGATGTAAGTATGCTTTACGCTGCTCCACACTCACAGTTCAGGCAATATACAGCTTCACACATGAAAGTTAGTCTCCAATATAGGGTTAACATTGCCAGCAGGATCACAAATGAAGTAATGTATTTGGATACGGCCTGCTTGCTGTGCAGGCTCTGTGCAGCAGTAGATATTGACAGGGCTTGCTACAATTATATGAAAATATTACTAGCATCCTAAAAGGGAAAGGTTTTTTGTATGGTAAGTTATCTTCTAGCCCTCTGGGGCACCTGGCATTGCCCACTGTCAGATGACAGGACAATGGGCTAGATGGACCTTTGGTCTGACCCAGTAAGGCCACTCTTATGTTCTTAGATGGCCAATAGGAAACATAGCTTCCCATGATTTCAAAGGGAGGTTTTGGAATCCCCATCAATGGAGGGTTATAAGAACAGGTTAGACAAACACCTGTCAGGGATGGTCTAGCTTTACTTGGTCCTCCCTTAGCGCAGCAGCTCAACTAAAGGATCACTTGAGGTCTCTTCCAACCCTACACTTCTATGACACAGAATACACCCAGTTCATTCTGTGTGGCACTCATGCACGTTCAAGGAATCCAAGCCTGAACAAGGAGGAGGGGGTCGGACAGAGCATGAGAGGATTTAAGGGCAGCTGCCCTGAAGTTTTAAGCTGCCTGTACATAGCGGTTCTGTCTAAACCAAGCTTACACTACAAGGAGTAGAAACTATTTTCCTGTGTGCCTGATTTTCAGAGCCTAATGCTCTTGAAGTCCAAATGAGAGCTTTTAACCTGGCAGAGGACTGTCACTGTGAATTTTGCTTAGTATTCAGAATTTCTACCCATTTTCAGAAGGTGCCCCAAGACTTCTCACCATATGAGAAACACCTCAAGTGTTCAAAACCCAACTTTGAAATTATCTTCCTAACATTTCAGCTGGTAGACCCTCAACAGCCATTTTCCACAGTAGCCCTATAAACTTAATACCAACATTCAGGAAATGTCGTTCTGATGCTAGGAAGTTGTTACCTTAGAGTAGTAAAATGTGCTATGCAAGTTGGAAGAGTGACCACTACTACACAAAGCATCATCCAGGTATTTTCTGGATTCATCTGGAGGAAAACTGTACTCATTTTGAAGAAAAATTATGGTTTAAGTGAAATGAATTCCTAAGTTTACTAATGTAGGATGACAAAACTATGTGTAGATCACTAATGGCCCCTCTTTACAGGAGAGCACTGGCAAAACATGCAGCATGTTTCTCATACTTTTGAGTAACAAGTTCTTCCCAACTCTGCCTGCATTCTCCCACATGGGGACACACAAAACTGTTAGGACTTGAAGTAACAAGGTAAAGGATGACAGAATTCAGCCATGAAATTAAAGGTGCATCAGGACTTTTCTAGATTAAGAGTGTGTGGCAGTCACCGTTGCAACTGGAAGTCTTGGCCAAGATGTAACAGCTTTCGGAGGTACAGGGATGGAACGTTGTCCTTCCTAAGGCTAGAACTTGAGATATTAGATGGAGCTGGTATATTCTAATGCAGTGGTGCTCAACCCACGGCCCCCGGGCCACATGCGGCCCAATTAGCACACAACTGCAGCCCCGCAGTGTGCTAAAATAAACTGGGTCTTGGCTGCCTGGCCCTGCGTGGCGGGGTCTGGGTCCTGGCTGCCCAGGCCCAGGGGTTTGTTCTTGGCCCCACTCTGAGGGGTCTCTGGGCAGGGAGCGCTGGGCTTAGGGGTCTGGGGCAGCCCACAACTGTAAATCTGTTGAGAACCATTGCATTAGAACAATGGTTTTTAACCTTTTTTCATTTGCGGACCACTAAAAAATTTCAAGTGGAGGTATGGACCCCTTTGGAAATCTTAGGCACAGTCCATGGACCCTCAGGGGGTCTGCTGACCACAGGCTGAAAGTCACTGTTCTAATGGATCTATAAAGGTTCATTTCATCAAAAGACAGACAAGGCTCTACAATTAAAAGGTTCATCTGAAACACAGGCCTCCTATATGTGATTGACTTGTATTCTCCAAATCAGAGTATGCATAAAGAAAGACACTAGAATCACACTACAAAACCCATATTAAAGTCAGGCAACTTGGAGAGAGTGATCTTTTAGTTTCTAGGGGAAAACACTCAGATGTTTCTTATGGCTTGAGGGATAAGAGACTGAAGGAAAAAATATTCATAGAGTAAGGCCAGAAGGGAACATTAGATCATCAAGTCTGACCTCTTGTGTATCACAGGCCAGAGAATTTCATCCAGTTTGCACTGAGCTCAAATGAGGCTCTGTCCCTGTTAACTGATGATGCATGAAGGTGGCATGAAAAGCTGCCTTTTAAAAAACTGTTTCCTTTTGCTTTTTTATTTCAAAATGGAGGATCAAGACATTTCTACCCAACTTCTCTATGGAAATATGAAAAATTGTTAGTATCTGTTTAAACTGCAATGGCAAGCACACACTTAGGGAATACTGATCTGATATGCAACTCCTCTGTTATAGCCATAGGACTGCCAAACTGGACGAGATCTGGGTCCCATCTAGATCAGTATCCAATCTCCAAGGGTCCAGATGCTTCAGAGGAAGATGCAAGAATCCCACAACAGGTTTCCTCATTTATAAAGTCGAAAAACAGGTCTAAGGTACTCAATTGCCCTCTCATCTCTTTAATATGAGCACTTCACAATCGTGAATATATTTATCTTCGCACCCCTTTGTGAGGTAGGGGAAATGTTCTTATCTTCATTGTACAGAGGGGAAATTGAAGCCTAGAGAGACTAAGTGTATGTCTACACTAGAAACACTACAGAGGGCACAGCTAAAACACTGTAGTGCAAACACTTAACTACAGTGATAGAAGGTCTTCCTCCACCTAGCACTGTTGACACTGGGGCTTAGGTCAGATTAACTAAGTGTCTCAGGGTTGTGATTTTTTCACATCCCTGAGCGAGGTAGCTAGGTCAGCCTAGCTTTCTAATGTAGACTAGACCTAAGTGACTTGCTCATGGTCACACAGGAAGTCTGTGGCAGAGCAGGAAATTAAATGTGGGTTTCCTGAGTCCCAGGCAAACTCCCTGACCTGACCACCCTTCCTCTTCAGGTTCAAAGCCATTTTAAGAAATCCTACAAAAGCTACCCTTAGAATGGGAGATATCTGTAGGAGCCTTGCTCAACTTACAGGTCAAATCAACTTGCTATGCACTCTTCCACAGGATAGAATTCAGTGTTGAGGTCATTTCTCTTTCAGATTTGAGAGTTAGCTTATATTTGATTCTCCGTCCGAAGTGTTCTGCATCTTGCTGTCTATACCACTTGCTTAGTTGGTTTGCATAAATTCATAAGTAAAATTTGCTACTTCAAAGTCTAATGGTATGTTAGCTGATGGAAAAACATGAATTTACATCGGAGATCTGTAGCAAGCTAATTAAGTGGTGTAGCAACCACTACATACTTATTACTTTAATAGGGTAATAGACACTTGATTCCGAACCTTTAACAGCATGTGCATACACACAAACACGCACGCACCCCCTAAGTGATTAGCTTGAAAAAAATATTCAGGCTTTTTTTGCCACTGAACTAATGTGTGTTATTTCTAATCCAATCACATACAACAGACATGAAGATTGAAGCTAAAAACGTGCAAAGCAGTATCAGCACCTGACAGCCACAGCACCAAGATAGGAAGTTAGCCAGCAGACACTTTGCAGTCAAGCCAGGTTGCAAAGGACTTTAGTAACGGGGACAGAATAGAAAGAAAAATGTTTTTTAAAAGGCTGTAACCGGCTAACAACTTTGTTCCCACCGCTTGCCCCAAAGTTCTTCAGTATTGCAACTTCCTATTCCAGATGCCTGGAGTGTACTGTGTCAGCTGGGTGAATTGGTTAGACAGCCAAATAAAGAATGTGTTTCTGATACTGCATAGCAGGCTTTACCTTAGATTATCCTATTCATGTAAGTCGGGAATCAGCTCTTTTCCTTAGCCCTTTTTGAAGGAGGGTCAGCTTTGAAGTTTCTTAACCTTCTGGTCAGCTAAGGCATGACAATCTTTCATTCTACCCTGGAGTTCTGGCTGTCCCTTATATGTGGGGATCACAATTTATTCAAGTTCAACTGTGAAATCAGGGTTAAACTAGTAACTCTGGTGGCTCCAATAGACCCAACCTTTTGTTTATCAAGTTAAATGAACAGCACCTCCAACGACAGGCTGATACAAGCGCTAAGCTGATGCACTCATATCTTGTCTGAATACTTCTGGTGTTTCCAGCACACGAAGTTTCCTAAATTTCAAAAGGTCTGTGCTGAAAAATTAGAATTGGTGGATGCAAGTTAAATCCATATAAGAACACTCCTAGATTACAGACTCTTTTGCTCCATTTGGTTTTTAAGAAATTGTACTGCTAAGGGATTGGATCTAGTTGAATTTGCCTATAACTATCATAGGTCTTGTCTTTACGGAAAACTTGTACCATTTTAACTATGCCGGGATAGTTAGAGCATTAAAACATCCCCTCCTCCCCCCACAAGTGCAGAGGCATTTATATCAGTATAAAGGTGCTTCCTGATAGTATACCTATTTCTATTTAGGAAGGGACATAAATTTTACTGGTATAAGACAGTTATACTAGTAAAAGGATGCATCATATACCAGGGGTTGTACTGGTATAACTGTGTCAGTTAACATCACAGCCTCTAAACAAAGTAATTATACTGGCACAAAATCTGTGTGTAGACCAAGACTTTGGTTTAGTGAACGGCTTTGTTCCTGAAGAGCAGTGGTTTTCAAACTTTTTTTCTGGCGACCCAGTTGAAGAAAATTGTTGATGCCCACAACCCAATGCAGCTGGGGATGAGGGGTTTGGGGTATGGGAGGGGGCTCTGGGCTTGGGGTGCAGGCTATAGGGTGCAGGAGGGGATTCTGGGCTGGGGCAGGGGGGTGGGGGTCAGGGCTCTGGGCTGAGCCAGGGATGAGGGGTTTTGGGTGCAGGAGGGGGCTCCGGGTTTGGAGGGGGACTCAAGGCTGAGCCAGGAGGTTGGGGTGCAGGAGGGGGTCAGGGCTCTGGGCCACGGATGAGGGCTTTGGGGTGCAGGAGGGGGCTCTGGATTGGGGGGGCTCAGGGCTGGGGTAGGAGGATCAGGGCATGCAAATGGGGTGTGGTCTTACCTGCGGCGGCTCCCAGTCAGCGGTGCACCAGGGGTGCTAAGGCAGGCACCCCGGAAGCGGCCAGCAGCAGGTCTGGCTCCTAGGCAGAGGTGTGCAAGCGGCTCCACATGGCTCTTGCCCGCAGGCAACACCCACCTCCTCCCAGCTCCCATTGGTCGGAAACCAGCCAATGGGAGTGCGGAGCTAGTGCTTGGAACTGGACCAACAGCTGGCTGCTTCCTTAGCTGGGCAGCACCGCCAACAGGATTTTTAACGGCCTGCTCAGTGGTGCTGACCAGAACCGCTGTGACCCAGTGCCTTACATTCTGCGATTCAGTACTGGGTGGCGACCCAGAGTTTGAAAACCACTGCTGTAGAGAATGGAAACTTAAGTCATTTCCGACCTCAAGCAGTTTTCGTAGCTTAAGTTCCTCCTTATACTAACAAACTATGGGCCAATAGTTTATCTCCCCATCCCAGGTTAGAAAAAGGTGGCATATTAAGGTATCTGTTGTCTAGTCATTTCTATTCTGTCAGCTGCTGCACTTTAGCATCCTATTAAGTATATGGTTCAGAAAGTATATTTGGTTGCTTCACATGTATAGGATGGTATCATTTGCATTCATGACAAGACATGGGATGAGATATGAAATGGTGAGAGGACACAGCATTCCCCACTCCTACCACTGCCTGAACTATACCGGTGTCAATTTCCTCCAGGGAATCCACAGCATAAGCTAAAGCACTGATGCATTTGCATTACTGTACTTACTGTTAGATGCATCACTATACGGTGGGTCAGAATTTCATACCAACAGCAGGCTACTGTAGCTACCAGAGAAGACATAGGGAGAGGCTTTGCTAGTCTCTCTCCTCAGCTGTTAGGTCAATGCCACTAAGGCACTGCATATACTAGTAGCCAAGATGTTTTGCCAATACCAGTTCTGGTGGGGCCCACTGTTAGCAACCAATTTAATCAACAGGTCACAATTCCCAGCTTTTAGAAACATAATCCTACCCAAGCCTAAGCAGAATTATTCAGAGGAACAATCACTTATTTTTAACTCTGAGCTGAAGGGATTTTACTGGGATTTTCTAAACAGGTTCTCCACTGACCAGGTTCCCAGCACAACATACACCTTTCACTAATCAGACAGAACCTATCATCTTTGTAAAATGCTTTCTGGTAGATATCATCCCCATTCCACAGACTAGCAAATAAGGAGGGGAAGTGACTTGCCCAAGGCCCATATGGCAAGTCAATATCAAAGCTAGGGGTAGAACCCATGAGGCTCAGTCCAAGTTGCCCTCTCTAACTACTAGACTACTACTTCTCAAACTGGGGGTTGGGACCCCTCAGGGGGTTGTGAGGTTATTACATGGGGGTCGCAAGCTGTCAGCCTCCACCCCAAAGCCTACTTTGCCTGCAGCATTTATAATGGTGTTAAAGACATAAAAATGTGTTTTTAATTTATAAGGGGGGGAGGGGTCGCACTCAGAGGCTTGCTATGTGAAAGGGGTCACTAGGATAAAAGTTTGAGAACCAGCGTACATGCTGCCTCCCCTCAAAATAATGAAGGGCTTATAGCAGGACAAATAAAGCACAGTGTTCCCCTCCAACTTTCTCTGCATTCCTTGCAGGACTGCGCCCAAGAAATGCGCAGACTACAGTGCCAATTCTCTATCAGCAGCAGGATGAAAAGAAAAGCCACAACATAGTATGGGCAGCCAGTCCTACATGTGAGCCGACTGCCTCCCTGGATTATGGTACTAATCCACAAAGAATTCAGCAAAAGACAAGACTATCAGTAGTTTCCCAGGAGTTTTCCACACGAACAGCAGCAAACCTGTCCTGTTCTCCCAAACCTCTATTTCTTCAGGGTCGTTATGTACATTAGGAAATCCTGCACATGCTCCTTGGCTCACAGCTATAGATCCCTTTTGCCAATTTGCTGTTGATAGCATTAGCTAACTGCTGCATGAGGAGGGAAGAGCAGGTCTTTATCTTTCTTACACGAAGAAGAACATATTATGCACTAGCAACCAGGCCATAAGAGAGTAGCTTGGCTGCACCAGATCATTAGCCAACAACTGCTGAGTGGTTCACATGGTGAACTGTTTTGAAGCTACTTATAGATTTTTAAGGGATAATTCTGGACAAGAGAAAGCCTTATGCCCCAGTTACAGCCTTTCTCAACATTTTTCTTTTATTAGCGTACAAGAAAATGACAGACTTGCCTTGTGAAGTCGTAAAGAGAGAGACAGGCTGAGAGGAAGAAACAAAGGAATCTGAAAGAAAATATACAGGATGAGAATTTGACAGTTATACACACTGCTTTGCAGTGAACCTCAACAGGTGCAGAAATGCCACTGTGGGAGAAGAGTTTCTTAATCCATTCACTCACCTTTCTGCAACAGCTCATTTACTTTTTTTTTATTATTATTATTAAATGAAGCAACTATGAATATTAAGCCAAGCAGTCAGTTTCACCCCATCTGCTTAGAAAGGATACGTCTCCATAATATACTGTTCCATTGTTACTTTATGAGGGAAACAGGGGACAGTCAGTGCTTGTGTGAATTCATTAGGTTTTTGTTAGGGTTTTGCAAGTGTCTTCAGTACTATGTGCACATCTTCTGAAGTGGTGGTAACTGCATCAGCTACACCCATCTAATAAATGGGTTTTCAGTGCTGCCACAATAGACTCTTAATGCAAGTGACACCAATGCAAAAAAGCTTGAACACATGTTAGTATATGTGGGGTTACTGAAAGATGCTTCCCTTGTTAAAAGTTTGATTCCCACTTGTCTTAGCTGTAAACTACACATCTCCCCAAACCCACTACAAAACAAGTTTACTCGAATGAAGGCTGCATGGGAAGGGTACCATAGATCCATTCTAAACATCCAACTTCAAAGACAGAATCACCTCTGGCAACTACATAGTCCACTTTCTTTAAATATGGTTTTCTATTCTCATAGCATCTCCTAACAGGGATCTAAAACAGCCTTCATTAAAATCAGACACACATTATACAAAGAAAAAATACATTTTAATTCTGTGCTTCCTAAAAAAGAAATACTGAAGTTCTATTACTTCATTTAACGTGTGCACTTTATCTCCAAACCAAAACCCCACCATTACACCACTGTCCCATAATGCACCAGTTCTTATCTTAAGAGATATCCAAAAAGACTGTCTAGAAACAAGGGGATTTATTTTTATTTCCACCTGCAACAGCAGAAAGGAAGTTGTTGGACTCTAGTCTAAGAAAGACAGCCAAACCTGTGGAATTTTTGTCTCTCACATGGATGTGAAAATATGGCCTTTAGAATTTAAACTGATTTTACCATATAAAGGATGAGTTCATCAGTCTCTGCATATGAAATTTCAAAAGCTTATTCTTCACATTTGAAGTACATGGTATACCATGTACTGGACGCAGCATGGTCTAGTGGACTGAGCATGGGACCAGGAACCAACTATACTTGTTATGATCAACTTCCTGTGTGACCTCAAGCAAATGCCACCGCCTCCATTTCCCACCTCTAAAGCTTTAATCTTGAGGTCCAATAAAAAGCAGTAGCACAGAAGAGAATAGAACCCTGGAGTCCTTACTCCCAGTCTCTTGCTTGAAGCACTAGACTGTGTTCCCTCTTTGTTGGTTTTTTGTTTGTTTGTTCAGAACCAGTCTATCCAACTCTTCAGATAGCTGCAGGTGACTCATTTACCTTCCGCTATAATCCTGTGGAAACAGAAGGACAGCAAGTTCTGGAACTTCAGAAACAAAGTTGCAAACGTTTTGCCAAGAATTCCACTGGGTCTACACAATGGGAAGAGAGTCTACCAGTCTAACTTGACAGCCGTCTCACTTTCCCCCCTCAAAAGCCCCCTTCTTAACAGCAGATTTTAACATAAGAACTATTTATTTCTGCTTTGCATAAACAAAAATGGCTGTTTATAGTTGTTCATCAGTCATGATTGGGATGAGAAGTCTGCACAGGGTCTCCTATTGACAAAAACATATTGTGTGGCTTCAGATTGCATTCTTCAGTCTTAGGTCTGTGTAGCTGAACAGAGATCCAATGGAGGAATTATGAAGATTCTTTTACCCTCAAACCCCGTGCTTGTATTCATTATGCTTTTCAAACCCCAGATGCTCTACCAATGAGGCTATTTAATGTCTTTACCCATAGGAACAGCCTTCAAGTAAACATTTATTTTGATTTCTCAGACTTTGTAAGAAGCTTACAAAGAGTTCTCAGAAACCAATTGCAAGCCTGACATTTTTCATGCTTTGAAACTCAGCTTGTTTTACGACAGACCCTGAATCTCAGACAAAAATAAAAAAAAAACAGTACGGCTAATAGCTATAGGATTTTGTAGTTTCAATGGACTGCAAATATTTTCTACCTGGCTGTATCACCTCTCAAAATGCCAGAAAGCACCCCAAAACAAAACAATTAGCCCCGTCCAGAAGAGATATACCTTAGTATATTGATCCCTGAACAAGCCCTTTACTAAGGCCTAGGATTTTCAAAAGTCACTAGCGATTGTGGGCATCCCACTTTTTGGTTAACCAGTTTGCCACACTTTAAATGGGCCTCATTCAGTAAAGGAGGAGCACCTGCCCACTTCAGACCAAGATACTTTAATGGTATCTTAAGGTGGGCACCCAAGAAAAGTTGAGTCACTCAAAACCACTGGTTACCTGTGAAAGCGTTGGCCTAGTGCTTCTTCTACTTATTTCCTTGTTACACCCTCCTGCCCTTTTATATCAGGAGTAACCAACAGGTTTTAACAAGAGATGCTCCAGTGAATTGAGGCTTCCTCTACTCCACTAGAAAGCCTGGAGCTGTAGTGTCTCAGTGTTTTTAGTCTGAGTGAAGGCTTTAGGTGCAAGCCTAACAACTATTAAATGCTGTCTAGGAAGATAAAGCTCAACTAAGTGACATCTGCTCCCTTCTAATGATGGGCTGGAGAATGGTTTGTGCTGTGGTCAAAGCTTCTCATTTTGGAGCTGTGACTGGGTGGAAAGGAACACGTGAGCTCTCTTCAGCAGGACACCTGCGAAGACAGTCTAGCCAAATGGATTATGTATGGAAGCTATAAGGGCAGGCTACCAGCATGGTGATAAATCTAGTTTAGAGAGCACATAATGCTGGGAGCTACACTCACATTCAGACAGATTAAGTGACCCATGGACCATGTGTTCTATTGGTATTATGAGAGGCCTGTAGATTTAGACCCAGTGCTTTAACACTGGAGATACAGCAATATTCTTACAATACATGAAGAAATATCTAACAGGTGGAGCATAGCAAATTAACCACAACTGGTATGGTTATACTAAGACTTAGCAGGATCTAGTAAAATAAAACACTCTCGTGTGCCAGGAGACCCACACTCTCACCCTGTTTCTCAGCACTTGTTATATGACATCAGAGCACATCACACACTACATGACTCAATACTCTTATCTATAGTACTTAACACAACTTATTGTAAAGTGCTTTCAGATTTTTGGATATAAGGTGCTGAGTGCTAAGCATTACTGTTGGTACAGTTCTGGGTCCCCAGTGGTCAGATGCTGCCTTTTATCTAACGGGAATGGATTATGTTATAGATATACAAGTGTTTATTGTATGAACACAGTACGGCACAGTATAACTAAGCAG
Organism: Lepidochelys kempii; assembly: GCF_965140285.1. Lineage (NCBI taxonomy): Eukaryota > Metazoa > Chordata > Testudines > Cheloniidae > Lepidochelys > Lepidochelys kempii. The sequence continues at coordinate 31,571,003 of NC_136386.1, forward strand.
CGTGATCATTATTTACCTAGTCAAAAATGGTGCTACCGTTTTCCATCAAGAACCTGTGATATGTATGTCATCTTTCAGCCTCTCTAAACCAAAGTCAAAGATCTTACTTTCTGGTTTGAAAGACAATTTGCTCTTCTTATTAACTCTGGAATTACTTTATTGCTCTGCGTGTATTACTACTACTTCTGTTCTCCTCCATCATCAAGCCCGTAATTTTTACGTGGACACTGATAAGCCTGTGACCTTATCTGCTACCAAACCAATTACTTTAAAACTCCCAGCTAGGCAACAGCCTGTTGGATTCTGTAAGCAGAGGGGCAACTTATCTCTTAGATAAAGCCATTTTGGCTAGCTGAGTTGGAAAGGACTTCTGATTCATAACATGCAGCTTCGAATTGTCACATCAGATGGGTTTTATTATTTAAAAGTAAGTTACATTCTTTAGCTTCAGAACTTCATTCGTCAGACACACAGCCACTGGTATTTTCGGTGTTTCGAGATTCAATTTTTCATTAGAAATTAGTGCTGGTTTCACAGCCTGGAGACAGATGTCCTCCATATTTATCATACAGCAAGCACAGCACAGAATGCTTCTCCAGCACTGTCCAACCCTCTCCAAAAAGACTATCCTATCACTGACCTGCCAGCTGAGATGAGGAGACCATCTGCAGAGATTGAAGGGGGCAGCTGTACCCTTCTGGGAAGTTTCAAAGTTAGCCTTTGTTAACTAGTAAAGAATGTCTTAGCTAGTCCTCCCTTGAATTAATCATTGATCAGGGAGCTGCCAGTTATGGTGGTAACCAATCACCAGCACACTGCCCATACCAGCACTCCCCCATTAATGCAGACATGGAGTTGGAATTCTGTCTGGCATTTCTTTGGTGCCGAATACAATGTACACCCAAAACAAGAAGGCAGTCTGGCAACTTTGCCCTTCTGTGCTATGGGAGAGAAATTAGGATGTCTTACACAAGATGGAGCATCAGAATAGCAGACATGCCTGCTGACAGCTTGGCCGCTAACCTCACATTTGTGAGGCATGTGATTAAATAAAGTTATTGTTAAACTTGATCTGAGCTATGTTAGAAGTTCAATTTCAGGTCATGGAATGGTTATTTGACACAACTGCATATGCACCATTGTGTCACATCAGTCACTGAAATAATGGATAAAAATAATTCAAAGCAAGCATATTATTTTTATGAAGAGCTACAAAGCAGTAATAATAACTATGAATGAGAGGGGATTCATGAATGAGAGGGGAGAGAGATTTGACACTAATTCCACATATTGATGCTCCGCAATGTTCAAATAGCAAGAAAGAAGTGGAAGAGGAATATGAACAGCAGCTACACCTCTGAAGCCTTTCATTTAGTTGCAGTCAACCCCCTCCAGCTATTTAAAAGAAAGTTTTCTAGGGCTCAGAGAAGCTTTCAAGGATACAGAATGCTTGTTACTCATCCAAGAGACTAGCTTCTGAATCTCATCTAAAGGGCATTTTAACAGAAGAATAATGCTTAAGAAACTACTCCACCATCCTCATACAAATTCAGATACAGTTGAATAGGCTTTTCAGGCACCTCTTACACCTTTTTTTTACTTTATGTTTCTATTAAATCAAGTGGAGATTTCTACTCCAACTGCCTATGTAATGTCCAGTCATGGATGTAGCAATTTTATCAACCTTAACTAGCTCTCGGAATCAACCAACAACATTCAGGGGGGGTCTCCTGGCCTGCAGATTCCTCCACCACCATTTCTTTGTGCCCACCTATTTGTATAAAGCCTTGAAATCAGGTTTTATCCATGAATCTGTAGTGTTTGATAACAACAGACTGTGTGGTATAAGCTTCAAAAATACTATGCTTGTTAGACCAAAAGGTTTTTCAACCTTAACCATGGAGCCTTGATCACTTTTGTTGTAAGCCATCCCTGTGATTTTCCATTAATTAAGGGCTTGTTTTTGTTGCTAGGACAAATGCAGATCTCCCGTCAACAGCAGTTGTGAAAGAGCGGCTACTGAATGTGGCACTAAGTACCAGTGCTTGGATGAAGTGTTTCCATGCCTTTGCCTTTACCACTTAGTGGAACCATGGTGTATGGTACCAGCAGAGTTTTCTTACAGCAGCATTGCCATAATTAAGGGTTTCAGTGTTTCTTAATATCTGGCCTCTCATGCACCTCCCATTGGAGAATATTGAACAGGATTGACTTGTTTTGCCAACCAAAGTCAGAACCACCAATAGTGTCCTCCTTCTCCCTGACAGAGTTTTAAGGACAGCCTGGATCATTATAACCGCTCACTTCGAGATCAGGGACTGGATGGGGCTCTCTTCAGATCCTCTTTACACCACTTCATGAACATCCAAAGGGAACACTAAGCAAAGCACTCCTGCCTATCCTCCCAAGAAATCAGAAGTTAAATCTAGACCTTCCATACAGCACCAATACTACCATGCCACCTGGATTTAACGCTAAACAATAAAGTTCAAGACTTCTGTCATCCTCTTCAATATTGTGTAGTGTCTTAGAGCCACAAAGCCTCAACCATTCCTACCTTACAAAGGTCATCTGTAAAAGAGTAAACAATGAAAAGTTACTTCCGTTCACAAATGAAGTAGTGAGTCCATTCTTAAACAATCACGTGTGTTTTCATCTTCTCATTTCAGATACTCTATCCACTTACCCTTCCATCTAGCTTCATATCACTACGATTTCCACTTCTTTAAGCCAATTTGTTGGCTTAAGGACAGTTTCAAATTTTTCACATTACTCTGAGCAGGCTGATTCCCAGCCCACACCATGAAAACATCCAGGAGTAAAGCCCAGATGCTTTCTCCTTAAGAGGATCACACATCATTTTGATTTTTCTAGCTGTAGAACAGGACTGATTTGTGAGACTGTCTGGTAACAGTGCAGTCTCATAGGGACAGCGGATGTGTTTTTCCCATTGTTTAGAAGAAAATGAAGGTTCAGGAGCAACACAATAAGCCTGCAACCAGCACTTACTGCTGCAGACTGCATTCAGGAGCACCTGCATTCAGGAGCACAAATGCTCCTACAGTGGTCCTGCATTGGCAATATTGCAATCACAATATCACTGTAGGTTTCAGAGTAGCAGCCACGTTAGTCTGCATTCGCAAAAAGAAAAGGAGGACTTGTGGCACCTTAGGGACTAACCAATTTACCTGAGCATAAGCTTTCGTGAGCTACAGCTCACTTCATCGGATGCAACATGTCTATTCAAGACACTGCCAGGCTCTGAAACACTTCAGTGATGCAACAAGTAGTAATGCCAACTACTAGCTATGTAGGTTTCTTTCCAAACAATGCCCAGGACAGCACCCTGATGATACAAGCAGCCCTGCAGCTGGTTTGGTATGATAAAGAAAGCAAAAAAGGCCTGCCTTCTTCTTCTGTCAACTCTTCCATAATTAAGTACAGTAACAGAGTGAAAAGTTGCTGAGAAGTCTATGGTCAAAGTTTGCATATTTTTCAATCTCAGGATTGTTTTCCCACATTCTCCCCTAGCAAATCTGACCACTGGAGAAAATAAACTATTATTATTTGCAGTAAAATATCATGGGGGAAATTGAGACACAGCAAGGGAAAGTGTCTTGTTATAGTAACTCCGTGACAGAGCTCACAAACGATTTTTTACACCCAAGTTTCTGCGCTAGTGACTAGACAAACCTCAATCTCCCTGCCTTCTAAGACCCAGAGAATTATAAAGCTGATTCCCTAACGGCAAAAAGTAAAGTATCTATAAACAGGGCCAATGATTTGCCTTAATTTGGTTATGATTTGTATTCCAGTAGTGGAGAGGTTCCAGATGAGCTCAGGGTCCCATGTATAGTGCTAAGTATAAAAAAAAAATCTTTGCCCCAGAAAGCCTCAACTGGATAGACAAAATGTGAGGGAAAACTGAGGCACGGAATGGAAGGTACTTTGCTCAGAGTCAGAGCAGGTCACTGGCAGAGCTGGGAATAAAACCCAGGATTCCCAAGTCCCAGTTCAATGCCCTCATCATTAGACTACATCACTTCCATATAGCTCTCAACAGAAACCCTATGTATTAGGATTTCTCTGGAACATTGAATGTTCTCTGATATCTTCTTCAGGCTATGGGGGGGAAAAGTGGGGAGGGAAAGAAACGTGGCCAAGGGTAACAATTTTTAGAGTGAACAATACTGCATCTTGAAATGAAATGCTAAACACGTGGGCAGGGTAGCGTGGTAATCATGCCGCATCATTTAAAATAGTGTATTAAAGTTATCTTACAGGCTGAATGACAGGGATAAGGCAAGGCCAGAAAGTACAAGGCATTTTGCTGGGTTATAGTGGTAACTATAAGAGTGCTTAAAAAAATTGTTTTCAGTGTAAGACAACCCTGATGACATAAGGTGCATCTGAGTGGTTTGTAACCAGTAATAAAATCTTAATTAACTTCTTTGCTATGGTTTAAGTCAGCAGAAGTCTATACATCTAAGGAGTTACTGTATAATATTAATAGTGTTATTCTCTCTTACTAAGCATGCAGAAAATCTGATTTTTTCAGAAGTGCTAAGGACCAACAACTCTCATTGACTCCAACTGGATTTATAACGGTGCAGCATCTCTGAAACTCAGGCACAAGTCATTATGCAGAAACAGTTCCCTATACAAACAGATGATTTTAAATCTACAGAAACGTTGCCGTTTCAAATGAAGGCGATAGTCCACGTATTGGACTAACATCACACAGATTTTTTTATTTGCACTGGGATTTGAAAAAAACCCGCAATGCAAACAACATCTAGAACAAAAACAAAAATCCAGATAAGATATACAAATTACTGTAATAAACATTTGGTTTTGTGAATGGAAAAAAAAAGCCAGGTAGATTTAACCAACACTTTTAAAAATGCATCTGGTAGACTACCTGTGCTTTTAGTATAGATACATTAACAAGCATTGAATTAGCTTAATCCCTTGGGTACAGATGGGTAAGCTGAACTGAAGCGAGGGCAAGTGCTTTGCCCAAGGTCACAAAGCAAGTTACACCCAGGATAAGAACCCAGGATTTCTGACACCCACCCCATCCCATGTTCTAACCACTAGACAACACTGCCTCTCCAACAGCAGAAGACATGGATGTTGCATGCAAGTTGTACCAAAATGATGTGGCATATCATCCTGCATATGTTTTCATCTGAGTTTAAGGGAGAGACTGTGCATATTTAATCTTCTTGGGTGACAGAGTCCACATCTGATTCTAGAAGTAACATGACCCTGAAGCCATTCTGCCTCCTGATTACAACTTGTCTGTTAAACCATGATGCCAATGGCCATCAAGATGGCTCAACATTTATAGAGCACTAGCTTATCTGGAGGATTTGAGAACAAAGGTTTGTGAACCACCTCAGCTATCCTAGGAATCAAACTATTGTGGTGAATCAGAGAATAAATAGCCCTCAAATACTGGGTGAAAGGGCTGCATTTCAGAACAGACAGGGTGACGGATTAACCTATAACCATGAAATCAAAGCACTGAACTGCTGAGTAATAACCTCCCTTTGCACCCCAGCTCAGGCTCCAAGTAAAACATCTGGGAGGAAGGGGTGGAAAAGCAGAATGACGCAAAGTACCAGAAAGGCATATATTCAGACTTCAGCCCCACAGCATGGGAGTATAAAGCATGCTGCCTCATACTGCTTCACTTGCCCTTAACCCTATAGATCTGCCCTGCTCACAAGTAGGAAAGTCATTTAATCTCCTTTGAGATTAGATTTGCTTGGCATTTCAATAGGGTGTTGGGGCTTTATGAGGAAAGGTGGAAGCTGCTATATACAGACAGTAAGATGAGCAGTGTCTACAGCCACCCTGGAAAACCAGCTTTTCGACCAAATGAAATGAATTCTATTTAGTGAGAAAAACATACCAGGCTGGTATATTCTTACACAGGAGACATGGAATATGGTAAGCAAGTTAAAAAGGAAGCCCTGTGCCATGAATTTTTAATGCTAATCAATCATTTTTTCTCTGGATGTGTGTGTCAAAAGATGAAATTGTGTCTATTATTGTTATGGCTGTTATAAGAGGCTCTGCCCCTTTAAGAGCTGACACCTGCTCAGTTTCTCCCTCCCTCCCCTCAGGGAGGCATCTGCACTGCAGATCTTTGCAAGGGAAGCTAGCTTGCCAGCTCCCAACACCGAGCCTGACAGGGATACAAAGGGAACTAAAGCACAGCCTCCTCCTCCTATTTTGGACAGCTCCCCCTAAATGAAGGGGGGATTTAACCACACACTGCTTTGTTTGATATGCTCTCCCTCCACCCCCACTCCATTTAATGAGCTGCAACATGACAAAAGGGAGCATTTTGCAATTGTTACCACCCCCTCAAAAACAGAGATCACTGTAAGTTTCCACCAGCTCCCCACCCCCTTCCACCTGCCCTGAGAAATGTCTGACTGAGAAAGGGATTTTTCTAGGAATTAATGTGTATTTCCCCACGTCCCTGGTATTAAACAATGCAGGAAGATGGGGTGTATGTATACATCTTGCATCATCAGCCATCCACCCCTTGCGGAGCAGTGGTCCAGCGGGTATTGTGCCCTCCTCTCCACCCTCCATGATTTTTAGACAATGCCTGCTGTTTTGGGGCACTCCAAAGGCAGAAGTGCGTTGCTCTGCAGAAGTGTCCTTTAGAGACAGAGATGGTAAGAGTCATCCCCAGTTTGGGACGTTCAGCAAGGTCTGGGTGGGGGTGAACACCACCAAAGACAAAGAGAATCTGCCCTATCCCCTCCCTTCAGTTCAGACACTGCTCCCTGACCCAGTCCCCGCATCCGGAGGAGTCACTGTCAGAATTAAACTACAAAGTGCAACACAGACATTCCGCAATCCCCACCACTCCAATCTGAGTCCTCTGCCTCGATCCCCTTCCACCCACCAAAACTCATCCTGCCCTAAAATCACACCCATAACCTTCCAAAATCCACACTATCCATTCAGCCCTAATCCAAACCCCACAATTCTCTCCCCACCATCCCCGAATGCTAAACCATGCCCTAACTCCCGCTATCACCCCAATCCACCCCACCGTAGTCTCAGCCCCCTGAAAAACAACCATGCCCCTAAACCCAGTCCCTCGAGCTTCTCCCAGCCTCCATCTTCCACCCTCAATTCAAGCCCCACACGCCAAAAATCTACCACTCTTGCACTTCAAAGTCTCTCACTAGCCCTCACTGACAGTAAACCTCAGCCCTACCCCCAAATCCTACAGCCCTGAACCAAAGCTTCCCCACGCCCCTCGCCTCGATCCATCCTCCTGCCTGAGTCCCCTTACCCCAAATCTCAGCCCCCTAAAATCTTACCGCCCGCTCACCCGCCAAACCCAAACTGCCCCCAGCCCCTAATGCCAGAGTCCCCTTCCTCCTCTCCCCACCTCGCACCTGGGCTGTTCCCGCCTCTACGCCCCCCCCCGCCACCCACGTTCCCCGCCCCGGCTGTCATCAGGCTGTTCCCCGCCGGCTCCTCGGGCTCTGCCCACCCAGCTACTTACCCGGCTGTGCCACCTCCCCCCTTCCCCAGCCTCTCCACAGGCTGTTCCCACCACTCGCCGCCGCCCCCTCCCCAGTCCCCCGGCTGTTCGCGCCCCAACCCGGCTGTTCCTTGACCCTCCCCCCGGGCTCTTACCGGCACAGGACTGGGAGCTGGTCCCCTTACAGTCGCGGCCGCCCGCGGGGATCGGGGTGGTACTCGGCTCAGAAGGGCCCCCTCCAGCGGAGGAGGAGATATACGGCGACTGGGTGGCGGGGTCGGCCATCTCCGCGACAGCAACGGGAGCCTCAGCGCACTAAGCGTCCGTCCCTCACGACGCGAAGATACGGACTGGACTGACACCGCGCAACGGACCTCAGTCCTCCTAGGACGGATTAGGAGGACTGCTCACTGCGCATGCCCCATTGGGGAGGGCTAAGAGGAAGGCGTACATTGCGCAAGCGCTTGTAGCTGGAGGCTGGACGGTTGGGCACCGGGCATGCGCCAGTGGAACAGAGTGGGCCTCGCAAGGCGCAGGCGCCAACGGACGCGAGGTATTCACTGCGCGGGTTGCGGCGCCTCCTGTGTTTTCGGGTTGGAAGCTGCTCACTACGCTGTGGGCAAGGGCGGAGTGCCTCACCCTTCTACGCATGCGTAATGGCTCTCTCAGCCTGAAACAAAACATATGCGCTCTGGGCACCAGAAAACCAGACTAGGGCGGGTGACGCCGCACTGAGGCCAGACAGGGGGGCGCATGCAACTCTGAATTGATTCTTTGGTTTGTGTTTAATGAGAAGGGAGAATTTTTCTTTATTTCCCTCCCCTCTTTCCCATAATTTCTCTCCTTTTCCCTTCTTCTTATTTCGTCCGTTCCCCCTTTTGTCACTTTCATTTTCTCTATTTTCCCATTCCCTCTTTTCTCTTTCAGTTTTCTTTTCACCCTCCCCTTCTCTCTCACATAAAAAAAGACATTTAAATACATTTCTTTTCAAACAGTCCCTCCCCAGAGCAGTGGGGCTGGGACTTAACACGCCACTGAGGTGCATGGGGTGGCTCCCCTCTGAGTGATTGTCACAGGCAGGCATGGCTGCGTTGGGCATACTCAGGATGGCTCAGGCTCTCTGCAGAGTTGACAGATGCCATAGCATTAGTTACAACTGGATCATCCTTTCAAACTTTTCTTCACAACCACTAGAAACTTCCTTTGTTTTATAAATGGAAACTGAGCTTTTGATGTAATCATATGACTCCAGAAGCTGCCATCCAAAAGTGCCAACAGCCCTGCATGACTGCACCAGCGCTGTGATCATTCCAGGATTGGGGCCTACATTAGCTGTGAGGATTGCTTGCTTCGGATCTGGCTGGAGCTATCTGCACTTTGCTGCTTATCAGTCTGGTTAAGATAATGTCTTTTGTTTCCTTATCACACTGATTTTACCTTTCCATTCTCTGGTTAAGGCATTGGGTCACCGCATGCCCCAAAGGACAGGCTATCAGTGCCCTTCAGGGCAAAGTGGGAGAGACTGCATTTCAGGTATTTGAATATGTGGCAGCCTTAACTTCATCCACTCTAGGTTCTGCTGATGCATCAGAAATTCCAAAAAGTTGCTGATGCATATTTGCTTTCAAACCTATTCCCAACAGGGCTGTTTCTCTTCCTGAGTGCCTACTGGAGGGAATCTTGGTTTCCACATAGAGAAATACCACATCATTCTGCTGCAGCATTACCTAAGAGATAGGATCAGAGAGGGAGTGGCTTCTAGTGCGTATAGGAACAACCCGGAGTCAGAAATTCTGAGTTCTATCTGCAGCTCTAGGAAGGGAATAGTGTCTAGTGGGCTAGAGCAAGTGGAAATAGGGAGTCAGGACTCCTGGGTTCTATTCTGAACTCTAGAAGGAGGAGGGTGTAATAAGACTTGTAGGCTCCTCAATCAGCTTCTTCTTCCTGCACTGTGTTTTGGGAACAGCAGTGTACCACGCTAGGGCATGGGTCCAGCATGGAGTATGAGGGAAGAGTGCCCCCTACTGAAGCACTCACTATGCAGCACAGTGCCCAGTAGTGCCTCACTGGGACACTGGAGTCAGCACTGACTCTGAAGGCTGCTGAGCAGCACAGATGCCACATGTAAAATTGCTGGGGAACAAATATTTTCACCAGAGAAACTTTTAGACATTTTGTAATAAATAAGTTAAAATCTTTAATTAAAGGCTGAAAGCAAAATTGTTGTTTTTTAGGACAAGAAAGTTTCATAAAAGTTGCACAAACATTTTCCATCCATTTCAAATTCACTGTCCTCTTGCAAAGAGCAGAATTGCCACCCTTTCCACCCAAACATGAGAAAAGATAGTCCAGTGGTGGGGACCTGAGCCTTCATCTTGAGAGATCCATCTTCAATTTCCCATTCTGCCACAGACTTGCTGTGTGACCCTGGGGAAGTTGCTTTGTCTGTGCCTCAGTTTCTTCATTTGTAAAATAGGAATAAATAGCACTACCTTACAGCGGGGGTTGTCCATTATAGAATACGAGGTGCTCAAATACTATGGTGATGGGGGCCAGATAAATACCTTAGATTATTATAATACCTAGCTCTTCTATAGCACTTTTCATCAGTAGATCTCAAAGTGTTTTACAAAGGTCAGTATCATTATCCCCATTTTACAGATGGGGAAATTGAGGCATATGAAAGTTACGTGCTTGGCTTGCTCAGGATTACTCACCAAAGCAGAGGCAAAGCTGGGAACAGAACCCAGGCTTCCTATTTCTTAGCTAGAGAGAAACATTCAGAAATCATGCACTGGGTCTTAAAAACATCAGTTTAAAAATCAGATGTTCTGATTATAAGACAGGGTTGCCTGCAATACTGGGGGACTGGACTCAATGTCCCAGGAGTGCTTCCTTGCAGTTCTGCATTCCCATGACAAGGCAGGACAGGGACATAATTTCCCTGTGCCATTGAGACATATGTTTAACCTACTAGTTTGGAGTGTTTTATGCATCCCCTCTATGCTCAATCTGCAGGAAATGTGGCTCTCTTACAGCTCTCGGGTGTCTTACACCCCCTACCCTGGCTTTCCATAGAATATAGCAAATTAAAGGTCTTGGGGCTTATCAAGGTGTTCCATGGCCTAGGCCCAGGGCATCTCAAGGTGCCTAAAGCTCCAGAACAAAGACTGTAGTTAACAACTTGGCCTTGTTAGCACAATGCTGCTATCAGCAATAAGGGTAAAACTTGTCTGTAAAGGGGCTGGAGCTTTCTCAGGGGCTGGTAAAAGGCTGTGGAATGGACTCCCCCAGGAACTAAGGGCCATTCCAAACCTCCCCACCTTCTGCTCCAAATGCCAGGCTCATTTCTTTGACTTTGCCTTCTCTAACATAAACATGTATATACACAAGGCGGTCCAACATATTGTAGGTTTTGTCAGCCAAGCTCATTGCACGCACCAGGGCTCCTTGCATCCCTCCCTTCTCACCCCAAGATGCCTGTGTGCGACTCTCCCATTCCCCTTGATTTCAGGTTTCAGAGTAGTAGCCGTGTTAGTCTGTATTCGCAAAAAGAAAAAGAGTACTTGTGGCACCTTAGTGAGCTGTAGCTCACAAAAGCTTATGCTCAAATAAATTTGTTAGTCTCTAAGGTACCACAAGTACTCCTTTTCTTTATTTCAGGAATCCTTGCAACCTGTCCATCATCTCCCTCATGCCAGGGGCTCTCTATCCCCCCATTTTACCACACACCATACCAGTGTCTCCCATTCATGTCAGGGACTCTGTGTGGCCCACATTCCTCACATGCCAGGGACTCTGTGCCTCCTCCATTCTTCCCTTCCTGCATACTAGTATCCCTCATTCTCCCTGCTATGCCGAGGGCTTTGTGTGGCCCCCATGCCTGCATTTAAAGCAGGCTGGGTGGCAAGGTTAACTACAGCATTTGAAGGAGCTGTTTAGAATGGCTGCAAGGTAGCTGCAATATATGAGCTAAGGGAAGGAGTCATGTATAGCTACAAGGCAAGGACAATGCACTGACTAAATTAGAAGGAAGGAACAAAGCACAGTTAGAGGAGAAAAGCCATGCACTGGCTGCAGGGCACAGGTAGCAGGGACGGGCCATGCATGGACTGCAGGGCAGGGCTCACCTGTCTTTGTGGATGATGCTCCTTTCATACAGAGCCCTCTGTGCAAAACTCCACCAGTGCCTTGTAGTCAATCTGTGCCCCAGCCTTGCACCCCAAGGGGCCAAGCACCCTCTCTTGCTCTGAGAAGCCTGGGTGTCAGCCTGGACTCCGCTCTGAGGATGCTTTGAGTGGCATGGGGCTCAGAGCAGCACAGGTCCACAGCGTGCGACCCTAGGATGTGAAGAGTTACTCTTCCCGAGGAGGCTGCCGGGAGCCATAGGCCATGGACACCTAGGGATACCCCAGGGAAGGACAGGGGCTGGCCTACATTTCCCAGCATATACCTCCCCATGTAGTGAGAGAGCCCGCTGCGGCAGTTTTTGGGACTTGTAGTTCACAGGCGCCACAGTTTATTAAAATGTACCAGAGGGGAGTTCAAAGGGACTACATCTCCCGGCATGCCTCTCTGGACGGTCGGCTCTCTGCTTCCCCCCGCCCGCCTGGCGGTGGCCCCGCCCATCTCATCCTGGCCCTGCGGTGTGGGGTGGCGGCTCCATGTTGGTCTCTACGCGGTGGCTGCTGCAGCGAGCGGTGTCAAGCTGGAGGCGGCCGGTAATGGGGCCCCCTCCCCCCGTCTGGGTAGCCTGGGGCCCCCTATGGAGAAGGGGGTATAAGGGTCTCCTGTGGTGAGGGAGTTCCCCGTGGAGACGGCGGGTGGGGCTACGGGGTCCCCTATGGAGCTGGGGTTCCCTACAGAGAGAGGTGGGGATATGGGGTCCCGAGAGACACGCGATCCCATGTAGAGAAAGAGGATTCCTTACATAGAGAGAAAAATGAGACCATAGTTCCCTTATAGGGAGAGGGCATATGTGGTTCCCAGAGAGGAAAAAGGGGGCTATAGGGTCCCCTATATAGAGAGAGGGGGGCAAGTCACAGGGTCCCCCATAGAGAGAGGAGGCCATAAGGTGATTATGCAGTACTAGGGAGCTGACTAGAGCAGGCACCCCAGTGTACAGAGCAGGAACTATATGTGTTTCTATAGTGTCCCCATGACCACCCTACATCACGACTTGGGCATCTCCCTGGATGAAAGGCCCCCTTTATACCAGGACAGCTAGAGTCCTTGAACCACTTTGGGATCTATATATGTATGTAACTGGGGGCCTGATTCTGCAGTGGAGCACAGAGCAGTCTTGGTTCACGTGGTCTGTTGGATACACCACTTGCTTGGGAATCAGGACTCCCTATGTTCATTTCCTGGCTCTGTCACTGTCCTGCTGGGTGACTTTAGTCAAATCACTTCCCCTCTCTGTGGCTTAGTCGTCCCCCCCCCCCCCCACCCGTGAAATGGGGAGAATGCTACTCTTCACCACCCACCCCAGTAGGGCAGGATTGTTCCCTGTAGCCATATTTCCCCCACACCCTGTTGAGGCAGGATCTTTCCCTACAGTCTTTGCCCCTGCACCCAGGAGGCAGGAACGTAAAGGGATTAGAAGGGGATGAGAAGGATGCAATGTGAGGTTATAAAGTTTGACCCTCATTTGCTTAAGGAGTATGACCTCTGGTTGATGATGGCTGTAATGTAAATGATGCTGAAAGTGCTTTGACTTCTAGTCTCGATGGGATAAAGCCATGTCTTGGCCAAGGGCTGTGATGGTACTGAAAGTGCTTTCTTCCACTGCCACATTAGGCTGGAACCCAATATCTGGGTACAAGGCTCTAAACCATGCTGCTTCATGGCCACTAAGCATCTGGGGGTCAAGTGACCCCATAACTGCTGGGTCTTCTTTCACCTTTCTCAGAATCAGTTTCTAGAGGCTATATGGGTCCTATAGCAGGGGTTCTCAAACTGGGGGTTGGGACCCCTCAGGGGGTTGCAAGATTATTACATGGGGGGTCGCGAGCTGTCAGCCTCCACCCCAAACCCTGCTTTGCATCCAACATTTATAATGGTGTTAAATATATAAAAAAGTGTTTTTAACTTATAAGGGGGGGGGGGTCACATCAGAGGCGTAGTATATGAAAGGGGTCACCAGTACAAAAGTTTGAGAACCACTGCCCTATAGCCTAATCCAGTGAGGAAGAAGGGATGTAGAGGAAAGATAATCCAGAGGGTGTGGTGCTAGGGAAACCTGGGTTCAAATCCCTGTTTGGCCACAGGCACCCTCAGTGACCTTGGGCAAGTCACTTATCCACTCTGTGCCTCAGCTTCCCCATCTATAAAATGGAAATAATAGCACTGTCCTGCCTCACAGGGCAGTGTGAAGATTATGAGATGCCTAAGGTAATGAGGGCTCTTTAAGTACCATAGAGAGGTAGATAGATCTTTCTGTGAGACGGTGGCAGAGGCAAGTATGATGCAGACAAGGACTGGGCAGTCTTTCCTTTCACCTAGCTCTGTTGTGGTCCTCAGTCCTGACACCCAGTCCCCCTGTGAGGTGATCGTTTACATCATAGCTAGATCCATCTCCATGTCTGTCCATCTGTCCCTACATACACCTCTCTATCATGTGTGCCAACTCCTATGCTGTCTTGAAGAGCAGTTGAGGTGAGGCATGATTAGCTGCTTATGAAACATCGGGCTGTTTTCCTAGCACTGCATTGGGAACTCGTAAGGAGCCCTTCTGCCATCCCCTGCTTACTTAATGCGAACCAGGCCTGGATTTCCTGACTGAGGGCAGGGTGGGGAGTGCAGGCTGAGTAGCTCTGTGTTTTCCACTCACTGGCAGTGGAAACTACATGCAAGTAATTTTTGGGTGTGTGTGTGTGGTGCTGCCTTTTTCCCTTTCACGGAAGTACGTATTTCAAGAGGAGATGGGGGGCGTGGAGGGACTTCAGGCCATAGCTTAACACTTAGTCATCTGTGCAGGCAGAGTTTTTGTAACTGCTTTTGAGTGAATTTAATCTTGGATGAAGGAAGCATTGCAAGAGAAGCCTGGGGCAAACCCCTCTGTATGCGTCAGTTTCCCTGCCCTGGTTAACTTCCAGTTGACCTGTGTTGAGCTACGTTTTGACACCCTTGCGTTGCATATGTGTGGCCTTGCGAGTGTGTTGAGTAGGGAAATGTTGCCCTATTGTGCAAGTGTTGTGTTGCTTTGCAGGGCCAAGGTGTGGCAAGGCAAATGTGGTGGGTTGTGAACCTTTTGTGATGTGCTGCAGAGACGTTGAGTGAGGTTGCTGTCGGACCCCACTGGACAGTGATGCAAATGCATTGTGTTGTTGTGTTAAATTGTCAAGAATGCTTTGCGTCACCAACACATTTTGTTGTGAATGCTTGGTGGTGAGTTATTTGTACTGTGGTCGTATATAGAAGTCCCAGTCATGGATCAGGACCCCATTGTGCTAGGCAGGGTATAGAAGCAGAACAAAAAGCTGATTCCTTCCCCAACGAACTTCTAGTCTAGGTGTAAAACAAGAGACAACAGGTGATACAGCCAGATGGGGAGGAGCACAAGGAAATAATGAGATAATCCAAGTCAGCATGATAGGCTGTTGTCCCAGTCCACCAACATAACTGTTGTCAAGTATTTTGTAGGTGTCATGACAAAGGAAAGTTTGAAGGAGGATAACGAGGTGGCTTTGCGGATGTTTGCACTGTGTTGCAAGTGGTTTGTACTGCAAATGTGTTGTGTTCCGAATCCTTTTTCTTGCAAACGCATTGTGCTAGTTTGCAACCAGCCTGCCTTGCTAACACCTTGAATTGCTTCTCTGGGGCTCAAGATGCCCCCTGCTGACTGAACACCTGTGGCCCTGTGTAACCAGTATGTCTCCCTGAGCATGTCACATTCTTAACACTGCTCAACTCTGGTTCCTGTGCTCAGGGGTCCTGGGCTTACATCATGGACTCTCCTAGCCCTGAGGCCCTCTCATTCCTTGCCCTTGTGACATTTTCCTCGGCACTGTGCAAATTTGATTCCAGGCTTGTTGCCTGCACTACTGACCGGAGGATGGCGCCAGCATTGGGGTGACAGGACTTTGCTGAGCATCAGAAAGGTTGTTCTTGTTTTTTCCCCATCACTGCTCAGCTGCTGACACTGGGTGAAACCTCTGAGAGAATGGTTTGAAATATTGGCTTGTGTTTATATTGTGTTGGCATTATTTGTTTATCACACAGGAAATGAGAAGGTCGTGCTTGAGAGTGTGTGGCATAATGCAGGGCCAGGATAAGCTTCCTCTTCACCCAGCTCTGCCAGTCCCCCTCAGTCTGGACCTACAGCTCCCTGCTGTCCCAGCCTTGAGCTCATCCTCTCTCCCCCACACCAGCTCTGCCAATGTCCCATAATCCTGACTTACAACCTTCCTGCTATCCTAGCCCTGGGGTCCTCACACACACAGCTCTGCCAGTGCCCCTCAATCCCAACCTGCAGCCCCGTGCTTTCCCTGTTCTGCGCTCCCCATACAGCTCTGCTGATACCCTTCAATTCTGACTTACAGCCCCCTTCTGTCCCACTGCTGGGCTCCCCACAGACAGAGCTGTCGGTGTCCCTATGTTCTGGGCTGCTTGCTCACTGGAGATGTCAGTCACACTGAATCTGTTCCTGCAAGTGGCTTTGGGACCTCTGTACTCACTTTACTTGCTGTCTGAATCACAGTTAAACCCAGGTTTCAGAGCAGCAGTCATGTTAGTCTGTATCTCAAAAAGAACAGGAGGCCTTGTGGCACCTTAGAGACTAACCAATTTATTTGAGCTACAGCTTTTATGAGCTACAGCTCACTTCATGCATCTGATGGAGTGAGCTGTAGCTCTCTAAGGTGCCACAAGTACTCCTTTTCTTTTTAGTTAAACCCAGGTGCTCAGAGTTCTTGTGTGTTAAATTAGTATGACATTAACGGAGTCAGAAAAAGAATGCTAACTGCTCTTTTACTGCACTGGGTGGCGTAGATAAAAAGGAGCTGTGTGTGTTGTTGTTTACTATGTGCATTACAGCAGATGCTTTTCCTGAGATTGGGGCCCCATTACAGTTTGTGCATTATTAGTAGTATTATGGTAGTGCCTCAAGGCTCCAGTTGAGATTGGAAGGTCCCCATTGGGCTAGACACTGCACAACCTCCTCCCCAACTGAGATTGGAGGGGCCCGGTTATGTGGGGAGCCCCATTGGGCATGTGCTTCACAGACCCCCCGTGATCAAGATTGGGGGGGCCCCATTGGGCTGGGTGCTGCAGAGAGAAAGACAGCCAGAGATGGACCCTGCTCACAAGAGCTTGGATTCAGAGATGTTTGCCTGACCTTTCACGACCCATTGGTTCAAAGGAGGAGCAGGACCTGTTGAGGCACTGTCTCCAAAATCTGGTTTGTGACTCTTTCCCAGTCACTCTCGTCCTTGAGAAGAGCCTGGCCTGGAATCCAACAGCTTTTGAGCTAGCGGACCTGGTCAGGGTTTGGCTTCCCTAGACATCTGTGGATGCCAGCAAGATGTTTGGGTCTTTCACTGGCCTTAACCACTGAGGCACTAGCTGGTCTAGGAAAGACTTGATCTGGGCAAAACCAGTCCCTCCTGCAGGCAAGATTTCAGGTTAGACGATTCCAGTTGGTTCCCAGATGGGATCTTCTCTCTTCCCCAAGGGAAGAACACAGAGCAATGGCATGTGCTGTTATTAAACGAAACCCCTCCCAAAACAATCCACTCCACTACATGAGAAATTCTCCCTGCCCCCAGGGAGAGGATAAACCACATGTGACACATGTCAGTCATGTGGGGCTTAATTCACAGATACTAGAGTGATGATGGCAGGGTAAGAACCTGTACAAAATAGAATGGAGCGGGAGGGAAAAGCAGCTGAGGATGGAGCCAGCTGGGGAGAAGGGACCGTCCCATGCATGAGAACCCCTTTTGCTAACCATCACCTCCACGCTGCCCCGATCCCCTGGTGAGATCCTGAACTGGACTAGCTGCAGATCAAAGCTCCCTTTTCTAAATTCTGGAACTAACCAGCAACATTGTGATCAAAGCATGGGGTAGCTGGGTGCTTATGTCTTAGGGCGAGCCACTCCCCTCTCTCTCTGCCTCTGTTGTTGAAAGAGGATCATTCCATACAGGGAAGGGGGGTTGGCATGGATGCCTGCAAAGTGCTTTGATGGTGAAGAGCCAAGGAAAGTGGAAAGTTTTATCCAGAGGTATAGATTGGGTGTTAGAGTCGCTCAGGGACTAGAGTCCTGGTCTCCCCACTTCCTTTCTCCAATACTTTTGCCCCTCAGATCTCTTTCCAGTCCAATCCTAACCTATGGATAATCATCTGAACACAAGCTTCCAGTGCAATGCTGTGGCCAAAAAGGCTAATGAGAATCTTGGATATATAGACACGGGAATCTCGTATAGGTGTAAGGAGGTTCTGTCTGTATTTGGCACTGGTGCGACCGCTGCTGGAATGCTGTGTCCAGTTCTGGTGCCCACAATTCAAGAAGGTTGTTGATAAAATTGGTACAGAGAAGAGCCACGAGAAAGATTAAAAGATCAGAAAAACATGGTTATAGTGTAGACTCAAGGACCTCAATCTGTTTATCTTAAAGAGAAAGTTAAGGGGTGACTTAATCACTGTCTAAAAGTACCTGCATGGGAAATGGCATTGTTGTAGCTGTGTTGGTCCCAGGATATTAGAGAGATAAGATAGGGAGATAATTTCTTTTATTGGACCAGTTTGTAGCTCTTTGTAGCTTGAAAGCTTCTCTCTTTCACCAACGGAAGCTGGTCCAATAAAAGAGATTACCTCACCTGCCTTGTCTCTCTTCATGGGCAACCAGACTTTGATAGTGGGCTCTTTAATCCAGCAGGCAAAGGTCTAAAAAGACCCACTGGCTGGAAATTGAAATTGGGATTAGAAATAAGGTGCAAATCGACTAGTGAGGGGACTTGACCATTGGAACAACTTCACAAGGCCTGTGGTGGATTCTCCATCGCTGGGAATGTTTAAATCAAGGCTGGATGTGTTTCTAACAGATCTGCTGTAGTTCAAACAGGAATTAATTTAGGGCTGGCCTATGTTATATAGGACGTCAGGCTAGATGATCACAGTGGGCCCTTCTGGCCTTAGAATCTATGAATGCACCTGGCCCCATTTGGTGCCCAAACCCGCCTCACATGATGAGGCAAAGGGTCAGACCCTTGGCTGGCACCAGTCAGATGGCGAGTGGGCTGTGCTCATTTACCCCAGCTGAGGAACCAGCCCAAGGCAGCTCTCTCATGGCAGCATTACACTTTCTGGCATATTTATCAATCACACTAATTTCATTCAACTGGAAGTTCTTTGGGGCAGGGGCTGTCTCTTAGTTCTGTGTTTGGACAGGGCCTGACCCCACGGGGTCCTGGTCCATGTCAAGCTCTTGCCATCCAAAATGATACTTTGTGTAACTCCACCACATTAGCAAGGTTCTCATCAGCATCGTGGTAAAATCCCTCTCTGTGGAATTTGCTGCATGAGGCTGTGCTAAGATAACTGCTTCCCTGTGGCCCTGGCCAACAGAGAGCCATTGTGGTACAAAGCAGCTGCCTAAAAACAACACTCTTTCCTCCACGCCCCAATGTTCATTCATTAGTAAGCCCATTTTGCAGGTGGGGAATTGGAGGTACAGAAGGAGGAAGTGACCTGCTCCAGGTCGCATGGGGAGTCTGCCGCAGAGGCAGGAATAGAACCCAGATCTCCCGAGCCACCAGGGCCTTAACTTCTAACCCAGCACTAACCCAGGCTCAGGGTATCTGTTCACTGCCATTGGCCTGGATGATCGGCACCCACGTTGGCCTAACCCAGGCGTGAGCAGCTACGCTGCAGCACCATATCTTTGTTACTCTGTCCTCACTGGTGCTGCACTTTCCTGTGTGTGTGACTAGGACTTCTGAGGACATATCCCATAGTTCTTTGTGCTGCAGTATGATGAGCTGCTCTGTGATTCTTTCCCAGTGAATTGTGGGAGAACATGTCTGTCCTGGGGACATGGGGAATTGTGGGAAGGCACGGGAGGACTATCAACCTGCAAGTGATTTTGCCAGCATCCTCACTGCAAAGTGGGCTGGTTACCAGCCTGAGTGAAAGCAGAATCTGGGCTGTAATCCACCCCCGAGCTGGGCTACTAAATTTGGGGGAGAGGGTTTTGTATGTGGATGGGAGAGGCGTTGGGATAACACCCAGGTAAGGAGCCTGGCAGTGAAGACCTACTCTGAGGACAGGGTACAACCGCAGCAAGAGAGCACCAACTTCCACCTGCTTGAGCCAATTACTCTGACAGAAAGTCTCCCAGACTGGCACATGTTCCTTGGGCTGTAGGGGTGCGTATTCAAGGCTCTGACTGGTGGCCAGGCCACTCTCTGAACTAATCCTGCCCCTGCAGCCCCAATGGGTTCAGGGGCGTGACTGGCAACAGGGTGCCGCTCGGTAAAGACTGCAGCAAATATAACCCAGCCCCATCTTGCTCTCCAGACATTTCTGGTTTTAAGCCTTTCCTGTCCTGAGAAAGGAGCAGATGATCCAAGCTCACTCTCACCAGCTGGGACTGCCTTGGGACATCCCTCCCTTGGCTGTGTCCTGCCCCTTTGTGTTGTGGGTTGCCCTGAAAATGGGGAGGGGATGGGGTTGTCATCTCTGGTGCAGTGTTGACATGAAGTATGGTAACCTCAGCCCTTATGAACTCCTGGCGTGTGTGTGGTGGGGAAGCAGCCAGGCTTGTGATGGGAGCTCTGGCCCTTGGGGCTTTATATGGTATCCCTGGTGCCATGAGTTGCTGCTGGGCTTGGGTTTTATCATCCAAGATGCTGAGTGCCCCCCAGGCAGCAGGACTGGGGCTCAACTTGTATGTAGCCAGGTAGTTGAGCGTTCCCTGATCAGCTTGATGTGGAAAGTACAGGCCCCAGTTTAGGAGAGGAGGGCCCTGTAGCCACACAAGTGCATCTCTTCAGACTCTCCCAGGCCTTGGGAACAGGAGACAGTCACAATCCCTTCCGTCGCGAAGGTGGAACTAAACCCTCCAGGTCTGTGTTCAGGAAAGGAAAACAAGAAGCTTTACACCCTAACCCCACCCTTGTGCTTGGGGGATTTCTGATGTGTAGATCAGCCCAAGGCTGTGGTCCCCAGCTGTACAGAGAGGAATATAGGAATAGTCGTATTGGATCATCCCCATGGGCCTATCTAGCCTCATATTCCATCTCTGATCAGCATGAAATGCTTCAGAGAAAAGTGCAAAAAAACCCCTGAAGCAGCCGGATGTGGGATAATCTAAACCCCTGTCTGGAAGATTGTTCCCAAGCCCCACCTCCCCTAGGGCATTTCCTAAGAAGCCCCCCAAGCAATGTATTTGTGCCCACAGGTGGGGACACCATGGGGCGAGGGAAGCCTGGGCCAGTGCAGATTGTCTTGGTGCACAAAAAAGCCCACTCCTTTGAGCTGGACGAGAAGGCGCTGAGCGGGGTGCTACTGCAGGAATCTATCCGGGACATGGACGTGGTGGTGGTGTCGGTAGCTGGGGCCTTCCGGAAAGGGAAATCTTTCCTGCTGGACTTCATGCTGCGTTACATGCACACTCAGGTAAGCTCTGTTCCCATGATGCCCTGCTGCTGCATTACATGTACACTTGGATGAGGCACTGCCCCCTTCCCACAGTGCTTTGTCTCCAGCTGACCCAGCCTTGTTCTCAGCTGAGAATCCACCCCTCTTGCTTGTTCTGCAGAAGGAAGGCGGCACGTCCAACTGGCTGGGGCAAGAGGATGAGCCCCTGATGGGGTTTTCGTGGCGTGGGGGCTCAGACCCCGAGACCACTGGGATCCAGATCTGGAGTGAGGTGTTCACCGTGGAAAAGCAAGATGGGAAAAAGGTAAGGGCAGGGAATGGGGTGGGAGGATGGGGGTGGGGAGTGTGTCTGGTTGGGTGGGGGGAGCGTGCATGGGGGGATGCTGCACCTTTGTGAGTATGATGCACAGATATGGCTGCACCCCCAGGCTTGCAACATTATGGAAGATATTTCACAGATCCTGGCGGGCAGCCAGCCTCTGATCTGCAGCCAGACCTCTCCTCTGCCTGCTTTGGTTTGGCCCCCTGCCGTTTGCTGCAGGCTGATGCAGCTACACACTGAATCTGCAGGAGGGTGCGACCTGGGCCAGGATGGCATTGGGTCAGCAAGTGGATCCATGTGCCATGCTAGGGGAAGGGCTACTGTTAGTAGCTGTTGGTGCACCAGGGGCGGGGGGTGTGTAGGTCTGGGTGATCCCATCTTAATGCTAAGCCTGGTGACCTGTGGAAGGGGCAGGCCATACTGATGGTGCCCCGCATGCCCTTGCTTGGATGCCGTCTCCCCACTTGGGAGGGTAGCATTATCCCCACATAATGAGCCGGAGCTGGGCACTCCCTGGGTTCCAGCGTGGGGATGTTTTGGTGTGCTTTTTCTCTGGTTTCATCTGGCCCACACCCTTCTGTCCCAATCTGTGCCCCTCTCCCCCAGGTGGCAGTGGTTCTGATGGACACCCAGGGCGCCTTCGACAGCCAGTCGACCGTCAAGGACTGTGCCACCATCTTTGCCCTCAGCACCATGACCAGCTCCATCCAGGTGGGCCCGGCAGAGTGGAATGCCCTGGGGTTCGACAAGGGGAACCATTCGTAGCCTGGAGGTGCCTGGTGTGCGGCCCTGCGTCTTGGTGTCATCAGGCCATGGGGCTGCGCACAAGGGCTGCCATCTCCCAGCCCTTAGGGGAACTGTGCAGATGGTCACCTCATAGCTTGGGACCTTAAGCGGTGCAGTGGGGGCTCTGAGCATGGCGTGTGGCTGGGAGAGCTCTGCTCCCTCTGAATAGAGTGGGTGGCATCCCACCTTGCTCCGGGCTGGTGAGATTTCGGGAACTTGCTGAGATTTCAGGGTGGGAGTTTGGGAGCCAGGAGCTTTAACAAGACACAGTGTGCTTGGCTGGGTGATGCGGGAATAGCCTTAGGGCTGGGGGTTCTCGCTTACAAGAAGAGGCCAAAGAAAGTGACATGGAGATGGCTGGGAAGGGGAGAGATGTGGACACCATGCTAGGATACCAGCACCAAGACTGGGGAGCTCAGTGGCAGCATCCCTATCTGATTGTCTGGCAGGATGGCAGGGGAGGTTTGAATCTCAGCTCTGCGGCTTCCCTGAAGGGGGCTTGACATTAACAGCACCTTCTTTCCTTGCAGATCTATAACCTATCCCAGAACATCCAGGAGGACGACCTGCAGCAGCTTCAGGTAATGGGGGGAGGGCCTTGTAACATGAGGATGTGGCAGGGAGGTTAAACGCAGAACTGAGGGCCAGAGGAGCTTCCCCAGACAGCTGGGGTGACCCAGAAACAGTTCTTTGAGCTGCAGCACCTGACTGGCTTTGGTAGGCCTGGCTGGGGTGTAGGTGAGGCAGGGCTCTTACTTAGCCTGGAGTTGCTAGGTACATGGCGCCTGGCACTGGCTGCATCTCCATCTGGAGCGCCAAGAGGGTAATGCCAGCTCCAAGCTGGCTGTCTGGGGCAGCAGGGTAAGATCTGTCTCTGCAGATATGGGATGCTGGATCCAAAACGGCCAGTTCAATCCATGATGTATAAACAGGGGAGCAGTGAGTCGGAGCAGGGAAGGGATTTTACCTCTGAATACATCATTGGTGAGACCAATACTGGAGTAGTGTGTGCAGTTCTGGGGTGCACTTTTTTAAAAAGCACGTTGAAAAACTGGAGAGGTTGCAGAAAAGAGCCAGAGAAATGATCAGAGGGCTGGAGAAGCGCCTGACAGTGAGAGACCTAAGAAGCTCAATCTGTTTAGGTTCTCAAAAAGAAAATCAAGAGGTGACTTGATCACGGTGTACAAGTAACTTCACGGGGAGAAAATCCCAGGTACTAAATGGCTCTTTAACCTAGTGGGGAAAGGCGGAACAAGAACTGATGGCGGGAAGTTAAAGCCAGGCACATTCACATTAGAAGTAAGGCACCAGTGTTTCACTGTGGGGGCGATTTTCCTTTGGAACAAACTCCCAAGAAAAGTGGTGATGTCTCCAAATCCAGACTGGAGGCCTTTCAGGAAGAAGCTTTAGCCCAGTGGTCACCAACTGGTCAATTGCGATCTCCGGTGGTGTAGCGGGGCTGCCGCTAAGGCCCTGGGGAGGGCAGGGGGCAGTGGTCTCAGCGCACTGCTCCTGCCAGCAAGCTCTGCCTCTGCAGCTGCCATTGGAGCTGCGGGGGCGGTGCCTGCAGAGGGGGCAGCGTGTGGAGCCATATGCCCCCTGCCCCCCTCCCAGGGGCTGCAGGGACGCATTGGTCCCTTCCTGGAACGGCATGGGCCATAGGGCTGGGCAGGCAGGAAGCCTGCCTTAGCCTGCCCACAGTAAGTGCCACCTGGCGAGAGGCTGCACCCCAGCCCTGAGCCCCCTCCTGGAGCCAGCACCCCATACCTCCGCCTGCACACCAGCCCTGAGCCCCCTCCCACAGCCAGCACCCCAAACCCCCCCCTGCACCCCAACACTATGCCCCAGCCCAGAGCCTCCTCCTGCACCCAAACTCCCTCCCAGAGCTTTCACCCCCTCCTGCACCCCAACTCCGTCCCAGGCTCAGCCCGGAACCCCCTTCCACACTGCAAAAGCCTTGGCACCAGCCCAGAGCCTGCACCCCCTCTCAAACCCCAACCCCGTGCCCCAGCCTGGTGAAAGTGAGTGAGGGTGGAGGGGGAGTGAGCAGGGCAGGGCTTTGGGGAAGGGGCAGGGCCTCGGGGAAAGGGCAGGGTAGATCCTGGGTTGCCGTTAAATTCAAAAAGTGATCTTGGGGGTAAAAAGGTTGGATTTGACTAAAACAGTAGTCTCCAAGTTTCTGGGCTACAGTACTGGGGGGAATGGTGACATTATCTGGCCTGTGTTATACAGAAGGTCAGACTAGATGATCTAATGGTTTCTTCTGGCCTTAAAATCTATGACTCTGTGTTGACCCATGGTATGTGTTTGTGCATGTGGCTTTGTATGTCTGATGCGTTCCCTGTGATCACCTTCCCTGCCCACTCCAGCTGTGACAGCCTTGTCTTGTCCCTTAACCACTGGTGTCTCTGCTTTCTCAGCTCTTCACAGAGTACGGGCGCCTAGCCATGGACGAGATCTTCCTCAAACCATTCCAGGTACACCCTGCGGCCCAGCCTGACCCCATGTCCGAACTCGGCATGCCCTAAGGGGCAAATGAGCACACAGGCCAGGTGGGGGAGCTCCTGGCTATGCAGTCCTGTGTGGGGAACTGGGTTAGGCCAGGGCTCCAGGTATCCAGACGTACCTGAGTGCAGGTATCCAGGGGTGTTGCTCCTTGGGCAGAGGTTTTTGATCGTTACCCACAATCCAGCAAGGCACTGGATTGGAGCGTGACTGCTTTAGCCTACTTGTTGTGTTATGGAGCTGTTGGTAGTCCAGATACAAACACTTGACCTCTGGATTTAAGCATGAGTCTCTGCTCCCTGAATAGGTGCAGCTGCAGACTGTGCACTAGAGGGGCCCAGTTACTCCTGTCTGAGGCTCTGTTGTCTGTAGTTCTCCATGGTCTCCTCTCTCCAGGGAGTGTCATCCCTCCTCTCCCAGGCCGTGGAGATTCACATGGATTACTGCTTCTGGTGGGGAGTCTTTTTCATCCCAGTCTCAGGCTGAGCAGCTGGAGAAAATACAATGCTGGGCCTACTTTCCCTCTGCTCTAGCTTCTGGCTATGCCCCCTTTCCCGCAGCTGTCTGTAAGGAACACCTGTCCCCTTCTCAGCTATATCTGATTAGTGAACAGGGCTGGCTGACTATAGGACCTGGACCTTAAAGGGGCAGGACACCCTGTTATAGAGGGATTGGTGGTGCTAACCAGCCTCAAAGCACCAGTGGTTCCAGTCCCCTCTAGCAGGTGTCTGTTAAATGAATTTGAGGGGTCACAACCCACTTCCCATCACAAACGCTGATGGAGCATGGAGACTGAATTCCCATCTCCCCCTAGGGGGACACGACTGGGGCAGGGGTGGGGAAGCTGTATCTGTGACTTAGGCTTCCCAGGCAATAAGCACACACATGAATCCCATTCTCCCCAGCTCTGAGGCCTCACAACCCCCACCCCTCACTGAAGCAAAGCCCTGTGTGATATCTAGGTGTCCATCCCTGCTGTGAATCAGTTCTGCCCCCTATAGAGGGACCAGGAGGTGGTGCCCCCTGCTGTCACCCTGTTCTGTCACTGTTGGCCAGTACAGTCCCAAGCTGGTGGCACAGAGCAAGCACGTCCCCTAAGCCCATGGCTGACCCCCCCCCCCCCCCCCATGACCTGCCTTCCCATCTCAGACCCTGATGTTCCTGGTCCGGGACTGGAGCTTCCCTTATGAGTACCCCTATGGCCTGGAGGGGGGAAAGAACTTCCTGGAGAAGCGGCTGGAGGTAAGGACTGGCTGGGAAAGCCACATTGGCTGCAAATCATGAAAGAGGGTTGGTGTTTGGTCCGAGTGGGTGAACATGCTTGGGGCATCACTCAGTTGAGGGCCATTTGCAGCCCAGAGCTTTGAGCGTGTGATGTAACTCACCTGCCCTCCAGAAAGTGGGGCCTGGCCTCCTGCCCTGAGACTGGCTTGTCCCATGGGCCTGTCTCAAGCCATGCCCCACAGGAGTCCTTGACTCTGTTGATTCCATCCCTTCAAATGTTGCTTCTGCTTTATCCCTTGGCTTTTGGGCCTTGGCACCTCGCTTGTGGGCCCTGCAGGATGGCTGAGAGCTGAAGTCAGCAGGGTTGCATGGAGGGGAGGGGCGGGGGGGATAAATCTGTGCCAAGTTTAGCCCTTTATTCCTGTGGCCTGATCCCCTCTCCCCCCCACCCCCCCGGCTTCCATCTTCACAGCAGAGTGGTTCAGCAGCACCCCCTTGGGAAGCTATTAGTGGCTGCGTCAGAGGGGATGTTCTCCTGCACACCTCAGCCTTGGCACTGATCTAGGTTGTCCAGCAAGGCAGGGCAGGATCTTTGAGTCTAGCTCATAATCCCCCAGACAGCCCTTGCTGGCAACAGGGTGGGAGGACTCCTTCCCCTAACACAAGGGTGTGGCTAGCTGGGATGACTGATGGCATGCGGGAGATGTTGGTCTGCTGGTAGGTGAAGACCCATCAGCATGAGGAGATCCAGAACGTCCGCAGGCACATCCACTCCTGTTTCACCAATGTCAACTGCTTCCTCCTACCGCACCCAGGGCTCAAGGTGGCCACTAGCCCCGGCTTTGATGGACGACTGAAAGGTAGGCCAGGCGCAGAATTGACTCCGCTCCTACTGCAATCCAGAATGGATAACGCAGCTCCCCTTGCATGGACCCAGTCTAGCCTGTTTCTAACCGGGGCACTGTGGGGGTTGACAGGACTTAGGCCACAACCACTGGGAGCTGGAGCCCGGCCTCCAGGATCTGCAGGCTCAGCGCTGGGGAATCTGCATTTACTTAATTATGATCCCTTGCAGACTGGTTTTTAAAAGGGGAATTTTAAGATGATGAAGCCCCATCTGACTGCAAAAAATGTACTCTGCTCAGGTTACAAGTTGAGCTGGGTAAATAATGGATTTTTCATTGGCTGTTCTGAAAAAAAGGGGAAAAAACTAAAAAATTTCTGAAAGTTTTGGTGAACCAAAAAGTAAAAAAAAAAATTCATTTGGGGTCGATCATTTTGATTTTTGTGCTCCCCCCCAATTAAAATGTTTAAATATCAAACACAAAGTCATTTTGAAGTGAAAATTGGTTTTGTTTTTTTTGTCTTAAACAATTTGCCACAGTGGACACAAATT
This sequence comes from Lepidochelys kempii, assembly GCF_965140285.1. Taxonomy (NCBI): domain Eukaryota; kingdom Metazoa; phylum Chordata; order Testudines; family Cheloniidae; genus Lepidochelys; species Lepidochelys kempii. Next base: position 31,598,360 of record NC_136386.1, read on the forward strand.
CATCAGATGTTTCTGTCAACTCAGATCTGCCTTTTTCGCTGAAAGAAGTTGTGTCAGAAAATTTTGCCCAGCTCTAGTTAAAAATAGTGATTATATTGAATTGTGATCACGCCTAGAAGCCCTAGTCATGGGCTAGGACCCATGGTGCCAGGTGCTGTGCAAACAGAACAAAAACCTGGTCCCTGCCCCAAACAGCTTACAGTCTAAGACAAGAGACAACAGCTGGATACAGCCAGATGGGGGAGCACAAGGAAACCATTATACAGCCCCAGGCAGCATGATGGGCAGTGTTCTTAGTGCAGCAGTGACCTAACTGTTGTCAAGGTTTTTGTAGGCCTCCCATCAGAGGAGAGTTTTGAGGAGGCATTTGAAGGTGGACAGTGAGGTAGCTTTGAGGGTGTTTGTGAGTGTGTGATGGGCAGCATGGGAGGAAGCACAAGCGGACATTTCTGAAAATGTAACAAGTGGGTGATGCAGGCTCCCTGTAAGTCACTTAGCTGCTCTGTGCCTCAGTTTCCACATCCGTACAATGGAAATAATAGTGCGGCCCTCTTTCATAGCAGGGTTGTGAGGATAAAACATCACAGATTGGGAGATTAGCTCAGATATTAGTGATGGGGGCCAGATAATTACCTATGAGATCTGAGCTCAGACTAGGTTTCAGTCTCACCGAATTTCCTTTAATTGATGGGGTGTTTTAACTCCTGTCATATTTGTTAGGGGGCTGGGCATGATTCAGCACTCTTCTGGAGTTAGCCACCAGCCTGGGAGACTGGACTTTGAGTCCCAGCTCTTCCACAGACTCTGTGTGATGTCGGGGTGAGTCACATCCCCTCTCTGCACCATCTGGGAAGTGAGGCTGTTTCACAGGGGGCATTGGAGGAGAAATTCAGGCATTCTGATGCAAGTATATATATGCTAGTTTCTTGACATGTCTCATTCCTTCCCGCCTGAGCCCAGACATTGCTGCCGAGTTTAAGGAGCAACTCCAGCAGCTCATCCCAATTGTGCTGGACCGTGGCCAGTTGTTGGAGAAGGAGATCAATGGTTCCAAGGTCACCTGCCGAGGCCTGCTGGAGTATTTCAAGGTGGGCAGAATCCAGGATGAATGTATAAATGTAGCTGTTCTGATGCATTGCCTTTCCCGAGCCAGTAGGTGACAGCAACACTAAAGCCTCTGGCCAGCAGCCTTTGCAAACAGCTGGTTGGCAGTCAGGATTTCCATCCTGCAGGGAATTCCAACATTTGGGCATTTTTAATTTTTTTTCTGCAAATTGGAACAAAAAGCCAAAATTTTCAGCCAACTGAAAATGGACACATTTTAATTGGAGACCCTGGAAGCGTTTTGATAAGGTAAAACATTTCTTTTTTACTTGATCATTTGGATTCTTTTCATTTAGACTTTTACAATTAATATTTTAATATAATATCTCATGTTTATTGTAATTAGCATTGTATATTATGTATAATATATATTTTACATTATATTAACATACATAACTATCCATTATATATATTAAATATTTCAACATAATGTAATTATATGTAACATATACTAAATATAATATACATGTTACGTTACATTAGAACATTTGTAATATACAGTATATAACGTGTACAGATACATTATATACGTGTGCCTTAATATAAAAGTCCAAACAAAATGATCAAGTAAAAATGAAATGTGTTTGTTCTCTTTCGTTGAAATGAGCAGTGACATAAGTTTTGAAATCTTCCCGTCAAACTCTATAGAAATCACCACCCTCCTGCGAAAAGTTTTTGATTTTGAAGAAACTTTTTTGATGGAAGTCTGTTGTGTTGCAAAATCGGTGACTAGCTGTGGTTACAAACCTTTCCTGCTTCAAGAAGCGAGGGGAGTTGGGGGAAACTTCCCCCTGGGGACAGGTTACCCCATCACTGCAGGGATCCTGGCAAATTTCTGATGCTGCCCCTATCAGAGGCAGGATCCCAGAGTGGATGGTCCAGTGATCTGATCTGGGCTGGCTCTGTTCCTGTGATGAAGGTTCCTGGGGCAGACACTAAGAGATGAACGGGCACGGCCTATGGTTTCCTGTTGTGGGGTATGCGAGGTTGGAGCACTTACCTCGTATTGGGGAGACCTGAGTTCAAGACCCTGCTCCACCACAAATGTCCCAGGTGACCTTGGGCAAGTCACTTAGCCTCTCCGTACCTTGTGTTCCCTATGTGTAAAATGAGGAAAATAGCACTGCCCTGTCTCACAGGGGTGTAGTGGGAATAAATACATTAAAGATTATGCTGGGAGCCAAAGAAGTGCCTAGCCTAGACCTCCTAGCTCTATACCTTGCTTTCATTGCTGTCACTGTCTCCCTCCCAGGCTTATATTAAGATCTACCAAGGAGAGGACCTGCCTCACCCCAAATCCATGCTCCAGGTGAGTTTGTTTGATTGGGGTAGCCAGAGCCAAGGGGAGGGGGCCAGTGAGTGGACCCTGAGGCCTCTTCTGACTCTGGCCTTTGGGTAGGAATGGCAGTGAGTGCTTCCCTGCGATGAGCTGAGCAGCATGCACCGAAGGTCAGCTGCCTTCCCCTGTCTCTGAAGGCTCCAGGGGCTGCGTCCCTCTGGAGGGCTGGAAGTGACTCCCATACAGAAAGTGAGCACTCCTAGCCCCTGCTGGCCCAGAGACATCTTTCCCAGGGCAGGCAGCATAAATCCAGCCCTGCTTGCCCCTGGTGTCAGTTCTCAGCTGGAAGATGCATCCTGCTTATCAGCCCATGCTGTGGGTCAAAACTACCCGCTGGGTGCCAGAGGGTGCTGTTGGTGGAGACCAAAGGGGGAAAGGGTTAAGTCTGACTGCTAATGCAATCCAACTCCCTAGTGACAGCAGATGGAACTGCACCCTGCAGTCTGTACCAGCCCCAGTACCTCCTAGAGGCAGCAGGCAGTACTGCACCCAGCAGGGCTGCAGCAGCTCCAGCACCCCCATAGGCATCAGGTGGTACTGCACGATGCCATTGGCAGTGCTGATCAGTGGCTTGCTTTTGCCTTCTCTCTGCAGGCCACCGCGGAAGCCAATAACTTAGCAGCTGTGGCCTCTGCCAAGGACATGTATTACAACAAGATGGAGCAGGTGCGTGAGTCTTGTGGGCTGGCGTCCGTTGGGCAGCCAAGATCGGTGTCCGCATCGTCCAACCATATATTCCGCTTCCCACACATGCTGGATGTCGGGTTCCGCCTGAGCCCCCGGTGGGCCTGCTTATTATCAGCAGGACTTGTAAAGATATTGTTAGAGGCTGGAAGGAGAACCCCAGAGTCCTGACGCCCCGGCCCTCTGCTCTAATGCACAAGACCCTACTCCCATCGTAGAGCTGGGGATAGAACCCAGTTGTCCTGACTCCATCCCTCTGGTCCCTGCAGTTGCTGGTGAGCTTGGGGGAGGGTGGGGGCGGGGCACATACTGCAGTCAGGGATATTCTGAACTCTCATAGGTTCCGTTTGGGCACAGAGATGCAACCTCCCATATGATGCTCCCTTCCCCCCCAGATGTGCGGGGGCGATAAACCCTACATCTCCCCGGAGATCCTGGAGGAGAAGCACCAGCAGCACCGTGTGTCAGCCCTGGAGCACTTCCAGAAGATCAAGAAGATGGGGGGGAAGGAGTTCAGCCAGCGCTACGAGGCGGAGCTGGAGAAGGAGATGGGTGAGCTCTTTGAGCACTTCGCCAAGCACAACAAGAGCAAGAACATCTTCAGCACCTTCCGCACGCCGGCCGTCATCTTCAGCGCCATCGTGGCCCTCTACTTGGGCTCGGGCCTCACTGGCTTCATGGGGCTGGATGTGGCTGCCCAGCTCTGCAACTGTGTGGTGGGGCTGCTGCTGATTGCCCTGCTGGCCTGGGGTTACATCCGTTACTCAGGCCAGTACCGGGACCTGGGCGTGGTCATCGACACCACCGCCGACTTCGTCTTGGAGCAGGTGGGCAGCACTTGGGGGGGGGGGGGAGCGGGCACTGGGTAGGCATGGCAGGGGGACACAAGAGATGGGAGATGCGGGTTGGAGTAGGGGATGCCTGGGATGAGGCAGACTAGGCCCAGTTGGCATGGGTGGTATGGTGTATGGGACAGGGGGTAGTAACTGTTTAAAGGGAAGGTGGAATTGGCAAGCCCGGGTACTGGCTGGTCCTTAGGGACTGATAAAGCTCAACCCCACTGATAATGTGGCGACGGTGAAGTGTGGCTGAGGCACTGCAGGGTGCAGTACTGCCTGCTGCCCCGGTGGGGCTGGGCCGGAGTTGCAGAGACCTTTCCCGCACCGGGAACGTGACCACCCTTCACCTCTGACCTCCCCCAGAGCAGGGAAAATAGGAATTTGGCTCACGCACGCAGCAGCCGTTTCACCCATTAGCCCAAGGCGTAGTGGGACTTTCCAGCCACCCCCACCAACCAACCTCTTTCCTGCACCTTTTCTCCAGGCCACTTCCCGCATGGGCAACACCACCCAGGCCGCTGTAGCTGACACATCGGGTGCAAGGGCTCCGCCTGACAAGAAAACCCAGTGAAGCTTTCATGCCAAGGCTGAGCTGGGGCTTCACAAAGTCCTGTGCTCCTGCTGCAGCTGCTGCTGGCTGCAAGTGGCTCCAGGCCTGCAGATCTCGACTTCTCTCTCTTTTCATTCCTGTTTCTTTCCCCCTTCATCTTTCCTTCGCTTCCCCCCTTCTTTTTTTTTGTTTTTGTTTTTGCACTTTAAAAAAAAAAAAGACCAACTGCAGCTTTAACCTCCTACCTGTACCAGCCAGTGCCTTGTCACCGGGATGGGGCATCCTCCCCACCAGACTCGCATTCCTGCTCCTGGGAGCAGCCCCTGGACTAGAGACCACATCTGGATCCCAGCTCCTTAATGGTTACTTCTCATCACATGGGATCAGCTCCCCTTCAGCAGCGGGCGTGGGCAGGTGCTGTTGTACATTGCTAGGTTTCCCCCTCACTTCCTGCTCCGACCTGGGAGGTGCAGACGCCTTGGTGTCTTCCCTCCAGCCCAGCGGAAGGGATGGATCCTCAAGGCCTGAGCAGAGTAACCGTCACTGTTCCTCATTTCCCCTCCCTGCCCCTTGTGCCTTGGTAGAACTGAACTGTGTCGTTGGGCCTCATGGAGGAGAGGGGAACCTCCCTCAACCAGCTGCTGCCTTAGGGTGGGGTGGGAATGGTACCAAAAAATACAGAGACACCCCCACCCTTCCCCGTGCCAGAGAGAGCCTTCAACCCCCAGCATGCTGCCCAGCCCTAGCTAACATTGGCCAAGGGCCAGCGAGCCCTATGATGTGATTCTGGTGCTGTGCTGCCAGCCAGCCTGGGCTCCTTAGGCAGGGCCAACACTGCTTCTAGAAGTGCAACCCACCCGTGGGCCCCTGCCTGCATTGAGAGAGACTCCTAGCCTGTGTCTCCAGTGTGGACCAACATGGTCTATTCAATTTCCAGCCACACTTTCCCCCGTCCAGTGTTAACGCTCCTCACCACCACCATTGCTTTCGGCTTTGGGGCAAAACGGGGCTTTCTGCTCATGGAAGATATGCCCAGAGGCTCCTTTGTGCTGACAAACCCAGTCCTAACTGGCAGCTGTGTGGCTCGGTCCCGCGTGGGGTACCAGTTAAAATGCAGTTTTGCCCACGTGGGGGTGGATGGCCTACTTAGCGCCACATGGGAGCTCCCTTTGCTAATGTCTCTTGCTGAGTGACCTTAGCCAAAGGGCCTTAGCCTTTTTGAGTAGGGAGCTTTTGCTATTGGGGCATCACACTGCAAAATCCTTAGCCTCTTATTGGATTGTCCGGTTTCCCCTCGCCGGGACCTCCGACACCATTCGTCAGTCAAGCAGGTCACGGCCTCCCCTCTCCACTGCTGTCTGGCTGGGGTCAGTTGGGCAGTGCCAGGATCTGTGATCCGAACCAGGGGACCAGACGCCACCCATTCCCTGCCCAGTCTGACCCCAGCCCCTCCAACCGCCCCAGCCCTGAAGCACTCTCACATTCCTGCTCATGTAAAGCACAAGAATAAAGCTCATTCCATTTTGTGATCACAGCGCCTCATTTTGGGGGGAGATCGGGGCACATTATTTCCTTGGGAGGCTGAACCCTGGTTAACCCCCCCCCTTGCTTCCCAAGCCTTGTTCTGCTGGAGATTTCCTTGGCTTATCAAAATCCTCATCAGTGTTCTGCCTCCATTGTGGGGCCTGGATTGGTGTTGCAGGCATCTGTTTGTGGGAGAGGTAGAACTGCCTTAGCTTCCTTTGAAATTCCCCAGCCCAGGAGCCATCTATGCTTCTGGTCACGTTAATATTGCCCATTTCAAGCCTACTATCTGCCGCCTTCTCCCTCTCTAGCCATTCCCTGGTGCCTCAGGCTGGTTCCAGCCGGGCATCCCCCTGAAGATGCCCTTCCAACTGGCCCCCTGTGAAAGCTGTCGGGTGCCTGGATTTCAAGCCTCAAGAGAAGGGACAAGTACATTGTGGGGGGGTGAAATCTGCAAAGGCTTTGAAGAAGGTTGGAGTGAAATTTAGCTAAGATGGACCAACTGGCATCAAGATTCTTTTGGGGTGGATGGATGATTATGCTGGTCAGATTTTCCCCCATTGTGCTAGCTTTGGAAAATTCCTGTCCCAGTGTAAGAATTACCTGTGGCTTCAAACTGGTCACATGAAAAGCTTTCGGGGGGGCGGGAGTGCCTTCTCCAGACGTTAAAAGAAAAGCCACTGTTCTCTGAGAGTGTACCAATAAAGCCAGGCCCCTTCAGTTCTTAGCTCTGCAATGTCATCTTTCAGTTTCCAGTAAGGCCTGTCAGGACATCACATGACCAGCTCTGTGTTACTTCTTTCAGCAAAGGTGCAGTGTGGTGAGGCCACGGTGTCAAGCTAATGCTTGCTTCTATTCATACAGTTGCAGCTGAGCACCTCGTAAACAGCAGATTTTATCTTAGTGGCACCCTGTGAGGCAGAATGCCCTATTCCCATTTTACAGATTGGTTCTCTGTGCCTCAGTGGACCCATGTGGCCTAGTGAATAGAGTGCTGGACTGGGAGGCAGGATATCTGCTTTCTAGGCCAGGTTTTGCCACTAGCCTGCTTGGTGAGCTAGTCACTGTCTCCCTGTTTTTCCATCTGTGAAATGGGGATAATGAGACTGACCTGAGTAAAGTGCTTTGAGATCTATGGATAAAAAGTGCTCGAGATGATCTAGGGATTGGTATTCTAAGCTGATGTTAGACAAATTCAGGCTAGAAATAAGGGTTGTTTTTTTTTTAAAAAAAGATTTGCTGTAATTAACCATTGGTGTCTCTTGGGACATGGTGGAGTTTCCATCTCATGGAGTTTTTAAATCAAGACTGGAGCTCTTTAAAAGCTATGGGTAGGCCTTGATGTTGAAATCCCTGGGTGAAGTTCTTTGACCTGTCCTGTGCAGGAAGTCAGGCGAAATGATCTTCTGGCCTGAAAAAGCCAGGGATCAAACAATGTGGGGGTTGTTTAGTCCATGAATTCAGTGTATGCAGGGGGGCTATGGCTGCCCATCACCATAGTAGCAGGGCATCTTTGATGTAAAAATGACTAGGGAAGCCCAGACTGGCCTTTCCTGGAATCTCTGCAGCTCCTTTTCCCCGCAGTGCCTGAAGGCCCCCCATTGCATGTGGGGGTGATTAGAATAACAATTTTACCCCAGACTCCTGCAATGCCCAGGGAGGCCGGGGGCGGGGAGGTTCCCTGGCTCCAAGTGTCCCTGTCCTTTACAGCTGTGCAATGTGAGCCTGGCGTTGCACCCCTATAATTTAAATCCAGATGGGACCATGAGATCATCTAGTCTGACCCAGGCCTGAGCCTCACTCAGGTTGCCCTGTGCTGAGCCCCATGACTTGTGTCTGACTAACGCGTCTCTCGTGATTGGCTCCAAGGGGGAGGAAGGGGCGGACCGTCCTGCCCCCAGGGGGACGCCAGCCGGCTGCCTTGCTCCCTCCCCGAGCCTGGCCCGCGGGCATCATCCAACAGGGCCCAGCGCCGTGCTGGGCGGAGCCAGCGTGACCTCGCCCTGCGCTGGTGACAGGCTTCAGCCCTGATCCCTGCTGCGTTCGCCCCGCTGCAGCCCTCGGCCTCATGACGCACCCCTGGAGCAGAGCGCTGGGCCCGGGACCCTCTGCCGCCCGCCCCGCAGGAGAGGTTTGTCGGGGGCTTGCCTGAAAATGTGCCTGTGGCCCGTCCCCTCCTCCCCGCGTCCCGGTGTCCGTCCCTGCTGCCCTGGGACCTACCTCCCTGCGGCTCCCAGCCGCCCGCTCCCAGTGCTCCTCACCCCTTGGATCTGCTCCGTCCCCGGGCTCCCAGCCTCCCCTCCTGGGCTCCCAGTGCTCCTCACCCCTTGGATCTGCTCCGTCCCCGGGCTCCCAGCCTCCCCTCCTGGACTCCCAGTGCTCCTCACCCCTTGGATCTGCTCCGTCCCCGGGCTCCCAGCCTCCCCTCCTGGACTCCCAGTGCTCCTCATCCTGTAGATCCTCTCCGTCCCTGGGCTCCCAGCCTCCCCCTCCCAGGCTCCCAGTGGTCCTCACATCCCTTGGATCTACTCCCCCCAGGCTCTCAGAGACATGCCCCCCTTGCCTCTGGGACTTGCCCCCCCACCGCTGGGACCAGTTCTCTCCTGGGCTCTAAGCACTCCCCTCAATAGCAGGGATTCACTCCCCCCAGGCTCCCAATGCCCTGCACCCTCTACCCTGGGATCCAATCCCCACTGGGCTCCCAGTGCCCCACCCTCCAGCACCTGCCCCCTGGGCTCCCAGCATCCTCCTTCCCTTGCCCCTAGCACCTGCTCCTCATCCATTTGTGAACTTGTTGCCTGGGGAAAGATCATTTCCTTCCCCCGCAACAGGTGCTCAAGCTGGGAGTTCTCCATCCTTGCTGGGAAGGGCTGGGGCTGCTGGCTGCAGCCTGGAAATAGTTGTCTTGAAGGGTGGTGGTGCCTGAGCTGGTGGCTGGGCTGGTGATTGGTTATTCGGGCCACTGTTCTCTCCTCTTTCACACCAGGCAAGGGAAAGCGTCTGGGGCTCATGGAGCCGATAGAGAAACAGATCTTCCCCAGCCCCCCGCGCACACGGGGGCAAAGCGAGCCTGAAGCGCTGCCTGGAGTGTGTGTCACAGCAGCCTTGGGTAAGTAGCAGTGGGAGGTGCAAAGGGGGGTGGGGGTGGGTTTAGCCTGATTCCACACTCCCACAATCCGAGTGTGCAGTGCAGCTGGACGTGTGTGTCACATTTGCATGACGGGTGATGTGAGGCACAATGCAGGGGATGGGGGGAACCAGCCAAGAGTCTCCCCAGGGGCTCAAAGAGCTGCACAATGAGGGCTCAGATGGCTCCCATCGCCCATTCTGTCCATGTAAATGGGGGAAGTGGACATGACTCCCCCCCCCCCACCCCAAGAAACACCCCCTTGGCTAGCACGTGACTGCTCTCTGGACTCGTGACCAGCCCCTGACCCCTGTTGTAGGGTGTGGATTGAGGGTGTGGCTCTTCTCCAAGCTCTAGGAAGCCAAGTGTAAATTACAGCAGCCTCAAGGCTGCTCTACCCCACTTTAGGAAGTGGGAGGTAAGAATATGGGAAGTGCAGAGGGGAGTTAAAGCCTCATCTGTGTCCCCCCATTCCTGCCCGACTGCTGAGAACCAGACCGTGTATGTACAGTGGAGACCATGGGAGAGACTCCCCTCATCCAAGGTGAGGCTCTATCCCAGCATGTCAGGGATCAGCTGCCTCAACCAGATAAAGGAGGGAGGGTACAGGTCCCCCCATGTTAATTCATCCCAGCTCCCATTACCAGGGGGTGATTCCTTTGGATGACTGGGGATCTGGCCGGACTGTCCTAACCCTGCTGCTAGGGACAGTGAATACCAGACTTCCCTGAATCTGCCCTGCAGGTGTCTTCCCCTACATCAGTGAGATCTGGGGCAGGCAGCAGCCTGCATGGATCATTCAGTCCTGTGACCTGCCACCAAGGTAACCCCATTGTGATGGGCTCGCCTGTCATGACTAGGCTGAGCCCCCACCCAGCTCCCTACACCCATGGGCCGCAGCCTGGCCTCAGCACCCACCTCTCTGTCTCTGTAGATGCATCAGTGAGCTGTGGCTCTGCGCAGTCTGCCTTCGAGACCCTAAGGCCTGTAGACGACGAGATGAAAAGAAGCCTGAAAACAGAGGCCCGCGGCTCCTTGAAAACATTCCCTGCCATTGTGAGCATTGTAGGCGCAAACGGGGCCCAGGCAAGATGTGCAGTGCCCACCATGCTCTCACTGTGTCTGTGCGGTGCCCGGTGCCCCAGGTCCAGCTCTGTGCCTGGGGATCCAGGATGCTACCACAGTAGGAATAATCAGTACTACTGATCATTCATAATTAATTGGGCCCTAGCTATCTATTGAGCTTTGGGTTTTATCCTGCTGCCTAGCACTGTAGCATCTGGGTGCCTGCCCTGTAAAATCAATGGCAGTAGGGGTCTTTCTGCTACTTCCGCCGGTACCTTCCCTCTCCTCCCTGCCCCTCGGTTCAGGGTCTGTTGTGCTGTACAGAACCCTAATCTCTGCTGAGGTCTGCACACTGCCTGGCACACAGTGGGGGCCTTGATCTCAGTGGCGGGTCTGTGCAGTGCCTGACTCCTCAGTCCTGAATGAGATCAGATTAGGATTAGGCTCTGCACAGGATCCCAGCTGAGAGACAGCCTCTACCCCCAAAGAATTCACAATCAAAACAGACAAAGGAGGGGAAACAAAGTCAGAGACCTGTTCATGGCAAAGCTGGGGCAAGGAACCAGGTGTCTTGAGTCTTAGCCAGTTCGCTACCCATTAGACCACCCAGCCTCCCCTGGAAAGTGACCAGCGGCTCCCTGAGTCTGGATGGCAGTCAAACCTGGAACAGGAAAGATGCGCAGTGGAAAGGTCTTAAGAAAGGTTAGATGAGTTGTTGACTTGGCCTCCCCCCCACCCCACCCCGCAGTTCAAACTGGGTCTGGAATGGCCTTGCCACGTGTCATGCAGCCTGGGGCACTCTGGCTCCCATTTTGCTGCACTTGTGCATGTTTTTCCCTTTCTCCTCGGCTCTCTGGCATTTCTCCAACCTCAGCACTTTAGCCCATTGTGTGTCTCTCCCGCTGCTAGGAGGCCCTGGTTGGGGAGCCAGGCTCCAGAGGCTGGAAACCGCGGCCACTCCAGCCTGGAAGCTTTGATCCAACGTGTTGGAAAAGGAGATAAGGCACAATATTCCCCCCACCGAGGCTGATGTAATAATAATATAAGACCACCTAGCTCTTACATAGCACATTTCATCCCTGGCTCTCAAAGTACTTTACAAAGGAGGTCAATATCATCAGCCCCATTATACAAATGGGGAAACCGAGGCACAGAGCAGGGAAGTGACTCGCCCAAGGTCACCCTGCAGGCCAACAGCCAAACTGGGAATAGAATTTAGGTCTCCTGATCCCAATCCAGTGTTCTATCTGCTAGACCCCGCTGCTCTGAAGAGAAACCAGAGTGGTGGATGGGAATTGGGTGGTGTCCCTTTACAGCATCCGGAAGCCTTCTTACGGGGTTCCCTGTGTTCTAACTTCTTCCTGCCCCAGCATGCCCACATGGTGGTATTGCTTTTTGCAGTGACTGGCACGTTTTCAGCCTCTGCCTGAATTTTCTCACCATTTCAACAGTCTGGCCTCACACCCTCCATCGTTTGCATTGTGAGACTGTGAACTACTGTATGAATCATGCAGGACGTCCCGCCACATTGTGCATCTGTGCCAGGCCTGACCATAACATACCTCCCCCATTTCCTCCCCTGCAGGCGGAGCTGGAACTGGGGGACATGATTGAGATCTTCCGCTTCGGATACCAGCACTGGGTCATCTACGTGGGAGACGGCTACGTTGTTCACCTGGCCCCCCCCAGTAAGGCAGCAGATGGGCCTGATTTCACCATTGCCCAGCCCCCTTACGCCACTGTTCACACCAGTGCAAAGTGCTACCACTCTGCTCGATGGAGCAGGGCGACTTGAGACAAGAATAGAATCGGGGGGGAAGGGACTTAATGGTGAGAGCAGGGGGGCTGGGAGTCAGGATACCTGTGCTTTAGCCCCAGTTCTGGATGGGGAGTGGGGCCCAGTGGTTGGGGGGGGTAGGAATTGGCATTCCTGGGTTCCATTCCCAGCTACCCTTCACAGTGTCTCTCTCTCATCCCAAGGTGAGATACCCGGGGTGAGCTTTGCCAGCCTGATGTCCACGCTGACCAACAAGGCCCTAGTGAAGAAGGAGCGTCTCCTGGATGTGGTAGGGAAGCACCGCTACCGAGTTAACAACAAGCATGACAGGAAGTTCCCCCCACTGCCATCAGGGAAGATCGTGCAGGCCGCCGAGCAGTTGGTGGGCCAGGAGATGCTCTACAAAGTCACCAGTGAGAACTGTGAGCACTTCGTCACTGAGCTGAGATACGGCGTGGCCAGGAGTGACCAGGTGCGGGGGCTGTCTCCCTGTCATCCTGACAGAATGCCTGGGTTCTCCCCCAGCTCTGGGAGGGGTGAGGGGTCTAGTGGCTTTCTGAGCATCCCTGGGCCACTCACTTCCCCCTCTCTCTCTGCCTGTTTCCCCATTTGTAATGACCCTAATTTAGGGGTAAGAGGCAAAGGACGCTGGGGTGGGGAGCATTTGGGATTGAGGGGCCCAGGGCTGAGATCAGGATCCCACACTGGTCCCTCCTTGCTTTGCACTGGGGCAATTTAGCATCCAGTATAACTTGGTGTAATTGGTCCAGATGGCATTGCAGACCCCTAATGCTCTGCGAACATCATCCCTCACTCTTCCAGGTGCTTTTCACCTGCAGAGCTCAATGTGCTTTACAAACTAGGTCAGTATCATCACCCCCATTTTACAGATGGGGAAACTGAGGCACGGAATGGGGGAAGTGACTCACCTAACAGAGCTGAGAATAGAACCCTGGGGTCCTGATTCCCAGTCCTGTGCTCTAGCCACTAGGCCCCATTGCCATCATTCATCAGCCTGTCTGTTCCCTCCTCCTGATCCCCTTCCTCTCTTGTCCTACAGGTGCGGGATGTCCTGGTGGGGGTGAGCGTCGCTGGGCTGGGGCTGGCTGCTCTGGGCCTCCTTGGGGTTGCAGTCCAAAGGAGAAGACGCCAGAACCAGTAACGGACTTGAATGGATCAGAGGGGTTTGGGGTTTTTTGGTTGTTTTGTTTTTTTTTTTGATCCAAGCAGAAGAGACTTTGCAGCCGTTTTGGGGGTGTGGTGGGAACTTCATTTGTGTTGCTCTGTCCCCTCTTTCGGGCGAACACCCTCCCCATCCCCTGCCGGCATCAGCACAAGAATAAAACCAGGAGATTGGTACAAAGTCACCTGGATCGTGGCCTGTGTGGTGGTGGGGTGTGTGATGGATTCAACCAAGTGGGGGAGCTGGCCCATGCTGGGGTCTTTCTGCCCAGTGGGGGCACTATTTGTGAAGGTGGATGGGTTTGCTGGGGAGTTCAGGGGGCTCTGACGCCCACTGCTGGATCGGCTTCTTTATAACCTCCCAGTCCCTGTGTGGTCAGGTGACACCTTCCTCAGCCTGTCCAGGTGATCCCAGCCCACGTCCAGGTGACTTTGTTGCCAGGCGACCTCGCCCTGATAAACCAGTTCAGCTGACTCAGAGCTAGCCTGATGTTTAGAGCGGTCTGTTTCAAAGGTTGTGCACTTAGCCAGTGATGCTCCCTTACCAGCCCTTTGCCACCAGCTGTGGGGGTTTCAGCCCAATGGGAGGTCACAGGACAATGGAGACAGTAAAGAAGCTGACATCGATACATGCAGAGAACACCCCCTGTCAAACAGAAGTCTTAAGCCATACATACACATTCCCTGGATCATCACAGCCGGCCCCTGTCCTGAAGAGTTTACAATCTAAATAGACAAAATGAACACAGCACACCTGGCCCAATACGGCCCTTATCCCGGTCAGGGCCTGTGAAACATTCAGCACGGTGTGGGCCCTTACCGTGGTCAGGCCCTCTGGTCGTTACCGTAATATAAACCATAGAAATGACTCTCTCCAGTGTAAGTGACCCTCACTAGCCTCGGCGTCTGGATTCTGTATTTCTGATGTAACTAATTTTCCCTAATAACACCTGGATGGTAGGTATGCACTTTGTGTTGGATGTCGGTACCTTGGGTACATAACCGGGGGGCAGTGAGTAGGAGCGAGGTGGTGGTTTTATCTGTGAATATGGCCTTGGAGAGACCAACTGTGGAAAGCTGTATTCATTTCTGGGGTGCATATTTTAAAAAGGACATTGAGATATTGGAGAGGATGCAGAAAAGAGCCTGAGAAATTATTTGAGGTTTGGAGAAAATACCTAGCAGTGAGAGATCTTGGCAACTCAATCTGTTCACTGTCTCTAAAGACGGATCAAGGGATGACTTGATCACGGGGTGTGTGTCTCATTGTGGGGTGCAATTCAGACCAGTGAGAGGCTCTATCACTGCTTATAATATACCCCTGGGGGCCCCAGAAAGCTTCTGCTACTTGTGGCTGCCTGCATAGGACACACACACAGCCTGCAGCCAGCACTCCCTATTCTGTAAGCCTTGCAGCTCAGATTCAACCACTTTGACTCAACAGCCTGCCAGGAGTTATCACAGACACGAGCTTGTCTTACCAGCCTTGGTTGATATTAGCAGGTGACTCCAACAAACACCCCAGTCACAAACCTTCCCAAACCCATCTGCTCTGAAATGTCCCGCCCTCTCCTGCATCATCCAGAGGAATTATAAGATCCATTTGCTCCTTTAAAGAGACAAAAGCCAATGGCTACAAGCCAATAAAAGCATCTAAAAGTCAAAAATACATCTAAAAATACATCTAAAAAGCATCTACAAATACAAGCATCTAAAAGTCAAAAACTTGATCTAGCGTTGTTCAGGATGGCTTTTCTCACCCCCACTCTTCCAGCAGCGTGGTGGCTGACACCCCCAGGCGGCAAGATCTTCTCCACAAGCCCCAAAGTACTGATTCCTTTGTCTTCTTAGGTGAAAGAGAAAACTGGGGCGCTACCAATAGGAACCTCAACCCTAGTACCCTACCCATAGCAATCCTAATGCTAGGGCGAGGAGTCCTACCCATAGGAAACCTAGCCCTAGCTCCAAGTACCCTCAGGGTTCCTATGGGCAGGGTACTTGGAGCTAGGGTAAGGGTTCCTATGGGTAGGGTACCCCGCCCTCGGGTTAGAGTTCAGCTGGGTAGGGCTCCCCGCCTAGCGTTAGGGTTCCTTTGGGTGGGGTACTTGTAGCTAGGGTTAGGGTTGCTATCAGTAGGGCTCCCGGCCTAGGGTTCGTGTTCCTATGGGTGGGGTTTTGGAACTAGCATTTGGGTTGCTATGGGTAGGGCTCCCGGCCTAGGGTTCGTGTTCCTATGGGTGGGGTTTTGGAACTAGGGTTAGGTGTTTTCTGTCCCTTTCTTTTACAGTCTAGTGAAACTTTGAGAACGATTCTTTTTAAGTTTACACCTCAAAATAAAACGTAGTGAAGCTGTGAGGAAGGCAGCATGGAGTCTGCTGGTGGTGAAGGCACCCTGCTTTTTCTTTCCCCACTGGTGCTGGCTAAAATGCAGATTGTTCTGTTTCTTGCAATCTCCCCTTTGTTAGTTTGATGGCTGTTTACAGCTTATGTTTAAAATTAGGTTAAACCCACATTCCTTTATTTATCGATGCCCCCTGACGTGCCTGCTTTAATCACACATCAGTCATAGTCCCTGCAATATTCATAACTCTTCCTACCCACTGTGTACATACATCACACAAGAATATTAATGCTCAGTGAGTTATTGGTTTGCAAACGATACCTCACAAGGCCGCTATTTTGTACGAAGATTATTGCAATAGTGGGTAGCGAGTGAATACAGGGGTGTTTTAGGGTCACAATAAGTAACTTCATGGGGTGAAGAGCCCAGGTATTAAAGGACACTGTAGCCTGGTGGAGAGAGACAGAATGAGAACCAAAGGCTAAGTTACAGCCAGACACATTCCACTGACAAACAAGGCATCAGTGTTTCTCAGGGAAGGCGATTTCCCATTGGAACCACTTACCAGAGGAAGGGATGGATTCTCCAGCTCTTGACCTCTTCAAATAAAATCTGGATGCCTCCCTGCAAGATGCTTTAATCAAACACACTTTATTGGGCTCAGTACAGGGAGGATGTGGTGAAATTCTCCAGTCTGTGCTGTGCAAGAAGTCAGACTGGATGAGCTCATCATGGTCCCTTCTGACCTTAAACTCTATGACGCTATGAACCTACAGAACTCATTGCTGAAATGAGACATACTGGCTCTCTCAAGGTGCACGTGCACCTCTTTCCTTTGATCACACACATGGGGATGGATGGGAGAAGGGCTAAGAAGGGACAGATCCCCTCCCCCCGTTATCTTGCTCCCCACTTCCCTGAACCAGCCAGTCCTGCTCTCCTCATGGTTTTAATCTCATTATATGCTAAAGTACAATGGCTTTGTCTTGGCGATAGAATTGAGTGAAATCTGTTTAACATCTCACCTTTAAATCCTAAGCAAGACAAGGCCTGAGTTGCATTGAAAAACACAGTAGCCCCAACCCTGAAGCAGGGG
This sequence comes from Lepidochelys kempii, assembly GCF_965140285.1. Lineage (NCBI taxonomy): Eukaryota > Metazoa > Chordata > Testudines > Cheloniidae > Lepidochelys > Lepidochelys kempii. Next base: position 31,614,988 of record NC_136386.1, read on the forward strand.
TATAATACCTTAAAAACATGGTAGCTCCTAGGTTTTGACACCCTTAAAATGGTTTAAGTAGCTGTGGTTAACAAGGTGTTACATGTGAATTTAAATGCAGGATTGCACTGCACACAGATGATTTCCCCTAATCTAGACCTGGTGCCTGGTCACGAGGGAAGCAGCCTGTGTTCTGCACTCCTGAAAGCCAATGGGTGGCAGTTTTCACAGGCGTTGGCAGGTCAGGGCAAAGGCTATGGGGAATCTAGGGTTTACTCTGACTGCCTAACTCATGTGAAAGCTACAAACTGCCTTGTCATCACTACCGTGTGACAGCTAACATGAATTAGGGCCTCACTTTTTTTTTTTTAAACGAGCAAAGTCACAATCTTTATTTGGCTCTATGCTGCTGATTAGGCACCGCCCAGCAGACACCAGTTCTCCAAAGCCAAAGGAAACCAAAAGTGAAATCCCGGCGCAGAGAGTAGAGGAGTGGCACAGAGAAACTCACTCGGCCTTCCAGACCTGTGGAGATGCCCCCGCTGTTTGTGAGTATCCCCATGCAGAAAGCCATGGCCAAATCGCTTCTAAGGCTCTGGGTCCCTTTGGGCAGCGGTTCTCAACCTTTCAAGACAGCTGTTCTCCTTTCAGGAGTCTGATTCCAGCTCCCAGTGGCGGGGCTTGGGCTTCAGCTCCACCACCCCTGGCTGAAGCCTGTAACTTAGCTTCACGGGGCCCTCTGTGGAGTGGGCAGAATAAACAAGTCATTGTCTGAATGACATTTTAGTTTGAACTGATTTCGCCAGCGCTTTTTGTGTAGCCTGTTGTAAAACTAGGCAACTATCCAGCTGAGTTGACATCCCCCCTGGAAGAGCTCTGGGGTACACATACACCTGGTTGAGAACCACTGCCTTCGGGATGTCAGTGGGGAGCCTGACACGCACCAGCTCTGCTTGAGAACCCGTGCTAAAACTAGCAGGGTGGACCTTGTGGCCCAGGCGGTGATTCAGGCTAGCCACGCAAGCAAAGACCCAGGATGTCAGGCGGGCTTGGAGGCAGGTGGCTATCCCGAGACACTGCTCATGCTGCAATGGCCACGTTGCTATTTTTAGCGCGCTCGCTGGAGCGGAGTTAGCGTGTGTCTGTTACCCCCAGGCTGGGAGGAATGGTGCCAGCTGCCGTGCAGACATCCCCTTCACGTGAGCTTGGCTCAACGCTTGGGCTGGCTGCTCTGGGCGCAGTTTCCTACAGGAGCTGCAGGGAGGTGGTCGCTGGGGCCTCCCGCTGGACAGCGGCTCAGAGTCCCAGGGGAGCTAGTCCTGATGCCAGGTGTCTCCTGAGGGCGGAGAGAGGAGCCCAGATCCCTGGCTAGGGGGAAGCTGGATAGTGTCAGATGGACAGCTCTCCCCAGCTCCCATGTCCTCCTCTGCCTGGCCTGGCGTTCCTGCTTGGGGGTGGGGGAGGGCAATAGAGGGTGGTTAGTGGGGCATAGGGGGAGCTGGTGGGAGAGATTAACAGGGAAGAGAGGGGTGGGAGGCATCAGCAGGGTGGAGGGAAAGTGAGAGATGGGGGTGTTAGCAGGGGAGCTGGAGGATTAGCAGTGGGAGCTAGGAGTTTTCGGTAGCAAGGGGAGCCAGTGGGGGTTAATGGGGGTAGGGGAAGCTGGCAGAGGGGATTAGCAGGGGATGGGGGAGCCGGGGGGGGGTTAGCAGCAGTCAGGGTGGAGGCAGCGGAGGGGAGGATGGACGGAGGATCTGGTGGGGGATTAGTAGGGGGAGGCAGTGAGGGGGTTTTGTGGGCATCTGGGGGGTTAGAGGGTTCAGGGGCAGCCAGTCTGGGGGTACTATCAGGGCTTCCTCTGAGCATTCAGTTTCACTTGGCTCTCACTCCTGCAGGAGGAACCAAACCCTGGGGACCTGCTAGAGATTTTTCGCTTTGGATACCAACACTGGGCCCTCTATATAGGAAATGGTTACGTCATCCACCTGGCCCCCCCCAGTAAGGAATGGCCCTCAATGAGGGAGGAGGGGAGCTGAGGGGGCGGGAATTGGCCTGGGCAGGGCAGAGGTGTTGGGCATCTCAGGCGGTGAGGGGGGCAGGGGGCTCCATACCAGACGGGGGTACGTTCACTGTGATCCAGCAGGAAATCTGGCCTGGATTATCATGAGTCATTATGGGGTGCCTCTATTTACTGGGACTGCCTGAGTTTCTGAGCCCCGGCGAGTCAGGCAGCAGGTTGAGGGACACGGGGAGACTGGGTTGAGGGGATGGATGGGGTGTCTCAGGCTAGGCACCTCCACAAATGGAGATGCCCCTAAAAATCACTAGCTTTTGAAAGCATCACCCTGTGCCTCTGCCCGCCCAAGCCTGCGTGACGCTCAGATGGCCCCAACATGCCCCCCAGCCCCAGGCCTGTCCCGTAGGCATGGGTCACACTCCCAGCCACTGCCTTTAGGGACAAGGCTCTTCAATCCTGTGACCTGGGAGAGGGGAACCCAATGCCAGTCTGGCTCCTGCATTAGGAAGATGGTGGGAACCCAATGCCAGCTGCTAGAACGAAACAGTACTCTCACGGAGCCGTGTGCCAACCCAGTGATGGGGACAGATTCGACTGGCATAGGAGCTGTGGGAAATCTGAGAGCTAGAGAGAGGGTAGGTATGCGGAAGGATGGCTGGATAGCTAGAGGCGTGTGTCTGGGGATGGATGGATAACTAGCTAGAGAGGGTGTAAACAGCTCTATACATCGACAGATGTGGATAGATAGGAACATATAGCAATGGATAGATGGGTGTGTGTAGGGGGATGGATGGGTGGATAGAGAGGGATGGATAGAGAGGGTGTACGGATGGGATAGATAGAGAGTGGTATATGGATGGTTAGATCAGCTGGACAATTGGCACCCCCAGGTGAGTACGCAGGAGCTGGCTCCTCCAGCATCATGTCCGTGCTGACCGACCGAGCCATTGTGAGGAAGGACCGTCTCCGGTACGTTGCTGGTGGTGACAGGTACCGAGTCAACAACAAGTATGACGGGAGGTGCTCGCCGCTGCCAGTCAGCAAGATCCTTATGGAGGCCGAGTCTCTGGTGGGCCAGGAGATGCTGTACAGCGTCACCAGCGAGAACTGCGAGCACTTTGTCACCAAGCTGCGCTATGGCCAGCCCATGTGCGACCAGGTACGTACAGGTGGCCCTCTCACGCGCTTGTCACTGCCTTCCTGAAGGGTGGGCTTGGTGTAAGCCAGCCACACCTATTTGGTCAGGGTCTGGGCAGCACCCGGCACAACAGGGCCCGGATCTCCCTCAGGGTCTGGGCAGCGCCCATCACAACAGGGCCCGGATCTCCCTCAGGGTCTGGGCAGCGCCCATCACAACAGGGCCCGGATCTCCCTCAGGGTCTGGGCAGCGCCCATCACAACAGGGCCCGGATCTCCCTCAGGGTCTGGGTGCTCCTTGTGCTGTGCAGCAACTGTTAGAGCCCTGGCTTAGTCCTTCCTTGTGGAGGACTGGTCACCAGGCTGGTGCATGGGCCCAGCCTTTGGATCCCCTGTGTTTTCAAGCAGCGTCTAGTCACTGCCTCTAGTCCTGGCCTTGCTGGCACATGGCCAAGGTACCCCTCCTTGAGATCGTAGGACTCCTGAGCCCAGCTGCCCTAAAACTAGTGCTAACCCCCCCAATCTCCCCAGTAGCTTCTCTACACACCCCAGTAGCTCCACCCAGGTTTATAATTTAGCCCTTTGGGGACTGTGTTGCAGATAAAGCAAGGATGCTTTGCAAAGGAAAGCAAATGCAAATGCTTTGCAAAGGAACTTAACCACACTCTCTCTCCCCCTTTTTGGGAGGCACAAGAGCGCTACAGATTTGTGGAAAACGCACCCAACACCTGAACGCAATTCCCTTCCTCGGAGCCCTGCCCACTCCTGAGAGTCTCTTGGGTTCTGGTCAGTGTTGTTCAGGGAGGCCAGGGCACTCCTGCTCAGCCTCCTGGTTCTGCAATGGCCTGGCCCCTTGGCTAGAGCCCATTGCTTTGAGAAGCCACTTCTGGAATCTCTTTCCCGCCTCTCTTCTTATGGTGGGCTTTTCCATGGTCCGGTCCCGCTGTGTGCTGCTGGGCACAGGAGCTGTTAAACGTCCATGACAAAGAACGCCTCAGTGGTGAGGAAACTGAGGCAGGGAATGGCGTGTGGGTGTTGGGTCTACCTGGATCTGTAGATCTCTTGTGCTGTCTGAATAGTGATGGTTGCAAAAATCCTTCTGCAAGTCTGTGTCTGCTGCCTTCCACTGTCATGTGTCTCAAAGGGTTAAACTATAAACCAGAGTGCCCTGCCCACAGGTGGGGTTCTGGGAAAGTACCGGCATAAGCTACTGGGGTGTCTTTGGGCCGGGGGAACACTGTAGGCCTAAGGTACCTGGGGTCCAGGGTCCCACTTCAGACAGTCTGTGCCCAGGAACTGGGTCAGAGAGACCAAGGAAAGGGACAGTGACTGAAGTCTGCCCAGACAAAGGAGAGTGTAAAAAACACACAGCAGGCTGGTGAGTGTCCAGCAGGGGGCGCACTGCCTTGCCCAGGGCAGGCTAGTTGAGGGTGATGGTGTTGTTCCAGCTTTTCTGACACAGTCTGTTTTCTGCTACTGAATGGATGGCCTGATCTGCACAGATGGTTGCTGAACACTAGCTGTCCTTGTAAACTCAGTGGGCATGGACATAGTCCCCAGACCGGGGCTCCCTGGCAGCTAGCTGACTGGCTCCCCTTTCTGTCTCGCAGGTCAGGGACACCATGCTGACCGTGGGTGCCGCAGGGCTGGGTCTGGCTGCTCTGGGGATCATCGGAGTCATGGTCACAAGGTCCAGGCGTCAGAACCAATAGCACTGACTCCCCTCTGGACCCAAGGCCTGGAGCCTCTGCTGCAGTGGCCCTCAGAGCGGGCTCCTCGTGGGGAGCAAGCTGGACTGGCCAGCATCATCCTGTCCTTTGTATGTCATCAGGTTTTTTGGACTAGACATCTCATTTAAAATAAACGAATCTATCCTCACACGTTCCTCTCTGTCTGCTCATTCCAATTTCACCCAGATATGTGGGGTGTGGGGAATGGTACTCAGATCCCCATAAATACCCACCCTGCGGGGTGGATTGTGGTGCTGAGTCTATGTGCTGCTCTCCTGGTTTGGTGACTCTTGAGTCATGTAGGCCCGAGGGCCAATCAGTAGGATTGCCAACTTTCCCATTTCTCCAAACCGGACGTTACAGCAGCTCCCACCAGGGATCCTTCCCCACCCGGCAAGGGGCCAGGCCCCTCTCTCTTACCCTGGCGGGAGCTCCTCTGAGCCCGCATCCCGCTTGCTCAGGGGTCAGGGCAAAGTGCAACCAAAGACGCCTGCCTCCAGCTGGGGGCAGACCAGCCCCTCCCCAAGCTCCCCTCTCCTGCCTGGCAGGTGCTGCTCTATCCTGGGATCCAGCTGATGCCGCCAGGCCTGATCCTGCTGGGGGGGAGAGGGGAAGGAGCTGTGACACCCCATTTTTGCACCCCCCTGCTGGCTCTGCACCAATGGCAGCTGCGCCTCTGCCCTAGACGATTACAGTAACTGGACATTTGGTGTCCACTCAGTACTTCAGACTGTAGATAGAATCAATCCCCTTAAAACTGGGTCAAAAACCGAACACCGGCTGGCAACCCTACCAATCAGTCCAGGCTGTGGGGTACCCCTAAGTCCACATAATGGCCCGGCCATAGGGACTTATGACTGGAAGGGGCCTCCTGGTGTAGCCCCCCCTAGAGCTAGCTTCAGCATTTATTTTATTCAGCAGTACCGCAAGGAACCTACAGGCCTGTTTCCTGTAAGACGCTGACTTCAGCAGTTCCCATAAGGCTTGAGGCCTGTGAACTGTGGCACAGATAAATGACCTAAGGGTCACCCTTAAGTTTGGGGAAACTGCGAATAGTGTTTAAGGTGAAGTTTGTCCATTACGACAGCAGCCAACCACAGAAACCCGAGCTAACATCAGCTTTGGGGATATTTTAGGCTGGGAAAATCTGCAGATGTCCGACCACAAGAGGGCCATGGCAATGAACTGATGGATATGATAATGAGTTGAGATCCTTAATCTACTAACCCATCAGAGAAGGGCACCACCACACTGGTAGGGTGAGGAAATATACGGAATGGGGGAAGAACCCCTACTGAATATGATTTAGGCATAGTGGCATCAGCGCAACATATGGGCAGGAGGTGAGAGAGAGCTGTAGCCCTTGGGAGGTGCCAGAATGATGGCCACTGGTGACGAGGAGGAAGGTGATGAGGAAGATAACGGCTAACATTTCAGGTTGTTCTGCAAGGGATGGGGTGAGGAGATGGACATTCAGATGTACATTCTGTAGTGTCTCGATCTACCTTGCTGGCTTAGAGGGTTTGTGACTTTGCTAAATGTACTGTAAATACAGAAGGGTTCACAGAGTGTGAATGTTGCCACTAAACAGTCATTTTACTAATACTGGGCCTGATCTTGGGATAAGAACCTGTCACACTTCAGAGGGATAACTGGGAATTCGTTAAGTAATCAATATAATTAATTTACAATTCATAGATCAGGCTACACTGGGTCACCGAGTCCAGTCTCTGCTGGTGCAGCCAACTCCATCACAGAATCCCGGTCAGAAATGTATCCAGCTCTGGCTGCCAACTAGTTGGGTTGTTTCCCCAACACCCCTCCTACTGGGGTGTATTTAGAGAGAGAGCAATCCGAGCCCTCTCAGCCTTCGCCTGGCCAGGCCAAACAAAGCCCAGCTCGTTCAGTCTCCTTTCATAAGATCAGCTCTCCAGTCCCCTCAGCAGCCTAGGAGCCCTTCTCTGCACCTGGGCCAGTTTGGATTCATCTTCCTTGAAGCGGGGTGACCATATTTATACATCCAGGACTCCCCGGACATCAAGCCAGAGGTCATGGTCCAGGAAGAACTCTGGAGGGGTATATTTACATTGCAATTTAAAACCTGCAGCTGGCCTGTGCCAGCTGACGAGGGCTCAGGTTAAGGGGCTGTTTAATTGTGGTGCAGTTGTCCAGCTCAGACTGCAGCCCGAGTTCTGGGACCTTCCCACCTCGTAGGGTCCTAGAGCCTGGGCTCCAGCCCAAATATCTACATCACAGTTAAACAGCCCCTTAGCCCAAGCCCGGTGAGCAGAAGTCAGCTGGCATGGTTAGTCTTAGCAGCTCAGCTTCAGCCAGTCCCACCCACAGCCCGTCAGCAGAAACAACAAGCACCTCCTAGCACCTGAAACACTGCCATCTCTTCCTGCTCCATACGTGGTCTAACCACTAGAGGGAGGCAATGAGCCAAAGGACTTTAGCCAGAGTGCTGCTGTGTTACATGGGGTGAACAGACTGGGGTTTGTATCGACACATGCCAGCTCTGTGATTTGCAATCAATTAAAACAACACAATCACCTCCTCCAATTTTACTCCTGGGGGAGTTCGGTGCCAAAAAAATAAAAATTCTGAAAAATGCAGCAAATTTTATTTATCAAAACAACACTATATAATCATGCCAGTTTCAATTGCTTTGGTAATTTATTTCAAAATACCTGTCAGCAAGTATGTCTGTAAACAATACAGTGACACACAAACATTCCCCCAGGAGTAGAGTTAAAGAAACCCCCATGACAACCCAGTTCCTGCTTCTCTGCTCCCCCCGCAAAACCCAGCCATGGCCCCCCAGCCCAGACACTCACATCCCTTTTCCCCGCAGAGGCCAGCTGCGGTTCCCCACCCCCCCTCCAATTCAGAAGGAGAAACAGCCTGATGTTGGGTCCTGAGCTTGCAAGAAGTTTCCTGTGCACTGCCGCCTCCTTCCTTCAGGGCCTGCTGGGAACTGCGGCTGCTGGAAACTCTCCAGTTGCCTCCCCCTCCCCTTTATTCTATTTGCCAGCTGGGCTCTGCCAGGTCCAGCGGCCCCTAGTGGCGGACAAAATCTCTGCATCCCATTTCTGGGGGGGGGAAAGGAAATTCTGCATGCTCAATATTAATTTCTGCAAAATTCTGCACTGCGCAGTGGTGCAGAATTCTCCCAGAAGTATCCAATGGGAATTGTACCAGCGACCACTGGGGCTAAAAGTTGCAACAGGGGATCTAAAATGGGAACTTTGGCATCAAATACCAATGCTCCTGCTCCACCCCCTTCCTCCACACCTGTAAAGTATGGCTGTGTGGGTAGGAGCTCCCGATCATGCTTCAAACATATTCAGGATGCAACTGAACACTGTAGCTTAGCCTTGTGCTAGTTGCAGACACCTTCTTAAGTGCTGACCTAGGCCCATGATATCAGAGCATCTCATGCTCGCTAACATGCAACTTGATGGCCTTTTTCCTGTTTGTCTGGAATGCGATAACTTGAGAATGACACATCAGCTCAGTTCCAGGCATTCCACACAAGTCCCCGAAGACCCAACCATTGGTAATGGCCAGGTTGGCTTTGGCTCAGTGCTGATAGAGGACTATAATATCATGTATGGTATGGGGGAAGTGAATAGGCAGTGCTATTTACTCCTTTACAGAACACTACAACTGGGGTCACCAATGACATTAATAGGCAGTAGGTTTAAAACAAAGGAAAGTACTTCTTTACACAATGGATAGTCAACCAGTGGAACTCATTGCCAGGGGATTTTGAGAAGACCAAAACTATAACTGAGTTCAAAAGAGTATTAGATAAGTTCATGGAAGATAGCCATTGGTGGACCTATTAGCCAAGATGGTCAGGGATGCAACCCCATGGTCTGAGGGTCCTTAAACCTCCAACCACCAGAAGCTGGGACTTGATAATTGCCCTGCTCTGTTCCTGCCCTCTGAAGCATTTGGCACTGTCCACTGTCAAAGAAAGAATACTGGGCTAGATGGGCAACTGGTGTGATCCAGCATGACTGATGTTCTTATGAAGTGTAAGCATAGAGGTGGATGTTCCTGCTACTCCATGTGAAATCAGACTTGCCCCATCTGTTGATTAAAATTCTGGTATCCTTCTCAAGGCTACTCACCAGCTCAAACTTTATAGATTGGAGGGCAGAAGATATGGGTACAGGGCATTGTGGGAATGCTAGTGGAGGACTATTCAGATTTGATACCTGGTGCCTGCCCCTCCAACACATCCACATTGAAGAGTGGGGCAGGTATAGGGTAGGCCTCAGCTGACCCAAGCACGTACCCATATCCCTCAGGTGAGCTAGTTTGCTCAACATCTACTTGCCCCGAGCATGCACTTCAGGGGTTTGAGTGTGGACAACAGGTGGGTTTGGGCACAACTTCAATTCGGACACAGGTAGAGTTAGCAGCATATACGTACGTGACCTTCCCATGGGCTGGAATCCAAGCTCTGCATATCCAACCCACGTGGTATTTCCCTTAGATAAATCCAGTGGCAGAATGAAACTGAAAGCTGACAAGAGGGTGTGGAAAGCACAGTCAGGAAAGCCAAGGACCTCCGATTCCGACCTCCAGATGCAAGAGACATCTGTCATCCCTGTAAGTACTGGAGGGTCTAAAGCAAGGTACTGCAAGAGGGTCTAAAGCAAGCAAGTGATACAGCTCCAGGGGTGGGGGGGAGTTAACACAGGATGGCCAATCCTGGGAACTGTTTGTCCAGCAGCTCTGGGGCAGTTCTATCTGTTCTAGTTCTATTTTTTTCTCCTGTAGCAGCTGTGCTTGAGCACCTGTTTCGGCTCAGGGGTGCTGGACCTGCCAGGGTGCCAGGGTGATACAAAGCAAACAGCCATGGGAAAGTGGCAGCAGCCCCGAGCTTGGCTCATGCATCTCAGGAAGATTGCACAGTGCAGGGAGGCCAGGCTTACACCCAGGGTTAGAGTTGCTGGACTGTCTCGCCCTCACCAGCAGCAAAGGGACACAGGACTGGAAAGGATGAGTGTCTGAGCATGCACACGCAATGTGGGCTTCTTGTGGCATGCAGGGCTCAGACTGGGATTGCACGCAGCGATGTAGTGCATTGTCACCTCTCTCCACTTGCTGTCTTGTTCGCCAAAATCTTGTCTTTCATAAAAAAGGAAGTCGCCTGGTGTCCTGGTTGAGAAACAAACCTAAATATATATGGACTGAGTGTAACTGACGCAGCGACACCTGCTTGAATCTGCGGAGAGTCTGAGCCAATTGCTCTGAGAGGGGGGAATTGAGTGTAGCTAGGAGTGTATGGGCTGAATGCTGGCACTGCTGAGTGACATCTCGTCTGCCACTGGTCAGGTTTGGGAACATGGAGTCGCTTTGTCTTTAAGTCCAATCAGCCTGGCTATGGGATTTCACACGGTGGCCCCATCCAGGGGTCTTCATTGGAATTAAGCCAGGGATGAGGCCTGGCAAGTCAGAAAGGAGGTGGCATGAAATAGGAGTATGCACAAGGGATCATCCTTTTATTAGCCTCTAAACTCCAGGGCTGCTCAACTCCAGCCAGTTCCATGTCAGGGCTCCTGGGTTCTATTTGGCTTCCGGGAGGGAGTGTGAGTTTCATGGCTAGAGCAAACCATGGCATCAGGACACCTGGGTTCTACTCTTCGTCTCACAGAGGGGAGTGGTGTCTAGTGCTTAGAGTGGGGGACAGTGTCAGAGCTCCTGGATTCTATTCCTAGCTCTGGATGGGGAGTGGGGTTTAGTACGTTGGGGAGGTGGGAGGAACTGAGAGTCAGAATTGCTGGGTTCCATCCCCTTCTTGTGGGCCAGAGCATGGGAGACTGGGGAACCATGACTGCTGGGTTCAATGCCCAGCTCTGCAACTGTTTCCCTTTTCTGACCACAAATCCCCAAACAGCAGAATCTTAAAGCATATTCCCCTGGGGATCTGAGATGCACCGTCTCAGAGCTGAGTTTGCCCTTTTCTATGGGTCTTCTCCCTTCCCCTCCAAGTCAGCAGCAATAGCTGGGCTAGCTGCTCTTTCCATGGCAGGGCTGCGGTCACCTGATCCCTCCCCCAGACTGTCCTGCCCATGTGCCCTGCAGCGTGAACTCTAGCGAGTAACGGGGCTGTCTGTGGCTCTGACACCCATCTGCAACCTCTTACGCTCATTAAAGAGGAGCGCTCCTCTCTCGGCCCCCTGCCCCACAAGGCAGGCTGAGGATCCAGGACCCCGCCACCAGGCCAAGACGATCATGCCTCTTTCCTCTGTAAGTACTGGCTGCAAAAAGAGCCCCAAGAACCGTCAGTCAAACCTTTTAGCTCAGCTGATCTCTGCAGCTGTTTGTCTGTCCCAGCTGGGTCATGCCTGTCCTAGTATCACTCTCTCATTTGTGGGGTGGGTTCAACGGGGGCAGGGCGTCTGATTACTGGGTCCCCCATGAAGGTCAGCTCTTGGCATGTGTCCTTGAGTTAAATATAGTCTTGGCTAGGCTGGCTGGCAGGAAGAGGAGGTCCTGTTACATTGCATCTGGACTCATTTCCTCTCAATGGAGTGAAATCAGGGAATATCACCCTTCCTCAATTACAGTGCCGCACTCTACCCTCACAAACCAGCTGCAGAGCAAGAGGGATTTGGTTGCTTAGTTGCCAGTCATTCAGACCGCTTGATCTGCGGGAATCTCTTAAATTCTGGGCTGATTTGCTCAACACTGTTACAACAGATAGCAGGCGTATCCTGCAGTGGGTGGTATGAGGCAGACAGACCTTGGGAGCTCATCTGGTGTTGGCTGGAAAATGTTGTGGTTTCTTTTTCCGTCATAGAAAGTTTTTGATGAAATATCAAGCTTTTTTAAATCAAAACTGGCTGAAAATTGAATATTTTTGGGCAGAAACTATGTATTTTTAGCCAAACACTGAATAATTTTGGCCAGAAAACGAACAGTTTTGAATAGGGTGACCATATGTCCCGTTTTGACCGGGACAGTCCTTTTTTTAAGCCCTGTCCCGGCTTAAAAGTTGGCAAGAGCAAACGGGACAAATGCGCAGTTTTGCCAAAAAAGTGGGGTGTGACCCCCAAGTAGGGTGTGGAGGAACGTGAGGGGTGGAGGGGGGAGCAAGTGGCACAGTCAGCCCTGCATGGGAGAGAGGGCTCAGAGGAGCAGCGCGGGCTGAGCCAACTGCGCACGGGCGGGCAGCAGAGGGGGCTCAGGCCAGTCCCGCACGTGCGGGGGAGAGGAGGGGCTCGGGCCGGCCCCATGTAGTGTCCCATTTTCCCCTTGGGAAAATATGGTCACCCTAGTTATGAATCAAAATTGCCAGAAACTGATTTTTGGCCTCAAACTGACAAAATATGAATATGTAAATCATATATTTTCAGTCAGAAACTACCAAAAGTTGAATATTTTTGGCTGAAAACTGCATATTTTTGGCCAAACCAGAGATTTTTTCAGCCAAAACTGATGAAACCAAAACAGTTTCACTTTTTCACAGAAATAAAATCACTTTTTGGTCTTTTGTAGGAAATATGATTTTTAAAAATGAAAACTTGAAGATGAACATTTCTTTCCATGAACATTTTTGTTATGTCAAAACCCCAATTTTCCTTTGAAAAAAACGTTTTGATGGAAAATATATCCCTGGCTCCTATTCCGAGTGGTGAAGGAAAATCCCAATTTTTGAGCCAATCTCATAATATCTCTTGCAGCTGCACTCCTGAGTTTGAACATGCAGGGTTGTGGCAATACTGTAACATTTCTGTTTTAAAATACATTTATATGATTTCTGGCTATTTCCCCTTGCAACACCCTAAACATTTCCTCTCTGTGATGGGGTTCCTGGGGTATAGCCTGGCCTGTGGGACTGCTGAGCCCTCTGTCCCTCCAACCTGGGGTATCCTCACACACTGTGATGCTGTATCAAGTTACAAATCTCTGGCAGGTACTGCACCTATACAGCCATCCACAGACAGAGACACATCCAACAGAGTTACATGAATGCTTCTCCCGGCCACTCATGTACCCTCAATAGGGAGGTTCCAGCCAATTCCCACCAGCTCCCCAGCCTTGTACCCCAGAATTGTACCGTCCTGCCCTGGTCAGAAGCCTGACCAGTATAAATTCATTACCCAGTCCACCCACCCCACTCCCATAATAGCAGAATAGCCTTTGTAAACTGAGCTGAGATTTCCCAAGCACTTCAACCAAAACACAGTTTTAGGTAAAATAGAAAACATATTTGTTAACTATAGAAAGATCAATTTTAAGTGCTTATAAGTAGCAAGCATAGAGATCAAAGTTGGTTCCCTAAGAAATAAAATAAATTCACAGTCTAAGATCTATAAACTAAACAGGATTTGAATCAAGCAGTGTCTCACCCTGATAGATGGTACAAACATGTCACAGAGCATCAATACAAAGGCTGGAACTCTCCGCCAGCCTGGGACCACCCTCCCCAGTTCAAAGTCTTTGTCCCCCAGACCTTTCTTCCAGATGGTGAATTGGGGGGTGAGTGAGGCCAAGCCACTATGTCACTTCCCCTCTTTAGAGTTTCTTCCAGCTTGCTGGAAAGATCTATGGTTGTGACATGGGTGTCCGCCCCCATTGGTCAAGCATTCTCCATCCTCTACGTGTTCTCTCTGAGAAATCTCCATTGTATACAGCTCCTGGGATAGTGGATTCTCTTTAATGGGCCATCAGCACATCTGGCTATTCCATTGTTGTACCTGAAAGGCTGGTTGGGGGTATTCCCAACCTCACAACACAACACACATAGCAAAACTTCATAACTGCACATACAAGGATAACACATACAATCCAACAGGATAGTAATGTTCAACAGATCAAGACCTTTAACATGATACCTCACAAGACATACTTTGTGCAAAACATATCAATTATATGACAGGGGTGAGTATGGGGATCACAGGGTGTGGCTTTGAGGTTCAGAGTGCCACGGTCTCCTTCCTTGATGATACTTATGGCAATGAATCTGCCTCACGTCTGGTCTACTTTTAGCTTGTCTTTTCCAGCAATGAGCTAAACAGGTTCCCCAGGAACCACAACAATCTGGTGTCCATTCATGCTACTTAGATGCGATGCAAACACTTACGTTTCTTTTATCAGTTTCTGAGGATCTACATAGGTGACACATTTGAATTAGTCAAGGGGAAACTGAAATCCTAATTTCTTTAAAATACAGAAACTCTGAGAAAATAAGCCATTCTGCTTCTGAAGCTCAACGAAAATGCCACTTAAAGGGGTAAGTACTAACTGAAATGGTTTGTATACCAGAATAACTTGCATTGGGCTTGTCCTTTATTCATAGATTCATAGAACCATAGATTCCAAGACCAGAAGGGACCATTATTCTATGATTATGATAATCTAGTCTGACCTCCTGTCTAACAAAGGCCAGCAAACTCCCCCAAAATTATTCCTAGAGCAGAGCTTTTAGAAAAAACATCCAATCTTGAATTCAGAATTGTCAGTCATGGAGAATCCACCATGACCCTAGGTAAGTTGTTCCAATACTTAATTACTCTCACTGTTAAGAAGGAACATTTCGACTTCGACAAATTGCCATTTGCTGATGGAAAAACATTGCATAGAATCATAGAATCATGGAACTGGAAGGGACCTCGAGGGTCCAGTCCCCTGCATTCAAGACAGGACTAAGTATTATCTATACCATCCCTGACAGGTGTTTGTCCAACCTGCTCTTAAAAATCCCCAATGATGGAGTTTTCACAACCTCCCTAGGCAATTTATTCCAGGAAGTTTTTAGTTTTTAGTTAGGAAGTTTTTCCTAATGTCCAACCTAAACCACTCTTGCTGCAATTTAAGCACGTTTCTTCTTGTCCTATCCTCAGAGGTTAAGAAGAACAATTTTTCTCCCTCCACCTTGTAACAACCTTTTATGTACTTGAAAACTGTTATCATGTCCCCACTCAGTCTTCTCTTCTCCAGACTAAACAAACCCAATATTTCCAATCTTCCCTTATAGGTCATGTTTTCTAGAGCTTTAATAATTTTTGTCGCTCTTCTCTGGTCTTTCTCCAATTTATCCACATCTTTCCTGAAATGTGGTACCCAGGACTGGACACAATACTCCAGAAGAGGCCTAATCAGCACAGAGTAGAGCGGAAGAATTACTTCTTGTGTCTTGCTTACAATACTCCTGCTAATACATCCCAGAATGATGTTTGTGCTTTTTTTGCAACAATGTTACACTGTTGACTCATATTTAAAACTGATTTTTTTGGCCCCAAACTGACAAAATCTGAATATTTAAATCACATATTTTCAGTCAAAAACTACCAAAAGTTGAATATTTTTGGCTGAAAACTGCATATTTTTGGCCAAAATAGAGATTTTTTTCAGACAAAACTGATGAAACCAAAACAGTTTTACCTTTTCACTGAAATAAAATCACTTTTTGGTCTTTTGTAGGAAATATGATTTTAAAAAATGAAAACGGATCTTTTCCATGAACATTTTTTGTTATGTCAATACCCCAATTTTCCTTTTGAAAAAAATGTTCTGATAGAAAATTTCCCCCTGGCTCTTATTCTCAGCGGCAAAGGAAAATCCCGACCAAGCTCCCAACCCCTGCATAACCAGAAGAGGGTACAACCTCAGGTCTGCCCTGAGATTCCAGGCCCAGCATGCCATAGACCTTAGTGATGCATGAACAAATAGCCCATCTGGAGACCCTGCCCCAGGTGCCTCCTAGTGGTAGGGAGAAGTGCCCCTCATAACCCACATGCTTGAGCCAAATTGCTTCTCCAGCTTCTCTTAGACACCCAGCCTCTGAACCACTCACCCTTCTGCCCATTTTAGTGGCTAACCCCTCTCTCTGGTTAATTGCACCATCTTCATTGTACATTACACACCTCCCCCGTATCTGTTCCAGAATCTGTTACAGCTGCAATCTGGACCAGCTGGGTTCCTTAGCTCCAGGGGCAGAAGCTGGTGCTTTGGGCTCTGGTGTTTACCAGGTCAATCCCCTCTAGCAGTTGGATCAGCCACCCTGCTATGTTCTCAAAGTCTCTGCGGTGAGGGATTCCGTGGCGGAGAGGTAGGTAGGTAGGTTTGCTCCTCCCCCTCCCACTAGTCATGCTGATTTTGCTCCAACAGGAGGAACCGAAGCCTGGGGACCTGATTGAGATTTCCCGCTTTGGATACTGGCACTGGGCCCTCTACGTGGGCTACGGACATGTCATCCACTTAGCGCCCCCCAGTAAGCACCCTGCCTGGCTCTGTCAGTGTGTGTGTTTGTCGGTGGGGAAAGAGTGAATAGAGGGTGCTGATATAAGGCTATGCCCAGGGCCAGGGCCAGGTTGTTGGTATTGGGGATTGAACCTGGGACCTCTAGGTCTAAGATCATTAAGCCATCAGGGCTTGAGCTCATATAGATGGTATATTGCTTTAATATCCTCTTTCTTGTATGTTACACTTTGTTCCCACTGCTAAGACTAAACACTACTTTGGTGTAAGTCAGTGTCTGGTCACTGCGCACACCACAGGTCATAGGGGCCCAAAGGGAAGAACTGCAGGTGCCAAACCCAGTTGGACCTGCAGAGTAGGCAGGGCTGATCAACAGGATGCCATAGCCCAGGGCTCTGTTTAAGAGTAGGAGAATCATATATGACTCCACCCCCAGAGAGGTAAAGGCACGAGGCCTGACACCTGAGAGGGTACACTGGGGACAAAGGTAC
This sequence comes from Lepidochelys kempii, assembly GCF_965140285.1. Taxonomy (NCBI): domain Eukaryota; kingdom Metazoa; phylum Chordata; order Testudines; family Cheloniidae; genus Lepidochelys; species Lepidochelys kempii. Next base: position 31,631,565 of record NC_136386.1, read on the forward strand.
AGCCAGCCCTGTAGCTGGGACACGTGCCCTGCTTGGCTTGGTCTAAGACACATCCCAAGTGATGGAGACTCCAGGGAGGGATGGAAATCTCAAAGTCCATCCAGATCTGTTAGCACACGGTCCATGTGTCTGTCCTGGATCCCCAGGTGAGTTTGCCGAAACTGGATTCTCCAGTCTGATGTCCGTGGTGGCTGATAAAGCCATGGTGAGAAAGGAACCCCTCTGGGCGGTGGTGAAAGGCGATGACTACCGGGTCAACAACAAGCATGACGGGAAGCTGCCCCGGCGGACTGTGGACCAGATTATCCAGGAGGCAGAGTCTCTGGTGGGGAAGACGATGCCATACAGTGTCACCAGCAAGAACTGCGAGCACTTCGTCACCAAGCTGCGCTATGGTGTGGCCAGGAGTGACCAGGTGGGGGGCGGAGTGGGCCCAGCTGTGTGTGTGTGTTTGTGTACGTGTGTACACACACATGCCATGTGAAGCCCTGCTATGTGTGCACCTGTAACCCACACGCCTCCTGGGTGTGGTGTTCTGTCCTATCTAGTGCCACTGAGACCACTTAGAGATTAATGAGTCTGCTCTCCAGCCTTAGCTAAGGGCCAGTTGGATTTTAGCTCATGCAGTAGAGGCTCATGCACTAAGCTCCAGAGGTCCCAGGTTTGAGCTCACCTACCAGGGGTCTGTCGGTGTTGCACACAGACCCCGTCCGAGATAGGGGCCCTGTCGTGCTGGGCTTTGTACAGACACACAGCAAGAGACAATCCCTGTCCTGATGAGTTTACAATCCAGCTAGACAAAGGATGGGAAGGGAGGCCCAGAGCAGGGAAGGGACTTGCCCAGGGCCAGGAGTAGAGCCTGGAATAGAACAAAGGGGACCAGAGTTAAGCTGCCTCCAGTGAACTGTGGAGGCCGGATGCTCTAAAATGGACTTTAACTCAGCGTGGTTCTTGTGCCATTTATTGCTGTGTTTAAAACCCCCTGGGTGATCCGGGGCCTCCTGACCAGGTTTTGTCTGTGCTTTGCAGGTCCGAGATGCCATGGTTGCAGGGGCAGTGGGGATCGTGGGCGTAGGAGCCCTTGTAGCGGTTGCTACATTCATTGGCACATTGCTCTCTGACAACAAGCAGGAGGATGAATAATGCAAACATCGGCCTGGGCCAAAGACCCGAGCAAGGTCAATGGGAGCTGATCTTTACTGGAGCTGGTTTAGCTTCTCACCTGCTTTCTCCTTTGGCATCACTGCCCTTGGGAGTTTGTTCTAATGGTTAATCACTTGCATTGTGAAACACTGGTGCCTTATTTCTAACTGGAATGTGTCTGGCTTTAACTTCCAGCCACTGGGTCTTCTCCTGCCTTTCTCTGCTAGGTTAAAGAGCCCATTAGTACCCAGGATTTTCTCCCCGTGAAGGTACTTATACATGTAACCCTTCTGCCCGTCAGAGTTGGCAGCAACAAGGGCCGGGTTCAATATCTAGGGGATCCATTCGAATAACACAATGCAAACCGGCTCGAGCCCCCACCCAGTGACCTGGGACAAATATATACCACCCCCGCTGGGCGCCTCCAAGAGGCAATACTTCCCCTCTCGCAAGCACATAGTCTGAGTGTAGCAAAAGCTTTTTAATAACAGAGAGAAACAATGTGGCATTATGTTGGGGAAACACCACCAACCGGATTCATAACACAACCCATGAGCAAAAACAACCCCACCCCAAGCAAATTGGGGTATGCCCTTTTCCCTTTGGTTCTTGAGTCCAGCAACCCCAAATCACCCAAAGTCCCAAAAGTCCAATGCCCCAAAAGTCTCTGTCCCTGGTCAGGGCAGCCCCAGAGTTCGAAAGTTTATCTGTGGAGCTTTACCTCCCAACCTGGGTGGAAATGGGACGGGGGTAAGAGGCACCTTACGTGATCTGAAGCTGACCGCCCCATAGCAGCGCTCCGCTCCGCCAGCCGCCCCACGAACTCCTTCACTCAGCTGTGCTCCGCTCTGCCAGCCGCCCCACGAACTCCTTCGCTCAGCTGCTCTCCGCTCTGCCAGCCGCCCCACAAACTCCTTCACTCAGCTCCACGGCCCACAAGCAGCTCCTGCCATCCACAAACTGCTCCGCGTCAAACTGCTTCACCAACCATCCCGCAAGGCACTCCAGCCGTCCCGCAAACTGCTCCACAATATATCTTCAGGCTCCCCCACTACTTAACACAACATTCAGTGATTTCAGCTCTTAGGTGAATTCAGCTTGTAGCAGGGGAGCCCCAGTGCTGGTGCACTGTCAGCCCAAAATGAGCTCAGCAGCCTATAACTAGACTTCTAATGAAATCAAAATTAGCTCTGATATTCCACAGTGGAGAGAGGAGGAAGTGCAATTAGCATGTAAGGCCCTCACCAAGGGGCCCATGCCACCAAGTATTAATACTTGTCCCCAGCCTCTCTCTCTATTCACACAGTTTTGGAACCCATGACCCTTGCCTAGCGAGTGCTACTTAGTTGATGGTGAATCCCTCCATCATAACAAAAGGCCACATACAGTTCCAAGCACAGTTCCCATAATCAGGGTAATAACAATTTATTCTTTCTGCCCCAATAACAGAGACACTGGGGATCCCACAGCAGCCAAAGTGACCATTTGGGCAGCTATGGTCTCATTCTAGGCGTGGTGGGTGTGCCCATGCAAATGAGATCGGCCCCTGAAGTTCTTTTCCACAACTTGCCACACCTCACCACCAGATGTCAGGGTGGAGCTCATCCTGACACTGCTTACATCCAAAGTAATCAAGTCACCTCTCAACTGAAGCTAAACTGATTGAACTCTTTAAAGCTCTCCCTGGCAGGCATTTTTTCCAGCCCTCAAATCATTTTTGTGGCTCTTCTCTGCACCCTCTCCAATTTAGCAACATGAATGTTACAGCAACTAGTGTTTTCGGACAGCTGGGACATTCTTGGTGAGTGTGTGTATAAATCTAGCCAGCGAGATTCTGCAGCAGATCTACAAGCTTGCATCAGCATTAACATATTGTATGGGTCACGCTGAACCACATGTTGTTAAAGAAATAAAAGCATTGCTCACATGCCTGACACTTGGGTACAACCGCTCTCTGAAGGCGTTAGACACAAATGTGTTTAGCAAACACTCCCAAGGCCTATTCTACACTCAGGAGAAGCCCCAGATCAGCAATATTGTCTTGTGATATTTGTTGCTTTTCTTCAAGCCCCAGCTCCTGGAGTCATGTGAGTTTGAGGGAATCTCAGCTTACAAAAGGTTTCTAGACCTCCCTTGTGTAGAGAAGGGCTTGAACCACGAACACCATGGCACCAGATGGCAAACACAAAGAACCCCAATAGTTGTACTTGTTAAAAATAATTCACACCTCTCCTGATCTTGGGTGAGGGGAGCTGACTCCATGGTTTTGACTGTGATGATTTGGGGCTGGCAATACTAGAACTCCCATCAGCATAATTACTGCAAACTCCAGTTAGTTCCCTGATTGCTCAGTCAGGGCCCTTCCTGCGCATGCTCCTGAGCTCTGTCATACTGAGGGGAGGCCCCAGCCGGGGCCCCAATCAAGCAAATTCTTTAAGTGCATGTGTAACTTTAAGCATCCAAGAAGTACCATTAACTAGCTGGACATGGATCAGACCCACTGCCCTAGCAAAGGAATGCCCCATAGCCCATTTCCCAACCCACTGAGCCAGCCAGTCCCCCCACCCTAGCACTGGACTGGAGCTGCCACCGCTGAGCAAGGAAAAACCCCGTATCCCATTCCCCAAATCCCTGAGCCAACCAGTCTACCCAATGTCAGGCTGGATTGGAGCTGGCGCCCTCTAGAGAAGAAAGGGCCCAGATCCCATTCTCTACCCCCCTGAGCTAGCCAGTTCCCCACCCTGGGGCCCGATTGGACCCACTAGCATTTGACCCACCCACAGCCTGGGCCACTCTGAAACTGGAGCCCGCATGTAAGGTCAGTATCTCACTTTCAGTTCCCTTAGCTGATTCTTTTCTGAAATAATGTGGCTTGTTAGAATTTGAGCAGAAAATGTCAATTGGCCGAATCATCAGCTACGGAAGGAAAATACACTCCAGGCCCTGGTCCCTGGTGAGGCAGGCAGCCAGTCTCCCAGCCTCATGCTGGACTGGAGCTGGTGCACCCTAGAGGGGAAAGGCCCCGTCCTCCATTTCCTGCCTCCCAAGCCAGCCAAGCCCCTTGATGAGGCAGGTTTGCAGCTGGTGCCCCTATCACAGATCCAGTGGAGTTCCCCTCCCTGGCCACTCTCCAGGCTGCCCTGGGGGAATCCCCAGCCTCTGGATCCCTAGAAATTTTAAGCTTCCCTGGGTCTCAGCAGGCTGCAGCCATGTTTCCTCCCTTTGCTGCTGTGGCAATTGCCTGGGCCCCAACCCGCAGTCTGTCACCCCTTCACAGAAACAGAGCCCCTCAGCCCACCTGCCTTAGGCCCCCACCTCCAGTGCTGACCCCAAGACACCCCAATTGCTTAATCACACCTCTCCCAGACTCCCACCAAAGGTGTGCGCCTTCCAGCTCCCCATGAACTCCCTCCGGGGCTCAGGGTAGGTGTAGCGCATAAAACAGACACTCTGCACACAGTTCTGCGACACTGCTGCTCCTTCCTTATGCACACGAGAGAGACACAGATCCACACAAAAATAATAACTCCTCCACGCATGTCCCGTCCCTTGTGAGTGCGGGGGCCACCTGCCTTCAGGTAGGCATGGTCCCCCTGCCTCAGGTTCCCTCCCCTTAAGCCTGTGAAAAATCAATGGGCAAAAAGCAAACAGTGCAACTCCTGCCCTTTATCATTTTCTAGTCTCTGGTCAGGTGACTTCCTGGGAAACCTCAACAGGGGACTCCCAACAGCAAGATCTGGGATGATGACAACCAGTTCATTGTTTAGAGCGCCTCCTCTCTCAATAGCGGAGGGTCCAGATTTAACGACCTCCATTGTTAGGCCTTCCCCACCCCCCACCCCCACTGGAATTTTGGTCCAACCTGGAGGTGAGAGGCCAGCAAGGAAGGCAAAGGGGCCGCACCTTCCACATGGAGTTTGCCACTTGGGAAGGCTATGTTCAGAGAGCTCAGAATCTCACCCAGGATCCCTCCGTTGTACAGACAGATTCCCGAAATTGTCACAGCATGGCACAGACACTCAATGTAGATGCAAGTGGGGGATTGGTCCCGCTATTGTGGGAAACTTTCCTGACTATACGCTCCCCAAGTGAAATGGGCTAGCGAAAGGATCTGAGTCCTCACTCCCACTCCCCCAGAGGCCTGCCTGACCTCGAGGGCTCCCCTTCCACTTTCCTGTGTGGCAGAGTCCTCGTAACCCCGACAAGGCTGGGCCCAGGATTCCTGTGGGGCTCAACCCCCAACCTTGTTGTGGTCACTTAGGGCAGGGTCTAGGGTGTCCTCACTCCAGGGTGGTCTCTCCGCACTGGTCGCTTCCCTGACCCGCTGATCATTACATACAGTTCAAAACTAATACAAATTAGTAAAGAGCAACCAATGGAAAAAGCAAGGGAAAAATGGGACAGGCGAAAGGAAAACCCATCCCCCCGCCATGTGGCACAGGGACACCACAAACAGCTGTCTCTGGAACGTAAGGGCCATTCACAGCCTGTCCCTCACATGTCCCAGGCCCCTGCCCAGGCCCTGGCTGTGCTGCAGGGGTGCAGTGGGTCAGTCACTTGCTCTGGTGGTGGCCACACGCCCTCTGGCGCTAGGTGGCAGGACCCTTCTTCCCCCGTCAATCCCCCCTGCTGTCACTGTTATGATCCCCCCTCCCAGTCCGGCCTGCAAGACCTTCTGGCTGGGGACGTGTCCCTGCGCTGGGCCCATTGCCCAGGGTCCCCCCTTGCTCTCCCCAGCTGCTCACCACACCCGGCTCCAGCCCCAGCACGGCTGCCACTACACCTGCGCGGCTCCACCCTGCTCTCTCCTTAGCTCGCCCCTCTGGCCAGGCAGCTCCCGCTCACTCAGAGGATGGGACCCCCGCCCCGGTCTCCTGACTCCCTATTGGCCTGCCTGCCCTGTCAATCAGACTGACCTGGAGCATTGGCCTCTCCCCATTGCCCCTGGGGACTGTCAGTCTCAGGGTCCTGATTTCCCATCGACCCTTCCCCTTTCTTTCGGTAGTGGGAGCTGGCCAGCCAAAACCCCAACTAAGTTTTAGTAAAGGGCCAACAGTCCCCTTCCACAGAGGCTGGGGGAGCAGGATGAGCAGACACAATACTTAGCACAGACACATGGAACTGAGATCATGACCCCCATCGTGCCAGCTGCTACACAGATCCCCACCTGAGATTGGGGCCCTGTTGTGCTGTGGGCACTGCACAGACATCAACCAAGATCGGGGTCCCTGTTGGGCCAGGCACTGCACAGACGCACACAGAGGCTATGCTCTGAGGACTTTACAATCTAAATGCACGAGACAGCCAGAGGAAGGATTATTTTGTAACGGGACCACTCAGCACAACAAAAATAAGTCTGCTCACAGAGCTGCAAGCCAGGAACTGGCTGCTTTGGTTAACTACAGCCAGGGGAGGAAAACACCCACCCACTCAGACAGGAGGAAGGGAGAGATGGAGCATGGCTCTATAGCCCATAGGACTCTGGGTAACCCAGTTAATACAGGGTTAACTTTACTACAACTTATTATCTCCGTTTTGCCATTGGAGACACAGGCAAGGGGGGGCCTGTGATTCTCATAAGGATTCAATAGCTTTCTAAATTAGAATGCAAGTATTTCAAGGCTTTTCAAATGAGGCAACAATTCCAGTGGGTAATTTCTTGACGCTCCTTTGAACATCTCAGTTTAAGGCCTGCGCACCTCACAGATGTTGTACCAGCATCAGTGTGGCTGTTAGGGATGATATTGTTAACAATACTGGTACAACCGCTAGTGTGCATGCAATTAGACCAGTATAAAGGTGCCTCATTCTGTATAGATTACTGCCCTGCAGGAAGAGGACTAAGGAAGCAGGGAGGCAGTGTGGCCTAGTGGATAGTGCAGTGGCCTGGAACACAGGTGGCCAGGATTCCTGGCTGTGCCACTAACCTGTTGGGTGACCTTGGGCAAGCCGCTTCCTCGCTCTGTGCCTCAGATTCCAAATCTGTAAAATGGGGGTAATTCTGCAGAACTGCTTTGAATGCCAAGTGTTACAGAAGAGCTAGGTAGCTCTCTGCTACAGGTCTAAAGCACCTCTGTAAATGCTGTACAGAATAAACCGTTCACTCACCAGACCACTGGGGAAATCCCCCACCAGGGTGGGCAGCGGTTACCTGGTAACCAGAGATGGAGCACACAACCCCCTGTGATGTCATGATAAGTCCTCCACATCCCCCTCCCCAACAGACAGTGTTACATTAACCCACTACAGGGAAGGCGTGAGCGCCTCCTACAGGTAGTTAGTGGTGGACAATCCAAGGACGGAGGGGGTGTATAGCTGAGAAGGAGGATGGGCCAGTGGGACCGAGGTGTCCTGAGCTTTGATCCCATCTCCTGCTGTAGTGCTGGGTAATTGCTTTGGCCCTGGGTTTTCTATGAGAGGCAGCGTGGTCTGTTGGGCGGGCAGGGGGAAGTGATACAAGGAAGCATTCAAAGCCACATAACAGAGCCAGGAATAACTCCCGGTATCCTGAGCCTGAGTCCAGCACCCTAGCCACTGGGCCCACCTGCTTCTGCTGTCTTGGGGGTTGTTATCAATATGGCACATGCCTTTGTTTTAGCTATGCCAATAGGAAGCCCACAATGCGACCAAGATGAATGATGAGACGCGAAATAATTCCACCTCCTGCATCAGGGTGAAGATCCCCTCCGTCCACGTAAGTGCAGCCACATGCCCAGCCACACTCATGACTTTTGCTCATGATCCGGATAACGCTGAGCCCTGAAGTCAGTGACACTTTCTGGGTCCTGTGCCCTCTAGTGCCTTCTGCAATATTTGAGCCACAAAAAGCCACCCAGGGAGAGCCACCCCTCCCCCCACCTAGCTCCACAAATAAACAGGGTTATGGTTCCCTTGAGCTTAGGTTTCATGGGGTCAAATCCAACCTGCCAGCATCCCATTAAAGAGCCTTAATATGTCACCAAGCAATGTCTGCAGGGATGGTGCTCTTCATGATCACCCCCACTCCCCAATATTATCTGGCCCTATCAAGGAAACCTCAGTTACAAGCCAACAGCAAGATCTGGGATGAGAATGGAAACTGTGGGGAAATTAGGCACATGGGACTGTTATCAGAGAACGGTGGAGTGACTCTGCTTAAATCAATGGGGTTAGGGCCAGATTCTGCTCTCAGTGCCCCTGGGGTAGATCCAGAGTCACCCACTGACTGCAATGGGGGTCCAGGCTGGATTCTGATCTCAGCTCCCCCTGGGGTTCATCTGGAGTCACCCACTCACTGCAATGGAGTCAGTCCCGGATTCTGATCTCACTTATGTCTGGTGTAAATCCAGAGTAACTCCAGTGAATTTAACAGGGCTGGGGCCAGCTTCTGATCTCCTGCACTCTAGTCCAATCTAGCATAATCCCATTGAATTATGAGGCTGGGGCTAGATCTTGCTTTCATTTATCCTGGTCTAAACCTGGAATAACTCCAGATTGATAGCAATAGAGTAAGAGTCAGCAACTTATCCCACTGGAAACCCATGGCATCACTCCAGATTGATAGCACATTCCAGCCCTCCGTATTCATGTGTTCTTGCTGATGCAACTTTCCCCTTTGGAGAGCCCTTTCCTATGTGGCCACGATTCACCATGGGTCTCTAATGGGATCCCCATATCTCCTCTCCGAGGTGGAACTCAAACCCGGTGACCTGATTGAGATCTTCCGCTCATGCTACCAGCACTGGGCAATCTACGTCGGTGATGGCAAAGTCGTTCACCTGGCTCCTCCTTGTAAGTGCCCCCCTCCCTAAAGGGGAGGTGTCTTTTGCTGGAGGCTGAAGGTGGGTCCCGGCCATGGGAGTGCCTTAGGGGTTTCTATCTGCAGAGGAGCCAGTGCTCTGTGCAGGATTTGGGGATCCCATGCCATGGGAGCTGCAGCCCTTATGTGCCTTGGAGGCCAGCTGCATGAACGTTCAGCAGTACTGACTGCCATACAGCAGAGTGTAGTACTGCCTACTGGCACTGGGGGGAGCTGGAACAGCTACAGCCCTGAAGAGTGTGGTTGGGCTCGCTGCCACTGGGGGACTCAGTGCTCCAGCCTCCGGAGGCTGCACTACCCCTGGCTGTCCCCTGCTGGTGCGGAAGGGGACTGCAGGCAGCACAGGGTGGAGGTGCAGAGCAGAGATTGGCTGTATGCAAAGCTGCCTGCTGCCTCTGCTCCTGCAGCCACAGGAAGGTGTGGTTGGGTGGGGAATGCCCACGTATCAGCCACTGTTCCCAGCCTCCAGGGATGCGAGGAGACCTCTGGGGAGATGCAATTTCCCCCAGGCACCATGGAATCTCCCTGCGTCATACCCAGCTCAGTGCCGACTCAACGGATCTCGCTCTCCCCCACCCAAGGTGAGCACCCCACGGACGGCGTTGCCAGCGTCCTGGCTGCCCTGTCCGACAGAGCCTATGTGAAGAAGGACTGGCTGGAGGACGTGGTGCGCAAGGACCGCTACCGGGTGAACAACAAGCACGACGAGACTCACCACCCGCTGCCAATCTCCAAGATCGTCCGGCGGGCCCAGGAGCTGGTGGGGCGCGAGATGCCCTACAACCTGACCAGCCACAACTGTGAGCACTTCGTCATGGAGCTGCGCTATGGCGTGGCCATGAGCGACCAGGTGGGTGTGAGAGGGACAGGGCCTCACACCAGCATGGTGACCGTGACCCATGGATCGAACCTGGCCCCCCCCAGACCTAAGCGCCTGAGCCTCCTGGGACAGCAGCTGGTCCTTAGGGGTGAATGAGACTCAGCCCTCCCAGGAATGTCATTGCCTTGCAGCGTGGCTGATGTACTGCAGGGTACAGTTCCGCCTGTTGCCCCAGGATCTCCTCAAGTAGCTGCAGCCCCCTGTGTGACCACTATCAATGCCCCACTCTCCCCCAGCACGAATTACTATTTGGTATTTGTTTTGTGGTGGCGCTTAGGAACCCCGCTCACTGACCAGGACCCCATTGCAATAGACTCTGTACAAACCCAGTCAAACCCAGCGTCGGACCCCCTGCAAAACGAATCCAGCAAGTTCCCTTCCCCTGAAATGATTGCACGACCAGAGCATGTCAGCGGCTACCTCTGTTCCCCTGCCTTGGTGCCTCTTCACAGCCCCAGCAGGCTGCTGCTGCCTCCTTTCCTTTAAGTATTACAGCTCTGCGTTAGTAGCAAGAAGCTGTAGGGGCAGGCGGGGGAGAGCGGGATTCATGCCCCTAGGACGGAAGATCTTGACCTATCCTGTGGCCTCCCTGGACAGAGCTTTTGCAGCAGGTGCTGCTTGACGTCTCATGGGCTGGCCGGACGTCTCAGCCTTCCTTTCCATCTCGCTTGCCTCAAGCCTGTAAATGACCCCACATGGGAACCCCCGTGTCTGATGGGCACTTTGTTCTGTTCTGCAGGTCACAGAAGCAATAGCCATGGGCACTGTGGGGGTGATGGGAGTGGCGGCGGCTGTGATCAGATCCATGGCTCAGAGACGCAAGCATCGGAAGGAGTAGCAGCAGATGGAGGGAGAGGGGTTCGTACCTGCACTGGCTTGGGGCGATTAACCCAGCTCTCATCCTTTATCATCAGATTGTTTTCAGTGCAAGATGAAAGGTAAATGAGATTTCGTGAACAAAGCTGCCCCATAGCTGACACCCAATTGTATCCCAATAAACTCATCTTGAGACCCTGCGTCTTGCTGTCTGGGCTGAAAACATACAGTAATGTGGCTCATAGCTTGGTCACCTTGTGCTGTGGTTTCCCATCTTCTCTCCCATGCTAAGCCGGGTTGGGCTGGCTCAGTGTATTCACGAATGATCTCCTGGGAAATTGCACTGATTCAACAGGGGACGCTCTGAGTGAGGTGCTCCCTTTCTGATGTAACCCAAGATCATAATCATGAAAGATCCCAAGGCACTTTTGTGAAAGAACCTCTAGGGTTTTAACCCTCGGGTCCTGGTCAAATACCCAGGGGGGTCATTTCATTCTGTCTTCTTAAATTCCTCCCTGTCGTTTCAGATGGATGCAGAACTCATCTGGCTTCCTTAGCGGGTGGGTAGTATTGCTATTAAACATTTGTAGTGTTCCACTCCAGAAGCAGCTGCATGTCATTGCCGGATGAGGGATCCCTGTATAAATAATCCCCATGCCTCACCCCAGAGATGGCTTCATCTCAGCTCTGTGTGGTGTAGAGAGGTTTGGCTAGAGCTCGTCTCTCTCCCAGAGCGGAGGGGGACCACACCGCCTCGCTACTTCCTTCCAGTCATTGACGGGGAATTAGCTTGGCCGCGGGAGTCTATCGCCGCGGCTGCAGTAGAGGCAAACACAGCCAGTTATTCGTGCCCGGCCCGTGGTCGGCGGACAATAGTGAGTCAGTGGCTCAGGCCCTTGGGCAGGGGCTGAGCAAGGCAGGTAAACAACAAGCCCAGGCCCTTGGCTCAGAAGGGCCTGGAAGAGGGGGAGACTGCCATCCACAAGTTGGGTGGCAGGGGGGAGGCAGGCCCACCCACTCCACTGCGTCCCACCCCGGGGCCCTAGCAGCGGCAGAAGGCCTGCTGTTGAGTCAGTGGGGATCCTGGCTGCAACACACTGACCTAGGCTCTGGCAGTGCTGCAGCCAGACTCGGGTCAGCTGCCCCCGGGCCACTTCCAAACTCCCGCTCTGGAGGTACCTAGGTTAGGACGGTGTCTTCCGGGGGGTCAAGCACCATGGGGTCCTCTGGGTAACTGGCGAAGGGCAGGATGGGCAGCTCCTCAGGGCTCTGGTTGGTGATGGGCATCGGCAGGTCAGGTCGAGCCTCGGATCCACTGTAAGTTGCTGGGATCTCCCAACCAGGAGCTAGGCCAGAGGCATCTGGCCTCTCCAATGGCTGCGCCTCGAGTGAGCTCTGGGGTCGGGCTTTTATACTTCCTGTCCTGCGCCTTGACCTCTGGGGGGTGGGCACGGGACTTGCTGGCTCCACCCACTCTGGTGTTGGGAGGGGCTCATCCCTCTCCGGGTCGGCAGGGAACTACACCGCCTCGCTACAGCTGGATAAACAGCACCTGCACCCCACCAGAAATAGCTGCATCTCAGCATCGGCCGAACAATCCCTGTGTAAACATCGGTCATGTTGCATCCCAGAGCGGGCTGGATTTCAGCACTAACTGAGAGATCCCTGTATAACCTGCTGCAGCACAAACCAGTGCTATTGAGCTGGCTGTAAGAACTCACTTTGCTCATCTGAAAATGTATTATTTAAAAACGAAATCCTGGTTTTTGAGCCAATCTCATAATACCTCTTGCAGCTGCACTCCTGAGTTTGAACATGCAGGGTTGTGGCAATACTGTAACATTTCTGTTTTAAAATCCATTTATATGATTTCTGGCTATTTCCCCTTGCAACACCCTAAACATTTTCTCTCTGTGATGGGGTTCCTGGGGTATAGCCTCTCCTGTGGGACTGCAAGCCCTCTGTCCCTCCAACCTGGGGTATCCTCACACACTGTGATGCTGTATCAAGTTACAGAGTAACAGCCGTGTTAGTCTGTATTCGCAAAAAGAAAAGGAGTACTTGTGGCACCTTAGAGACTAACCAATTTATTTGAGCATGAGCTTTCGTGAGCTACAGCTATTACCAGCAGCTATTACCAGCAGGACAGTGGGGTGGGAGGAGGTATTGTTTCATGGTCTCTGTGTGTATATAATGTCTTCTGCAGTTTCCACAGTATGCATCCGATGAAGTGAGCTGTAGCTCATGAAAGCTCATGCTCAAATAAATTGGTTAGTCTCTAAGGTGCCACAAATACTCCTTTTCTTTTTGTATCAAGTTACAAATCTCTGGCAGGTTCTGCACCTATACAGCCATCCACAGACAGAGACACATCCAACAGAGTTACATGAATGCTTCTCCCGGCCACTCATGTACCCTCGATAGGGAGGTTCCAGCCAATTCCCATCAGCTCCCCAGCCTTGTACCCCAGAACTGTACCGTCCTGCCCTGGTCAGAAGCCTGATCAGTGTAAGTTCATTACCAAGTCCAACCCCACTTCAATGTGGAGAGGGCACAGACTAGCTTTTGTAAACTGATCTGAGATTTCCCAAGCACTTCAACCAAAACTCAGTTTTAGGTAAAATAGAAAACATATTTGTTAACTACAGAAAGATTGATTTTAGGTGCTTATAAGTAGCAAGTGTAGAGATCAAAGTTTAAACAGGATTTGAATCAAGCAGTGTCTCACCCTGGTAGATGGTACAAACATGTCACAGATCTTCAGTACACAGGCTGGAACTCTCCGCCAGCCTGGGACCCTCCCTAGTTCAAAGCCTTTGTCCCCCAGACCTTTCTTCCAGATGGTGAATTGGGGGGTGAGTGAGGCCAAGCCATGATGTCACTACCCCTCTTTAGAGTTTCTTCCAGCTTGCTGGAAAGCTCTATGGTTGTGACATGGGTGTCCACCCCCATTGGTCAAGCATTCTCCATCCTCTAGGTGTTCCCTCTGAGAAATCTCCATTGTATACAGCTCCTGGGATAGTGGATTCTCTTTAATGGGCCATCAGCACATCTGGCTATTCCATTGTTGTACCTGAAAGGCTGGTTGGGGGTATACCCCACCTCACAACACAACACACATAGCAAAACTTCATAACTTCACATACAAGGATAACACATACAATCCAACAGGATAGTAATGTTCAACAGATCAAGACCTTTAACATGATACCTCACAAGACATACTTTGTGCAAAACATATCAATTATATGACAGGGGTGAGTATGGGGATCACAGGGTGTGGCTTTGAGGTACAGAGTGCCACGCTCTCCTTCCTTGATGATACTTATGGCAATGAATCTGCCTCACGTCTGGTCTACTTTTAGCTTTTCTTTTCCAGCAATGAGCTAAACAGGTTCCCCAGGAACCACAACAAGCCGGTGTCCATTCATGCTACTTAGATGCGATGCGAACACCTAAGGGTATGTCTTCACTCGCGATTTTAAAGCGCGGCCGTGGCTGCGCTTTATCATGGCTGTGTAGTTGTGGCACCAGCGCTGAGAGAGCGAGCTCTCCCAGCGCTGTGAAAAGGGGAATAGCTACCAGCACCGGCGCACCGTCTGCACGGCCATTTTACAACGCTGCAACGTGCAGCGCTCAGGGGAGTCTTTTTTCACCCCCCGAGCGAGAAAGTTGCAGCGCTGTAAGGTGGCAGTGTAAACAAGGCCTACGTTTGTTTTATCAATTACCGAGGATTTATATAGGTGACATGTTTGCATTAGTCAAGGGGAAACTGAAACCTTAATTTCTTTAAAACAAAGAAACCCTGAGAAAATAAGTCATTCTGCTTCTGAAGCTCAACGAAAATGCCACTTAAAGGGGTAAGTACTAACTGAAACGGCTTGTATATCAGAATAACTTGCATTGGGCTTGTCCTTTATTCATAGCTTCATAGAACCATAGATTCCAAGGCCAGAAGGGATCATTGTGATAATCTAGTCTGACCTCATGTCTAACGAAGGCCAGCAAACTCCCCCAAAATAATTCCTAGAGCAGAGCTTTTAGAAAAAACATCCAATCTTAAGTTCAGAGTGGTCAGTCATGGAGAATCCACCACAACCCTAGGTAAGTTGTTCCAATACTTAATTACTCACACTGTTAAGAAGGAACATTTCTACTTTGACAAATTGCCATTTGCAGATGGAAAAACGTTGCACTGAAAAATTCCTGACCAGCTCTATTACTAAGGAAGCAGACGGTGGAAGGGATGGATTTTCCAGAGACACCAGCTCTCATTTAGGCACCTAAATGAAAGGTCCACATTTTCAGAAACGTCCAGCCAGCCAACAGGAAATGGGTATTGCTGTGCTCTAGCCCTTTGGACAATCCAGCCAGTTAATCTCTTCACCTCATTATATACAGGTTATGATGCACTAAAAGACCATGGGGTGGGGTTAATTTAGTTACTACATTTTTATTAAAGATAAATATTTAACAGCATAAATTATTTTCTTACATCCATATGAAAAGAGAGAGAGAGAAATACACAGATAAAGGAATTCAGTTCAGGCTATAAGTTATATTGGATAAACATTGTTTTCCTAGAGAAGTTTTATCCTTTTCTTTCAGCCCACCTTTTCTCAGCTAGGTGTTCAGTCACTGATCTCATTCAGGGAGTGTGTGGCTCCATTTCTCTGAATTGTTTTATTCTGGTGTGCCACACTTTTGTGGATTATAGCCACATAAATAAGGATTCTATTAGGATAGGCATTCCATTACACCAGCCTCATAAGTTGGCTGGAGACCAGGAATCTCTGACTCTCAGGCTCTTCCTGTTGGAAATCAGAAATGAAGAAAATGAAAGTGACCAGGACCAAGAGAAAAGACGAGGATACAGCTCAGGGCAGCACTTCCTCCCCGCAGAGGAATTAGCGCAAAAATCCTTATCAAAAGCTTTTGGCTGACTCTGGTGTTCTGTGATTATAAACAGCAAATAAGCAATTTTGAGTCCTCTGTTTTGCTTCTTGCTGCAATTAGCCCTTGTAGTCATATAGCAACTGATACAGTAACAATCAAACAGCTGGCTGCGGCAAGACTAAGTGCTATGTAAAAACAAATTACTATGAAGGTGCCTGTTTTGGCTCCATAGGGAAGGAGACATTGAATTTTGCACCTGAAACAACCTGTTATACACAGAGAATACAGGGTGTTCTTACAAAATGACCAGACCGACCCTTTGAGCCCACAATGATTTTTCTGAGAACGAACAAGGGAATGTGTTGATTAGTTTATGAGTGAAAATTAATGAATAATGGAACACAGGATGTAGACTGGGTGGGACCTCCTGGGTCCCTGAGTCCCATCCCTGCTATCCCCAGCCAGCCCCATCATATCATCCCAGTCAGAAACGTTGCCACCTCCATCTTCAAACTAAATGGGCTCTGTGTCCCCACTTGCCCTATTGGGAGGTTGCTCAGGGTCGACCTCAGGGAAAATGCGCCCTGGGAGAATTTGTATTTTGGTGCCCCTGGACAGCGGAAAACAAGAGTTACTCCATTTTGAAACCCTTCCCACCTTACCTGAAAGCAGGCAGCTCACATAGACATGACATTGGGCAGAAAAATAGCAAGCTTGTGGAAAAACTGCAGACAGTAGTAAAGCAGCAGGTCATGACATTGAGTGCAGCAGCAAGTGCTTAACCACAATGTTGGTGCATGGCCAAAGTCATAACTACAGAGATGAACAAGAGGAAGGAAACCATGGAGAGACACTGCTGCTGCTTAAGAACTGCTAGCAAGAGCCGCTGTCACAAATTCTTCTCCCTATCCCCAATGACCCATAGACAACTGGCCATTGGAAGCAGGGCGCATTCAGCATCACCTTGGCTTGCATATAGTAGCAATTCAGGGTGCTTTAACTTATTGCAATAAGGATTTTTGTGCTAATAAAAGGCATTGTGTGTTTGAACTGCTTGTGTCAATCACTTATTGGATGGAGGTGCCGTGTGTTCGGGGAATTCCTGAGACCACCCCAGCATAGTGGACCCTTGCAGGGAGGATGGGGTAGTAAACACTCTTGGGCCCCACTGCTCCCCTGGGTCCCTACCCCACTATCACCCCAGGCTCCTCTGCCTCCCCCTGCATTGCCCCGAGCTCCCTTCTGTGGTCTTGTACCCCAGGTGCACTCCGCTCCTTGCCTCTTGACCAGGGTGCCCTCGGCAGTCACCTACTTCGCCCACCCATAAGTTTAGCCCTGCGGCTGCTCCAGGACCTCCCTCCTCTGATGGGTAGAAACATCCTTATTTCCAGTCTCAATTGACTACTTCTGTCTCCAGTGAAAGTCCCTTACCGCTAGCTTTTGAGTTACTCCAAGCCCAGGGCATCTTTTCCTTTTGTCTCTGATCGCTCAGCAGCTACCGTGTCTCTCTGCCATTTTGACTGGACAATAATTTTTTCTCCTGCAGCGGAAACCCAGGTCTGGAGACCTGATTGAGATTGACCGAGGGTTTTACAAGCACTGGTGTGTCTATGTGGGAGATGATTACATTGTCCATTTAACAGGTGAGATGGGTGGCTTTCGTTCCTTGTGTGAAGCAGTCAGCAGGGAGCTGGTGAGATACCATGCAGATCAGGCCGAGGCAGGTTCATGCTCTAGGTTCTCAAGTACCTGTAACTAGCGCTGGGGGACATTTTTCATCCTACGCTTTTTGTGTGTGTGTGAAAAAAATGCAGATTTGATGACACAGAAACATTTGGCAAATTTGTGTTAATTTTGCCAAATTGTTGGTTAAAAAAATAAATAAAAATTCAAAACTAAACCCTAAACATTTTGATTTTTTTAGTTTCAACGTTTTATTTTAAAAAATTTAAAAAACCATGTAGAGATGCTTGAAACAAAACCTTTAGTTCGCCCCCAAATTAATTTTTTTCACACAAACTTTGGATTCTCCAAAAATTTTAAAAAATTCATTTTTGGGTGAACCCAAAAAAAACATTTGTTGTATTCATTTATTTGTCAGAATTGTCAGCTAATTAAAAAATCCATCATTCACCTATGTCGTCTTATAGCCCACACACTGTGTCTTTGGCCGCCCTCTAATGGCTGTTCTGCAAAGAGGTTTATTCTGACGTGGCTAGTTAGAGCCTTTGAACTAACAGATACATGTTTTCAAGCTCACTTCTCCTGGGTCATTGGATCCAGTCCCTGCTAGCACAGCCAACCCCGTGATAGAATCCTGCTCAGAAACGTATCCAGCTCCATCCTCACACGAGCTGAGGGTGTTTGCCCCCCACTCCTCCAATGGGGAAGCTGCTCCAGAACCTCCTTCCTCTGATGGGTAGCAACCTTCTTCTCCTCTCCAACCTCAATTGATTCCTGGCCAGTTTATCTCCAGTCATTCTTGTGCCAACATTGTCCTTTAGCTTCAATTGCTCATCTTGCTGCTTGGTGTACCCATAACAGTCCCTCCTGAGCCCCCCCTGCCATTTTTGCGGTTTTACACAATCCCATTTTTCCTGTTTATAAAAAGTGTTTAAAACACATTTTTTCTCTCTGCTCTGCTTTGATAGACCCTACACTCACACAAGGGAAACTGACTACATTGGGGAAACAGGGCATGCAATCATGCCATTTAAT
This sequence comes from Lepidochelys kempii, assembly GCF_965140285.1. Lineage (NCBI taxonomy): Eukaryota > Metazoa > Chordata > Testudines > Cheloniidae > Lepidochelys > Lepidochelys kempii. The sequence goes on from NC_136386.1 coordinate 31,649,816, forward strand.
GCACAAAAGCGACAGATCAAGACAACAGATTTTTTTTCCTCTCCATTCGCTTTTGGTTCTTGTCATTTTGGTTCTTGGCATTTATGACTTGGGCTGGTTGACAAGTTTCCAATGAAACCTTTTCCCATCCAAAACTGGGGTTTTGCCATGGGAAAAAATAGCTTTCAGTGGAAATTTCCAGCAGGAAAATCGAAACAAAGCAGATTGTTTCAGGCCAACATTAATCTTTTCCTCCCTCTAATTTGCCAGGCTGCCTTGTGTGAGTTCTAGTTCTGGGTCTCTCGTGCTTTCCATTTTCCCCTGCTCCCCATTGGAACCCCATTGGAATCTTTCATGAGGCACAATGGCCGTCCCCAGGGCTGAGCTGCTGCAGGGCATCATAGGGAGCCCATGAAAGACCCGAAGACCTGGAACTACAACTCCCTTGAGGCCCACAGCAGCTCAGGCAGATGCAGAGATTAATGCTGAACCTGAAGTGAAATGTTTCCATTCAGGGATGTTAGAATTGTTTCATTTTGTTTCATCAAAAATTGAATCAAAAATATTTTGGGAATTTTTTTGTTGCACAAGCAGGTTTCAGACATTTTGACTTTTTGTTCTGATTCAGGATGAAAACTAATGTTGGCATTTCCTGTGGGACAGAAATTCAATTTTTTTTAACAGTTCTACTTTTAACCAAAGTGAGCAGGAAAGAGTTAATGGTTGCCATCAAGCATGTCTTTGATCTAGGAAGTCACAGACCTCATTACAGCTTATGAGCCTGCTAGCTGCCCTGCATTCAGACTAAATGGAAGAAGCAATTAAATTTCTTTACATAGTGAAAGATGAAACAATAGAAGCCACTGCCCAAGACTCTGGGTCTCTTGAGAAAGGCTGGGCAAGAAAACTCAGGGATAAGGAGAGGAGTTTTCCTGGGAGTGATTGAAAACACAGGGGCTAGGGCATTGTTTGGTTCAGTTGTTTGTGTCAGAGCAGAGACAAAAAAACAAGCAGAAAGCGGAAAGAAAGCCAGAGAAGCACTAGTAGCGTGGCCCTGAGGGAGAGCTCCTTGGGATACAGGACTGTCAGGAGAGGCAGGCATCTCTACACTAAACATGCCGAGTTCTTCCAACCTTTCCTCACGGGTCACATTTTCTAAACCTCTGATTATCATTGTTGCTGTCCTTTGGACTCTCTTCAATTTGCCCATATCCTTCTTGGATCCTCCTAGCTATCCCGCTAGGGCTGCGTTGGGGATAGAAAGTAGCCATCAATGAGTAGTGCTGCTTGTCCCAAGAACTCAACCATCATAAATCAGGCTCCAAGAAGTCACAAGATACTTTTCAAATAATAAAGATGGGGTTCTGTTCATTTGTATTCAGGCGTTCAAGCCTCTAAGGGCCACATTTTCAAGTTTTTCTCTGCACACATGTGGGTTAGAAACTTTATTTTCTTTTTATATGAAAGCTGAGAGTCTTGTGTAATCACAGGACTCCAAAAGCTGGATATTTAAAAAGAACATCAAATATCATGAGACTCGCAATGAAATTGTTGCCAACTCTCACAATATATGTGTACATGTGGTTGCTAGCTGATATTTGGGGCCTGGCAGTGTTGTTTCTGTTAAGGTGAGGAATTGATGATCTGAGTCAGGTGTATTCCTTGGTACAAATTTGTTTTTTTTACAAGGAATGGACACACAATCCTGTTTCCTTGAATGTAGTAAAAACGAAGAAACAGCTGGCAGTTTCCTTGCTCAGAACTCCCTGAGTCTGCCTCTCCAGTGGGCTGTGTGCCCAAGAAGCCCTGGCTCTCTGCTTCTGCTCAGTATCACGCTCATGACTAGATCCCTGTGTGGCGTGACGGGGTAAGGCCAGATGACTATAGGAAAGTAGTGAGAAACAAGTATATTAGCCCCAGGCTAAACAAATCCGTGTTACCATGGTAACCAAATGGCAGTTGCTCCAGGTCAGTTAAGACACCTGGGGCCAATTAAGATCCTTCTAGAAAGCAGTGGTGATAGCTAGGGACACCTGAAGCCAATCAAGGGCTGGCTGGAACAAGTTAAAAGCCTCCCAGCTAGTCAGTTAGGTGTGCATGTCAGGAGCTGTAGGAGGAAGCTATACTGCTGGAAAAACTGGTAGTACAAACCCTACCAGGCACAAGGAAGGAGGCCCTGAGGTAAGGGTGAAGTAGATGTTGAGGAAGTGGGGGGCTGCTGTCGGGAAGTGGCCGAGGGAATTGTACTCGTCCTGTTTCAAAAAGTCAGCTACCAAGAGCTGCTACTATTAGCAGGGCTGTCCCTAGCGATTGTGGTGCCCTATGCAGCCCCTCCGGGGGGGGGGACTGGCCCTGGGCCTCTGGGGTGTGTGTGTGTCCCAGGCCTCTGGGGGGGGGGGTGTAGAGGGCGTTGTGCCCAAGGGCTTTGGGGGGCAGGAGCAGCCAGCACAGGAAGGCAGCAGGAGTTGGGCCTGCCCCTGCACTCATGGGGCAGCAGGAAGTGGAGTGACCTGGCCCCAGCCTGCTCTGCTCCCAGGCCTGGGGGAAGGGGGGGGAACTGCCCCCCAGCACTCACCGGTGGCATGGCTGGGAGCTGGCATAGTGGAGGGGGCTGTGGCTGGTTGCTCCGCTGCCCGGTGACTGCAGGACGGGCCTAACTCCTGCTGCAGTCTCCTGGGATGCATAGCTGAAGGGGTGGGGTTTGGGGTGGGAAGAGGTGGGGGCTGAGGGGAAGGGGTGGGGCAGGAGCACAGGCAGCTACCCTGGGCTCTGCTGTACACAGCCCATGAGCGACTGGCTTAGCCGTCCAGGGGATCGGGCTGGCTGCTGGAGCTGGATGCAGCACACGGCTGCGTAGGGCACCAGGAAATTTGGGGCAATTTGGTGCCCCAAATTTCCTGGTGCCCTACACAGCTGCATAGTTTGCATATGGGTAGGGATGGCCCTGACTATTAGGGTCCCTGGGCTGGAGCCTGGAGTAGAGGATGGGCCTGGGTCTCCGCCCACCCCGATTAATCACAGAGACTGAGACAACAGAGATTGTGCGAGGGAGGGTTGCTTCTTCCCACCTCCCTTACTGGCTTACGATGAAAAGGGCTCAGTAGGCTGTGACCCTGGCCTCTAAAGAGAAGGGCTACATGGAGGGTCGCAGTGAGTCTCTGAGGCTAGCCTAATGTGCCTGGCAGCGCGAGACCCACTGAGACAAGGTCGAAGCTTTTTCACAGCAGATACAAAACTGTGAATCCGCATCTGCCAGAATCAACGTGCATCTGACCTGTGATCCACTAGCCGTCTTTTATGTGTACCCGCATCTGTGCCACTCCTGCAGCAGCAAGCAGTCTCACAAGGGCTAGTAGCCGGGGAGAGGGGTGGAGATGAGTGAGTGGGGAGCGGGGTCTTGCAGGGAAGAGGTGGTGCCAGGGCAGGGACTGGGGGTAAGGGGTGGTGGAGGGGTAGGGTCTCAAGGAGAAGGGGTGGTGCGGAGGCAGGGGGAAGGGGAAGCAAGGGGGTGGAGTCTCGAGAAGGGGCAGCACGGGGGTGGCACATCGCGTGCTGCTCCCGGGGGCTCACAAGCGATGGCATGGCAGCAGCAGTGCATGTTACATCACAGCGGGGCGAACGGTTGGGGCGCCAGGGCCCTGCCTGTTTCAATCCCCATGACTCGGGGGTGGCTCCCACTGCCCAGGAGCCAGCGGGCTGGGAGCACGGACATTGCTGCCGGACTGGGCCATGGTGGGGATGCTGGCACTGCCCAAGGGGCCTGATCTGCTGGACAGGAAGTGGTGCAGTGAGCGGGTGCTGGACAGCCCCAACTTCAGTCACCCCAGCCCCTGGCTGTTGGCCGCCACCCCTGAGGGCACTGTGCCCCTGCCACCCACAGGCTGCCCGAGCTGGATGCTGTGGGCCGGGCACCACCGATGAGTAGAGCCCTGCGTGGTTATATCCGCAACCAATCCACTATCTGCAGAAATGATCCATGGATATCTGTGGATTTGCAAGGCTCTACTCATGACTCCTTCTCTTGGCTTCCTGCTTCCAACACCCATTGCCTAACCCCTGCTAAACCACTTGAGTTAGCTCTGGCCTGGCCATGTGGCTTAGTGTCTTCAGTGGAAGTCCCACTGTCTGCAGCTGGTTTAAACCATGTCAATGAGCTTCATTGCTCCTTATATTGAGCCAGAAAGAAGGTGCTTGACATCCCCATTGTCTTCGGGGATGAGACCCACCTTGATAGCAGCCATTAGCACCATTCAGCATGGCAATATGATGTAGTAGGCACCAGCAGGGACAACTGGAAGGTGGGTGTGGGCTCTGGCCATATGAATGAGCTCACAACCTGCCTTTCTGTCTCTGATCTCCAGATGGGGGGCAGATAGCTCAGTGGTTTGAGCATTGGCCTGCTAAACCCAGGGTTGTGAGTTCAATCCTTGAGGGGGCCATTTAGGGATGGGGCAAAAATTGGGGATTGGTCCTGCTTTGAGCAGGGGGTTGGACTAGATGACCTCCTGAGGTCCCTTCCAACCCTGATATTCTATGATTCTATGTGACTGAAAGGCCTGGCTTGGGCTCTGTTGCCTCCATCAATGGCCAGGCGGTGGTGAAGAAACAGCTCCTCAAACGTGTTGTAAGGAACTGCAACTATTGGGTCAACAACAAGCATGACAAGACCCTGAATGTGTATCCGGTGCCCAGAATCATAGCCCAGGTAAACAAAAGAGATGGGGAGAAAAGGACCTATCAAGTCTTGGCTGAGAACTGCGAACACTTTGCTAATGAGATGCGCTACAACACAGCAGTAAGTGACCAAGTATGTAACTGACTGGGTGTGGGTTATTGTTACCTGTGTCTGTGGGATAGGCAGGTCCATGTGCTGACGCCTAGCAAGGAGAACAGATCTGAGGGAGGAGCAGGGAGGGGACTGCAGCAGGTGCCCACGACTCCTTTGATGCATGTAAGGGACCTTTAGCAGGTATCGGATTTCTGGTGAGGTGAACATCGAGGTTGTTCCTTTGCCGACTGAAATTTCTACCAGGCCTGGCTTAAGACAGTTGGGGCACTAAAAACATTATGACCAGCACTAGCCCTTGCCCCTCTGCAGCATCAGCTTCCATCTGCCAGCCCCCAGGCCTCCACACTGACATCACACACGGCCCCCCGGCTACCCCAGCAGCCCCTGTGCACCTCCCATTGCCATCCCTCACCCTCTAGTACCAGTCTTCATGCTTTCCCTCACCTCAACCCCCTCCTCTGCCGCAGACTTCCTCTGTGACCTTGGGCAAGTCATTTAGTTTCACTATGCCTCAATTTCCCCAGTTATACCATGGGGATAATGGCACTGCCCTGCCTCCCAGAGGTTTGTGAGGATAAATACACTAATGTTCGTGAGGCACTCAGACATTACAGCGGTCAGGGTTGTACAAATACCTAGAAAACCCACTGAGCTTTTCTGAACAAAGCAGACATCTACAAACCACACAGCCTGACTGCTGGATATTTTTCCAGCCCTCAGTTGATGCTCCATTTTAGTCTGAGCGGTTTGCCAATGTTCAGGGCCTTCCTGGCTTGATTCCATTAGGAGGAGAAATTGATAACACATGTCAGTCCTATTCGTTGGTGTAATCCTATGTATTTACAAAGAATGCACAAAAATCCCAGTTTCCCTGAATGCAGTAGGAACAAACATAGACGCTGACTTCCACTGTTCCCGGGTGGTGCTCTACCCCCGCTTCACACCAGACCCCACCCCCACTTCACCCAAGTCCCCACCCAGCCTCTTTCTGACCCCATCCCACCCGTTCCTGTTCCATTCAACCCCCTCCCCTGCCTCTTCCTACCCCCGCTCCTCCCAGCACCTCCTGCATGCCGCTGAACAGCTGATCATGGCTGGCAGGAGGCGCTAGGAGGGAGAGAGAGGAGCTGATCTGCAGGGCTGCCCATGGGTGCTGAGCACCCACTGTTTTTTTTTTCCCGTGGGTGCTCCAGCCCCAGAGCACCCATGGAGTTGGTGCCTATGGGAACAAACAACATCTGGTAGTTTTCTTGTTCAGAAATCCAAGCCTGTTTCAAGTGAACTCTGTGTGCCCAAGAATCCCTGTGTCTACTCCCTTTTAAGGTCATGCTCCCCCTGCTTCTCTTGGCTTTCGATCTCTCACACACATATGAATCCAATCAATCCCCCAGCCCCTATGTATGCAATCAGTCCTCCTCCAACCACTTAGCTCAGCTTCTGATCAGCCCGGCCTTGGACCCTGGCTTCTTATTGTTTCAGCTATCACTACCTAAAGGGACATTTAATTGCTGCTTCCATTTAGCCTGAAGGAAAGCTAGTTAGTAAACCCAGCAATTTTTACAGTCTGTGATTTTCCTAAAGCTCAGCAGCAGCATTAACACCTCCTGTATAATGCTGTCTTCAGCCAGCTAGGATTGTTATCTGCAGCATTGACGTTCAAGGTTAAAATGCTTTATTTGCAGTGTGCTTTCCCCCAGCCCTCCCCAGGAGAAGCCTATTGAGACAAAGTGCCAATGAGCAGGCTGCATTCTGGGAGATTCTTGAGTTGTCTGGAGTCTGCCTGACTTATCGGGGATTCTTTTTGTTTCCAGGGTAATCGTGCAATGGACGTTGGTATTGGTGCAGAGATAGCAGTAATAGGGTTCAATATTCTGGCTCTCTTCTTTGGACAGCGGTAGCATCGTTGAACTTCTTCAGGCCAGAAACCATGCAGAAGAGAGGTTTTCTGTTCAAACAATTTATCAGCATGTACAAAAGATACAGATCAGGGCCATTGCAATGGAAACCAAAATAAATATTATACCTAGTCATTAACAGGAGTCTTGTCTCTTCAGTTACCCGTCAGTGGCCCAGAGTAGATAATGATTGTTGGAGTATTCTCTGAGTATCACTGAGCACCAAACTCAGAAGAACTGCTGCAGATGGAAGGAGTGGGGTTCATACCGGCTCTGCCTTGGGGCATTTCAGCCAGTTCTCATCAGACTATTTTCAGTGCCAGAGGAACGCTGAATGAGATTTCAGGAGTAAAGCTGCTCCACAGACTATGCCCAGTTAGAAAACTAAATCACTCATCTTGAGACCCATGTGTCTTGCCGTCTGGGATTAAAAGACGGAGTTACGTGGTTTATAGGTCATCGTGTACTGAGGTTCCAAAGCTAGGCAGGGCTGGGCTGGCTTCAGGCCTACATGAGAGACATCCTAGGAAATTTTACTGATTCAACAGGGGGTGGTTTTCTAAATGAGGTACTATCTTTTTGATGAGATCAAGCTTCAAGGTGCAGCAGAACTGCCCTAATTCCATTGTATTCAGAGTCTTTATTTGGACCTAAAAATTCACCAGTAGTTTGTGATATGTAGTTAAAGTTTTATTCTATAGTTACAACCCTTTATTAGTGATTTACTCTTCTAATTAAAGACAAGAAAGAAGAGGAGGATGTAGCCCACACCTACCCCAGCCATTCCCTCCTTGGAAGAGGGTCACAGGGTAACTCTGTTGCTATTCTATGCCTTGGGGAGTGAGACGGGGTGGGGAGACCCCATCCAGTGTGGAGTGAGTTCACCCCATCCTTCGAGCTGCCCTCTGTCCCAAGACTGTGAGACCTAAGGGCAAAAGTCCATAAAGTGGACTTGATCCACAGGGCTTTAAGGCCCAATGGCCAGAGTCTATGGAATTGCCTTGCTCCACAGGGCAATAGGGTCATGTGACCTACATCCGGGGGGGGGGGGAAGCCGTTCTCTGCAGGACAGTAAGGCCTAGTGGCCAGAGTCCATAGAGATACCAAGGGTTTGCAAGGCAGTAAGGACCAACAGTCAAAGTCAATAGAGATACCCCGGGTCTACAGGGTAGTAAGGCCTAGCAGCCAGCATCATTAATGATACTTTGAGTTCGCTGGCCACAAGATCTAGTAGCCCGAGTCAATGGAGATACCTCTCTGGGTGTGGCTGTATGGCCTAGTGCTTGGAGTCAACAGGGTTGCTCTCTGGGTGGGGCTGTATAGCCTAGCGGCTGGAGTCAAAGTTGCCCTCTGGGAGTTCACCCCATCACACACCCTCCTCCTCAAAAGGGCACCCAGTGGGGGCTCTTCTTCTCCCCCCTCCCCACCTATCCTCGGGGAAAAAAAAAAATCGGCATTGGCATATGCTTTCCCATGGCGATGTAGTACCTGAAAGTCATATAATTGTAGGACAAAATACCAGCGCGTGATTCATGGGTTTGTGTCCTTCATGCTATTTAACCATCGCAGGGGTGCATGGTCAGTGATCAGTCGGAATGCATTTCCTAACAGATAATACCACAGAGCTTCTATGGCCTACTTAACAGCCAAGGCCTCTTTCTCAATAGTTGCAAGCTGTTCCCAGAGAAACCCTCTACTTGACTTAGGTACCGCACAGGGTGTTCTTCCCCAGCTACTGCCTGTGATAATACTGTCCTGAGGCCCGTTTCTGAGGCGTCTGTCTGTAAAATGAAGGATTTCTGAAAATCCGGGTGTATTAAGACTGGTCCGCTGGTCAGTCATTCTTTCAATGTTCGCAGGGTTGCCTCACATTGGGACCACCATTGGACCCTCTGAGGTTGTGAATTTTTGGTTAGGTCCGTCATGGGGGGCTGCCAAGGTAGCAAGTCGAGGACGAAACACCGGTAATATCCGGCCAGGCCAAGGAATTGCCGCACCTGCCTCTTTGTTGTTGTGTTGAGCCAATCGTGCAGGGTCTTGTTGACCAGGGGCCGTAAATGTCCTCCCCCCACGGTGTACCCTAAGTATGTCATCTCGCTCTGCCAGAGGTGACATTTTGTAGGGTTGGCCGGAAGTCTAGCATGCTTAAGGGCTTGGAGTACCTGGGATAGGTGTAGGAGATGGTCTTCCCAACTGGTGCTGTACATGACGATGTTAATGAAGGTGGTGGTGTATTGCTCATGGGGTTGTAACAACCGATCCATGAGCCGCTGGAAGGTGGGTGCAGCTCTGTGGAGCCTGAACGGCATTGTGATAAACTGATACAAACCAAAAGGTGTCGGGAAGGCTGTCTTAGGATGAGAGTTCAGCATCAGGGGGATTTGCCAATATCCCTTAGTCAGGTCTAGAGTTGACAGGAATTTGGCTCCTCCTAGATGTTGCAAGAGTTTGTCTATTCATGGCATGGGATAGGCATCAAAACAGGAAATTTCATTCACTTTCCGGAAATTGATTAAGAAGCGCACTGAGCCATCTGGTTTTGGTACCAGGACTATTGGGCTTCGCCATTTGCTGTGCAACTCCTCTAAAACCCCCAGGTCCAACATAGTTTCTAATTCCTTCCTCATGGCTTCCCACATCTTCTGAGGCAGGGGCCAATGGGGATTGCGGACCTTCTGACCGGGTCTGGTGGCAATATGATGACTTGTAATCACTGTTCACCCCAGACAGGATAAGACATTGGGGAAATCCTGCAGTATACCCTGCAATTGCTCCCGTTGGGCTTCAGTTAGGCCTGCTCCCATTGCCACTGGTCAGGCCTCCAGAGGGTCATCAGTGAGCGGTCCCAGCTCTGGCTAGGGCAGATAGCCTACTTGTCAACCCCTTTCTCTAGCCTTCCACGCCTTTAGGAGGTTGACATGATATGTGTGAGTCGCCCGCTGTTGTCCCGGTAGTTGGACCTCATAATCAACCGGCCCGACCCAATGAGTGACCTTGAAGGGGCCTTGCCATTTAGAGAAGAGCTTGGATTCAGCCGAGGGCAATAGGAGCAGATCCCGTCTCTGGGTTCAAAATTCCAGAAGCGGCCCCCTTGTTACATTACTGCACCTGAGCCTGCGGTGCTTGCATCAGGTTCTCTTTCGCAAAAGTTCCTTGCACATGATGGGCCACTCCCTTTCCCCGAGTCTCCTGTTCTTCTCATCCTTCCCTGCGGAGCTCAAGGAGACCCTGGGGTTGCCGTCCATAGAGGAGTTTGAAGGGAGAGAACCCGGTTGATGCTTGGGATATCTCTCGTATGGCAAACAACAAAGCGGGGAGTAGAGCATCCCAGTGGTGGGGAGCTTCCTCTACAAATTTCCACCACATGTTTTTTAGTGTCTTATTAAATCTTCCCACCAAACCATCTGTTTGGGGATGGCACACGGAGGTTCAGAGGTTCCTTTGGGCGGGGCTGACTCCTAGCGGCTGGAGTCAATAAAGTTGCCCTTCAGACAGGGCTGTATGGCCCAGGGCTGTATGGCCTAGCGGCCACTTGGCAGGTTATAGGCCACCATTCGGGGGGGAGGAGGGTCACGGCCACGTAGGGGACCCGGGCCGTCCCTGCTCCACCACGTCCCAGCCCAGGGGCCTTCCAGCAGCGAGTGCGTCCACCACTAGGTCAGTGGGGATCTGTCTGCAACATGATGACTGGCCTCGGGATGGCTAGTCCCCCCCGGGCTACTTCCTACCTTGTCCCTCCTGTTGGCAATCTGCACATCTTTGGGGTCTCTGGGTTCCTCGGCCGGTGTAACTCCCTGTAGTTCAGACCTCCCTGGGGCATCCGCAGGTAGCTGGGCACCTGTTTGGGTCTCGGCGCCTCTGGCTTCCTCAGTCCAGGGGTCCAGTGGTTCCAGGGCAGGAGCCAGCAAGAAGCGTCCTTCCTCTACGGCAGTCAGCCCAGACTGAGACGGGCTACTCCCTCTTATACTGCTGCTACGCCTGGAGCATGCCCAGTAGGGACATGGGGGCATGGCTTCCTCTGCCCACAGTGCAGAGTTAACCCTTCCCTGTCCAATGCAGGGTGAGTTCACCCCATCACATGGAGATTCCTGTCCTTCTGGGCCCCTGTGGAGCTCTTCCGAGCTAAGCCCATATTCTGAGAAATAGGCTTGCTCCCCGTTAATGGTAACACTACATTCCAAATCCTTCCTGCACCATCAGACTTCCCTTAGGGCTCTGCCATCCTTGTCAATCATGCTGGTTACTAGACGAGCTGTGTCATTGTGTTTCTATAACTTACCTTTGCTCTGAGCATTGGCTGTTGGCCTGTCACTCTACCCCCAACCTGGGGGACCAGTGGACTGTTTTCCATCTGGTCCCGAGCCTTTGACCAGGGGCTTGGGTGGCCCTACCGCGGGCATAACTCTCAAGGTCCCTAGAACACAAACACACACCCCCCACCCCCCCCACCTTCTCACCAGGCCAAGGCACCAGCCCCAGGCAAGGAGGAACTCTGAGTTACATTTCAGACAAAGCATTTGTCCAGCCTCCCAGTCGAAATCCTTATACTAGTGTAGCCCTTCTGCAAAGCGTCACTGGCAACAACAAGGACCAGGTTCAAATATCCAGGGCTCCTCTTACAATTAAGAAAACACACGTGCTCAAGTGCCCCCCCAGAAACCTAAACACCTGCCCTGGTGTCCTTCACAGGCAGTCCTTGCCCTCTCACAAGCTCCCAGTCTGGGTATGGAATCAAGAAAGCTGTACTGAGCCTGGTACAGATCTATAGGAGTTTGTTACCCCAGCCTTCACACAGTCTTGGGAGGACCCCTTGTCCTCCACCAAGCCCTCAGGTTAGGCTTGCACAAGGGTGAGCTCTGCAGCTCTCCCAATCTGAGACTAGGCCTTCTGGCTTCAGACACACTATATCTCCCGGCAGCAAGTCCAGCTGAGTTTAGAGACTGATCCCTCTGCAGGGAGCCTGCAAACAGTGAGAATCTGCAGCCACACTGTGCAGCCTTTTCAGAGCAAGAGAGCAATTCTTAGACACGTGGAATCCAACATCAGCATTGATTCCTTCGGTCAGCATGGAAAAGCCAAGCTTAAGAAAAGGGCCATATGGGCAGAAGCAACTGGCACAATATCCCAGGCTTTCCTGGGATCCAGCCAGGCTCTCACTCTGCGCTCCTGAGCCCTGTGTGTGTGTCTCTCTGGCAGTTCCCTTAAAACACAATTAATTGACACCTCCTGTTTGATCCCAGTTGCAGGCCTGCTGTTTCCACATCTCTTCCTGCTGTGGCTGCCAGCTGTTAAGATCTCATTGTGACAGGTTGCCCCCCTTAGGATGACACCTGATGTACTGGGATACAGCTGAGCCCGCCTGTCCTGCCAGTCTAGGCACCCTTTTTACTTGTCTTGCTGAGCCAGGCTATTAAGCCTCCTCCAGCACACACACAGGCAGGGCCACACGCAACTGCAGAATGACACAGAGACAGAGACCAGCTCTGGGAAGGCTCAGCTTAAGGGACTTGCCCCAGCATTCAGGTCTCCTCCTCCCTTGGAGTGCAGACCCAAAGGTATATTATGAAATCCACCTCCTCCCTCAATGTGGAGGAAGGTATGCACAGCCTCTTACCCCCTCCCCCAATTATGAATTGCACAAACTGGATTATAAATAAGAAATAAAGTTTAACAACTACAAAAGGTGGATTTTAAGTGGTTAAAGAGAGCCAACAGAACAAAGCAGATTACTAAGCAAATAAAACAAAGCACGCCAGCTAAACTTGTTTCACTAAAGAAATTGGTTACAAATAGTAATTTCTAACCCTAGATATTGTTGCAGGCAGATTACAGAAAGTCTTGAAAAGCAGCTGCACCGGCGTGCAGCTTAAGACCTCAGGTATTATTACTCACAAGCTAGATGCCCTCCCAGCTTGGGCTCAACCCTTCTCCCCTCAGTTCAGTTCTTGCTTCTAGGTGTTTTTCAGTGTCTTTGGGTGGGGAGGCAGAGGAGAACCGTGATGATGTCACTCCCCTCCCTGCCTTATACAGCTCTTGTGTATGGCAGGAACCCTTTGTCTCCCAGTGGAAAACCTCCAAAAGGGGAGGAGGGGTATCCAGTACAAGATAACTAAGACCCAGGTCTCTGCATGGCTGTGGCAGCCATTGCTCGTAGGCTTTCTGGAGCATCCACAGGAAGACTAAGCTCTTTTACAGTCAATTGTCTTTGCTAATAGGCCCTTAGCACTATCTGACATTCTCATTGTTGTACCTGAAGGGCTATAGTTGGGGATACATTTGAAATACGGATACATAATCAACATTCCTAACTTCAGATACAGAAATGATACAGACATACATATTGGATAATCACATTCAGTAAATCATAACCTTTCAAATGATACCTTACAAGACCCATCTTGCATAAAGTTTCTCTCAGTTATGTCATATTCATATCATAAGCATATTTTCATAAGGAATATGGAATGTAATGTCACATTCATGTCCCCATTGAGGCTCTCATTGTCTCTTCCGGGCTTTCCATTCATGTGTGTTGGCCCCAGCCAGTTCTTCTTAACGGTCCCCACCTAGCCAGTAGAGATGACACTGAGCCATGCCTCCCTGCCCTCTCCCATTGGAGAAGGCAGTCCCCTCACACCCACTCGTTCTCCACCCACTTTGCCAGGAGAGTGGCATGGCTAAACTGAGGTACGCATACTGTTCATAAAAATATTACAAAATTTCCCACTTTCTCTACAAAGAGGAAAGGAGCCCAGCACTAATTTGGGAAAACACAACAATAAATCATCTGTATGTTTCTACAAATAGTAAGTCAACCCCACAGTGTCTTGGACAGTGGTCCTTTGCGTTAGCTTCCCCATCTACCAATGTGAACAAATGCTCTTCAACTCCCCTGGCTTTTTCCCCTCTGTGCATCCCACTCACTAGCTATGGTCAGTGGTTAGTGAAGTCCCAGAGTCCAGGTGTATGCTTGGCCAGGTCCATCTACAGCCCCTAGGGGGAAGGAACTTCTGCAAAGAGATCCTGTGCTGCCGTCACTAGCCCCAATGCCATCTCTGCACGGTCTCCTCTCGCCATGCCACTGCATCTAGCCACAAAGCTATCTCTGCCATCACCCCTTTGTGTGCCACCAGATCTGGGTCTTCAGGGCACCTCTAGCGATGTCAGCTCTGTCGGTTCTAGGTAGGAGCACCTCACCCTTTCTACATTATCTCTTACCACAATGCCAGATCTGGGTTCTGAGGCTCCACTGCCTAACTCTGCCACAGCGATTTCAGCTCTGCCATGGCACCATAGAAAGGGTTTAAGAACCAATAGGACCTTGGACATGGCCCATGACAACAGATTCACTCCTCTTTGAAAGCTCAAAAGATCCTTTCCACCCTCCTTTTAGCCAAACTCCACTACCCAGTGGTCCGTGATTGAGATCCTGGTTATAGTGACCCCTCACTCAGGTCATAATCAGGACAATTCTGGTGCCCATTAGCCAGACAATAGGGCTAACAACATTTCATTTTCCAAATAGCCAAAACTGAAGGGAATTTTGACCCAAATGAACAAACTGTCCACATGGGCATAGTGGGTGTCACCCATTCACATGAGGTCTGGCTCATTCTGACTCTTCCTCCAGTTCATCAATAGATGGCAGGAGGGATCTCCTTGCTCTGTGAGTGTTAGACCACAGGGCTGAATCCTCTCCTCAGCCAAGGATGTATCATCCCAGCAAGTCACACACTCAGTATTTCTCCCTTGTCTTCTTACAAAGCTCCCTCCTGTGACCACGGGCCGGTGAGTTAAGGGTACCCGTTCCTCACTAACAAACCTGGGAGTGTTGTAAGTTGCCTCACCCCAGCCCTGCTAGCTCTCTGTGGGGGTTCCCTGGGGTACTGTATTTAGACCCCTTCTACACCTTACCTCTGGGTAATCTCATCCACAAACACAAATTCAACTGGTATCTCTCTGTTGACAACTCACAGGTCTGCTACTCTGCTCCACAGCTGTCTCCTATCCAAAGGGAAATCTTGGCCTGTCTCCCCAACATCCCCTTATGGATGTCTAGCTGGCAGCTCATGCTCAACATGGTGACAGAGAGCTCCTAATTGTCCTCCCCCAGCCCTCCCTGGCACCTCCATTCTCAATCACCATGGACACCACCACCATCTTTCCTGTCCTTCAGGCCTGCAACCTGGCCATCATCTTTGACACTGATCTCTCTCAAGCTCCTCACATCCAGGCTATATCTGTATCTCGTAGACTCACTCTGAGATACAGCCTTTCCTATCCATCCACACTGAAATTCGTCCAGGCTCCCATTAACTCACATTTTGGTCATTGTAACGTCCTTCTCTCTAGCCTTGACATATGCAACCTTGTCCCCCCCCGTGGCGTGCTGGGGCTGGAATGCCATTCCAGCTCTTATATAGAAACAAAATGGCATCCTCCACATAGCGTGACCTTGCACGCCCCATATCAGTGGAGTCACGCTGACTGGGGCAGGATACCGGGACTTGAAAAATAATCAGGACTGCTCCTCTGGTCCTGCTCATATCCATTCAGAATGCTGCTGCAAAGGTCATTTTCCCAGCCCATCACTTTGGCCAGGACATCACCCCTTTCTGTGCGTCCCTCCGTTGGCTCCCCATTTTCTATCACATCAAATACAAGGTATTTGTCTTCCCTTTCAAGGTTTGTCACAGCCTACTCCCGCCTGACGTATCAGCTCTAATTTGCTATCGAGAGGCTGATTCTCACGTCTGATCAGCCCATGATATCAGTCTTTTACCTCTCCTAACATCTCTCAGTGAAAATTTGCTATAGCTTGTACCAAGAGAAGGTAACTCATTTTGGGTCAGAACTGTGATTTTTTAAAGTTGACAATGTCCCTTTAAAGCACAGGATTTATGGAGTCACATGAGAGCTAGGATATGTGACAAAATCTGACAGTGAAGAGTCAGGTTAGCTGTCATGATGCCAAGCATGACTTTATGGTGATTAAATCGTGTTTGGAGTCATGTTAGCTAATGGATAAACTCTGGTCAGTGGAGGTGCTAAACAGCTCAAAGAATTCACAGTCTGCGTTGCGTCTTTGCCCTTCCCACAACATTAAGAATATGAGGAATCTACACCGATGCCGTTGGATTCCAAATAACCATATGTACTAGCTATACACAAACATGTAAGACCTAGCTACACATCTATAATGCTACTCTGGATGCGTTTTGGAATACAGAACATGTCTAAATACACAAAGGAAGGATTATCATCTCCATTTTACAGATGGGGAAAATAACACACAGAGATTAAGTTACTCACTCACTGTCAATAATATGTGGTAGAGTCAAGAACTGAACTCTGATCTCCTGAGTCTCACACCTGTGCCATAACCACAAGGCCAGCCTATCTTTGCTGTGATAAGGCTACCTTACCGCTAACCAGCCACTGGAGCTGGTCTGGAATTTTTAATTTAATTGGGGGTTTTTTGATTAAAAAAGTATCAATCCCTCAAAACCAAAATAGTTCGCAGAACACGACCACCTTCGATGCATTTCCCAATGTGAAACAACGCCCAGAAACAAAGTTTTGAATTTGCTGAAATGTTTCCATTTGACATTTGTTATGCAAAAATTTCCAGTTCTCCGTTTCCAAATGACTTGTTATGAAATCTAAGCGAGACTGAAAACTGGGTGAAAGAAAAGAAAGCTGAAATTGACACTAAGGTTTTGAAATTATTGAAATGAAATGTTTCAACTGATCTGAAACAAAAAAAGTCTACATTTTCAGCCGGGGATATAAATATTCACAGACCAGCTCTAGTCCAGGGGGCTGACCCAGCCCAGGCTCTGT
The DNA here is from genome assembly GCF_965140285.1 of Lepidochelys kempii. Lineage (NCBI taxonomy): Eukaryota > Metazoa > Chordata > Testudines > Cheloniidae > Lepidochelys > Lepidochelys kempii. The sequence goes on from NC_136386.1 coordinate 31,666,322, forward strand.
TGGTGAGGCGCAAACCCTAATGCAAAGTGAGCTGCAGGCATGTTGGAGAGACTGGGGACTGAATTGGCCACAGACACTGGCCTTGGAAGGCCTCTAGGCTGAAGGTTGGGCTGGGAGATTGGGGGGAAATTTGTGCTGATGCTGCCTGGCCAGGAAGTATAAACTGGAAGCGTGAAGCTGTTGATTATTAATGAATGCACCAAATCCTCTATTGCTCCCCGTACAATGAACTCCCCATTTGCTGACGTGCTAGGAACAGGCTCTCAGTGCCAGGAGAAGAGCAGTCGCCCTTCATGGCTGCAGCTGCCTTCCATTAATTCTCTTTTTATGGCCAGAGATAATGGGATTGTGAGGACACCAGCAAAGAGGTCAGGCACGGAAGATTAGGAAAGGCTGATTATACAGCTCTGGGCCAGGGCCACTCAAGCCCCATAGAGCGGGATGCTGCAGACAGACTGTAGGGATTGTGGGGGTAGAAACTTCACAGAGGGGCAATTCTTCTTTCCCTGCCAGGCCTCTCAGGAGATGGGTCATATCCCCTTCCCCCGGATAGCAGAGGCCTGTAGTTACTCTGTCAGAGCCAATATCGAATGCCGCCAATCTAAGCTGAGGTCTCCTACTTGCTTCCCTAGTACATGTAATATTAACAGCTTTGAGGAAGAGGTGCAGGTGCCTTGGAGGTTTGATTTAGAGGCAGGCAGAGAGGAATCATTTCATTCAGTGCTGGCATGCAGCTGCCTCTGATTTGGAACATGGGGGTTATTTTATACAGAGAATCCCTTGCCTGGGTCTGGGAGGCAGCCACCTCTGGGACAGGGTGCAGCAGCTGTTCATATGGGAATTGCTCCCCCAGATGGAGATGCAGCAGCCTCTGGAGTGGAACCCAGCTGCTGTTTAACAGCAACTCAGCAGGCTCCATGTCAGCCTGAGTTATTGGTAGGGTTGGCAACCTTGCAATATTAAAAAAACTGCAGCAGGAGTGCTGGTATCTCCCATGCCCTGCCTCTTCTCCCCCTCCACTCATCACTTGCTGCTATTCCCCTCTCTCCCCTGCCCGGGTTGGGAGGGACTTGCCTGCGGAGCCACAGCTGGGAGCTGCAGCTGCCCAGCGCAGGCGGTCCTGGCAATGTGGAAATACTTCAGACTCCTAATTTACCTTTCCAGAATTGACCTTCTCCCTCCGGGGCCCAGAAAACAACAGTAAATGTTTAAAAACTCCCTAAGAACTAGGAATTCCAGGTCTGTTACATTTGGATTTCATCCAGATACCGGTGTCTGAAAGCAATAGCTCCTACTAGCCGTGGTCGAAGGCGGTAGCAGTCAAAGCTAGCAGGCACTCAGTCTATAGGCAATTTACCCCTAAAATTTCCAAGCCCCAGCAGGGTACCTGAAATCAGCACATAAGAGTCTAACCCACATGCATCCGACGAAGGGAGCTGTAGCTATGAAAGCTTATGCTAAAATAAATTTGTTAGTCTCTAAGGTGCCACAAGTCCTCCTGTACTTTTTGCGGATACAGACTAACTCGGCTGCTGCTCTGTAACCCACATGGGGTGCACGTTCTACTCCTGCAATAAGGCCAAAGAGGCAGTGTATTCCCAGATAAGCATAGCAAACCTCTTTGTATTACAGTAAAACCGAAAGGTCCCAAATGACATAGGGGTCTTCATTATGACCTGTGCATTATTAATAGTATTATGATAGTGTCTATAGGCCCCAATTAAGATCGGGGAGCCCATTATGAGATGTGCATTATTAGTAGTGTTATGGTAGCGCCTAGAGACCCCAGCTGAGTTCTTGGCCCCATTATGCTGGGTGCTGCACAGACACTCAGTGAAGTTACAATCTAAATAGATGAAGGATTATTATCCCCATTTTACAGATGGGGAAACTGAGGCACAGACTGGTGCAGAAGCTTGTCTAAGATCAGGCAGAAAGTTAGTGGCAGAGCCAGGTCCAGAGAACTCAGGAGTCCTGACATCCACTGTCCTGTTCCTCCCAGAGCTGGGAATAGAATCCAGGAGTCCTAACTCCCAGCCCAGCTTTGCTCTAGCCTCTAGACTTCCCTCCCCTCTCCCCCGCACCCTGGCTCCTATTAAGCACATAACAGGTCTATTTGTGTTCTCTGAGCTTAGATCCAATAACTCAGCAAAACGCAGGTGAATTTTCATGTGGGAGGGGGCCAAAGGCACTCCCATGACCTCAGGGCAACCTCCCACCCACTCCAAAGAGCTTGTTAAGTTTGATGTATCTGTGAATTGCACTTAAATATAGCTATCCCTGATATGTGCATTGTAGCTGGAGGGATAATACAGCAAGTCTCAGCCAAGCAGAGGTGTGGTCCCCACGTCACAGCCTTTCCCTGCGCTGTGCCTCAGTTTCCCCATCTCTCCAATAGTACCAACCCAGCTCCCAGCATGGATGAATGAATTGACATCTGTCCAGGACTAGGTACAATGCTATTACGCTGTTGTATCCCATGCCCTCTCTTCCCCTCCCAAGTGGAAGCAGCAATCTGGGGCATAAATCCTCCGAGCTGGATGGATTTAGCCCGTGTTAATCCACCTGCTCAATCTGCTGCTGCTACTCAGCTTCTCTGCATCACTGGTCTCGAGTCACTGGCTGGAACCGCGTTGATGAGCTGATCGATCAAGGGCCTGGCTTCATACCCCCACATCCCGCTGGGCAGGACCTGAGCCCCAGCACGGACCCAGTCACTCGCCAGCTGCCTGACGATCAGGAAAGCTGGAAAAATTCTTCCAGTTCAACAGCTACTTCAGGCCCAGCAGCCCGGCTGGTGAGTGAGCCCTTCCCTGGGATCCTATGGAATGGGGAGGGTTGTGGGTAGGCATCCCACAGACCCTGAGCTGCTAGGCTTCCCAGGTCAGGCCCTGGAGAGCTACTGCTCTGGTATCCTTCCAGGGGTAGAACCCAGGAATGCTGGTTTCCAGGACAAGCCCCACCCCCAGATTCAACTCCCTTCCCACAGGTGAGGATAGAACCCAGGAGTCCTGAGCCCCAGCTCCCTCCTTAAACATTAGACCCCACTCACCTCCTGGAGCTGGGAAATGAACCCAGGAGTCCCTAGCTCCCAGACCCCACTGGTTCTAGAACCAAAGAGGAAGAAACCCCCACTCCAACCGCAGCATCCCCAGGCTGGCTTGTGCTTGCAGCAGCTGTGGGGGGGTGGGGGGACACGACAGTGTTAGGCGTATTTATGCCAGCGCCTACCTGCCCCATGCCTCCCCGCCCCCTGCAGATTGCCTGAGCCCAGCTGGGCCTAGGCAGAGAGGGTGTTTCTGTATTTACAGCAATAGGATGGGGTGGGTTTTTATTGCAAAGGTTTAGAAATTGCTGCATGTGACGGGGGCCTGGGGTGGGAAGAGGGTTGAAATACTTGGGTGCCAGTTCCGTGATTGGTAGGAGGAGAAGGGGATTAGAGGGAACAGGGCCTGCCTGGAAGCCCTGAGGCTCTACACAGTGCAGAGTATACACACCGTGCCTGTACACACTCACCTGCGCCCCAACACACATGCCATCTGCAGGTGCTCTCTACCCCCAACTATACTTTCTGCACTCACTCATCTACCCCCCGCCCCAGTTTATATGTGCTCCCCTAGCATACACCCTGTCTGCGTACACACACCACCCCCACACTGCTTCACACACAATACACTGGCCACACGTTCCCCCCCACCCAATACTTTCCCCAATCTACAGAGCACGCAAATACACACTCACTCCGTTCCCCACACAAATGCACAATTACACAACCCACCATATACACACTAGCACCCCAACAGATTAGACACACACCAACACGTTACACACAGCCCTTCACCCCCACCCCATGTAATACACTCACACCCTTTGCCAGTAGCACATCAATGTATGCTCCCCCCCCCCCAGCACATCCCATACCCACAGACAGACCTTCATACACAAATGGGCACCTGACATGCGTTTAAACACACAGCTGCAGTTAACTGAGTATCAACACTTCCTACCAGCCATTCCCTGCATCTCCTGCTGCTACCCCAGCTTTGAAAGGGGAGTGGGGTCTAGCGGTTAGAGCAGCAGGGGGTTGGGAGGCAGGACTCATGGGGTCTACCCCTGCCTCTGGGAGGGAAGTGGGATCTAGGAGGCTCTGGAAATCAGGATGCTGGACTTCTATTCCCACCTCTTACAGGGGAGTGGGGTTCAGTGGTTACTGCCTGGGAGACTGGGAATCAGGAGTGCACAGTTCTGTTCCCAGCTCTGGGAGGGGAGCGGGTCTGTGTTATTGCAGTGCTTTGAGAACTTACCTTAAAAGGGGTCCATGCATTAATGATCTATTACAAATTACCCTACAGGGCCCAAGTCTGCTCTCATGTCAGCCTTTGAATGTCCATCCCTTGGGTGCCTGCGGGGGGAACTGGCTACCCCCCAGCAGGGCTACTACAAGTGAGCATTCCTGGAGCCATCAGTGGCTCCTCAGTTACTCGGAGATGTGCAGGGGCCAGTGTGGGGAAGCCCTGGCCCAGGGGTTCTGAACCTTTTTCTTTCTGAGGCCCCCCACAACATGCTATAAAAACTCCAGGGCTGGGGGAGGTGTACTTTGACTTCTATTGGTGGGGGCAAGGGCTGGCAGGGCTTAGGCCAGCTCCACACAGTGGGGTCCAGGGAGTGAGTACCACCTCCACCCCCTGACTCACCTCAGCAGCTCACCCAGCCTACTGGGTTGTGGGGGGATTTAACCAAAATTTATATATATATATATAACTCAAAGGGGGGGATTCAGATCAAAAATTTGAAAACCACTCAGGCAGGGGATAAGCTCAGGATGCAGGTAGAGGGGTAGCTAGGGGCTGTGTGCAGGGAGGGCTTCCCCCCGAGTGCTCTGACACCCCAGAGCTGGGTCCCCATAACCAGGGCAACTCTTACCGGCTGCGTGAAGTGTCTAAGGAGACTGGGAGTTGAGGAGCAGTTGCAGAGACAGGGGAGCTTCACGGCTGCCTGCTTCATGGCACCAGGAGCCAGAGGAGCAGCTGCCCCGCACTGCCTGCCTCTGCCTTCCCACCTTGGACCTGACCAGAGGGTGGGGCCTGAGGGGGCCCAGGGGCAGCGCATGGAGATCTGTGGCCCCCCCACCCGCCTAGGAGCCAGACCTGCCGCTTCTGGGGCGCAGCGCGGTGTCAGAACAGGTAGGGACTAGCCTGCCTCAGCCAGGCAGCACTGCCAACGGGACTTTTATCGGCCTGGTTGGCGGGGCTGACCAGAGCCGCCGCGACCCAGTGCCTTCCGTTCCGCAACCCACAGTTTGGAGACCACGGCATTGAATCATGTGCATAATACGTCGCACACGGAGCTAGTGTAACCCTCTGGCAAGCGTGGGCCGGGGTCTCCCTTCTGTGCTGATTCACTGAGCTGTTACAGGATACAGTTGTGGAGCTCTGACTCTTTAGCTTAAGCTGTACTAGCTCATGTTTTTGGCTCTGTAAGTCCCTGGTTTGATCCCTGGGGTGCTGCCAAAAGAGTGACCATCAAATTAGCACAAAACATGGTAGCCACAAATCCACTTAGCATGATCCCTGTTAGCAGCCCTCTGGCATGGGGTGGGAGCTATTTCCAACAGGTTGTATCTTCATTCACAGGCAGGGTCAGGAATGGAGGATGAGGATTTAGCATTATCCTGAAGAGGCCTGGTTTTCTGGGCATGCCAGCTAGCTCCGAGATACAGCAGGATGATCGGAAGAAGTGTCACTTTCATGCGTCTGGGATAGCTGCTCCTGCTCCCAACACCATCTACTGGACAGTGGGAACCATAAGGGGAGATCCTAGTGCATCATGGGATATGTAGTCTGACCAGGAAACAGAGCTTATAAAGGAGAATGGGAGTATGAGATGCCCGAACTGCAATTCCCAGGAGGCACCACGGCAGCTCAGCAAGAAGGAAAACCATGGTGCCTCATGGGTGTTGTATCCAATCAGGGAATCCGGCCTGTAAAATCCTGGGAACTTGAGGTATTGCAGTGGCATTTTAGAAAAGAAATATTTGGGGTTTTGGATAAATTTTCCTTTTTTTTAAATCTTGAAATTTTCCATGGAAAAGTGACATTTTTGGCTACATTTTCTGCAGGAAAACAAACCAAACATTTTCTAACCAGCTCTTGTTTCCACATTTTTTTTTAAGTGTTTCATTGCAGAATGGTTGGATTCAAAACAAAAATCTTGGTTTTGAACTGCATTTTGATTTAGAATTGCCATTTTGATGTAAAGTGACACGCTAAACTAAAATTTTTGTTCTAATTATTGTTTTATTTCAGAACACTGATCCAAACATTTTGGTTTTGAGTCTCACACCCCTGCCCCCAAAAGACAGTCTGGTTTTGCCCCCCCCAAACATTTTCCCCCAGCAGAAAATAATCTATTTTGATGAAACCACGATTTCTGATGGGAAAGTATGTTGTTCAAACAAATTTAACCCAGCATTAATTATTGTATAGTAACTGTTATTTCAGTCCATATAAAGTGCTGCTACTGTTGTTATGCAATGGGCCAGATCACAGCTGGTAGAACGTGCTACACTGATTTATCTCCACTGACAATCTGGACCCATGTACTTTAACTATCTGATCACATGTAATACCACCACCGCCTCGCTTTTATCTAGTGCTTTTCATCAGTAGATCTCAAAGCACTTCACTAGTATCATTATCCCCATTGTACAGATGGGGAAAACTGAGGCTCATAGAGGGGAAGGGACTTCCCGAAGGTTACCCCACAGACCAGTAGCTGAGTAAGGAATAGAACGCAGATCTTCAGAGTCCTCAAGGTTTGTCTACACTACAAGGCATAGCTATGCCTCTGCAGCTGAGCAACCATAGTGTAGACACTTCGTACAACAATGGAAGAGGATTTTCCCATCACTGTAGTTAATCCAGTTCTCTGAGAGCTGGTAGCTAGGTCAATGAAAGAGTTCTTCTGTCAACCTAGCTGAATCTAAACTGGAAGTTAGGTTGACCTAACTACAACATTCAGGGTGTGAAATTTTTCACAGCCCTGAGCAACTTTGCTCTAATTTTTAAGTGTAAACCAGGCCCCACTCCAGTGCTCTAGCCATTAGATCACACTGCCTCCATGTAATGAAATAGTAGTTAATATCGCAGACTAGTTGGAAAACGATTCCCCTCCCGCCCCCACCCATGGAAAAACCCAAAGCAAAGGAAAAAAAAATAGTCCCCCATCCCCTGAAGAGTTCAATTTTCTGCTAAAAAATAAATGAAACTGGAATTATTTCAATTAGGAAATGGCACTCAGGTGCCTCATGGGAATTGTATTTTGGGTGCCTCATGCTCTTGTTCTCCCTTACAGGCCAGGCTCTCTGGCTGGACTATATTCCCTGCAATGCACCACGATATCCCCTCTTGCTGAGGGCAGGCAGTGCATCATGGGATTCCTGGCCATAGTGAATCGAGTTTTCAGCCAGCTCTTATCACAGATCCATATGCTCCCACTGGGTGATGTTCAGCCCTTTGTAAAGGGGCCAGCACAAGGTTTAGTCTTAAGTAGTAAATAAGATTTGTGCTGGAACACGGAGTAATCCATATCTGTCCCTGATCCACAGAGGCTATGGTTCTGTTACAGCTCTTCATTTGAGAGATTCTCTCTTCAGCTCACACTGTAAAGACGTGTGTTTAGCCATAGATGTCCCCAGTTCAACTCTTTGCATTGGTCAAGATGGTGGCTAAGTGGGGGCTTTAACGAGTGTGAAATTTCACCCTTAAGGAGTATATGGAGCTTCAGTATTAACTGCTATAACATTATATGTTATCCTCTGGAACTCATTGCCACATGATTTCACCAAGGTCAATTTCTTCCTATCCAAGCCACAGTGAAACCAGATTGCTTCTAAACTTTGTTGGTATTCATCCTTGCCTGTCATTGCTTACCTCACATGATGCCTTTCCTTCCTGCCCCAGTCATGTCCAGGGAGCAGACTGAGTCAGTGGTGAAGACAGTAGAGACCCTGTTGGCCGAGGCGGAGAAGCTGAAGAACCATTGCCGTCGCCAGAACGAGGACATCAAGCTGATCATGGAGGAGCTGCAGCGGGAGAACAAGGAACTGGCTCAAAACTATGAGCAGGCCGAGCACGAGATGGAGGAGATGCGCAAGGCCCTCAGCGAGCTCATGGATACCAAGATAGCCTTTGAGGCACGCGAGAGGCAGGTGCGCAAGCTCAGCAAACAGCTCTGAGTCAGCAGGACGTTTTCACTCCTTTTCACCCCAATGGGAAGCATCATCTCCATTCCACTCAGGGACATGGATTCCCCCCCACCAATCACACTCATTCTTTCTGCCTGGTGAGGGCTCATCAACTAGGCCTCAGTTCACCTCCAGTCACATCCAGTGGCTCCAGCCTCCATCGCTGGCTTAACTGCCACCCACCCAGTGGCTGACGAGGCCTCAATTCACCCCCACTTGTGTCCATCACCTCAGCAGCTCAGTCTCCCCTTAAGGCTTCCATGGATGTATTGCCCATTGTGTGGCCATAGGAGGCCTCACTTCAGCCACACTTACGCCCATCACCTCTGGCCTCCTAACTAATCCAACCCGTCGTCAATTAGTTGCATTATGTTAGCACGCCCCTACTGAGATCAGCCCCTTCAACCAGCACTGCACAGATCCATAGCAAGAGATGTCTCTGCCATAGGGTTACCATATTTGAACATTCAAAAGAGAGGAGACTCCACTGAGGGGGGAGGTATTTGCTTGCGCCCTCCACCCCAACTCCACTCCTTCCCCTCCCCCATTCCAACCCCTTCCCCAAAGTCCCTGCCCCAACTCCGCCCCCTCCCTGCCCCATTGCACCCCTTCCCCAAATCCCCACCCTGACCCCCCCTCCTCCCCTGAGTGCACTGCATTCCCCCTCCTCCCCCCTAGCCGCGTGAAACAGCTGTTTTGCGGCGCAAGCGCTGGGAGTTAGGGGGAAAAAGCGGGCACTCTCTCGAGTGATCAACATTCACTTTCTTTCTCAAATGATCAACTTTTCTTTGGTGAAAAATAATAATGGCAAAATCCCAGACATTTTTAGATATTTAAAAATTCCTCCCGGATGGCAATTTAAGAACCAAAAAGCTGGACATGTCCGGGAAAATATGGAAGTATGGTAACCCTACCCTGCCACAGTGTAAACAAGCGATGGCATCTTTTTCCAGCCCATTTCACAGCTGGGGAAATGGAGCCACAGAATTGGCAGTGACTTGGCCAAGGATGCACAGGAAGTCTGCAGCAGAGCTGAGAATTAAACCCAGGCATCCTGAATCCCAGTCTATTGACTAGCTAGCAAGGCCCCCATTCCTCTCTAGTTAAGTGCGGTGTGGGGTTTGCTTATCTGGTTCTAAGCATGGTGACCAACTCCTCAGCCACTGTAAATCAGTATTGGTGTCAAGGGGGTGTGTGCCAATTTACACCAGCCAATGAGCTGGCCTATGGCCACACAAGCATCCAACCCACATAGAGTCAGGGTGATAACATGGTTTGATCATGAATGGCTGAGACGAGCCTGTTACAGCATTGAAAATATGAGGGTTGTAACAGGGGTTGATCATGCATGTACAGACAGGGCCAGCATGCTGCTATGGTATGCTGCAGTCCTGTATAAGGATCAGGGTTACAACTGGATCATGTGCATATGGATAGGACCAGCTTGTTATAGCAACCTATTATAGCCATGTCTAAAGAGAACATATACTGATCTCTATCAAGCTGTCCAGCAGTGGCTCAGGAGCATGAGTACCAGCCTTAGGCCCGACTGCTAAGAACCAGGGCACAAATCCCAAAGTGGCGGTGGGTTCTGTACTTCCATTTCACCGATCAATTGTCAATTGTGCACTCCTCACGCACTAGAACAGCCTAACATGGAGTCACAGACAGTCCCCTTGAGTACTCTGGTCTGTCTTTCCATGCACATAAGCTTATCTTTGTGATAGATGGTCCTATACACCAAGAATCACAGCAATATTTAGGTCCCCAGGACTAGTCACTTACCCCAAATCCACTGCACCAAAGACAATACTTGTAGCCAGTCCTATAATAAACTATCTGAAGATTTATTAAATTATACAGGAAAAGGAAATGAGAGTTATTTACAAAGTTAAAGCAGGAAAACAGATACACACAAGTGAGTTCCAATCTTAAGGTTCAAAAAGGTAATAGAAGCATCTACGATAAGCAGGCCCACCGACAGCAATTCCAGGCTCCAGGACAGAACAGTGAATAGGGCCCCTAGAAAGGGATGGCTGAGGTTTGATTCGTGCAGGGCGGGCTGGAGCCAGGACCACCCTGTGGTCCAGCATCGCCAAGGAGCTGGACCACAGGGTGCACGCACGAGCTGCGGACGCGGTCCGCCTGACGTTTGGGCAGTGCTGTGCCGGTGCTGCCGGGGCCCAGCGAGCCGCTGGCTGTGCTTTTCTGGCATGGCCAGGGCTTCCACATGCCCACCCAGCAGCCTTCGCTGTCACCAGTACATCAGTACTGACTGTGTGGGTGCTCCGGGGCTGCAGCACCCACGGGAAAAAATGGTGGGTGCCGAGCAGACCCTCCTCCTCCCCCCAGTGCCTCATGCCTGCTGGCGGGCCCTGCCAATCAATGCCCCCCCTCCCTCTCTCCCTCCCATTGCCTACTGAAGATCAGCTGTTTCCCGGCATCTGGAGGCGCTGGGGGGGAGGAGTGAGGGCGCAGCGTGCTCAGTGGGGAGAAGGAAGAACTGGGTGGGGAAGGGGCAGGAAAGAGGTGGGGCAGGGCGGAGTCTTTGGAGGAGAGGTGGAGTGGGGGCGCGGTTTGGGCGGAGCCAAGGGGGAGTACCCCCTGTCAGATTAAAAATTTGGCACCTCACGCGCGCCTTGGAGCCCTGCAGCCCACCCGGCCAATTTAAAAGGGCCCGGCGCTCCCAGTCACCGCCACCACTACCGCAGCAGCGGTGGCCAGGGGTCGCTGGGCCATTTTAAATTGCCTGGGACCCTGGACAATTGCCCCCTTTACCCCACCACCCCCCGTCGGCAGGCCTGCCAATAAGAAAGCTCTATATGTCCTTTAGGGCTAACCCAGGCTAAGCAGTGGGCATCTTTTGCTTATGCCTGGTAATTCTTGCCCCCCAGAGTCCAAGCAGCATGAAGATACAGTTCCTCCTTGTTAGGGCTTTTTATTCCCTTCCCCACTTCTGCTTTGAGCTGCAAGCTCAGCTGATGGGAGGAATTTACTTGGACAATTCATCTTCATGGGAGAGGGGAGAGTAAACAGTTTTTTGTCCTCTAATGTTCCACTCTAGTCTGCTGGCATGGATGGGCCTTCCTTGTCAGCCAGGACATAACTCCTTCCATGGCCACCAGCATTTCACACTAGTTAATCTAATGTCTCTCTCCTGTCTGGTGCTTTACAGTTACAGAAGCTTAAACATGACCTTACAATATGGGATACAGTGGCTATGAGTGAGATTACTGCATGCAGCCACCCACAAGAATTCAATGAAGTCTAAACACTAAGCATATTCTTAGTATTGTGGAAAATAGGTAGTACAATTCTAACACACAAGTGAGCCAGACTGGTTCCAGACATATATTTGTCAATGTCCACTGAGGCATGGGGACCATGGCATGAGCTGGCATCTGGTCTGCCAACACCACAGTCCCATCAATACAACCAAGCCCCTGTATTATTCTGCTCTACCTTAAAATTTTGCTGCATACACTCTCTCTGTGTAGTTGGCTGGGTGATCCATTGCAAACTTACAGCAACCAGGTGGAGCTCAGACCAATGGGATCAGCTAGCCCCATATCCTGTCTCCAAAAGCTGCTAGACACAGCTTCTTCAGAGGAAGGGGCAAGGAATTTCCATCTTGAGTTGTTTTTATTCTATGTCCATTTAACCCCTCGGGATCCTTCCCCCTTTGTACATGATCTGCAAATAAAGAGCCTGATTTCTGAACTGGAGGCAGGGCTTGCTGCTGGTGGTGTGAGGAAGGTGGCAGATAAGTGGGGGAACCCGATCCAAGACTGCCCCACTCCCTCTGCACTTACTCTGCTTTTAGGCAGCCTGGCTCTAAGGGACCAGATGTTCAGTATGTGGCTCTTGAAGCTAATCTCATGCAAAGCCACCAGTAATGCCTTTCCTGGGGAAGGCAGGGAATTTGTAACACCACCACTTACAGAGAAACCAAACCAGTGCTAATCAGGGGGATTAGCTCTGTGTACAAGGCCTCTGTGCTTAAGGGAGGGGGAAGCTCAGATCCCGCTGTGTAGAGGCAGGGCCTGATCTACAGTTACACCAAGGCCTCTGAGCCCTTCTTACGGGAAACCAATCCCCTGAGAACAGCTGCTCGTGTAACTGGATGAGAGCTGGTCAAAGTGTGGCACGTTCTGATAGAAAACGAATTTTGAGTAAACTGAAGCTCTTAGTGAAGTTGTTTGGATTTTGATGAAACTGATTTAAAAAAAAAAAGTTGACTGTCAAAAGGTCCTGTTTTCCAAAGAAACATTTTAGATCTTCTGTTTCTCAAATTTGCTTCTTTTTTAAAAATACAAGATTGAAAAAATAGTGGAAATGGAAACATTTTGTTTCTATGGACCAAAAAACTCCACCGCAAACCCCACACACCACAAAGCTGGTTTTGCAATATCTTTGGAAGTTTTGGCTCTGTCCCAACTCAGCTTTCTCCATCCTGCGAAAAATCCTCCTGTTTCTGACCAATGCTCAACAGGCCATGCCTGAGTTACGCAGCAAGGACCCAACTTGGGATCCCCAAGCAGGCACTTCCGCTGCCTCAGCTATAAGACCCCACTGAGTTAGCTGAGGCTGTAATAGGTTCGTCAACTCGCCTGTGGCCCAACCATCACGAACAGAAGACACACCACCACACTGAGTGGGTGCAGGTTACACCTGTGAGGGGGTAGATTGGGGATGTGGCCAGTATGCCTTTCACTATGGCTGGTATGCCCTTCACTGACTGCTTGCCTCAAGGCCCATAGGGCCACAGGGAGCCATCAGGCCCCAGAGTACAGGTGGGAAAAGGACAGACGTTTCTTAAAGCTAGAAGCACAGGAACTGGGAATCAGAGGCCAATAGGCTCAAGGCCTCAAGGTGTTTAACATTTCATGTGGGACGGCTCCACACCCCACCCCCAGCACTCAGCATCTCCCTCCCCCCACCCCTGCCAGTGGCTCAGCAGAGTCAGAGCATTGCAGAAAAGGGACTTTATTACAATTAAAATAGCAAACAAACTATCCTTGATGGAGAGCAAATATACATGCCAAGGAAGAGCTGGTGCCCAGGAACATAACCAAGCCCTTTAGAGCAAGCCATATGGCAGCTGCAGAGAACCAGGTTGTCCCACTAGAACCACGCGGTGCATGTCCAGTGCTGGAATCTGTCACTCCATGCAAGGAAGAGTCCTGTCCGCATTTTATGCCACCCAGGAGGGCACTAGAGGATGCCTCTAGGACTGCCCCTTGCTTACCTGCTTCTGCCACCCTGTGCAAAGAATGGAATGAATGCTAAGGAATGGGCCTATCTTCTAGCCAGCCCAGTCCATGGGGGTTCAGGTGAGTGGAGAATCAGCGGGAAGGGAGACTGGATTATCTCACTGGGACAGCCCCACCACCCCATGCAATAGTTCCTTCAAACACACAGGGCTCAGTCCAGTCCATGCAGTCTGAGCAGAGCCCACAAGACTCCTGGCAGTGAAGGGGTCAGGAGAGGACACTGTAGAGTGTGACGTCACCCTCTATCCACAGCTCTGTGATCCGGTCCCAGGAGAGCGAAGGCGTGTCATACTGGCCCAGGGGGATACCGTTGAGTGCCAGTTTGAAACTCCCCTCCTCACAGACAAGCAGCAGCTAGAAGAGGATTGGGAGAGGTTTGGCAGAGAATGTGATGGCAGGTATGGGCCAGATCCCCAACTGGTGTTAATGAGAATCACTCCCTTGGAGTCAATGGAAACAGGACTATCTCAGCGGAGGATGTGAGTCTGTATTTGTGTAGCAGTTACAATCCCTCACCCCCTTCCCAGTTGGCTTGCTGAGATGCAGCTACCTCTGGAGTGGCACGTCACTCTCCTCCCCCCTGCCCACCTTCACATAGCTCGGCAGAGCTGCAGCCACCTGTAGGGTGGGAAGACAAGAGTCAGGGAACTGTAACATGGGGGAGGATAGAGGAGGGATTCTGACCAAGGGACTCCACTGTCTGCCTGTGAAGGACTGAGGCAGTCCAGAGGTTGCAGGGAACTGAAGCTCTGGGCTCCAGGTTCAACCCACCCTGCCTGAAATTTTTCAGGGGCAGGAGGCCTGGGAGGAGGGGGCTTTCAGTCCTACTGATGAGCCTACAGGGCATGCTGATGGCAGCTACCCCAGCGCAAGTGATGGGGCTGTAGAGAACATGTGCAGAAGCCCTGTACTCTGTGCCTCCTCCCTAGGCTACATGCAGCCCCAGGTGAAAAACAGGGTGCTGGAGTCTCCAGTGGCTGGACCCTCAGGAGATCCCCCAGACAGTATTACAGTTGCCAGACCAAACTCTCAGAGGCTAATTAATTAAGATGAGCTATTATCAGAAGGAGAAAAAAAAAACTTTTGTAGTGATAATCAAGATGGCCCATTTCAGACAGTTGACAAGAGGTATAAGAAGGATGCTTAACATGGGAAGCATGGGAAATAGATTCAATTAGTGTAATGACCCAGCCACTCCCAGTCTCTATTCAAGCCTGAGTTAATGGTATCTAGTTTGCAAATCAATTCAAGTTCAACAGTTTCTCCTTGGAGTCGGTTTTTGAAGTTTTTCTGTTGCAAAATTGCCACCTTTAAGTCTGCTACTGAGTGACCAGACAGTTTGAAGTGTTCTCCTACCAATTTTTGAATGTTATGATTCCTGATGACAGATGTGTCCATTTATTCTTTTGCGTAGAGACTGTCCGGTTTGGCCAATGTACATGGCAGAGGGGCATTGCTGGCACATGATGGCATATATCACATTGGTAGATGTGCAGGTGAATGAGTCCCTGATGTGATTAGGTCCTATGATGGTGTCACTTGAATAGATATGTGGACAGAGTTGGCATCGGGCTTTGTTGCAAGGATAGGTTCCTGGGTTAGTGTTTTTGTTGTGTGGTTGCTGGAGTGTATTTGCTTCAAGTTGGAGGGCTGTCTGTAAGCAAGGACTGGTCTGTCTCTCAAGATCTGAGAGAGTAAGGGATCATCTTTCAGGATAGGTTGTAGATCTTTGATGATGCACTGGAGAGGTTTTAGTTGGGGGCTGAAGGTGATGGCTAGTGGTGTTCTGTTATTTTCTTTGTTGGGCCTGTCCTGTAGTAGGTGACTTCTGGGTACTCTTTTGGCTCTGGCAATCTGTTTTTTCACTTCAGCAGGTGGGTATTGTAGTTTTAAGAATGCTTGATAGAGATCTTGTAGGTGTTTGTCTCTGTCTGAGGGATTGGAGCAAATGCGGTTGTATCTTAGAGCTTGGCTGTAGACAATGGATCGCGTGATGTGGTCTGGATGAAAGCTGGAGGCATGTAGGTAGGCATAGCAGTCAGTAGGTTTCCGGTATAGGGTGGTGTTTATGTGACCGTCGCTTATTAGCACTGTAGTGTCCAGGAAGTGGATCTCTTGTGTGGATTGGTCCAGGCTGAGGTTGATGGTGGGATGGAAATTGTTGAAATCATGGTGGAATTCCTCAAGGGCTCCTTTTCCATGGGTCCAGATGATGAAGATGTCATCAATGTAGCGCAAGTAGAGTAGAGGCATTAGGGGATGAGAGTTAAGGAAGCATTGTTCTAAGACAGCCATAAAAATGTTGGCATACTGTGTGGCCATGCGGGTACCCATAGCAGTGCCGCTGACTTGAAGGTATATATTGTCCCCAAACGTGAAATAGTTGTGGGGGAGGACGAGGTCAAAGTTCAGCCACCAGGTTAGCCATGACATTATCGGGGATACTGTTCCTGATGGCTTGTAGTCCATCTTTGTGTAGAATGTTGGTGTAGAGGTCTTCTACATCCATAGTGGCTCAGATGGTGTTTTCAGGAAGATCACCGATGGATTGTAGTTTCCTCAGGAAGTCAGTGGTGTCTCGAAGATAGCTGGGAGTCCTGGTAGCATAGGGCCTGAGGAGAGAGAGTCCACATAGCCAGACAATCCTGCTCTTAGGGTGCCAATGCCTGAGATGATGGGGAGTCCAGGATTTCCAAGTTTATGGATCTTGGGTAGCAAATAGAATACCCCTGGTAGGGGTTCTAGGCATGTGTCTGTACAGGTCTGTTCCTATGCTTTTTCAGGGAGTTTCTTGAGCAGATGGTGTAGTTTCTTTTGGTAATCCTCAGTGGGATCAGAGGATAATGGCCTGTAGAATGTGGAGTTAGAGAGCTGCCTAGCAGCCTCTTGTTCGTATTCCAATTTATTCATGATGACGACAGCACCCTCCTTTGTCAGCCTTTTTGATTATGACGTCAGAGTTGTTTCTGAGGCTGTGGATGGCGTTGTGTTCAGTGTGGCTGAGGTTATGGGGCAAGTGATGCTGCTTTTCCCCAATTTCAGCCTGTGCACATCGACGGAAGCAATCTATGTAGAAGTCCAGTCTGTTGTTTTGACCTTCAGGAGGAGTCCATGCAGAATCCTTCTTTTTGTACTGCTGGTAGGAAGGGTTCTGTGGGTTAGTATATTGTTCAGAGCTGTGTTGGAAATAGTCTGAGTCGGAGACGTTGAAAGTAGGATTCTAGGTCACTGCAGAACTGTATCATGTTCATGGGCCTGGAGGGACAAAAGGAGAGGCCCCGAGATAGGACAGACTCTTCTGCTGGGCTAAGAGTATAGTTGGAAAGATTAACAATATTGATTATCACTACAAAATCTTTTTTCTCCTGCTGATAATAGCTCATCTGAATTAATTAGCCTCTTAGAGTTGGTCTGGCAACTTCCACCTTTTCATATTTTCTGTATGTATATATATCCTCTTACTATATGTTCCACTCTATGCATCCGATGAAGTGGGCTGTAGCCCACGAAAGCTTATGCTCAAAATACACTTGTTCGTCTCTAAGGTGCCACAAATACTCCTGTTCTTTACACATAGGGATGTTATTAGTCAGCCTGAGCCCCATTTGCTACCCCTGCAAGAGACAGACCCTGCTCCTTCTGTGCCAATAGAGCGTTACCTCAAAGAAGCGCTGGGGATGAAAGGGGAAGCAGGCTGCCACTTTCTCTGCATGGCTCAGGGCCTCATCTGGGAAGGAGCTCCACATCAGGGCTCTGGTTCTGAAGCAGGCGTTGAGTCTTAGGGGCACATGGGACGGGTCTTCCCTCAGGCTGAGGCTGAATCTGCAGCAAAGGTTTAGCTCAGAGCCACGGTAGGTGGGGGCCACCGGAAGCTTGGCAGGGGTCTCAAACACGCACGCCGCAGGCAGCCCGCAGGGTTCGTTAGTGCAGCCCGCCAAACTCCCCACGCCCTGCCTCCTGCGCACCCCTCTGCCTACCCCGTAGCGCCACGAACTCCACGCTGCTCCCTGAGGCGCCAATGGGAGCTTTGGGGGAGGTACCTGGAGGAGCGGCAAGAGCAGCACATGCACCCACCCCCTCTCCCCCCGAGGGACATGGTTCCGGCTCCTTCCTGGAGTGGAGCAGAGCAGCGCAGGGCCAGGGGCCAGGGCAGCAGGCAGCGAGCCTGCCCTGGCCCCGGTGCACACCCCTGCCACTCCGGAGCCACTCTAGGTAAGCAGTGCTGGGCTGGAGCCCGCACCCCAAACCCCTCCTGCATATCAACTCCCTGCCCGCCCCCTGCCGCACCCCGCACCCCTCCTGCACCCCAACCCCCTGCCGCACCCCAACCCCCTGCCCTGAGCCCCTGCCACACCCTGCACCTCTCCTGCACTCCCTGGGGGTGGGGACAGGGCCGGGGGCAGCAAGCGGGCGGGGGGGTGTCAGTGATGCAGCCCTTGGGCCAATGCACTAGTCTTCATGTGGCCCTCATGGTCATTTGAGTTGGAGACCCCTACACTAGTGTGTGTCACAGCTGCCCCCTGCTGGGGAGAGCATGTATTTATGGAACGTGGTGCAGAACTACTTTCTTCTAAGAGCTGCAGCCAAAGACTTTTCCACTGATGTCACTCACCAGGATTCCCCTCTGCTTCAGCAAGAGGGCCCTGGGCCTTTGTCATGGGTTCCAGGCCTGACCAGGGTGGCAGTTTACGCTTCTGCCATAGCACCGTCTCCAGGGCTCTCTGAGGAATCCCTGGGTGGATTTCTCTGCATAGCACAAGCCAGAGGTCAGACAGGCTGATCAGAATGGTCCCTGAGGAGTCACACCTAGTGCAGCAGATAGGGAGCTGGGGGTTAGATGCTGGTCAAGGGGGAGTGAGGTTTGGACAGATACTTACTCCTCTGGCACTGGGCAAACCAGTCCTCTCACTGTAATGGTATCTCTTGATGCAAGGCCACAGGGGAGGGGGTGACAGTATGGCACAGCCTGAGGAAGGAAAAACCCAGGTGCCATTATTAGCCTTTAAGCCACAGGAGCAGGGAGTACAAGCCCCAGTGGGACCCTATGTAGGAAGCTGGGGGGCGGGGGGGGAAGAAGGGGTCTGGTGATGGCTTTGTAGAGATTATGAACCCTTGGGAGGGTGGGAAGTGTGTTTGTGTGGGAAGGAGAGGGGGAGTTGTCACTGGAACCTCTGGATCCCATGGGATCCAGAGGATCGCCCCAGTTTGTGGGAAACCCAGTTCCTTGGGATCAGGCCTGGGGTACCCCAAATTATCACTGGGACCAATCCAGCAGGCCCCCACAATACAACCCTCCATGGTTAAAGCACAGCAGTGCTGGCATCCAGTGCAGAAGTCCCCCCTGCAGCCCCATCCCTCTGCACATGCAGTTGCTAGCAGCTGCAACCCGACCTCAAATTTCAGCCATCCCCCCATCCTATCAAACCCAGCTGCCTTACAGGTGCAGGAACATGCCCGTTAGAGATCACAGAGGCAGGCTTCACTCACCAGCTTGGAGCTGTTTAGCTGCATTGGCTAAAGGGAGGAAGGAGAGGAGAAAAAGTTAGAACAAGAGAGGTGCACTTGCATGAGGACATGCCTGTTGCACGTGCACAGAGTCCTCCACTAGCCGCGCACTCGGCGGGGGGGAGGGGAAGAGACCAGCACACACACCCATGGAAAGGTCTGTAGCTCAGAACCTGCATGGGGCTGCGTGGACAATTCAGAGTCTGACAGACTGTTGCACTGCTGCAGTGATGCGTTATTAGAGGCTGAAGTCATTGGGCCCGATTGGACGCTCTGGCATCGGCTGCATTCAGGGAACGGCACCAGGCACGGCACAGATCCCCAGATGGGTTGCTACAGGACCCAGGACGGTAGGTCTTTCCCTCTATGCTAACACCCTCTCCTCCCCGATCCGTCAGCTATGAGATGCAAAAGGACCACAGATTGGAAGCTCTTTGAGGCAGGGACTGGGTTTTTGCCATGTATTTGTACAGCACCTAGCCCAATGGGGTCCTGGTCTGAGACGGGGGCTTCTATGTGCTACCATAATACAAATAAGGGAAGACACCAAGTCCCCCCACCCACACCTTGGCTTTGCCAGGGTGTGTGGGGGTGTGGCTGGGGCAGGCCCATGCTCTGGCTATTCTGCCCCCCTGCAGAGCCCCATGGGCGTCATGGAAGCAGAGACAAACCCAGATGTGTGTGATTGGGGAGGGCTGGCTGAAGGGCCCCTAAGTTGGCTTCCCTACTCAGCTGACACATCAGGGGATGGATAGTTGTCTGCTGAGCTATCCACAATGGGACGTGTGCTGGGATTTATCAGGGACAGATGCCTAAATTTAAGACCAAGAGTTCCCAGAAGGGCTGGCGATTTGGGGGTGATTCATATTTCAGGGGTTGCTGCTCAACTCCAGGCACCTGATGTTCAAAGCGACCAGTGCTGGCTCAACAATCAGACCCCGTTGGGCGTGTCTACGGCCAGGCACCCCCCTTTAATGTCCCTAGGCACTTTGGAAAACCTCAGCCAGCTGCCCCTGCAAACAGATCGCGGTTGTCTCATAGGAGGGAGCACTACAAGGGAACACCCGCCGGCCCATTGGGTTGGTGCTGAGACATTCAGCTGGACTCACATGAGCAACAGGGTACTCAGTTCGGCTGGCGTCAAAGGGCTGCCCATGCAGGAGAGAGAGAGAGAGTTAAGGACTGGGGCCCTGATCCACAGCTGGTGTAAATTAGGGGTTGCTCCATTTGTGTCCCTTGGGCCAGACCCCCAGCTGGTGTAAATTGGGGTCTCACACCTCATCGCTTCTTGGCTGAGCTCATTGTGCACATCAGAGCTCCTTACATCCCTCCATCCCCCCTCCCCCTCACAGCTCCCTGGTTGCTACCCTCCCATCCCCTGCTCTTTCAGGGGCTTCCTGCAACTCCCATCCCCTTTCTCATGCCAAGGGCTCAGGGTGTCCCCAACTGCCCCCATGCTTCTGTGTGCACCCTCATTCCCCCTACACCAGGGCCTCATCCTCCCCCTCCCCCCACCAACAGAAGTTGTGTGCCCTGTCCCCGCCCACTGACTCCCCTCCCCGATGCAGGGTGCCCCATCACCCTATTGGTTTGCCCCACAGAGGGGATTACATTGCTGCGTAGGAAGGCCATGCTCTTCACCATGATGTCACCAAACACGCCCAAGGTGTCCACTCGGGCCAGGGGCAGGCGGGAGTGATACTGGAGGAAGTGCTGCCCATTCACGCTCACCTGGAGAGAGGGAGAGGGGAGGAGTTCAGCTCCCAGAATGGGCAAGATCTCAGCAACCAGCTGGAGTAACCATGGTCACCAGGGCGTCAGAGGGGCCAGTTACACCAGCAGGTGTAAATCAGCCACCAGCTACATCTAGTTACACACGCTGAAGGTCTGGCCCCTTTTCTTTCCCCACCCCTAAGTTACTGGGTTGATGCTGCTCTCAGTCACCCCAGTGTAATTCAGGAGAGCCCCCATGAAGTCATGCCAGTGAGACCTTGGGCTAAGCCAGCAGAGAGCCAGGCTCACCCCTGTATGTCTCCCCTATTCAGGAGCTGCCAGCGCTAGCATGAGCAGGCTGAGGGGCTGTCCCACCTTTAATGCCCCCCAGGGGCACAGAATAGCCAGAGGGCAGTCCTGTCCATGTCCTCTCCCTGTGCCAGGGCTGCTGCAGAGGAGCCACCTCTACACTTGGGAGCCCCCTGCACCAGAGCTACTCCAAGGGGACCATTCCCCCCCCCCAGCTCCCCTGTGGCCTCCTTTGCACCAGCACTCACTGGCATTAAGGGGCTGCAGGGCAATGTTGGACAGGGCCCCTGGGACCTGAACTCCTGGTGGGGGAGGCACTGGGTGCATGCTTGCCCGAACGGGCTGATAACAGGGGTCAGAGACAGCCTGCAGCCTCTCTGTGCCTGTCACCTAAGGGAGATCATCATCCCACTGCAGCTCCAGTTACCACCCTGGAACTGCTACCACCAGCCCACTGAAGGCTGGGGGGCAAGGGGGGAGAAGACCTGCCACATAGCCACGGGAACCCCCCAGCCTACCAGAAGGGAGGGCTTGTAGCCATGGAAATCCCTGGCCCCCATTGGGGTGGGGACACATGTAGAGCCACAGGAACGCCCAAGCATCCCAACACCCATCCGGCAAGGCTGGGAGAGGGGCCTTTAGACATGGGTGGGCTTGTGCCCGCCCACTTCCCAGGATTTCCAATAAGGCCCCAACACCCAGCTACAAGCTAGGGCTCCACCCACCACTCCTCACCTGTACCTCATCCTGCCCAAAGAGGAAGAGCAGCTGGAAGGCCTCTCCCCTCTTGAGGGGGAGGTGGGGGAACTTGGTCTCCTCCAGCCAGCGCCCGTTCTGCAGGGTGTTGCAGATTACGTGGGGCCGGGAGTGGAAGCGGGGGTTGAAGTGGATGGCAATGTCTGGCCGGGGCATCAGACTGCAGCCACACTGGAAATCCACCTGGAACCTGGGGGACAGAGCACAGAGTGAGAGTGGGCAGGGGGCACTACATGGACTCCTGGGTTCTCTCCCCAGCTCTAGGCAATGACAAGACTGACCCTGCTGGAGTCCAGGATATTTGCAGACCTGGGGCCTGAACCTCAATTTGGGGGAATGAAGGTAGCTGTCAGAAGCACAGACCTACAAATACACCTTGAAAATAGGATGTTGACAACTTCTCTCTGCCCATTTGCCTATCTGGTGGCAGTAGCTCTTACGCCTACTCCAAACCTTAGCTCCCTCTCGGAGCTGAAGACTAGGAGAGTCAAGAGGTGGGACATCTTGTCTGGGGAGCATTAGTTAAGCTTCTGTTAAAATGCACAGTTCCCCAGAGAAGGAGAACTCTGGCACTGGAGAAGGAACCTTCCAGCTATTGCTAGTTTCTCAGACCAAGGACTCCAAAAAAATTTTTACGGAAAAGACTTCATCTCGTAGGCCTGCTCAACACTTAAACTTAGATCGACCTAGCTATGTCGCTCGGGGCTGTGACAAGTGTCACACTCTGTGCGCTGTGGGAAAGTTGACCTAGCCCCTGGAGTAGACGTGGCTAGGTCAAGAGAAGAATCCTTCCATTGGCCCAGCTACCACCTCATGGTGGGGTGGATTAGCTGCATCGATGGAAAAACTGCCTCCTGTTACTGTAGGAAGTGTCTACACTATGGCAGCTGAAGCATCATAGCTGCGCCATGGTAGCATAGACATGCCATTAGTTTACAGCAGTGGTTCTCAACTTATTGCCCCGGACCCTGCCACGTGCAGTGGGCCGGCTGCCCTGTCCCTTGACCCCAGAGCTCGCAGGGCCAACCAAGAGCCCTAGACCCTCCCTATGCGGGGCTGGCCAGCTGTCCCGAGCCCAGTCCCCTGCCGTGTGGCTGCCCCGGACTCCACAGCTTGCAGGACAGGGTGACTGCCCCAGACCCCCACCCCCATCGGGCCAGCCGGGAGCCCCAGACCCCACTGGGTAGCCCAGAACCCTAAGCGCAAGGCAGCCGGGAACCTGGTGACCTTGGCATGCTGGCAGCCTTTAGCACATTGCTGAGCTGGGCCGCAGCTGTGTGCTACTTCGGTTGGAGGTTGAGAACCGCTGATATATATAATATGCACCCCAACTCCAAAACTATAGATCTGTTTGCCTTATGAATCAGATCTACATCTGTGAACAACCTGTCTTGTTCCTCTAATGTAATGTTTCATATCCTACAATACGCCTTGAAAGATTTGAAATAAAAGTATTCAAGTTCATCAAAGAATATACAGAACACATCTACCAGATTAAGACAAGGGGGTTTGTTTCCTTTGTAAAGGTCTGTGCACTAGACCAGTGGTGTTTAAACTGTGGGTCGCAACCCAGTACTGTGAGGCACTGGGTCACGGCAGCTCTCATCAGCACCATGGACCAGGCTTTTAAAAGTCCCGTTGGCGGTGCTGCCCAGCTAAGGCAGGCTAGTCCCTACCTGTTATGACACTGCACTGCGCCCTTGAAGCAGCCAGCAGCAGGTCTGGCTCCTAGGCGGAGGGGTCACGGGGTTCCATGCACTGTCCCTGCCCCAAGCACTGGCTTTGCACTCCCATTGGCTGGTTCCTGGCCAATGGGAGCTGGGGCGGGGGGGGATGTGCTTGCGGGCAAGAGCCATGTGAAGCCACTTGTGCACCTCTTCCTAGGAGCTGGACCTGCTGCTGGCCACTTCCAAGGCACAGTGCGGTCCATGGTGCCAGGACAGGCAGGAAGCCTGCCTTAGCATCCCCGCTACACCGCTGACTGGGAGCCACTGCAGGTAAGCCCGTGCCCTATCTAGCGGACATGGACAGAAGCAGCAGAGAAACTGAGAAACCTGAAAGCCAAGAGCCACTTGGCAAGTGACCAATAGAAATCAGAGGACGGCCCCTCCAATAAGCCCTCAAATCAGAGTATATAAAAATTGAGGTCACCAAGTGGGACCCCAGAGTTTTGATGAATCACCCTGTCATACAGGGTCACAGAACTAACAAGAGCTAACTGAACCCACAAAGAAGCTGTATAATCCCTAGTGAAACCAATACTCAGAGGTTTAACAGAAGAAAAAGCAGCGAGGTTTCGCTTCAAGGATTGTATTTCTTCTGTTTTTAGCATTAATTCCTGTAGGTTATCTTGCTGAGCCAACGCTCTTTAGCAAGACCTCAAGTAACCAGGGTTTAGAGATTGTAACTATTGCTATAGACATGGCCTCCTTCGTAAGTCCAGGCAAACTGACCTAAGAGATTTGAACTGTAAATGTAAGCAATTGCTTTTGCTATTCTAAACCAATCCATCCGAACAGGCAGGCCCGCTCCCTTAAGAGACAAATGCCTCCTTACTCCTTGGAGAGATACTGGAAGGGTGATAAGTGTGTTAGGTCCTAAAGAACTGGTGGCATAAGTAAAAATAATAAGAAATCTTGGTGATTTTCATTGGTCCTTGGTGTAACTGCTGAGCCTCAGCCATAGTCCGTCACAAGGGCTCAAATAAATTGGTTAGTCCCTAAGGTGCCACAAGTACTCCTTTTCTTTTTGCGAATACAGACTAACACGGCTGTTACTCTGAAACAAGACAACATTGTGTGGTCAGTACAGGACTAGAACACTGGTGGTCTACACTTGATTAATGAACTATTGATTATATGCTGATGTGGTTCTGAGTGAATAACTGAACTGTTGATTGGTTGAGAATAACCAAGTGTCTTGATTTAAGCAAATATTATTCAAGTTAAAAGTTGACCTGAAAAGAACCCAGCACTGAATTAATAAGCTAATGCTCCTTGGACTCAATAAAAAAGAGTTTATGCCATTCCATTCCATTCTAACATTGTCTATAACACATATCCAGTTGGCAAATCTAGTTTGTTAGATTTCAGCAAATTCATAAAATTAACCCCATTTCATGCTTAAACCACTTGTGTGAAGTGGAGCCACCCAGAGTGGTTCTCACTCATGCTTCCCTAGGAAGAAGGGAACAGCACAGAGCACCCTAGCCACTGGTCAAGGAGGGACTAGAACCCCTAACTCCCTGCTTGGAGGCTGACTCTGCTGGAGTCCAGGGATTGCCCAACCCCAACCCTTGGTAGCTTCAAACTGGAACTGGGAAAACATTTTTGGCTGAAATTGTTTTGTTTTGTTGGGGGAAGGGGTGGCAAGGAAATGAAGATTCAGCAACACTAGAAGATTTTGCCAAACTGTTCATTGGGGGGGGGGGGAATCCATTTTTTTTAAATTGATATTTTCAGTGATTTTTGTTGGTTTGTCTTGAAGTTGCTGCTAATGTTATTAAATTCAAAGATGTTAAAAAAATCATCAAAACTCAAGCATTTTGTTTTGGATCCAAGTGAACGTCCCCATTTGACCCTAAAAAGGGGTCATTTTCAAAATCACCAACAAAGTAGAAAAAAGCCCAACTCTACTTTAAACTGACTTTGTCCCCAGGAATAAGTTAGAGTTGCCTCTAGGCTGCTCTAATCCATACCTCCCGCATGCCACCTGGAAAGCAGATACTAGCTGTAGCATAATGCACTCTGACAATGGCTGGGGTGGGGTGGGAGTATAACCCAGGTCCCCCAAGTCACAGTCCAGTGCTGTACCAACTATGCCATGATTCCTCTGGCCTTACACCAGTCAGGGATTCCCTTACGTCAGGAGAGCATTTCCACCGACTTATGCTGCAAGAAAGGCTTCACTGTAGCTAAGAATCAGGCCCATAGAGTGGCATCATAGATAAGCAAATTCCTGGCCCAGCCTTGTAAGGGACTGGAAGGATCCTGAAACTCCCTGATTAAAGGAAAATCTAGCTACAGCTCACCTGAGCACTGTAAAATCAGAGGGTTTAACACAATTAACTCCCAGCAGCCACTGAACTGGTGCATTTTCTGTCTGACTGCAGGAGCCATGAATCAAGGGGTTTGAGTAGGATGAGAAGCCTGAGCCCCAGGGAAATAGCCTTTTACCTTTCGGCCTCTGCAAGGACCATGCCCTGCACCAGAACCATCTTTCCATGGGTCAAGCCACCGAAGATCGTCGTGATGTACGGGAGCACCTGGAATGGACAGAGAGGTGGAGGAGAGGGACCCATATTGGTGCTGGAAATGGGAGAGTCTGGGAGCTCTGACTGGTAACACTGGACTCTTGGGTTCTCTCTCCAGCTCTGGGAGGAGAATGAATATAGAGAGTTTGAAGGCAGGGAGAGGAGGCTCTCATCTGTGCTCAGTTGGGGCTGGGAGACAGGACTCCTAGGTTCCATTCCTAGCTTTGGGAGGGGAGGAGAGCAGCTAGAGCAGGGGTGCTGTGAATACAGATGTCCTGGGTTCTATGCCCAGCTTTGGGAGGAGAATGGGGTCTCATGGATGGCATCTTAAAACAGGAGCAGATTAGCTGGGGCAAATGGGAGTTAGAACTTGGGTGTCTTATCTCCAGCAGATTCACTGTGTGACCTTGCACAAGAAACTCCCACTTCTTCCTCTTTCTGTGCTTCGGTTTCCCAGGGTATCAGACACCAGTTATTGCTTTAGCACAATGGCTAGTGGTCAGTGCTGGAAAAAAAATCTAGTCAAACCAAAAAAGTTACAGGGGTGGGGGGGAAGTGTGATCAGACACACAAGGGTATGAAAATAATACAGCCCCTAAGCCCCAGCCCTTCTCCCCATTGGTGGAGGCTAGTTGACCAGATGATTAAAAGCCAGAATGTTTTATCTGAACCCCACTAAACTTTGGGGAGAATTGAGGGTACAATGGATTCAGGAGCTAAAAAACCAGCACCTTTTTGTAAAGCAGATGCCTGGATTTAGCAGAGCCACAACTCCAACCTCCTGAGCTAGGAACTGACTTGATTTAAGGAAACTAGCAACCGCCTGCCTGGTCTCAGCTGAAGTTTCTGTACCTTACAGAGTCTCACATGATCAGTCCAGAAAGGCTCAACAGAAAGACATTTGTGCAGACAACAGCCAGATGGCCAAAAAGTTTAGTGATAACCTGATTAGCCCCTTCCCCCCAAACAAACAAACACAGCTGCACAGAGGAGCTTAAAATGAGATTCCATCTAAACTAGTCACACATGCAGGGCTTGGGGTTTAACCCTTTAAAAGTCAGGTTTTCTTTAGACTTAAGATCAAGCCAGACAGTCCCTGCTGCAGTAGGGACTCAAGGAGCCAGCTTGCCAGGAAGGGAGGTCAGCTGTCAGATATCTGACAGCACCCTTCTTGAGATCCGTTGAGAAAACAAAAAAACCCACAAAGGCATGTTTTAAAGTAAATGGCAAACACCCACCCTCTGGGCAATCAGAGCCTTTGTAAGGGGCCTTGTGTCAGGCACCCCAAGGTTTGAGACATTCAGAGATCAATTGCCTCTTTTGGGGAAACAAAACACAACTTGGCCCATGAGGGAAAGAGAGAGGAGGGAGAACATTAGCTTGGGAGCTTTCTGGGGCAAGGACTGCTTCTTTGTTCTGTTTGTACAGCATCTAGCACGGTGGGGTCCTGGTCCTTGAGTAAGGCTCCAACCTACTACTACAATACAAACAATGGGAGTGCAGGAGCTATGATCTGCTCTCAGATCAGATGCACCCCTATAAACCTGGGGGCTGGAGCCACTCCTTTCAGTTCAATACCTTGGCTCTGGACTGACACCCACTGAACACAGCATGATTCAGCTATAAGAACACATGAAACTGGGCAAAGGCCGGAAGTAGAAGTGAACTGATCTTCAATTTCATTGCACGCTGGCTGCCCCAGGGCACAGAGATTACTCACCGGGTGGAAAACTGGGGGCTGGAGGATGAAATCTACCGGAGGAGTGGGGCCCATGGCTTGAAAATCCTAAAACCCAATAGTTATCTTCAGCTTCCAGCAGGGAACTTTAGAGCTTGGAGCAGTCACATGATGCAATCACACTGGGTGGAGAGAAATTTGTAACAGCAATCCACCCCAGCTTGCCTCCTAGACAGATTTTGGTTCTTTCACATTCCATGCAGGGTCCTAGTGCCCTCCGCCATTGTCAGGGAAATGCTGAGCCAGATCTTCAGGTGGTGTTGATTGGCTTACAGCCATTGGCACCAGTGGAGGGTCTGACCCACTGAGTGTTTGCGCTGCTGACTCGTGCAGTGTCGCTAAAAACTGAGGGTAAAAAAATCATGAGTCAGCAATATTGCAGCCCCAGGAGTTCATAAATCATGAATCAGCTCCCTCCAAGAAATCATGAGATTGGCTTAAAAATCACAAGATTAGAAAAAAAAACACTAATAAATGCTGGGCTGATTTAATTTACTTTCTGTTTATTTATTGTTTTTAAGCCTTTAGGGATCAAGCTTCTTTTGGCGTTTGCAATATTTTAGGGGTGGGTGGGTGAGATGACAGATTTCCCCTGCAGGGAATTCAGCTGAAACTAGAAAACTCATTTTACTTGGGATCTGAGGTGGACCTTGAACCACAGTTCCTGCCTGTACAGGCTCCTAAGTTCGCGTGGAAGTCATGAGATTGAGTGTGGCTCGCTGGCTTTGCAGCTAAAGCACTAACTGAGGATGCAGGGCATCTGGTTCAATTCCCAGCTCTTCCCCCACACTCTCTGTGTGACCTTGGCCAAGTCACTTAATTGATCTGTGCCTCAGTTTCCCCATCTGTAAAATGGGGACATAATAATCCTTCCTTTGTCTATTTTGACCGGGAGCTCTTCGGGGCAGGGACTGTCTCTCCCTGGGGCTGTGCCTTGCCTAGTATGCCAGGGCCATGATCTTGGCTAATGCTTCTGTGGGCCACTGTAACTAAGTAATATAAGTAATTAATAATAATGTGTCAGGAATAGCTTGCATGATTGGCCTCTCATTTAATTTCTTTGGAGGAAGAAACATGCTCCCCAAGTGTTGCATAAATTCATGCCCCTTTGTCAGTCACAACAATAAACTTAAACAAACAAACAATTATTTAAAAAATTTAGGTTTCAGAGTAGCAGCCGTGTTAGTCTGTATCCGCAAAAAGAAAAGGAGTATTTGTGGCACCTTAGAGACTAACCAATTTATTTGAGCTCATGAAAGCTTATGCTTTTAAATTTTTAAAAGTGTAATTTCCCTCCACCAGATGGTAGTGTTGTCCCAAAAGTTTTTCATGTGATTTTGTGGCTAAGTTCCACCCAAGTGGGATACAACATAACAGGGTCCAATTCTGCAAAGGTTTAAGCCTGTGCATAACTTTAAGTAAAGTTGTAATTATTTGTATTACAGGAGCACAACCGAGAATGGGGCCCACATCATGCTGGGCACTGCATATACCCTGAAGTAGATAGATCAGGACCCCATTCTGCCAGGCATTGCACGAAGAGTGAAAGACAATCCTTGTAACCAGAACAGACTAAGACTAGGGAAGGGAAACCCTCAAAGTCATACAGGGAGTCAGTGGCAAATAGAAACCAGAAATAGAACCCAGCTCTTCTAGGCTAGGGCAGCACAGCTGGTGCAGGACCTTTGACCCTGGAAATGTTCAACTGTAGATTAAGGGGCCATCCTATTACCCGGAGAAAAAAACAGACTCAGCAACTTCCGGTGGCTTTTGTCCCAGGAGCTGCTTGGAAGGATCAGGGCTGGACTTTGATGCTCATTTGTTTGTTGACTTGCCAGACTGCGCTTACAACTCATTTGTGGGGTGATCACAATCTTCCCAAATGGGTCTCCAAGCAGGTTCCTTGTTAGGATCATTCCCTAACAAGCAAATTTGCCCCAGGCCATCTCTCTACCGACTGGCTCTCCAGATGTTGCTCCTGCAGATCCAGCTGTTTCTCCTCAGTTTTTCATGGTCTTGACAGGGGCCATCATACCCAAATGTGCCATGAAACGCCCCACTGCGGTGACACAAAAGTGAAACTCTGGGCCCCACAAAGTCAATGGGAGTTTTCCAAATTACCTCAATGGGGGTAGGATTTCACTCACACTCATAGTCGGGAAGGGAACTCACTCCATTGCACCAATTGCTGGGGCGGGATTCTCTGGCCTGTGTTATGCTAGATGATCTAATCGTCCTTGCTGGCCTCCAGAACAATGTGTAGATGAATCTGTACGCTGTCTCCGAGAGGCCAGAGTGAGATCTAGAACTGAGAGAACACTAAGCATTGGGGTCTGTTTTACATCTCACATACAAATGGATCGATCTATCCCTGCCTCCCACCCTCCCCACACATCCATCTACATATAGATATCCATCCTGATATACCCATCCTCTCTCAGCACCCCCCCCAAATTGGTTGATAGAAAAGTTTTGGCCCCAAACTCCGGAAAGCAGAAAAATTTGCCTGAAAACTGAAAAATTTTCAGTTTGGGGGGTTGGTTTTCAGTTTTCTAACAAAAAAATTAAAACTTTTCAAGGAATGCAAACATCATTCATGACAATTTTCCATTTAGTCAAACTTTAATATTCCATTAAAAAAAAAAAGTTCAGGTGGAAAAAGTTTTTAGCAGCCCCTATTCACAAAACCCCTTTGAGGCAGAGACGTTCATTACGGCCATTTTTAAAAGGTAGGAAACTGAGGCACAGAGCATAAGTGAAGTAGTGTGTAGGAATAGGGTAGTATCCCTTTAAATAATTGGTGCTGTAGTGGTGCTCACCGTGTTCTATGTTTTAGAACCCAACCAGGGAATGTAACTAGGCCTTGCATGTTTTGTGTCCTCAGTAACCACTGTTATTTGGACCCCATTGTGCCTGTGTGGTTGCTTCGTGTTATGTAAAGAGCTAAAGGTCATTTTCTTAGCCTATCGCTTTGACTCCGGTCTTTGCATCCCTTCACTGGCTCCCCCTTCTCTTTCACATAGACCTAACCAATTGTCTTCCCTTTCAAGGTCCTTCATGCTCTATCCCCACTTGACCTATCATTCTCATCCGCTATGGAGGTGATGACTTCTGCCTCCAGCCAGCCCATGATGCCGGCCTCCATCGCCCAGTGCCCACTAGTTACATTTTCACACAAACTCCTTCATGCTTTCTCCTCTGCTGCCCCTCGCGCTTGGGAAGAGCTCCCTGTAAACACCCACAAAGCCACCTCACTGTCCACCTTCAAACTTGTCTCAAATGCTCCATTGCCGGGAGGCCTACCAACACCTTGACAACAGTTAGGCCACTGGTGGTCTGAGCCCACAGCCTGTCAAGCTGACAGTGATTGTCTCCTGGTTACCTTCTGCTCCCTCGTCTGGCTGTATCCAACTGTCATCTCTTGTCTTATCCTTAGATTGGCAGCTCGCTGGAGGAGGGGCCATCTTTTTGTGCTGGGCCTAGCACAATCGGATCCTGCTCCAAGGTGCTATGATAGTGCAAATATCACAGACAACAAGCGACTTGCTCAAATATCTGGACTAGAACAGGGAATGGCAGCATGATCTCCAGAGTCCTAGGGGAGGGCCCTAGTCATGAGGCTGCGTGTCCTCTCTGGAAACTAGCTTAACACTCTGCCAAGTTCCATCTGACCCACTAACTTGCCTGAACCAGCTGGAAAAACACCCCACCATGACACCAATGCATCATGTGTCCTCGACCTTGGTCAGCGAACCTTCACCAGGGTTCTGATTACAGCTCAAAAAAGACGACCCAACAAATTCCAGCCTGGTCGACCCAACAAATTCCAGCCTGGTCCAAAGGGTGGCTGCAGCCAGGAGAGCGGTGTAGGAATGAGGTGGAAGGGAAAAGGTCACGTGAGTCGGCAGGCGGTCATGCATAGCATGAACTAGCGATGGGCTGTGGAGCTGAGAGCTCTGAGGTCTAGGCTTGCCTTTGCCCCAAATTGCCTTGGGCAAGTCATTTCCCTCCCCACCCTGTAAGCTTCACCAGGGCAAGGTCTTTCACCAAGGTCTTGCCTAGACTGGGCAAATCCACTGTGCTGGGCTGATACATGTCATCATGACCAGCACAGCGGGGCTTGAGCTGGGAACCTCCAGAGCTGAATTCACGAGTCGCTACAGGCAGACTTTCCAGCAGATACCTGTAACAGAGCCACCACCCCGGTGAATCACACCTGAGTTATGCTACACTCAGATGGGTGAAAGTGAGGCACCGAGCAAGTGGAATCTACTTGCCCAAGATCACACAGGGAACTGGGCCCAGGTCTCTGTCTTAGCTCAGTGCCTCAACCACAAGACAGGCCTCCTTTGCCCCACAGGAAGCCTAATATTCACCTATGCAGCAGCCACCAGGGCTCAGGAGCGACGGTTTTTGCCACATCAGACAGTAGGGGTCGCCCACTTTGTAGATTCTGCTGGTGGAGCACCCTGCAAACACTAGGGGCTCCTTGCCTCCCTCCATTCCCTCCACAGCTTCCTGGGTGCCACCATCCCAACCCCCTCTAGTTCAGGGACACACTGCAACTCCCCAGCCCCTTCCTCATGCCCTCCCGGCCGCAGGGCAGGCGCTCTGTGTGCTCCCCCTTCCCCCCATGGCAGGGCCGCTGTGATCAATTTGACTCTGCCACAGGGTACTGGTGAGCTGGCTCTGTGCTGAAAACCTAACCATGTGGCATCAGCCTCTGCATCACCTTAGCTCCTATCCCAGTGAATTCAGCAGCTGAACCTTCCGGACCTAGTCAGTTGGCTGCATGGGCTGGGTGGGTATTTCTTGAACTAGCTTGGTGGTCTAGTTGTTACACCAAGGGAAAGCTAAGTAGGGGCCTTCTCACTGTAGGATCTAAGCATTAGGACTCTGGGTTCTAGTCCCAGCTGTGGGAGGGCAGTGAGGTCTAGTGGTGACAAAGTGGACTGGGAGTCTGGTCTCCTGGTTTTTGTTCTCTGGAAGCCTAGCGGGTTAGAGCAGGGGTGGCTGGAGGTCAGGACTCCTGGGTTTTATTCACTGCGATAGGAGGAGAGAGTGTTCTTTCCGCTCTGCACAGCAGTAAGGAGTTGGCAGATCAGCTCGTCACTGGCCCCATTCTTGCTGTCTAATGCTTGTGCCAAGCTTCAAATAAGCCAGCAACTTACAACATGACTAAATGGTTTAGCCATCGGCAAATCTGCTTTGCTGGCCCTGCCAGGAGAAAGGCTGCTGCTTCCTCCCATCGTAGGCAGGGTCTTTGGGGATGGGGCAGGGGCTTTATGCCATAGCCTCTGCCCCACCCTAACTCCAAATCGAATTCCCCCAGTGCAGCCCCCTTGCAATGAGCTGCAGCTGAGAAGCTGGCCTTCTGCCCCCTCCATAACACAGTGCAGAATGGAGTGGGGGGTCCAAGTTCAGCTAGTTTGGCTTTCTTTGAGTTGGGTTATGACACTGCATTGAGACTTAGGAAATCCGGGTTCAATTGCTAGCTCTGACACATTCTTCCTGTGTGACCTTGGGCAAGTCACTGCATCACTCTGGGCCTCAGTTTCAGCTCATCTGTGAAATGGAGAGAATGATTCTTCCCTTGTCAATTTACAGAGTAAGATCTTTGGCGCAAGGGCTGTTTCTCACCATACATCTGTGCAGCATCTGGCAGGATGGGGCCCTGATTTCTGCCAAGGTCTGCACAGCACCTCGCATGGCAGGGCCCTGATCCTGGCAAGGTCTGTGCAGCGCCTGGCACGATGGGCCCTGCTCTCGATCAGGGGGCCTGTGCAGTGCCTGGCCCAACAAGAGCCCTGATCTCTGTTAAGACCTGGGAGCGCTACTGTAACATAAATATCAATGATCGAAGATGTAGAAGAGGACAAACTGCAGCTGCAATAGGCGATAAAAGAGACCGGTGTGTCTGTTTCCTTCTTACAAAGCACCAGTCACCGACTGGGACAAATCCTGCAGCTCTTACTAAGGCTAAACTCCAAGGCCCAATGTGTTCTTCGTACTAGGACAGGGTCCCTTTAACTAGTGACTAGCAAGTACTTGCCAGTTTAGCAACCCCCAACACTGTCCAAACTCTATTCAGTGTGACCATCTAATCTGGCCCTCGTAGTTGGACCGGCTTTGAATAATGAGGCAGTAGCCATGAAACATTATGTGGTAAATTATCGAGGCTCTGAATAAAGTCAGTTGTCTGTGGCATGCGGCTCTATAGAGATGCATTGATTGGCAGGTCAACCGGTGATGCAGCTGGGAGGTAAATGCCAACATCTTCACGGCCTTTGAATTCGAGGGGGCCAAACCATGGCCCAGTTTTCAGTCGCAGCTGAAGCCAGTGGGAACTGTGGTGGTGCAAAGATAGGTGCTGAGGTACTATGGTGATGAAGGCAGATCAGAACCTCCATAGAACAGAATATGCATAGACCTCGCCCAAGATTGGAGCCCCATTGTGTTTGGTGCTGCACAGACCTTGGCCCCATTTTGTGACACAAAGCGATAGACTGACCCTGCCTCAAAGAGCTCACAGTTTAAACAGACAGCTGGGGTAACTGAGGCACGAGGAGTTTTACATCTGGGATTTTTTCCGGAGTCATGGTCCAGTGCCTTACCCATAACACCATCCTTCCGACACAGAACTAAGGCCATGCAAATATCCCTCCCACCCCCAGGGACTGGCCTATAGTGGATGTTTTCCCAGGCTAAGGAGTTCAGGCTTTGAATGGAGCAGCTCCACCCCCAGGTCTTGACACGCAGTCCCCTGCATCTGTTACCGCCTCTGCTTTTTGTGTAACTACATTTGGCTTTGACCTGTTACCACTGGCTCTGCTGAACCGATGCACTGGTTGACATTCCTAACCAGCAGATGAACAATGGCCTTGTGGGAAAGAACTGGGACCCAGGAGATCCCTTGAGCAAATCACGTAATCGTTCTGTGCCTCAGTTTTCCTGTTTGTAAAATGGGGGAGAATTATCTTTCTTTGGCTGTTTAGACTGAGCTCTTCAGGGCAGGGACTGTCTCTTGCTGTGCACCCATGCAGTGCCTACCACACTGGGGTGGCCTGCAATCTAACTGGGGTCTGTGCAGCGCCTGGCACAAGAGGGGGGTCCTGATCTCAGTCAGGGTCATTGAGCACCTGGCACAAGAAGGGGGCTCTGATCTCAGTCAGGATCCATGGAGCACTCAGCACAAGAGGGGGGTCCTGATCTCGGTCAGGCTCTGTGGAGCATCCTTCATGACTGGAAGGGGTGGGGGTGGAGGGCCCTAATCGCAGGTCACCTGCATCCCAGTCCACTGTCTTACCTGCAGGGCCATCTTAGATTTAATTTTTCCTCCACTTTCCCAGATCAACGTGCTCATGCAGCCGTCTCTGATGGCTGAACCCAGGTAAATGTGTCACAAGACACCCGCAACGCTCCCCAGTGGGAGAAACCAGACCTGGGCACTTTGACCTCTAGAACCCACAGGCCTTTTACCAAGCCACCCAGAGCCCTGGTCGTGTAAAAAGCTTGTACATTTCTGAACACAGTCCCTCCAGCAGAGAGCACTGGTGCATTTCCTTTCTCATCCCCTCTCCAATTCCAGAAGGCTGGCTTCCCCTGACTTTGCTCTGTGGGGATGTCACAATTCTGAGCCCCAACCCTTAGACTGAACCTGTCCTCCAGCGAGACCCAGTGCACTTTCCTCTGCTGCATTTTTCTCCATTTTCCCCTTTAATTTTTTTCAGCTTTTTTCCCTTTTCATTTGAACTAATCCCTTAAAACAGGAGTATAACTTTAACCAAATGAGCTGATTAAAGCTTATATAATCCTCTCAAAGACCCTTAAATCAGGATCTCTTTGCTGCAAGGGGGAAAACAGGAATCTAGGAAGGTTTCACCCCCCCTAGCAAAGGTGCCTAGTGACATTTGCAAAGCAGATGACTGATGGTGGATTTTAACAAGCCCTGTTTTGTTTGCCATAGAAGGGACACCGGTTCTGCTGGGCTACATGGAAGATTCACAGACACAGGGACTTTAATCTCAAGCCACAGGTACAAATCCATGGCAGAAGCACCTCGATCAAACTAAAAAGCTCTTTCGCCAGCTCTCCTGTGGATATTTCAGCACTGGGAGCAACTCCGCAGCAGCGTCTTAGGTAGACGCCAAATCTCTCCAGGGCTCCACGGACTCTTCCATCAGCCTTCTAAAGCCCCAGTCTGTTGCACACCAGATTCCCCTTGAGGGGAGTGACCTCTGGACTGCTGGATCTAGGAGCGTGACGTTCCATTACAGAAGGAGTTGCATTAGCTCAGAGGCAGCAGCAGCCCTGTAATCACCTTTTGGGTTTGAGATCCATGCAGCTCTAGAAGTATTTTGGATCCTAGAGTATTTTTTGTAGCCTGGGGTTATTTCTGAGGGCAAGGTGCTTCCAGCGGGACCATGTCTTTCGCCGAATTCTTACACCAGGTGGGCGGCATGGGACGTTTCCAAATTATCCACACAATGTTGCTTACCATCCCCATCGTGCTGATGGCCAGCCACAACCTCCTGCAGAACTTCACCGCCGCCATCCCGGGGCACCACTGCCAAGTCCATATCAATGCCAACAACACCCGCTACGCTAATGCCACCCTGCACCTGGGCTCCCAGGACCTGCTCCGGGTCACCATCCCCATGGACAGGAACCGGCAGCCAGAGAAGTGCCGCCGTTTTGTCACCGCTCAGTGGCAGCTCCTAGACCCCAACGTCACCGAGCCCAATGGAACTCAGCTGGACACAGAGCCCTGCACGGAAGGATGGACCTACGATAGGAGCGTGTTCACCTCCACCATCATTACCGAGGTGAGACATACTCCGCTGCTAGGAACTAGGTGGAATGGGCATGTTGGGGGCACCAGGTGCCATTAATGTCCAGGTGCTCTGGAATCAGAGAGAGGAGGATCGCATACATAACTAGGTAGACAAAGGGATGTGTATGGGACAGAGAGACACAGCGGTTTGTATGGGGACAGAGATACAGCAAAACACAAAATCTTCAATAAGTTATTGGAATGTGTTGGAGACAACTTGTTTCAAAAGGTGAGGAAGTGGCTGGGGGGGAGGGGGGAGCGGTGTCGGCTATTTTAGACTTGATTCTGACTAGCCGAGGAATTGGTTGAGAATCTGAAGACAGAAGGCAATTTGAGCGAAAGTGATCATGAAATGAGAGATTTAGTGATTCTAAGGAAAGGAAGGAGTGAGAGCAGCAGAATGAGGACAATGGACTTCAAAAAAGCCCATTTTAACAAACTCAGAGAACTGGTAGGTGGGGTTCCAGGGGAAGAAAATCTAAGGGTATGTCTACACTACGGAATAACGTCGAATTTATAGAAGTCGGTTTTTTAGAAATCGGTTTTATATATTCGAGTGTGTGTGTCCCCACAGAAAATGCTCTAAGTGCATTAAGTGCATTAACTCGGCGGAGTGCTTCCACAGTACCGAGGCTAGAGTCGACTTCCGGAGCATTGCACTGTGGATAGCTATCCCACAGTTCCCGCAGTCTCCGCTGCCCATTGGAATTCTGGGTTGAGATCCCAATGCCTGATGGGGCTAAAACATTGTCGCGGGTGGTTCTGGGTACATATCGTCAGGCCCCCGTTCCCTCCCTCCCTCCGTGAAAGCAAGGGCAGAAAATCGTTTCACGCCTTTTTTCCTGAGTTACCTGTGCAGACGCCATACCACGGCAAGCATGGAGCCCGCTCAGGTAACCGTCACCCTATGACTCCTGGGTGCTGGCAGACGCGGTACGGCTTTGCTACACAGTAGCAGCAACCCCTTGCCTTGTGGCAATAGACGGTACAGTACGACTGGTAGCCGTCATCGTCATGTCCGAGGTGCTCCTGGCCACGTCGGCTGGGAGTGCCTGGACAGACATGGGCGCAGGGACTTAATTTAGAGTGACTTGACCAGGTCATTCTCTTTAGTCCTGCAGTCAGTCCTATTGAACCGTCTTATGGTGAGCAGGCAGGCGATACGGATCGCTAGCAGTCGTACTGTACCATCTTCTGCCAGGCAGGCAAGAGATGAGGATGGCATGCAGTCCTTCTGCACCGTCTGCTGCCGGCCAAAGATGTAAAAGATAGATGGAGTGGATCAAAACAAGAAATAGACCAGATTTGTTCTGTATTCATTTGCTTCCCCCTCTCCCCCGTCTAGGGGACTCATTCTTCTAGGTCACACTGCAGTCACTCACAGAGAAGGTGCAGCGAGGTAAATCTAGCCATGTATCAATCAGAGGCCAGGCTAACCTTCTTGTTCCAATAAGAACGATAACTTAGGTGCACCATTTCTTATTGGAACCCTCCGTGAAGTCCTGCCTGAAATACTCCTTGATGTAAAGACACCCCATTTGTTGATTTTAGGTCCCTGAAGCCAACCCTGTAAGCCGTGTCCTCAGTCGCCCCTCCCTGCGTCAGAGCAACGGCAAACAATAGGGCATCTGAGAGTGCTGTCCAGAGCGGTCACAATGGAGCACTCTGGGATAGCTCCCGGAGGCCAATACCATCGAATTGTGTCCACAGTACCCCAAATTCGAGCCGGCAAGGTCGATTTAAGCGCTAATCCACTTGTCAGGGGTGGAGTAAGGAAATCGATTTTAAGAGCCCTTTAAGTCGAAATAAAGGGCTTCATTGTGTGGACGGGTGCAGGTTTACATCGATTTAACGCTGCTAAATTCGACCTAAAGTCCTAGTGTAGACCAGGGCTAAGGGAAAAAGGAGTTCAAGAGGGCTGGCCGTTTCTTAAAGAGACAATATTAAAGGCACAACTGCAAACCATCCTGATACACAGGAAAGACAGTAAGAAAGGTAAGAGGCCAATATGGCCCATCAGGACATCTTCAATGACCTGAAAATCAAAAAGGAAACCTACAAAAAGTGGAAACATGGACTAATGGCTAAGGATGTGTACAAAAGAATAGTGCAAGTATGAAGGGACAAAATCAGACAGGCTAAGGCACAAAACAAGTTACACCTAGCAAGGGATATAAAAGGCAATAAGTGAAGATTCTATAAATACATCAGGAGCAAGAGAAAAGCAAAGGAAAATGTAGGTCCTTTACTTAGCAGGGAAGGAGAGCTGCTAATGGATGACATTAAGAAGACTGAAGAGTTTAATGCCCATTTTGCTTCAGTCTTCACTGAAAAGGATAATTGTGACAAGATGTTTAACAGATTTAACATTAAGAACCAGGGGGAAGGAACACAAGCCAGAATAGGGAAAGAACAGATTAAAGAATATTTAGACAAGTTAGATGTATTCAAGTTGGCACAGCCAGATGAAATTCACCCTAGGGTACTTAAGGAACTACCTGCAACAATCTCAAAACCATAAGTGTTTATCCTTGAGAACTCAAGGAAGATGGGTGAGGTCCCAGAGGACTGGAGAAGGGTAAATGTACCTATTTCTAAAAAGGGGAATAAAGAAGGAATAATAGAATCATAGATCAGTCGGCCCACTACAATACTTGGAAAGATACTGGAACAAATTATTTAACAATCAGTTTGTAAGCACCTAGAGAATAATAGGGTTGTAAGTAATAGCCAACATGGATTTGTCAAGAACAAATCATGACAAACAAACCTAATTTCCTTCTTTGACAGAGTAACTGGCTAGTGGATGGGGGGAAGCAGTATATGTGATAGGTCTTGATTTTAGCAAGGCTTTTGACACAGTCCCACATGACATGCAAATTAGGGAAATGTGGTCTAGATGAAACTACTATAACGGGGGGGGTGCATATCTGGCTGAAAGACCATTCTCAGAATAGTAATCAATGGTTCGCTGTCAAATTGGGAGGATGTATCTAGTGGGGTCCCTCAGGTACTATTCGACATTTTCATTTAGTGACTAGGATCATGCAGTGGAGAGTATGTTTATCAAATTCGCAGGTGACACCATGATGGGAGGAGTTGCAAGCACCTTGAAGGGCAGGATTAGAATTCAAAAGGACCTTGATAAGTTGGAGAAATGTCTGTGTCACAGGGTGACATCAGTTCATAGATATTCTCTAAGAAGGAGCAGGGCCAATGCACCTGTGCTTGGTCAGCGTATAATGATTAGAGGGGGACACCTGGGTGCATCAGGTCTCATCAGTTAGGAAAGGGTGTAGAGAGAGTAGACATGGGAAGCCGCTGCTAGCTCCCTGGGAATAGGGACACAGGCCAGAAGCAGGAAGTTCTGTGGATGGGAGGCCATGGGAACCTGCTGGGAGAGACCTACTGAGACAGAGCCAGGGAGCTGCAAGAATCAGGGAGTTCCTAAGCGATCCCTGGGAGGGGAGGGAGTGGAAACCTGCTGCGGGGAAAGGGCCTTCCAAGGAGAAAGCCCTGGGAGGTGGTGCTCAGGGAACAGAGCATGGAAGATTCCTGCTGGAACCACTGAAAGGTAAAGGGGAAAAACCCCTGGAAGTAGGGTGACCATATTTCTTAAAGTAAAAACGGGATGGCCCAGAGCTTCCCCGAGCTGCTCCCCCATCCCCCGTTCTCTCCTATCCCCCCACGCACAGAGCTCACCAGAGCTGCCCTCCCTATGCCGTCCAGGGCTGAGATGGACTCACTGAGCTCTGTGACACCTGCGGCGGGACTGGGGCTGACCCACCGAGCTCCACGCTGCCCAGGGGGTCAGCTCTGAAGAAGGCAGCACTGCCCGTCAGCAGCAAATTTCTCTGCTCTCCTGCTGGCAGGCAGTGCTGCTTTCAGTTGAGCCCCTGGACAGCAGCCCCCACCCTCCACTCTGCCTTGCAGCCAGGACAAATGCCCAGTTTTGGGGGAAAAGTAGGGACGGCCCGGACAGAGCTGAAAAATGGGACCGTCACGGCCAAACTGGGACATACAGTCACCCTAGGTGGAAGCTGTAGCCCAGGGTGGGCTGAGGAACTGTTTGTGTTGCGTTTGCCCAAAACCTGGAGAAATAAAAGTGCCTGAGAAGAGACTTCGGGAGCAGCAGTGGGGTCTCTGGGAGCTGGGAAGCAGGGCAGCTTGTTACAGTCTGAAATCAACACAATGAAATTCAGTAAAGGCAAGTGCAAAGTACTGCAGTTAGGAAGGAAAAATACAATGCACAACTACAGAAAGAGGACTAACTGGCTAAGCCGTCATACTGCTGGGAATGAGCTGGGGGTTATGGCGGACCACAGACTACAGAACATCACTTCCATGAATCCCAGTGATACTGATCAACACCACTGAAACTCTACAGTCCAAAATTACTCTGAAGGAAGTACAAAGGCCACTGCCTGGCCACATGGCACTGGGCTCTCTCAGGCTACCTGCTGGGAGCTAACATGCCCACAAATGCTTTGCTCTAATGACTGGGGTTCTTGGCAAAAACTGCCGAGAACATATCTGCAGAGATTTTGATTTGTTAGTCTATCCATCCATTTCCTTACGCACCCCTCTATCTATCCATCCATCCCTCTACATGTCCTCACAATTCCTGTGGTAACTAAATGTCTGACCCCTTCGTGGCCTCCTCTAGGGCACCCCCACTAAGGTCTCAAGCCTCCGGTCCTCACCTCTATTGGGATGGAGTCCCACAACTCTCTCCCCCCAGAGCAAACTTGCCATTCTTCTTGCAACTCACTGTGATTATCCCTGCAGGCCTGACTTGAATTCAACACCTGCAGCTCTGCTTACCCAGGGCCCCACCAGCCATCCGAAAGCAAAGTACAATTTATTCAGAACTAAAGCATTACAGAAAACCATACCTTGAAAACAATCAATAGTTTATACATGTGCCTGTCTTATCTGGCAGTCACCCATCGTCCAAATGAGGTAGGAACACAGAACTTCAAACCCTCCCCGTGCCTTTTGGGCACAGCATTATATCACTTCTTGGATCAGGTGAGAATTATCACTTCAGACCTTTCTCAGTCCTCTGTGTGGTCACCTTTGTCAACCAGTTCAAACCAGGTTATGCAATTTCCCCAAGGGCTGAGGCTTCTCCAGACTTGTTTAACCCTGTTACTCACCCAGGAACCTGGAATACCAACCCTAGCCCATACAGATAACGGACAGCATATATACAGGTGATATAGTAGTGTGAAACACATTCCATGTGTCTGTAATATCTATCCCCAGACACACCCATCATCTATCACCATACAAACCCCTCTCTGTTTCTCGTAGGCCTATTACCATGGTGTTTGTTACTGTAATTGCTTTTGCAAAATCGGCATCACCAGTGCATCTTTTGGGAGGGGAGAATGGTCAGGGCAGGGATGGCAGCCAGGGACAAGAACCCCTGGGCTGCTCCACATATGTGCTGCTTCCCACAGCCCCTGGGAGGAAGAGAATAGCCAGAGTGCCGTTCATTCTGGCCAGGTGCCCATTCTTCCCCTGCATCAGCCCTTATTCCAGCTCCACACCAGCCAGGGAGGCATCCAGCTCAGTGGGGATTCCTAGGAGGCCACACCACTCACTTTAAGGCTCCTTTATGTTGCCAGAGAGGCACAGAGGGGCCTAAGCATGAGTGAGAATCAGCCCCAGTGATTCCAGTGGGAGTTGCTCCAGGGTAATGAGAACAGGACACTCGTGACTGTGTTGCACAACCACAGCATGTGTAATGACAGCAACCACTGGTGTACATAGACACCAGGCACCTCGGACACTTTGTGAGTTCACAGCGCACTGGCTGTGACTTGTTGCAATGCTCCAGTGCTTTAGGATCTGACCACCATCCACTGGGCCTCTGCAGAAATTACTGACTTGCTCTCTGTCTCCCTTCCCCCACCTGCAGTGGGACCTGGTGTGTAACTTGCGGAAGTTCCGGCAGATGGCGCAGTCAATCTACATGGCTGGGGTGCTGCTGGGAGCACTCGTGCTAGGCGGTCTCTCTGACAGGTAAGCTGATCTGGGCAGCACAGGGCAGGGACTCAGGAAACCTGCGTTCTATTCCCTGCTCTGCTGTGTGACCTGGGGCAAGTCCCTCCCTCTCTCTCTGCCCCACTTTTCCTTTTGGTATTCTGTCTGTTTGGGGCAAGCTCTCTGGGATGGTCTCTCACTTCAGCTCTGGGCAGTGTCCAGCACAATGGGGCCCTGATCTCAGTCAGGGGCGGAGCAGCGCCTGGCACACTGGAGCTTTGGTCTCACTGTGGGTCTGTGCAGCACCTGGCACAATGGAGCCCCAGTTTCAGTTGGGACCTCCGGTCCTAGTGAATTAGCCCAATGATCTGTGTTATACAAAAGTCAGACTGGACAATCTAATGCTCCCATCTAGCCTTAAAATCTGTCAACCATCACTCCACATTGTCCCCATCTTGTTCATGGTCTGTTGTCCATGGCAACCTAGGTGGACATGCCATTGGAAGCCAATGGTCCTATCAGCCCCAAGAATCACCTCCTCTCCAATCACATCATAGCCCATTTGACCCACAGCTGAGCCCTGACCAGCTCAATGCCTGTTACTTATTCCCTTCTCTGTTAACTCAATGCCTGTTACTTATTCCCTTCTCTGTCCCCCTTTGCCATAGGTTTGGACGCAAGGCAATGCTGATCTGGTCCTTTCTGCAGCTGGCTGTCATGGGAACCTGCACGGCCTTCTCCCCCAGTTACATCTCCTACTGTGTCTTCCGCTTCCTGGGTGGGATGGCGCTATCTGGCTTTGGGCTCAGCATCGCTTGCCTGAGTAAGCCCTGCCTGTTTAGCAGCTAGGTCTCAAGTGTCTCACCTCAACCCATAACAGATACTGTGACTGATGTACTAAAAGGTGCAATACCACCTGCTGGCACTGGGGATCTCCTGGGGGCTCGGTACACCTGCATGACCCAGGGGCCTGCAGGTAGCAAAGGGAGGAAGTGCAGAGCATGGAAGCAGGCTCCCATGGGGCTATTTCAGTTCAGGGTATTGGGCTGTTTGTACATTCTCCTTGCTACCACCTGCTGCCACTGGGCTATGGGCTGAAGCAGCTCCAGCCTCACAGGGTTGTAATATCATCTACTACCACTGGGAGAGCTGCAGCACTGGAGGCTGCAATATCCCTGGCTACCACTGGGGGTCTGAAGGTAGCAGGGGCAAGAGTTGCTTTCTCCAGCATGGCTATTTCAGCTCGAAGTACAGAGCTGTTTTCACATTCCCTCTGCTGCCTCTTCTCTGTTGCAGCCCTGCAGGGTGCAGTAACATGTGGTGCCAGTGGGTCCAAGGAGAGTCAGGGCTAGCAGTATCCTCGTCACTGCCCATGGGCAGGTTAAACAAGGTTCCTTTCCTTGCAGTTGTGGAGTGGATCCCCACTCAGTTCCGCACCATCACCATTGCCATCACAGGATTCATCTATACCCTGGGCCAGATCCTGCTGGCGGGCTTGGCATATGGCATCCCCAACTGGCGCTGGCTCCAGCTGACTGTCTCTTTGCCTTTCTTCTTCTTCCTCATCTATTCCTGGTACGTGTCTCTGGAGAGCTCTCCTTCTAGGCGCAAGTGCTGTCCTCTTTCCTTGTGGTTGTTAGCAGACAGGATGGGGGGCAGTGTCTAGTGGTTAGAGCTAGGAGTCAGGACTCCTGGATTCTATTCTCAGCTCTCAGAGAAGCAGAATTACAGCAGGGAACTAGGAGTCAGGCATTTGGGTTTCAAGAGGATGGTGCACAGAACTCCTGGGTTCTGTTCCTGGCTCTGCTGCTGACTCCCTGGGCAAGTTCCTGCTCCTGTCTGTGCCTCATTTCCCCCCTCTGTAACACAGATAATTATCTTGTGCTGCATTATTTCAGCTGATCCTGCTTTGAGGACCCCATCGAAGTTGTGGGTCACATCACTGACCTTTCAGAGTAGCAGCCATGTTAGTCTGTATCCGCAAAAAGAAAAGGAGTACTTGTGGCACCTTAGAGACGAACAAATTTATTTGAGCATAAGCTTTCGTGAGCTACAGCTCACTTCATGGGATGCGTCCGATGAAGTGAG
Organism: Lepidochelys kempii; assembly: GCF_965140285.1. Classification (NCBI taxonomy): domain Eukaryota; kingdom Metazoa; phylum Chordata; order Testudines; family Cheloniidae; genus Lepidochelys; species Lepidochelys kempii. The sequence goes on from NC_136386.1 coordinate 31,711,025, forward strand.
CTGTAGCTCATGAAAGCTTATGCTCAAATAAATTTGTTCGTCTCTAAGGTGTCACAAGTACTCCTTTTCTTATCATTGACCTTGGTTCTGCAAGAGAAACATTTGACTATCCTTTTTCAACAGGTGGTTCGCAGAATCTGCCCGCTGGCTGGTTCTGGCAGGTAAAGCTGACAGAGCAGTGAAGGTGCTTCAAAGGGTCGCCAGAGTGAATGGGAAACGGGAAGAAGGGGAGAAGATTACCACAGAGGTAAAGAGACCCAATGGAGTCTTTAATGAAGGGCTTGCTCCTCAGGTGGTCTAAATGGACACAACTCCACTGGAGTCATTCATTTACACCAGCTGAGGATCAGGCCATTTAACCTTTTAATCTATCAGAGGACACAGAACTAGGGCCTGTCCCACCAGATTTCTAGCACTGGGCAAAGGAGATTGAATAAAGCCTGATTTCAACAGAGAGCTGGCCCAGCTCTAGCTTCCTCCCTTGCTCCAAAGAGATGTTAACTTAGTCCCCTGCGGATATTTGTCTATGTTATAAAACCAGCACATCATTTCACACAATTGGTAGTCTGGGCTCAAAGGAGGCCCAGGGCTGGGATAGCAGCTAGGGCTGTGGGTCAGGATTGAGGGGCACTGGCAGAGTGAGTGGGGGGTAGGGTTCAAATAGCTGGGTGGGGGAGGGAAAGAGCTGTATAATTGAGCACTGATCTTAGTTGGGGCCTCTTGGTGCTACCATAATATTACTAATAGTATCAATAATATCAGGCCTGTATGGTCAATACATGTGGACTCTATATCCAATCATAAGTAGGTCTTGTTGAATTGAAACCTGAGGTCCATGAGAGTTTGCCTCAGTAAGGAATGACTAGCTACCATTTGCCGAAGCAAGGAGCCATTTGTAGGTCCTGTGTCATCACAGCTGAATCCATGGGGCTGTCATGGGCTTCCCGACTGACCTTTTTGTTCCCTACTAGATCCTAAATTCCAAAATGCAGAAGGAACTGTCAATGGTGAAGTCATCCTACACTGTCTCGGATCTGGTACGCACACCTGCCATACGCCGGATATTCTGCTGCCTCTCAGTTGTGTGGTAAGAGCACTCCTTCCCTTCGTCCCTGATCCTAAATCTGGATCCAAATTAGGTTTGGCAGACCCACTCTTGATTTGAATTCTAATCCTGCCCTTCAAAGTGCTTGCAACCCCTTCCATCATGGTATCGCCTGCAAATCGATACTTAGTCCATTTCCAAGCATAGATAATCCACAGATTTTGGACATTTGTCTGCCTAAGGGTTATTCATCCATGCTTCAATCCATCCCTAGACATACTCAGTCTGTCTGTCTACCTTATGTGTCTATCTAGCTCTTATCTTCCAGTCTGTCAGGTTCTTATCAGGTCTGTGGGTTTTCTCTCTAAAGCTGGTGCATTTTAGGGCCCTTTGTGTGTCCATTCAATCCTGGGCATCCCTGCTTTGAATAATGCCCCCCACACTGTGTTACATCACTGCACACACCAACCAGAGCACCCACAAGTGTAACACTAAAATTTCCCCTGGCCAACTCTAACTTGGGGGGGGGAGGGCCTTGTGGCTGTTCACAGGGCTGGCACAAGGGCCTAGATAGTGCTAAAGTCCCATCTAGATTGGGCTTAAATTGTAACTAGGCCTGGAGCTAAATCTCACCGGGCTGCACACTCAACAGGACTCTCACTCATCTCTTTGCCTCCCTCTCTATGGTGAACGGCAGGTTCTCGACCAGTTTCTCCTATTACGGGCTGGCCATGGATCTGCAGAACTTTGGCGTCAGTATCTACGTGATCCAGTTGATTTTTGGAGCTGTTGACTTCCCGGCCAAAGTGTTGGTCACCATCTCCATGTCCTACATTGGGCGCAGGATCACGCTCTCAGCCTTCCTCTTCCTGGCTGGGCTTGTCATCATTACCAACATCTTTGTGCCCAGAGGTGGGTTTGGTCCAGTCCACATACGACAATGCTTAGCGCGTAACCTCCAAGAAATGTCAATGAGTCTAAAGTAACTCAAACAAAGAGTAATTGACTCCCTCAGTCATACCTAACCACCTATCTATCTCCATACACAGCCACCTATCTGAATAGTCCTGAGGTAGGCGCGAGTGAGGTCAGAGCGGAAGAGGACAAAACAATCGAGAGATGGAGGAGATTCTTACCCATGGGAGAGAGGGGAAAGGCTGGGTCTTGGAGAAGTGACGAAGGAAGAAAGAGCAGGGTTGGGGATATGCCAGGTGAAACAGGGCAGAGGAGAGAGGCTGCCAAGGTTACAGTGCTGGGATGCAGAATGGAAGGGAGGCAAGGGAGAGCTCGGAGTTTGCAACAGGGTTCTAGCCCTGGATTCTCCTTGTCCCCTCTTTGCAGAGCTGCAAATAGTCCGCACATCACTGGCTGTGATTGGGAAGGGATGTCTTTCGGCCACCTTCAACTGCGTGTTTCTATTCACAACTGAGCTCTACCCCACACCGATCAGGTAAGATGCTGTATTTCCAGCTGACCCCTACTGAGCCCTGCACCCCATTCCTTGCAGCACAGTGCCCCCTAGCATGGCACTGCAGCATTGGAGTCAGCACTGACTGAGAGGGGAGAGTATACCCCTAGTGAGCCCACACCCTGCCTCCTGCAGCACAGCGCCCCCTCGTGCCATGCTGGGACACGGGGGTCTGCACTGGCTGTGAGAAGACAGCATATCCTACTGAGCCCTCACCCTGCTCCCGGCAGCACAGCGCCCCCTAGTGCCATGCTGGGGTCAGCACTGTGAAGGGTGAGCAGCACATCCTGCTGTGTCACTGTTTAGCATTCCCACCCAGCAGTTCTGCACTCCCAGTACTGAGCTGACCCTTCTCTGTTCTGGATGGTTATTTCCCTGCAACGCCAGGCAGACCGGACTGGGCTTTGGCAGCACCATGGCCCGGGTAGGAGGTATTGTGGCTCCCTTGGCCAAGATGTTGGATGAATACTTCTCCTTCCTGCCGCCAATCGTCTACGGTGCTGCCCCAATCATCTCTGGCATTGCGGCCACCTTCCTCCCGGAGACTCTCAACCAACCACTGCCAGACACTGTGGAGGAGGTGGAGAGCAGGTTGGTCTGATGGAAGGTCTCCCCGCTCTTCCTGTCTGACTCTGGCACCTGCGGCCAAGACAGGGTTTGGGCTCCAAAGGCCAAAACACTCAGCTGGTGCTTGGGATCAGCCCTGTCCACCCCGCAGCCAGCCAGGCAAATTGTGCAGAGAGTTGGTATTATTTGTATGACTGTGGCACCCAGGTGTCCAATCATGGCCCTGGACCCTGTTGTGCTAGGTGCTGTACAAAGGGTTTCCTGATATCCTCTATCCACTGACTGATTCCAGTGAGTAGAAAGAGACTGGGCTTGTATGTCAAAAGATAGATAGCTATCCAGGCTCCCATCAGACCAGGCGCTGCACAGACCCCATCCAAGGTTGGGGCCCCTGTTGTGCTGGGCACTGTATAAACGCACAGTGAGACAGATTCGTCCTGAAGATCTGACAGTCTAAATCTGTGACAGTCCAAAATGTGGGGTGTGCCAGAGGAACATTTGTGGGGGGCGGCAGGGCCTGGGCCAGCTTCCGGGGGAGCAGGGAGGGAGTGCCACCCAGCCCAACTCTGCTCCCAACTTTTGCCTGGCCCCAACCCCAGCCTCAGCCCCTGTCCACGGCTCCGTTCCTAGCCTCAGACGTGCCCCCCGCTGGGGACCCCCTTACCCCTCTCGGTGTCCCCCCTCACCCCTCAGAACTGCGGTCCTGCTCCCAGTCCCAGCTCAGGGTGTGTGTGCACAGACAGGGGTAAGAGAGGGTGCAACAATGAAAAGTTTGGGGACCACTGTTCTAAATGGACAATGCGGGGAGTGGGGGAAACAGAACTTGCCCAGTGTCACAGTAGGTCAATAGCAGAGTTGGGATTAGAACTCAGTCTCCAGCCAGAGCACCAACCACTAGACCACAGGGTTTTTGAGTGGTATAATGCCCTTGTATTGTTCCTCTAGTGAAGTTCAGCCCTGGTGACTAATGTCTGAGCCTCATTTTAGTATTCAAACTGGCTGAAAAATAACTTATGCCTGTTTTGCCTCTCTGCTTCATTGGTATTTCCCCCCTTCTTTCATCAAAGGTCCCGAATGAAGAGGGGTGAAGACACCAAAGAGAAGATTCCCCTTCAGAACCAGGAGAAAGTTCTGCTCAGAGAGACTTGCTGATGGCACTCGGCCCCAGATGCCTTCGGGATCCATTGGGGTGGGGGGTCGCAGCTGCTCAGTTTCAAATATTCCGTCATCCAATTACACACGACTCTCACAGGTAACAACTTGTCCCTTGAGACCCACACACAGGGCAGGTTTTTGCACACAAGGATTCAGGGGGGAAAGGGGTTAAATCTGCACCACAGCTTCCGCGAAGTGTTGCAAGAGAAACCTACTGGGAAAGGAATGTGCGGGCTGATTCAAAGCTCTCAGGGGCAGGCAGGAACCCCCCACCCCCAGGGCAAACCAAAGCTCTGAGCGTGCCAAGGAGCACAGCGATGCCCTTTATCTCCACGGTGACATCAGCTTTCTGTAATGCAACCTGTTCCCCCGCTGCTTTGAAAGGAGTCCGGGACAAACTCTGAACCATGCATTTCTTAATGCTCAGCAACCACACAGCTGCACAGGGAATGGAACCAGGGGCTAATGTAACTCAGCACCGACACGGATATCATTATACTGTGTTATCTGGCTGATGTACAGCAGCACTGCCGGCTGCCACTGAGGCATGTCCTGATGGCGCAGGACACCTGACCACTACTGGGGGGCTGCAGATAGCAGAAGGAGGAGGCATAGAACAGGAGATACAGACTCCAGTGGGATATGACATGCTCCCTGCTGCTCTCAGAGGCTGCTCTGCACCTGCCTGTCACAAGAGGGGGATAAAGATTATAGACCCCACTGGAAATACAGCAGGGATGGATCTGTCCCAAAGCTTGTGTTTCAGCCTGTGCACTGGAGAAAACAAGTCGTTGTATAGTGGGGAGCAAACATGGCCCTATAATAAACACACAGTCATTTCACAGCACAGTGTCTTGTGATGACTTAACCTCTGAGCCCAGGGCTGGTCCAGTGAGATGCAACAGATTGGGGGGAAATACACGCAACAGTGCATGTGAGCCTGTCTGCCCCCTAGTGTCTTCCTCTTGCAACTACTACAGCAGGCTGAGCTGTTTTAGCTCAAACAGTAGTAACAATAATGTGCTTTTTATTAGCAGAGCTCAAAGTGCTTTACAAAGGAAGGGAGTATCATTATCCCTGTTTAAAGGTGGGGAAACTGAGGCACAGAGAAGGGAAAATGACTTACTGAAGATCACCCAGCAGCAGAGCCAGGTCTTCTAAGCCACAGGGCAACGCTCAGTCCTTTAGGTCACGTGGCACTGGGCATCAATGGTTCGACTGGCTGCTTCCAGCTGCCTCCTCCATGTCTGCCCCATTCTCCTGTCTCTAGAAACCCATAATGCTCAATCCCCATAGCTGTTAATTGCAAATACTTTCCTCATTGTGAGCCCTGTGGCAAGAAAGCTCCATAGATGGAGAAGTTGTGAGGTGAAGCTTTCTCTGTAGTGCTGTTCCCCTCAGCCCCAGTGGTTTGCCAATATTCAGGGCCTTGTAGGGTTGTTTCCATTAGCAGGAGAAATTGATGATTCAGACAGGTATGTTCTGGGTAGGTTTTCATAGATTCACAGAGTTTGAAGTCAGAAGGGCCCATTATATAATCTAGTCTGATTACCTGTACTGAGCTCAATAACTTGTGTTTGACTAAAGCATCTTCCAGCAAGGCAGCCAGTTTGGATTTGGAGACATCAAGTGATGGAGAATCCACCATTCACCTCAGGAGTTTGTTCCAATGGCTAATCATTCACACTGGGAAACACTGTTGCCTCCAATTGGAATGTGTCTGGCTTTAACGTCCAGTCATTGGTTCTTGTTCTGCCTTTCCCAGTAGGCTAAAAAGCCCTTTAGTACCTGGGATTTTCTCCCATGAAGGTCCTTGTACATGGTGGTCAAGTCACCTCTCAATCTTCTTTTCCTTGAGAAGCTAAACAGAATGAGCTGCCCAGGTCTCTCACTGTCAGGCATTTTCTCCAGCCCTCAAATCGTTTTTCTGGCTCTCAGCTGCACCCTCGCCAATTTTTCAACATCCTTTCAAGAATGTGAGCACCAGAACTGGATGCAGTATTCCACTCTGGGTCTCACCAATGCCTTATACAGAGGTAAAAATCTCCTCCCTGCTCCTACTCACTACTCCCCTGTTTATACAACTAAGGATCGCATCGCACTGGGAGCTCATGATATAATCTAGTTTAGGGGTCACAAACATGTGGCCCATGGAGTTATTTCCTGCGGCCCGCCATACCTCCCCTTTCCCCCTGCCCCGTGCGCCACACCCCCGTTCCTCCGCCTACCTTCCAGAGCTTCCCACCGACAAACAGCTGTTTGGCAGTGCTTAGGACTTTCCGGGAGTGAGGGGAAAGGAGCGGGGATGTGGCGCGCCCAGGGGAGGAGGCGGAGAAGAGGCAGATCTGGGATGGGGATTTGGGGAAGGGGTTGGAATAGGGGCAGGGAGGGGGGGCGGAGTTGGGGTGGGGACTGTGGGGAACGGGTTGGAATGGGGGTGGGGAAGGGGTGGAAAGAGGCAGGGCAGGGGCAGGGCCTCATGGAAGGGGTGGTGTGGGGGCGGGGCCAGGGGCAGAGGGGGGCACTTTTGTATCTTTGTATGAAAAGGTGTCAGTGATGTGGTCCTCGGGCCAATGTACTAGTCTTCATGTGGCCTTTGTGGTGATTTGAGTTTGAATCCCTGATCTAGTTTATTCACAAAGAATGCACACACAATCCTGATTCCCCAAACACAGAAGAAAATAACAACAGCCAACAGTTTCTCTGCTCAGAAATCCCCAAGTCTGCCCCACCAACAGGCTCTGTGCCCAAGAAGCCCTGCCTCTCTGCCTCCTCTCAAGCTCCCACAACTGCTTCTGGCTTCCTGCCTCCAGCACACACAGGCTGCAAAACCATCCTCCTAGCCCGTGTGTCTGCAATCTGGGAAACCCCTCAGCAGGCAGGGCTTAGCCCTGAGCTCCCAGAGGGGGTCACTTCATTCTTTGTAGCTGGTGCTACTGTATAAAGGGGCTTAATTGCTTCTTCCACAAATTGAAACAGTGCTTGGCACACCCATCAGCTTTAGCAAAGTCTGTGATTATTGTTCAGGAGTTCTCAAATTTCATTACCCCGCAACCCCAGGAGAGGGGACCGAAGCCTGAGCCTGCCTGAGCCCCACCACTCTGGGCTGGAGGGCCAAAGCCAAAGCCCAAGGGCTTCAGCACTGGGAAGTTGGGCTTGGGCTTCTGCTTCAGCGTCGGGCCCCAGCAAGTCTAACACCAGACCTGGTGACCCCATTAAAATGGGGTCGTGACCCACAGTTTGAGAACCCCATATCTTTGGTTTTAATGCACCTTGAAACTACACTTGAAGCTTATTTGTAAATAAAGATCTCTTAGGAAGAGAGGCTGTTAAATTGTTGTTGTTGGGTTCATACAGAACTATGCTCAACTTTTGTAAATTGATTTTAGTTAGAATATTAGACTGGGATTTTTCCATTTACCAGTCAGGCAGCCCCCCCGAACCAGTAAAGGACAGTGTGAGAGAAAAGGACTCACTTGATGGCTGTTGTTAATAATCCCTAGTTCGTGCCTAGCGCTTTGCATCCATAGTTCTCAAAGTGCTTCACAAAGGAGGTCAGGGCTGTTATCCCAGATTTACAGGTGGGGGTGGGGGGTGGGAGAGTGGTTTAACTTGTCCCAATAGCTCTTTTCAAAACAAAACGTTTTGTTTTCAGTTTCTAAATGGCTGTCTTGCGTTTTTTATTTCTACTGGGAAAAAAAAAAAAGACAAAAAAGGTGGAAATTGAAAGACGCGTTTTCAGTCACCTGGCTGGAATTTTTTCTTAGGTTTATCGGTCCGTAAACTTTTTGGACATTGCAATATTTTTGTCCAAACACGAGATGGGAAAAAATTTCAAAATCGTGACGCTTCAGGAGGGAGGAGGAAAAACGTTCCCCGTCCAGCTCTACCCCCAGCCCCACATCTGCCCCTTTGCCAGCCCAGCAATGAATTATGCACCGTCCCAAACCCCACAGCAATTCTGCCCCCCAGCCCCATCTCTGCTCCCCCCGCAGCTGCAGGGGTTCTTCACCCCCCTTTCCCAGGCCTAGAAGGGGCAGCTGCAGTGAGGTTCCCCTGGCCCCTTTCCAGGCCAGGTGTTGCTGGAGGGAGAAAGGAGCGGGGAGGAGCAGGAGAGCCATCCCATTGTTCTGGGGAGGGGAGGTTCTTGGACTGTGCTCAGGACTGTGAGTCGCCCTGTTACCCCTGCCTCCAACGAAAGGGTGTTCCCTGTGGAAGTTGGGTGTCAGCTCCCTCCCTCACGCACTGGCCTCTGGGCAATGCCAGCCCTAACCTGGCCTTGCAGGGTACCAATCGTTGCACCCCAATCCCCGAGTCCCTTCAAATCGTTCCCCTGCGAGATCCAGCTCCTGACACTGGCTACTCCCAGCAATCCCAGCACCTCTGCCCCCAACGGTGTGGTGGGCCCCAGGGTATCAGTTGTACTTGAAACCACTGCTCCTGCAAGCCACACAGCACTGGCCAGCACCTACAGGGAAACACAGAAACAAGAGAAAGGGGTGGAAATTGGTGGGGGAGGACGAAGAGAGGGGCCAGGCCCTGGTTTGCAGGGGGGAGGAGGAAGAGAGGGGCTTGGCCATGGTTTGCAGGACGGGGCGGGAGGCATAAGTGCTGGAACCAGAGCTGTGGAGGGTGCTGCAGCACCCTTTGGCTTGAAGTGGTTTTCATCATATCCTGGGTTTACAGTTTGGTTCGATGGCTCTCAGCACCCCCACCGTAGAAATTGTTCCAGTGCCCCTGGGGGGAGGAGGAAGAAAGGGGCTGGGCCACGGTTTGCACTCAGTAGCTGCTCCTGCAGTAGCCTCCGCTCCTACTTCCCTCCCCGTGACAGCCGCCGTTGATTCTGCAGTGCAGATGGCAGAGCTGCCTCTGAGTCTGCCCGGGTCAGACAGGGGCCTTCACAGAGCTGTGGGGCAGGGCACAGACCTGCTATGTGAGCTCACACTGCCCTGCTCAACCCCACAGAACAGAACTGCCCCCCTTCTGCTGAGCTCCTCAGCTTTTCCCTCCCCCCAGGAAACATACGACATGACCCAAAAGAAATATCTGTCCATCCATCTATCCCCCCACACATCCCCCATCCCTATATGTATCAATCTATCTGTGCCAGTCATTGGTACCTGGGAACCAAGACAAACAACAACCCATAACGCACCAGTCTTAGGATCATATCTCATTTCCTTTTTACTCAGATATTATCCTTCATTAAACCTCCCCAAATGGCTTGATTGAGACCCCTAGCACTTGAACTGCAAGGCATAAGTGGCAGCATGTAACAAACAAAGGACACCTCCATTAAGCCAATCAGCCAACTAGGTTGATTCTGGCAGTACTGGACATACCAAGCAACTCATCAGGCATCAAAACTACACCACAGCAAGAAGAGCCTTGTGACGAAGAATGGCCTCAGAGATAATGCATAGGATGAGGAACCACGAATTCAGGGCTCCATCCCCAGTTCTGTCGCAGACACTTGGGCAAGTCATTTCGGCTCTCCTTGTGCCTCAGTTTCTCCATCTGTAAAAGGAAGATAATGATAGAGCAGGGCAGGTTTTCCATCCAGAGAAAATTAATTAAAATCAATAAATAAAAATATTTCCAGCCTGGAATCAGGATGAAAAGTTGACATCTCAAAATATTTCAAAATTCAAAAAAAAGAAATACAAAATTTTGGTCTGGTCAGTCGAAACATTTTGTTTATCTTTCAACCATTTTGTATTTTCCAAACATTTTTTACTATAATTAGCTCAAATTTCTAAACAAAAAGTCATTTTACACTGAAAAACTGAAATTTGTCATCTCTAATTTTTCATCTTCAAATCTTTTTTCTTATGATGTTTTAGAGTCAAGACATTTGTCAAAAATGACACTTTCCTGCAGAACATTTCCTGCAAAGACCTGTTGCTAAAAATTTTCAGACCAGCGCTAATTACAACCCTCCCTTTGGTCTGTCTTGTCTATTTAGACTGTAAGCTCTTTGGGACAGGGATGTCTCACACTAAGGGGTTGTACAATCCCTGGCAACAGTCTCAGCTGCGTATATCCAGGTGGTATTTTAAGAATAGTGACAACTCAGGACAGAGGCGGGATTGTGGTATCTGGATCCTTTTTCGTTTAAGTTAATTTCTAGCCCTGTGGTGTGAATAATATACTCACCCAAAGGCAATCTGGTTTAACAGCTTGGATCAGTGTGTTTGTCACCTCTGCACTGGAAGCATTTGGCGTGGTATCTAGCACATTGCTTTCAGACTTTTTCTTTTTTGGACTTAATCCATGCAAAACAAAGTACAATTTTAATCAAGTGACCTGGTTAAGGCCTTATATAACCCTCCGAGGAATATATAAACCCCACCTGCTTTTCCAGAGGGTAAAATGCAAGGATCAACGTGGAGTTAAGCTTGGCAAAACCATTCCCTTATGCATCTAAAGTTCATAAAAAAGGTGTGTGGAGTTTTCCTGCAGCTGACAGGAAACTAGGAATGGTTGCATGGGCATTTTTGCAACAAAGGAGAAACAACGTGGTAGCACACTCAGTTATTTAGGGAGAATACAACTCAATGCCTCTTCTTTGGAAACTACACCCTCAAGAATCCACAGGCACTATTTGCCAACAGCTGACTTCTTCTAAGAAGTGCTGCCCTTTATGGCTGTCTTTGAAGTTGTGAAGTGGAATACAAGCTGGATTCAAATTAACGTCTTTCTGTGTAGATATTTTGATCGCACAAAGTTTAATTTTTACAAGTAATTGACCTATTCAGGTGACCTCGGTTATTTGAGACCCATCACTTTTGCTTAACCCAGACGGTTAGTGTTGAATCTCCCAACCCGGCACCATGAGTTTTGCCGAGCTGTTAGACCACGTCGGGGGGATGGGTCGCTTCCAAATCATCTATACTATCTTACTGGCTATCCCAGTTTTCATGATGGCTAGCCATAACCTCCTGCAGAACTTCACTGCTGCCATCTCTGCGCATCACTGCCATGTCCATATCAACATCAGCAACACTCCTTACACCAACCTCACTGGAAAGCTTGCTGCCAAGGACCTCCTCAGGGTCTCTGTCCCCATGGACAGTAAACAGCAGCCAGAGAAGTGTCACCGCTTTGTCACCATGCAGTGGCAGCTCCTAGACTCCAACGCCACCGTCACAAACCTAACCGAGCTGGAGACTGAACCCTGTGCTGATGGGTGGGTGTACGACAAGAGCATTTTCACCAGCACCATCATTACAGAGGTACGTGAGAGCAAGACCTGCTGCAGTGCGGGTAACCAGCTCGGAAAAGGATGCTGAAACCATGGGGTGGAAGTTGGGGTGGATGAGTTGAAAATATTTTTGTTGGAATCATGCCTTTTCATAGATTTTTGCAACTAAGTTTCACAGTCCTATGGGCAGAGCGTGTCATAGTATCTATCTATTTATCCTCCTCTTCCTAGTATCTGATCGTAAAATTTGCACCAACCTACAGCCCCTGCATGTCTATTGACATCAGCTTGGTTTCAGCCTAAATCAGTGCAGAATTTCATCCAGGGTCATGTGCTGTTCTCAGTTACATTCTGGCACCCCTGGTGACTTCAGTCCATGCAGCTTCAAGTGGCTGCCATTGCATAGGCGTAAAGGAGAGCAGGACACGGCCTTTATGCTTTACAGAGTCTTGGTTCCTTCAGTGTATCGGTCGGAGGAAGCTGTGGTTGCACTGGTTGGGGTGGGAATTCCCCCATCCATTGTGCAGTCAGTTTCCTCTCAATTAAACTGGACATAATCCACTAATCCACATTAAAGGAACCATGAATGATACTAAGAGTTAGCCCTGCTCTCCCCTGGATCTCAAAGGGCTTTACAATAGAGACTAAACCTTACTATCCCATCTCACAGCTGGGGGAAACTGAGGCACAGCGAGGCAACATGACTTGCCCAAGGTCACAGCAAGTCAGTGTCTGAGCTAGGAGTAGAGGTCCTGGTCTCTTGAATGCTCACTCCATTCAAGACCATCCGCCTCACATGGGATCATTATATTTGATCCTACATTAACATCTAAAGGACCCATTCTGCCAGGAACTGCAGAGACCCTAGCTGAGTTCGGAGACTCACTGTGCCAGATGCTACACAGACCCAAGCTGAGAGTGGAGCCCTGTTGTGCCTGGCACTGCACAGAGCCCAGCTCAGACTGGGGAACCCTTGTGCCAGATACTGCATGGACCCCAGCTCAAATCAGGGCCCCATTGCACTGGGCACTGCACAGACCCCAACTGAGATTGTGCTGGGTGGACCCCCAACTGAGACGGGGGCCCAACTGTGCTGCATGCTGCACAGAGACAAAGACAGGATGATCCTCCCTCATTTTACAGATGATGGACATTGAACCTCAGGGAGATTAAGGCTGTGATGCCCTGCAGATTGTAATGATTGCTATGGAGACTGGCTGTCTAAATGCCATCAATGGTTCTGAAAATCTCAGCCTAAGCCAGGAATCAAACCCAGCTCTTCTGAGCCCCAGTCTGGGGCCTTAACTACAACCCAGTCTTCCTCCTGGAGCCAAGCTTTGTTTTCTCTCTCCCTTACAGTGGGACCTGGTGTGTGACTCCCGGCAGCTGAAGCAGATGGCTCAGTCCATCTACATGGCTGGGATCCTGGCGGGAGGCATCATCTTTGGAGGTCTGTCAGACAGGTGAGAGCAATGTCATTATGAAGCAGAGCAAGGCTGATTCCTAGCGGAATCAGGAATCTCGAGCAGGAGGAGAGAAGTTACTGTATCTCTGTATTTGGCTCTGGCGCGACTGCTACTGGAATCCTATGTTCAGTTCCGGTGTCCACACTTCCAGAAAGATGTTGGTAGGTTGGAGAGCGGTCAGAGAAAACCCACAAGAATGATTAAAGGCTTGGAAAATGTGCCTTACAGTGAGAGACTCCAGGAGCTTGATCTATAAAGCAAAGGTTAAGGGGTGATTTGATCACAGTCTGTAAGTGGAGCCCGGTGAATTCTTTTTATAATTGTATATTTTATTTTTGGGGGAATTTCTTGTTATTTTTGTTTTGTTAATTTTATCCATGCAGGGGGATCGGGTCCTGCCCCTGGGGGTTGGGAGGCCCCAGAGGGGGGCTGAGTCCTGCCACCAGGGTTTGGAAGGCTCTGGGGGAGATGAGTCTTGCACCCCCGAGCCTGCCCTGCACTCACCCTGCAGAAGCGGCTGTTGGGGTCCTGTGCGGTGTGGTTGGGCCTGGCTCTCGACTCAGGGTGTTGTTATCTGGTACACGGGGTTGCAGTGCTGTTTAGGTTTGGCAAGGCGCTCCCCCCACCCCCTCCCCATTCAGAGTGGGGAGCCAGGCCAAGCTTCACAGGATAGGAGCTGTCACTGCAGGGTGAGTTTTTTGCTTTACTTCATATTATTTCACATTTGCAAAAAACATGTGGCTCTCTATAAAGGTACTGTACCTACACGGGGAGCAGCAATCTGATAACAGAAGGCTTTTCCATCTAGCAGACAAAGATCTAACAAGATCCAGTGGCTGGAAATTGAAGCTAGACAAATTCAGGCTGGAAATAAGGTGTACATTTCGAACAGCAAAAGGAATTAACCATTGGAACAACGGCCCAAGGGCTGTTGTGGATTCTCTATCCCTGGAGATTTTTAAATCAAGATTGGATGTTTTTCTAACGGTCAAATACCAGCCAGGGGATAACCCTACTGCCAGGGGCCCTAGATTGCCTTAATTCAGCCCTGCAGGCCTCATCATTAGCAGCTACGGCACGACTGACATTAAGTATTTTCATCAATAACCTTTTGTCACGTGCCACAGAGCTGGTTTTAGAACTGGGGCCTCCTGCCTCTTTGCCCATTCCCCTAGCCAGGAAGCCATGCCTGTCAATGGCACCAATAGTTCCTTGCACCAGGTTCTGAACATACTTGCCTCAGTATCCTGGGTTTCCCTCACCTGTTCTCTTGGCTTTTTTTGGCTCAGGTTTGGCCGCAGGTCTCTCTTGATCTGGTGCTACTTGCAGATGGCTGTCACGGGCACCTGCACTGCCTTCTCGCCCAGCTTCACTGCCTACTGCATCTTCCGCTTCCTGACCGGAATGGCTTTCTCGGGCATTGTGTTGAACGGTGTCTCTCTGTGTAAGTGTGTCCGGCACCTGCCATCCCCAGACACAAGATGAGCTGGTTACTGGGGATGGACGGAGGTGCCTTGTTCCCGCTGCTGATAAATTACTCTGTGGTGGGAGCACAGAGAGACCAGAAGCACATAGCTTGGGTGGGATGTCCAATGTCTCAGCACCAAAAATTGGGAGCTAGATTTTCCAAGAATCTTAGCTCCCATTCCAACCTGGATTTACCAAAGCACTCAGCAGCTCCCATTGGGTCACTGATTGCCACAACTGACAAAGACCTGAACATGTTATTTAGGAGGTATTATGCACCTCGAAATCTGGCCCTGTTCTCTCTGAAAATGTGGTACCCAAACGAGAATTGAGTTCTCTGGAACAATCCCACCTCTGTGTGCTTCTGCAGTGCCAGAGCACAGGAGATGCCACAAAACAGGGCAGCTTCCAATAGCATGCAGGTCCCCAAGAATGGAATGGAAGCTATTTTGAACGGTGTGCCGTCATCAGATGACAATGATTCCACAACAGAACAGAGATTCCACAATACATCTTCTACAGAACAGGCACAGGCTATGTGCACCAGCCAGGAGCTACAGAATGCCCTCCTCATTACTAGAAAATCCCTTGCACTATACAAGGTATACAGGTCCTCTAGGAACTGGAGGACCCAGGGGCAGCTGGGTATCAGAGGCTAATGGGACTCAGCCTATTCAATTATATAACAGCTGTGTATTGTGGCTGATGTACTTCAGGGTGCATGTCTGCCATTGCAGGGTGTTAGAGCTGCTGCAACCCTGCAGGGTACAGTACAGCCTGCTGCCGCTGTGGGGTCTTCTGGAGTGTTTGTAACCCTGCAGAGGGCAGTACTGCCTGTGGCCACTGGGGGACTGGTGCTGCTGTAGCCCTGCAGGGTACAGTACTGCTTGCTGCCACCAGGGGACTGGAGTTGCTGCAGGGCACAGTACTGGCTGCTGCCATGGGGAGGGGGGTGGAATGCCTCCAGCAGTGTGCAGTACCACCTACTGCCACTAGGTGGGACGCAGCTAGCAGGGGGAGGAGGCATGGATCAGGGAATGAATGCATGTTCTGGGGAGCTATTTCACCTCAGCCTCAAAGAGCCAGGGATAGGCTGTTTGTAAATGCTTCCTGCTGCCTCCACTCATGCTTGTTCTCACCACTGGAGGTCATCAGCCCAAGGACAGAGAGATTATTTTCCCTTTGTGTATGTCTCTCCCCAGCTGTGGAATGGACACCCACCCGCACACGGGCTGTTGTGGGCACCATGTATGGATACTGCTACACGATCGGGCAGTTCATTCTGGCTGGGGTGGCTTACGCTATCCCCAACTGGCGCTGGCTGCAGCTTGTGGTGTCTTTGCCCTATTTCATCTGCTTCATCTACTCCTGGTAGGTTAGCTCACCCTTATCCTTTCTGATCCATTCCTCTTCCATCGTGCTTTTCTCACTGGATGCAGGAATGAGACAAACTTTAAGCAAGTAGAATAAACAAATCTCTTATCCTGGTTCTCATACTCTTGCCTCTCGATTACTGCATCATCCTCTTCTCCGGCCTTGGCAAATGCAATCTTGCTCCACTTACATCCATTCAAAACACTCCTGCTAAGATCATTTCCCTGTCTCATCGCTTTGTCCATGTCACCTCTCTCTTTGCAGCCCTCCACTGGCTCCCCGTTCTTCATCACATCATACATAAACTACTCATCTTCACTTTCAAAGCCCTTCATACCCTACTGCACCGTACCTATCTCATCTGTCATCCACTAGCACAATGCCAACTCCCAACTCCCATTGGCCCATGATGCCTGCCTCCGTCGCCCGCTTGCTAAATTTTCAAACAAGCACCTTTGTGCTTTCTACCATGCTGCCCCTCATGCCTGGGAGGAGTTCCCCTGTAAACATCGGCAAAGGTATGTCATTGTCCTTCTTCAAATCCTTCTTCAAACTCTCCTTTAATGTGAGGCTTACAAAAAAACCTGACGACAGTTAGGCTGTTGGTGTGCAGAGACCATTGCCTATCATGCTGACCAATATTGTCTCGCTGTTTTCTTGTGCTCCCCTGTCTGTATCCACCTGTTGTTGCTTGTCTTGTCCTTACATTATAAGCTGTTAGGGCCAGTGACTGTCTTTTTGTTCAGCGCCTGGGACAATGGGGTCCTGCCCCATGACTGGGCCTTGAGGACATTATGGCAATACAAATAATGAACAAAGAACTATGAAAGCTGTGGATTTTCATACCTGGAATTGTTTCAGCAAACCAGGGAAATGGTGAGACTAAGAGGATAACATATGAATAGAGAGAGTTGAAGATTTGATGTCTTAAATTTTTTTCCATGAAAAATGGCTTCCCCCCCAAAAAATTCTGTTTCCTTCAAAAATTTTCAACAAAAGGAAACATTTTATTTTAGTTTTCAGGATGGGGGGGGTGCTGAAAAACAACCATTTATTTCTAAATTTGTAAATTTTTTGACACAACAAAAATTTTCATTTCAGTGTTTTGGAGCTATTTTTTTCCACTTTCCCCCATTTTCCAGTGGAAAATGAAGACAAAAGGAAATAAAAGAGAGGAAATAATTTTTTTAAAAAAACCCTCCCAAAATGGAGACAAAATGAAAACTTTTGTTTTGCTGAAAAAAATTTAAAATATTGTGAAAAATTTCCAATGAAACCAAAGCTACTCCACCCATAATGTCACTACTCAGTAATATGAGGAACTGACCTATCATAGGTATTTGTCTGGCACCCACCACCATGGTATCTAGGCACATCACAACGTTTAATATATTTATCCTCACAGCTAGAGCTGGCTGGCAAAAAAATATGAGAGTTTTTGAGACTTTGAAACATTTTCCCATCCTGAATCTGGCCAAAAGTCAAAACCAGGAAAACTTTTGTGAACTGATAATCTGAAAAAATATTTTGGTCGGGTCAGCTGAAATGTTTCCTTTTGATAATTTTGAAATTTTTCTTTTTGATCTGGAGCTTGTTTATTTTTTACCCTTTTTTTAAGTGTAAATGATCAAAAATTTTGAAACAAAATTGTTGAAACTTTTAATTTTGATAAAGGTCAAATTTTGAAACTTTTTCCATTTTTTTTTTTAAATCAAGAGCTTCATTGAAACTGACCTTTCCCTGCAAACAGTTTCAGTTTGGACAAATCCGCATTTTTCAATGGAAAAATATTTCAGCAGAAAAGTGCCAACCAGCTGTAACCAAGCAACCTTCTGAGGGAGAGCAGTGCTATTATCCTATTGTACAGATGAGGGGATTCAGACACAGAGACAAACTAAGTGACTTGCAACGGTCACACAGGAAGTCTGCAGGGGAGCAGGGAATTGAAGCCAGGTCTCAGCTATCACCCTAACCCTCCTTCCATCCTGATGCATGCCAAGGTGCAGTACCATCTGCTGCCACTGGGCAGTCTCCTAGTGGGACTGGAGCTTCAGGTTGCAGAAACATTTGGCTGTCACCAGGGGGCTGCTGGTAGCAGGGGGAGGAGATAAAGCAGCGAATGCAGGTTCCACTGTGGCTATTCCACAACATGCTCCCTTCTGCTTCTGTCACTGCTTGTGCCCTGCACTGGCTTTGGGCACTGCCCCTAGCGTAGAAGTACTGCACCGTGCTCCAGTGGGGCTGATCCCAGTGCAACAAGAGCAATGTGCGTGTTCTTTGCAGTTGTGTTTTCAATTCTTCTGCTACCCAGGTGGTTCGCGGAGTCCGCCCGATGGCTGGTGATAGCTGGCAGACCTGACGAGGCAGTGAAGCAGCTCAAGAGAGTGGCCAGGATAAACCGGAAGAAGGAAGAAGGAAACAAACTCAACATAGAGGTAAGACTGGATCTCAGAGAGGCTGAGCGCTCCCACCAACTCCAGCGGCTGATATAGGCACGTGGGACAAGCAGATATAAATCAGCATGGCTGCACTCGTGTCATTGGGACTCTGCACGTGTACACTAGTGGTGCAACTGGCTTTAGTGCTCCCTGAGCAATGGTATTCTCACCATGGTCTGACTTCTTTCTCGTACAATGGGATTCCCATATGTACAAGGTATCTTCTATCAATCTCTCTACCTATAGCCGTACATACATAACCACCTATCCAGCCATCTATGTATCCATCTCTAGACATAAACACACATCTTTTATAAATGTATATTCATACACATAATATCTCTATTCATCTCCATCTATCTATCTGTTATCCCCACACACGTCTCTCTAGCCATCCATACATCCCCATACAAATGTTTCTATCCATTCAACTATCCATCCATCCCCATGCACACCCTTCTATCTAGCCATCCATCCATCCCTTCCTAGACGTACACATTATTTTGTCTGCACTGAGGCCTGCTCTGAGACAAGAATTTTGGCACCACTGGATGATCCAGAATCTCATTCTCTCCCATTCCCCTGCTCTGTTTCCAGGCCTTTCCCACAATGGAGGCCCCATGCCGTTACCCAGAACTCTCTTCTCTCCCCAGGTCTTGAGATCCAACATGCAGAAAGAAATAGCCTCTACAAAAAGCAGCTATACCTTCATTGACCTGGTGCGGACCCCTGTTGTACGCCGGATCTCCTTCTGCCTCTGCTTTGTATGGTTAGTCAGCTCTTGTGATTGCACAAAGCAGAAGCTGAAACAATGATATGAAGCAGCCTGCAGCAAGTAAACCAGGCTTGACAATTTGCTGAGGAACGGGGCAAATAATGGATTTTTTGACCTGCAGGCAATTCCAAAAAATCAGTAAAAAATCATTTTGGGTTGAACAGAAAACCATTTTTTTCTTAATTTTTGACTAATCAAAAAGTTGAAAAAATCAAATGAAACATTTTGTTTTGATTTCAAATATTTTAAGATTTTTTAAAAATAAAATTAAAGAAATGTTTGAGACAACGATTCATTTTGAACTAAAACTGAAAATATTTAGATTTTTTTTTATTTTTGTTTTTGTTTTGGGGTGCTTTTTTTTAACCTGAAACAATTCAGCAAAAGGAACATGAATTCCCTAAACATTTTGATGTCGCTGAGTCTGCATTTTGAGCTGAAAAAAGTTTTAGATGAAAAGTTTTGTTCAGCTCTACTAAGCCCCACTGATGCTCCACTTCACCCCAGGGCATGTCAGTGACAGCCAATTTCAATCGGCATGACAGTCAATTTCACCTTGATTGAATATCCCACTAGATCACAATGCAGTATGTTATAGCTAGACTTCGGTAAATCCCACCTGGGGAGACAGCATGTAGAGAAAACCAATAGGAGGCACTTCTACCCAGAAGCAGACTTAGGACCCAAGAGTCCTGGCTCCTAGTCTCCTGTTCCTACTACTAGGACAAAAGTACAGAGCTGGGAAAAGAACCCAGGAGTCCTTGGCACCTACACTGTCCTGTTCCAGCTATTGGACCCCTTTCCTCTCTGAAGAGCTAACAACAGAGCAAAGTCCCCTCTTGCTCTAACCACTAGGCGCCACCCTTCTTCCAAAGCTGGAAATAGAACCCAGGAATCCTGGCTCCCAGCTGCTCCCCAGTCTAACTCACTAGACCCTAATCCCCTCACACAGCCATGAACAGAACACAGTGCAGTCTACCCACTAGACTACACTGCCACCCAAAAGCTGTGAAGAGAACCCAGGGGTCCTTACTCTAACCACTAAACACATTTGCAGGGCCTATTGCTGAAAGGGAACATGCTTGTAACAAATAAACTCAATGATAAGGACCCTCTAAGTATCAATACCTGTCTGCTTCATTCCAGGTTCTCCACAAGCTTTGCCTATTATGGGTTGGCCATGGACCTGCAGAATTTCGGTGTCAATATCTTCTTGATCCAGATGGTCTTTGGAGCTGTTGATTTCCCAGCGAAGTTCATCTCAGTCCTCACAATCAGCTTCATCGGGCGCCGGTTCACACAGGCATTGACCCTCATCCTGGCTGGACTCTCTATCCTAGCCAACATCTTTGTCCCACAAGGTGGTTACTTGGTGCCCTGGATTTTCAGGGTTAGATCCAGAAGTGTTCAAGCCTTTGTCAAACCAAAGGTCCAAAACCTGGCTAATATGGTCGGCTGCAGGGAGAAGAGCCAGGAGAGTGGTCCATAAGGGCTAATGGGGCTCAAGCCAACCGATACGTCACAGCTGTGTTCTGTGGCTGAGGCCCTGCCGGGTACAGAACCACCTTCTGCAGCCAGGGATTGAAGCAGCTGACACGTGTTTATGACACCAGTTGCCATGGCACTTCCCCATGAAGCAACCTGAGAGACATATTCAGCCTGACCCAGGCTGGCCTGTTGCAAGATGGTTGCGAAGTGGATGAGCCGCTGTCTGGGAGGGTAACAGACACAGTTTCACAAACAAAGCTGGGTGGATGGTTATTAGTATTTAATCATTGGGTAAGGTGCTGCACAGACCCCAGATGACATCAGGGCCCAATTGTGCCAAGCCCTAAAGGGAGATACAGGCCCTGCCCCAAAGAGCTCACAATCTAAATAGATGCAACACAGAAAGGAATATCACTCTTATTTCTAGATGGCAAACTGAGGCACAGATCCTCAGCTGGTGTAAATTAGCCCAGTCCCATTGATTTCTTGCCCCTTTTGGCTTTAATGGAGCAACTGTGGATTTGGCTCCATTGACTCCAATGGAGTTACAGCCAATTTGTACCGGCTGGGGATCTGGCCCCATTGACTCCAGTGCAGCTATGCTGATTTACACCAGCTGGGGATCTGGCCCCATTGACTCCAGTGCAGCGATGCTGATTTACACCAGCTGGGGATCTGACCCCATTGACTCCAGTGCAGCTATGCTGATTTACACCGGCTGGGGATCTGGCCCCATTGACTCCAGTGCAGCTATGCTGATTTACACCAGCTGGGGATCTGACCCCATTGACTCCAGTGCAGCTACGCTGATTTACGCCGGCTGGGGATCTGACCCCATCGGCACCAGTGCAGCTACGCTGATTTACACCGGCTGGGGATCTGGCCCCATTGACTCCAGTGCAGCTACGCTGATTTACACCGGCTGGGGATCTGGCCCCATCGGCACCAGTGGCGCCATCCCATTAGCTCCTGACCCTTCTTGAGCATGTCAGCCTTTTCCCATGTGCTAACCCCTCCTCCACTGTGTGCTTCTCTCAAGATCTGAAGACCCTGCGCACCGTTCTGGCTGTCTTTGGAAAAGGCAGTCTCGCTGCCTCCTTTAACTGTGTCTACCTCTACACGAGTGAGCTGTACCCCACAGTGATTAGGTAGGTGGAAAAACCTCAGAGAGTGCAGCTCAAACTTCACATGCAGCCCCACGGAACAGCAAAACCAGAGCCAAGTGACTAGTGACTAGAGTTGGTTGGGAATTTTTCATCAAAATGTAGTTTTCTGACGGAAAAAGCTATTTCATCAAAGCCAAAGCTTTTCACAGGAAAGGGCTGTTTAGAAAAAAGTGGGGGAAGGGGGAGGAAGGTTGGATATTACATTTGCAAAACGAAAATTTCAGTTTTTCTGGCTGGAAACAACTTTGTGTTTTGGAATCTGTATTAAAAAACAGCAACCCCTTTTTTGTACTAATTCATAATGGTCGAAATCGAAACAAAATGATGTGATGGACCCAAACCAGGATTTTTGTATACTGTTGAATTCCCAAAATTTTTTGAAATTTCAATATTTCATCCAGATTCAGAATGGGGAAAATGTTTGAAATCTCAAAATTTATCATGGGACAGGAAAACAATTTCCCAACCAGCTCTACTAATGATTTTGGGCACCTCGGATTTTAGGAGATGCCCACGTTAGGACACCACCGCAACTGGGTCTGATTCTCTGCAATTACTGAGGATGTGCCATCTGAAAAGTGAGGGCCCTCTGAGGCATCTCAATCTAGTCACCCAAAATTGCCCTTCTAGGAAATAGGAATTGCCACATCAGATCAAAGATCTAGCTAGCCCAGTCCCAGCTGCAAGAAACCCTGCACTTGTGTGGTAACCTGCCCCAAGGAAAGTTCCTATTTGTTATGTTAGCACCTAGAGACCACACCAGAGCCCCATGGTGCCAACTGCTGCACAGACCCTGACTGAGATCGGGTCCCCATAGTACCAGGCACTCCACAGATCCCGAGTAAAATCAGGGCCCCCATTGTATGAGGCACTGCACAAACCCAAATTGAGATCAGGGCTCCATTGTGCTAGGTGCTGCACAGACCCCAACTAAGATCAGGGCCCCATTGTGCCAGGTGCTGCACAGACCCCGACTGAGATCAGGGCCCCATTGTGCCAGGTGCTGCACATACCCCAACTGAGATCAGGGCTCCATTGTGCCGGGTGCTGCCCAGACACAGTGACAGCAGTCTCTGCTCCTCACAATCATAATAGACAAGACAGACTGAGGGTGTGAGGGGAAAGAAATGAACGGAGAGAGGAAGTGACTTGCCCAAGGCCATGAGCAAGGTGGCAGAGCAAGGAAAAGAACCCAGGTGTCCTGACTCTATAGTCACTCTACTAGTCCACAGGGCCTAGCTGAGAGGTACTGCTTGGCTTATTGCCCGTGAGCTCCTTAGCCCAGATTTTTCTCATCACTGTGGCTTATGCTAATAGCTCTGTTTGTTATGATTTCAAATTCACAGGCAGACCGGCATGGGTTTGAGCAACACCATGGCACGCCTGGGCAGCATCACTGCCCCATTGGTGAAGATGTTGGAGGAATACATTCCCTTCCTGCCACTGATCATTTATGGAGCTGCCCCAATCATCTCCGGCATTGCAGCGACCTTCCTGCCAGAGACGCTCAACGTGCCATTGCCTGAGACCATAACGGAGGTGGAGACACGGTTAGTAGAATCTACTGGGAGGCAAGAACAGTCGCCATGATGCACCATGTGGGGGCTTTGTGATATAGACATGGGTCCACTGAGATAGAGAGAGAGAGCACAGACAAGAAGTGATAGGCATGATTAGATAGATAATCTGATCCCATTGACTCCAGTGTAGCTATGGCTGGTTTACACCAGGTGGGATCTGGCCCCTTAGCTCCAAGCATGTTTTAAGCCAAGTACATCTCTTGATGCTTGTATAAATGTTAATATTTACCGATATTCTTTTTCATTGAGACCCAGGCATCTGAGAGGTGAAGAACAACAGATGAAGATCCTTCTGAAACCCACCATGCCAGACCCAGCCAAGGAAGCCAGTTAAGGAAAGAAAAATGAGCAACTGTTGTAGGGTCTATGGGTAAAATTTTCAAAAGTGCCTAAGTGTCTTAGGAGCCTATGTTCCATTTTCACCAGTGACTTAGCCACTCCCATGAGAGACGGGTGCCTCATCTTCCTGGGCACGTCTGAAAATCCCACTGGGCACTTATCTGAATCTCTTGGCACCAAAACACCTTTGAAAATGTGGCTCCCAATCACTTTTGAAAGAGGGGGCTTAGGCATGTTTGAAGACTCTCCCCTATCTCTTTTACTGTTTTAATCATGCCAGAAGTATTATGCAGGCATCAGTGACAACTCCATAGGGGTTGAATTTTGCACTTAATGCAGGGAATCAACCTCTTCAGACAGCATGTTGACCTCCAAGTCACAGCAAGAATTTATACCATGGGACCTGCTGGTGTGCAAGATGGGGGACACGACTCAATTACTCTATGTAGCTCCTCCATGTAGTTCCAAACCTGCTGTTGCACTCTGCTGGGATCCAACATATTGTACCCAACAGCTCAGCAAATACTTTTGGGCCAGATCCTCAGCAAGTGTTAATCCATGTAGTTGAGGATTAGCCCACTATTGCAGGACAGTCATGTGGTGGCAATTCTTAAGGGAATTCTGTAAGAATAATTATAGAAATGGTGGCAGAATATAGGAACTGCCAGACTGATCACAGCCAAGGTCCATGGAGTCTCTCTGACAGCGGTCAGCAATAGATGCCTCAGAGGAAGGTGTGAGAACCCTGAAGTGGGCAGATATGTCATAATCTCCCCACCATCAAGTCTCACTTTATCTTAAACAGTCATTAAAATTGGGCAAAAATGGATTTTTCAGCTCACTCACAATTTGGAAAAATCAAGGGAAAAACACGATTTGGCTGAAAATGAAATTGTTCAAAATTTTCAGCAAATCAAAAAGAGTAAAAAATTGGTTTCAAACTAAACATTTTGCTTTGATTGCAAATTGCTTTTCAACTTTTTAGTATTTTTTATAAAAAAACAATTAAAGGAAATTTCTAAATGAAGTTGTTTCAAATTGAAAAATCAAAACATTTAGACTTTTTTGGGATTCTCCCCCGAAACAAACAATTCAGCAAAACCAACATGAAATCACGAACCATTACAGTGTCACCAAATCTGCATTTTTCATCCCAAAACAGTTTTGGTTGAAAAATTTCACACAGCTCTACTAGTCACAGATTGGCTTAAGGCCCGAAGCATGAGGTTTATATGCCTTCTAAAACTCTTTGTTGTATTATTGATAGTCCTGTTACCCATAGAGATGTCCAGTTCCCCTTTGAATCTTGCTAAGTTGTGGCCTCAATGTCATCCTGCATCAATGAGGTCCACAGTCTAACACTGTCATGTCAGAAAGGATATTTCCTTTGTTCAGTTTTGAAAAGAGGGAAGGAACCCAGGCCTCCAGATTCTCAGCTTCCCCTGCCCTAGCCCACTACATTTCACTTCCCTCAGAGTCAGGAGTCCTGACTCCCAACCCCCCAACAAATACACACTCTAACCTCCCCTCCCATTCCAGAGCTGGGAATGGAACCCAGGGGTCCTGACTCCAAGCCCCATCTGCTCTAACCATTAGACACTGCTCTCCAGCCAGAGCTGGGAACAGAAATCAGAAGTCCTGACCCTCATTCCTGCTGCTCTGACCCACTAGACTCTATTCGTTCTGGAACTGGTAACCAAACCTAGGAGTCCTGATTCTCAGCCCCTACAGCTCTAACCACTAGACCCTACTCCCCTCACGGAACTGGGAATGGAACCCAAGAGTCTTGATGCCTAGTTTTAACCACCAGACCACTCAATTACACCAGTATAAATCAAGACTGAAGGTGTGACTACAGCTTGAGCAGACATACTGAGCTAGCTTTACTCTCCCTAGCTCAGGTACCAGAGCAATACTTCAGCACAGGCTGACCAGCCTGTCTGGAACCCTGGGTCATTATTCTTAGGGCTAGCCCATGCTGAAGCATGCACTGCTGCAGCTTCACTGTTCTGGGAGCCAAGATAGCTAGATTAAAACAAGCTAGGGTATGTCTGCTCGAGTTGCAATTGCAGCCTATGACTGCAGCATAGACAGACCCTAACTCAGCTGCCTAGGTTGGATTTGAGCATCTGTCTCCTTGTCCCCATGCTTTGTGTTAATAAAATGCACATTTCCACGTTAAAAAAAATCCAGTTAACAGGATCAAAATGTGGCTAATCCTGATCCATGTAAGGTTTAAACTCCACCTAGAACTGGGGCAAAAGCATCTATTTACTGTACAAAGAAAATACCTATGTGAAATGCTGTCACAAATAAACAGTTTCTGTTGCACTTGGCAGTGTTCTTCTTGAAGGGAGGGTTCTGCATTCTTTGGAAGCTAGGCTCAGGGTTCAAGTACAGATGTTGGTTCTGGTAACATCCTCAGTCTCTGGGGTGCTGGAGGCAACACAGTCATCCCATACAATCATACTCTGCCCTTCTCTGTGGTCTCAAAGGGCTTTTTGTGTATTGCTTAACCAAGCCTCACATCCTCATGGGAGTTAGGTGAATATTATTGTACCCATGTTATGGAATAATAAAGTAAGGCACAGAGCAACATGACCGAGGTAAAGGATGGAAAGTCAGTGGCAGAGCTAAGGATAGAGCCCCAGAGTCCTGACTCGCAGCGCCCCCCACACCTCACCTGACTGAGGTGTGGATTGCACCCTCAGCAAGTTTGCAGATGACACTAAACTGGGAGGAGAGGTAGATACGCTGGAGGGTAGGGATAGGATATAGAAGGACCTAGGCAAATTAGAGGATTGGGCCAAAAGAAATCTGATGAGGTTCAACAAGGACAAGTGTAGAGTCCTGCACTTAGGACGGAAGAACCCCATGCACCGTTACAGACTAGGGACCAAATGGCTAGGCAGCAGTTCTGCAGAAAAGGACCTAGGGGTTACAGTGGACGAGAAGCTGGATATGAGTCAACAGTGTGCCCTTGTTGCCAAGAAGGCCAATGGCATTTTGGGATGTATATGTAGGGGCATTGCCAGCAGATTGAGGGATGTGATCGTTCCCCTCTATTCGACATTGGTGAGGCCTCATCTGGAGTACTGTGTCCAGTTTTGGGCCCCACACTACAAGAAGGATGTGGAAAAATTGGAAAACATCCAGCGGAGGGCAACAAAAATGATTAGGGGACTGGAACACATGAGTTATGAAGAGAGGCTGAGGGAACTGGGATTGCTTAGTCTGTGGAAGAGAAGAATGAGTCGGGATTTGATAACTGCTTTCAACTACCTGAAAGGGGGTTCCAAAGAGGATGGATCTAGACTGTTCTCAGTGGTGGTAGATGACAGAACAAGGAGTAATGGTCTCAAGTTGCAGTGGGGGAGGTTTAGGCCGGATATTAGGAAAAACTTTTTCACTAGGAGGGTGGTGAAACACTGGAACGAGTTACCTAGGGAGGTGGTGGAATCTCCTTCCTTAGCCCTGGTCTACGCTAGGACTTTAGGTCGAATTTAGCAGCGTTAAATCGATGTAAACCTGCACCCGTCCACACAATGAAGCCCTTTATTTCGACTTAAAGGGCTCTTAAAATTGATTTCCTTACTCCACCCCTGACAAGTGGATTAGCGCTTAAATCGACCTTGCCGGCTCGAATTTGGGGTACTGTGGACACAATTCGATGGTATTGGCCTCCGGGAGCTATCCCAGAGTGCTCCATTGTGACCGCTCTGGACAGCACTCTCAACTCAGATGCACTGGCCAGGTAAACAGGAAAAGAACCGCGAACTTTTGAATCTCATTTCCTGTTTGGCCAGCGTGGAAAGCTGCAGGTGCATGCAGAGCTCATCAGCACAGGTGACCATGATGGAGTCCCAGAATCGCAAAAGAGCTCCAGCATGGACCGAACGGGAGGTACGGGATCTGATCGCTGTTTGGGGAGAGGAATCCGTGCTATCAGAACTCCGTTCCAGTTTTCGAAATGCCAAAACCTTTGTCAAAATCTCCCAGGGCATGAAGGACAGAGGCCATAACAGGGACCCGAAGCAGTGCCGCGTGAAACTGAAGGAGCTGAGGCAAGCCTACCAGAAAACCAGAGAGGCGAACAGCCGCTCTGGGTCAGAGCCCCAAACATGCCGCTTCTATGATGAGCTGCATGCCATTTTAGGGGGTTCAGCCACCACTACCCCAGCCGTGTTGTTTGACTCCTTCAATGGAGATGGAGGCAATACGGAAGCAGGTTTTGGGGACGAAGAAGATGATGATGAGGAGGAGGTTGTAGATAGCTCACAGCAAGCAAGCGGAGAAACCGGTTTTCCCGACAGCCAGGAACTGTTTCTCACCCTAGACCTGGAGCCAGTACCCCCCGAACCCACCCAAGGCTGCCTCCTGGACCCAGCAGGCGGAGAAGGGACCTCTGGTGAGTGTACCTTTTAAAATACTATACATGGTTTAAAAGCAAGCATGTGAAAGGTTTACTTTGCCCTGGCATTTGCGGTTCTCCTAGATGTAGTCCTAAAGCCTTTGCAAAAGGTTTCTGGGGAGGGCAGCCTTATTGCGTCCTTCATGGTAGGACACTTTACCACTCCAGGCCAGTAACACGTACTCGGGAATCATTGTAGAACAAAGCATTGCAGTGTATGTTTGCTGGCATTCAAACAACATCCGTTCTTTATCTCTCTGTGTTATCCTCAGGAGAGTGAGATATAATTCATGGTCACCTGGTTGAAATAGAGTGCTTTTCTTCAGGGGACACTCAGAGGAGCCCATTCCTGCTGGGCTGTTTGCCTGTGGCTAAACAGAAATGTTCCCCGCTGTTAGCCACAGGGAGGGGGGAAGGTTGAGGGGGTAGTCACAAGGTGGGAGGAGGCAAAATGCGACCTTGTAACGAAAGCACATGTGCTATGTATGTAATGTTAACAGCAAGGTTTACCCTGAAAGAGTGTAGCCACTGTTTTATAAAATGTGTCTTTTTAAATACCGCTGTCCCTTTTTTTTCTCTCCACCAGCTGCATGTGTTTCAATGATCACAGGATCTTCTCCTTCCCAGAGGCTGGTGAAGCTTAGAAAGAAAAAAAAACGCACTCGCGATGAAATGTTCTCCGAGCTCATGCTGTCCTCCCACACTGACAGAGCACAGACGAATGCGTGGAGGCAAATAATGTCAGAGTGCAGGAAAGCACAAAATGACCGGGAGGAGAGGTGGCGGGCTGAAGAGAGTAAGTGGCGGGCTGAAGACAGGGCTGAAGCTCAAATGTGGCGGCAGCGTGATGAGAGGAGGCAGGATTCAATGCTGAGGCTGCTGCAGGACCAAACCAGTATACTCCAGTGTACGGTTGAGCTGCAGCAAAGGCAGCTGGAGCACAGACTGCCACTGCAGCCTCTCTGTAACCAACCGCCCTCCTCCCCAAGTTCCATAGCCTCCACACCCAGACGCCCAAGAACGTGGTGGGGGGGCCTCCGGCCAACCAGCCACTCCACCACAGAGGATTGCCCCAAAAAAAGAAGGCTGTCATTCAATAAATTTTAAAGTTGTAAACTTTTAAAGTGCTGTGCTTAAAGTGCTGTGTGGCATTTTCCTTCCCTCCTCCACCACCCCTCCTGGGCTACCTTGGTAGTCATCCCCCTATTTGTGTGATGAATGAATAAAGAATGCATGAATGTGAAGCAACAATGACTTTATTGCCTCTGCAAGTGGTGATTGAAGGGAGGAGGGGCGGGTGGTTAGCTTACAGGGAAGTAGAGTGAACCAAGGGTCGGGGGGTTTCATCAAGGAGAAACAAACAGAACTTTCACACCGTAGCCTGGCCAGTCATGAAACTGGTTTTCAAAGCTTCTCTGATGCGTACCGCGCCCTCCTGTGCTCTTCTAACCGCCCTGGTGTCTGGCTGCGCGTAACCAGCAGCCAGGCGATTTGCCTCAACCTCCCACCCCGCCATAAACGTCTCCCCCTTACTCTCACAGATATTGTGGAGCACACAGCAAGCAGTAATAACAGTGGGAATATTGGTTTCGCTGAGGTCTAAGCGAGTCAGTAAACTGCGCCAGCGCGCCTTTAAACGTCCAAATGCACATTCTACCACCATTCTGCACTTGCTCAGCCTGTAGTTGAACAGCTCCTGACTACTGTCCAGGCTGCCTGTGTACGGCTTCATGAGCCATGGCATTAAGGGGTAGGCTGGGTCCCCAAGGATACATATAGGCATTTCAACATCCCCAACAGTTATTTTCTGGTCTGGGAATAAAGTCCCTTCCTGCAGCTTTTGAAACAGACCAGAGTTCCTGAAGATGCGAGCATCATGCACCTTTCCCGGCCATCCCACATTGATGTTGGTGAAACGTCCCTTGTGATGCACCAGAGCTTGCAGCACTATCGAAAAGTACCCCTTGCGGTTTATGTGCTCGCCGGCTTGGTGCTCCGGTGCCAAGATAGGGATATGGGTTCCGTCTATAGCCCCACCACAGTTAGGGAATCCCATTGCAGCAAAGCCATCCACTATGACCTGCACATTTCCCAGGGTCACTACCCTTGATATCAGCAGATCTTTGATTGCGTGGGCTACTTGCATCACAGCAGCCCCTACAGTAGATTTGCCCACTCCAAATTGATTCCCAACTGACCGGTAGCTGTCTGGTGTTGCAAGCTTCCACAGGGCTATCGCCACTCGCTTCTCAACTGTGAGGGCTGCTCTCATGTTGGTATTCATGCGCCTCAGGGCAGGGGAAAGCAAGTCACAAAGTTCCATGAAAGTGCCCTTACGCATGCGAAAGTTTCGCAGCCACTGGGAATCGTCCCAGACCTGCAACACTATGCGGTCCCACCAGTCTGTGCTTGTTTCCCGAGCCCAGAATCGGCGTTCCACAGCATGAACCTGCCCCATTAGCACCATGATGCATGCATTGGCAGGGCCCATGCTTTCAGAGAAATCTGTGTCCATGTCCTGATCACTCACGTGACCGCGCTGACGTCGCCTCCTCGCCCGGTATCGCTTTGCCAGGTTCTGGTGCTGCATATACTGCTGGATAATGCGTGTGGTGTTTAATGTGCTCCTAATTGCCAAAGTGAGCTGAGCGGCCTCCATGCTTGCCTTGGTATGACGTCCGCACAGAAAAAAGGCGCGGAACGATTGTCTGCCGTTGCTCTGACGGAGGGAGGGGCGACTGACGACACGGCTTACAGGGTTGGCTTCAGGGAGCTAAAATCAACAAAGTGGGTGTCTTTACATCAAGGAGTATTTCAGGCAGGACTTCACGGAGGGTTCCAATAAGAAATGGTGCACCTAAGTTATCGTTCTTATTGGAACAAGGAGGTTAGCCTGTCCTATGATTGATACATGGCTAGATTTACCTCGCTGCACCTTCTCTGTGAGTGACTGCAGTGTGACCTAGAAGAATGAGTCCCCTAGACAGGGGAGGGGAGGAGGCAAATGAGTACAAAACAAATCTGGTCTATTTCTTGTTTTGATCCACTCCATCTATCTTTTACATCTTTGGCTGGCAGCAGACGGTGCAGAAGGACTGCATGCCATCCACATCTCATGGCTGCTCGGCAGAAGATGGTACAGTACGACTGCTAGCAGTCCATATCGCCTGCCCGCTCACCATAAGACGGTTCAATAGGACTGTCTGCAGGACTAAAGAGAATGACCTGGTCAAGTCACTCCAAATTTAGTCCCTGCGCCCATGTCTGCCCAGGCGCTCCAAGCCGACGTGGCCAGGAGCACCTCGGACATGACGATGACGGCTACCAGTCGTACTGTACCGTCTGCTGCCACAAGGCAAGGGGTTGCTGCTACTGTGTAGCAATGCTGTACCATGTCTGCCAGCACCCAGGAGACATAGGGTGACGGTTACCTGAGCGGGCTCCATGCTTGCCGTGGTATGGCGTCTGCACAGGTAACTCAGGAAAAAAGGCGCGAAACGATTGTCTGCCCTTGCTTTCACGGAGGGAGGGAGGGAACGGGGGCCTGACGATATGTACCCAGAACCACCCGCGACAATGTTTTAGCCCCATCAGGCATTGGGATCTCAACCCAGAATTCCAATGGGCAGCGGAGACTGCGGGAACTGTGGGATAGCTACCCACAGTGCAACGCTCCGGAAGTCGACTCTAGCCTCGGTACTGTGGAAGCGCTTCACCGAGTTAATGCACTTAATGCACTTAGAGCATTTTCTGTGGGGACACACACACTCGAATATATAAAACCGATTTCTAAAAAACCGACTTCTATAAATTCAACCTTATTCCGTAGTGTAGACATACCCTTAGATATTTTTAAGGTCAGGCGTGACAAAGCCCTGGCTGGGATGATTTAGTTGGGGATGGGTCCTGCTTTGAGCAGGGGGTTGGACTAGATGACCTCCTGAGGTCCCTTCCAACCCTGGTATTCCGTGATGCTATGATTCTCACCACTAGATCACACTCCCTTCCCAGAGATGGGAACAGAACCCAAGACTCCCAGCTATCAGTACTCTACTACTCTAACCACAAGATAACACTCCTCCCGGTGTTTGGAACCAAACCCAAGCATCTCCGTTTCCAGTCCCCTGCTCTGATCACTAGACTATACTCCTTCCTCCCCAAATACGCAATAGAATCCAGAAATCCAGACTCTCAGTCCCTCCCATTTCCACTGCTAGATCACAAAGCCCTTGTAGAGATGGGAACAGAACCCAAGAGCCTTGACGCCAAGTCCCCGCTATGCGTCGCTAACCCACCAGATCCCATTTCACTCTATTCCCAGAGCTGGCAATAGAACCAAAGAGTCCTGACTCCCAGTCCCCCGGCTCTACCCATTAGACCCTCCTCCCCAGCCACATCTGGGAATAACACTCAGTAGCCCTGACTCCTAGGCCCCATGCTTTAGCCACTAGATCCCTACTCACCTCCTAGAGCCAGGAATAGAACTCAGGAGTCCAGACTCCCAGCCCTACCTGCTCTCCCCACTAGACCCCACAACCCTCCCAGAGGTAGGAATAGAAGCCAGGAGCCCTGACTCCTTGCCCACTCCCCCCTGCTCTTACCCACTAGACTCCACTCCCCTCCTAGAGCCAGGAATAGAAGCCAGGAATCCCAACTTGCAGTCCCCCTTGCCCCACACAGCCCAGTGGAGCACAGAAAATAACCCCATGTCATTCCACATGAATGGATGACTGCTCTCCCAGAAATGCCCTCTGGGCCCAACAGGGAGTTGTGGGGTGTGTGACTGCTTGTATGAGCCATTGAGTTAACAACACCTTGTGACTAAGGCTGTGAAAGGCCTACAGATCCAGTCATCAGCATCTGACCTTCGTCCAACACAACAAGCAAATGATCAACCACTGCAAGCTTTGGACCATATCTTGCCCTTGAAAACAGCCCAAAACTGGCTCTACATAGCACCCAAGCTGCTTCCATGCCCCCTTGCCCAAAAAAGACTAAGGACAAGCAGCAAGACGGGGAGACCCAAGTAATGGCTCCTCAGACAACAACTCATTTTCATAGTTTCATACCTTTTAAGGCCAGAAGGGACCATAGATCTTCTTGTATCACCTCCTGTCTATTACAGGTCAGAGAATGTCATCCAAATACCCCTGCACTGAGCCCAACAACATGGGTTTGGCTAAAGCTCTTACAGGAAGGCATCCAGCCTTGGTTTGAAGAAGTCAGGAGATGGAAAATCTACCCCTTCCCTTGAGAGTTTGTTCCAATAGTGAATCACCCTCACTGTGAAATAAAGGTGTCTTATTTCTAACTGGAGTTGGTCTGGCTTCAGCTTCCAGCCTTTGGTTCTTGTTCTGCCTTTCTCTGTTAGGTTTAAACTCTACCTGAAACTGGGGTGAAAGCATCCTCAGCATCCCTTTAGTACCTGGTATTTTCCTCACATGAAGGTGCTTTACACTGTAATAGACTCACCTCTTGATCTAAACAGTCTGAGCTTTCAAGTCTCTCACTGTCAGGCATTTTCTTGAGCCCTTGAATAATTTCTCTGGCTCTTTTCTGCACCCTCTCCAATTTTTCAGCATCCTTTTTAAAAAGCACACCCCAGAACTGGACGCAGCATTCCAGTATTGGTCTCACCAATGCTATATCCAGAGGTAACATCATCCCCTTGCTCTTTCTCACTGCTCCCCTGTTTATACAGCCAAGGAACCCAGGAGCCATTTTTGTACCCGCATTGAACTGAGAGCTCATGTTGAGTTGTTTGTCCACCCCTAGCTCCTTTTCAGAGTTGCCACTGCTTTCCCGGACACAGGCCCCACTTCCATGGGGTGGTCTTCCTTCCTTGCTGCTAGATGTGTCACCTTGCATTCCACTGCAGTAAAGTGCAGTTTGTTTGAATGATTACAGGAGCCAGGAGTCCTGCTCTTCCCTTCTCTATTGTTGCTCTTTTGGCCCAAGCATTAGTCCAATATTCAGGGCCTTGCAGGGTTGTTTCCTAGCATGAGGAATGGATGATACGAGTCAGGTCAATTCTTTGGTGAAACCTTGTTTATTTACAAGGTACCGTTTCCCTGAACACTAACAGCAGCAAGCAGTTACCTTGCTCCTGAATCCCCACATCTGCTCCCTCCCTCCCCAAGCTCTGTGCCCAAAAAGCCCTCCCCTGTCTCTCTGCTTCTCCCCTGGGTCACACACAGAACTGCTTCACCTGGCTTCCTGCCTCCAACATACACAGCCTAGCCCCCTCCTTTGCAACCAGGGAGAGTCCTATCCATCTGCCTGGGTTAACACTGGCCTAGTCACATGGCTTAGTGTCTTGGGTGGAAGTCCCATTGCCTGCATATTAAGGGGCTTGATTGTTCCTTGTTTTGAGCCTGAAAGACTGTTAAAATTATCCTCCACTGAGCATCTGAGATAACCCATTGTTGGGATGAATGGGGGCTGTTCAAACCTCTCCAAACTATGGTGCCAGGCTCTCTGCCGACTCATCTCTGCAATGGTTACATATGACTCATATATTTGAGACTTTCTTCAAAACCATGACAGCTGGAGATTAGTGACGATGGAAACATTTCTGACCGAACAGTTTTCCATTGAAAAATGTGGGTTTTGTTGACATTTAATGTTGTGTGGGAACATGTTGATTTTGATGAAAATTTCAAATGGAAAAAGTCAAAATGTTTTGATTCATTTCATTTAAATTTTTAACATTATATTAAAATATTTTATATTAGATTTCTATATTATATTTAATATCAGGCCTATATCAAGTATATTATATTTAATATCTTTATAGAATATACATATCAAAACAACATGAATCAAAATGGTAAAATCAACGTTTCTCTTCAACACTATCAAACAACAATGTTCAAGAAAGATGATTTCAAACTGAAACAGCTGTAGAGAAAGTCTACTAGGCTGATCAGAGGACTGGAGAGTCGATCTTATGAGTAGAGACTAAAGGAGCCATGCTTGTTTAGTCTAGGAAAATGAAAGCTAAGAGGGAATCCAATTGCTCTCTCTCTCTCTCTATACACATTGGGGGTTGGGCGTAAGCACCAAGGAAGGAGAAGCGCTATTGAAGCTAAAGGCCAATGTTGGCACAAGAACAAATAGGGATAAACTGGCCAGGAATAAGCTGAGGCTAGAAACGAGAAGAAGGTTTCTAAACATCACAGGAGGGAGATTCTGGAACAGGAGTGGGGGGCAAACAATCCAACTAGTTTTAATATGGAGCTCGATAAATTTGTGATCGGCACTATATAACCGGGTTGCCTGCAATAGCTAGGGCTGAACTCAGTGACCTAAGAGATCCCTTCCAGTCCTGTATCCAACATTTCTATCGAAACTAACCATTCCAATGGTTCCAAACTGAAATGTTTCTGAATTGTTATTCTGCAGGAAATTTCAAAATTTGGGCTTTTTGTTCCAATTCGGAATGGATTTCTTTGTAAATGTCAGTATTTTCCACGGAATGAAAATTCTGGTTCCCAACCAGCACTACTGGAAATTTACTAATTTTTAAAATCCAAGCTGAGGTTATGGAGAACATGATAGTACCTCCAGAGACGTGTCAGGAGAGAGATGGGTGTGTACTACCTGATTCCAAGCCCTGGCACAATTAGAGTGTAGAACTCACTGGCACAGGAAGTCATTAAGGCCAAGGATTTAGCAACCTGCAAAGAGGGACTGGATATTTATATGGATATTAAGAGTATCTAAAGTTTCCATAATTAATGCTAAGGGAAAGGATATTAAACCTCCTGCTTCAGCTATTTAAACCTCCACCTTTAACTATTCAAAATCACGATGAGATTTTGATGGGGCCAGAAGATTATCCCACATCTGACTACTCTGTCATTCTCACACCTTCCTCTGAATCATCTGGTGCTGGCCACTGTCAGAGACAGGATACTGAATTAAACTTATCCCCAGGTCTGATCCAGTCTGCAATTCCTGGGTTCTCACAATGACAGTTCATTTAGGGAGCCATTTGTCTTGTCTTCCGAGAGAAAGGAACAGCCTATTGTCAATGAATTATGGACCCCAAACACACATGTGGTGTTAACGGAACATGAGATCTCATCTTGGAGGAACACCTAGAACTGCTATACAGGCCAAAAATAGTCTGGAGTTCAGCCTCAGAAGTCAACGCATCTGTTCCATCCACGATGGACTTCAGACTAGAAATAAGGCGCTTTGATTTACATATAAGGCACATATTTTTTAACAGTGAGAGTAGTTACCATTGGAACAATTTACCAAGGGCTGTGATGGATTCTCCATCACTGGCAATTTTAAAATCAAGATGTTTTTCTAAAAGATAAACTTTTGTTCAAGCAGGAATTGATCCAGTCCTGTGGCCTGTTATGCAGGAGGTCAGACTAGGTGATCACAGTGGGCCCTTCCGGCCTTAAAACCTGTGATTGTGAATAACATGAAAGTGTTACAGTGGAAAACAAAGCTAAGGATGATCCGAGGGTGAGTCGGATGCATCTAGGGTGACCAGAGAGCAAATGTGAAAAATTGAGACAGGGGTCGGGGGTAATAGGAGCCTATATAAGAAAAAGACCCAAAAATCGGGACTGTCCCGATAAAATTGGGACATCTGGTCACCCTAGATGCATCAGACCTCCAGCTGGCGTAAACTGGTGTAGCTCCGCCAAAGTCAATTTACACCTGTTGGGGATCTGGCCCATAAACTTGAGGTAGGGTGGAGCTTTCAAATGCCTCTTGTGGCACTGAATTCCACAGACTAATTACCTCTTGCGTGGAAGAGGCATTTCCTCTCCTAAGGACTAAAAGGTAAGAGGAGCCAGGTGCTTCCTTAAAGAGCTTTTGAAAATCTCCCTCTAGCAAATAGTCTAGCTTTACATCAGCAGTAAATGATACAGAATCCAGCCCAGATTTCAGTCCATGCTACACGCTTTCTATAACGCTAATATACTAACCAAAGTCACCATTCTGCTCTGCAGACTTGTTCCTTTGCCAGCACTGCCCTTTGCGCCATATCATGTAAAGCATTTTCCTATCGGACTTAATCCACCAAATAAGCAAAGTAAAACTTTAACTGGCTGAGCATATCAAGCCTTTATATAACAATGAGTCCGTTTGCAAGAGGGTAAAACCTGGGGATCTTCAGGGACTCAATCCAGGCAGAAAATCCATCTAGCATTCCTGGAACTGGTGTCTTTTCACTGATTTGGGACTGAACGGTTTGCCACTGCAAACTGGGACCAATTAACCTGGGATTTCTGCAGCAACAGGAAAAACAACAGACACTTAATGCAGGTGGCAACCTGCAAAGTTATTAAGCCAACTCGTCACCTTCTGCAATTTTAACCTGTGGTATTAAGGGACTATTTGCTGGGAAGCACATGCCTTACAAGAAGTTCAGCATAAGCATCCCAAGTGGCCATATTTCCATTTTATGCTGTGAATCAGCACCACTCAGCAGTTATTTTTTGGCCAAACCACGGAGATATTTTGCTAACACAGGGGAAGCGTGTATTCTTCTCACCCATCACTGGTAATTTTTTTTTTTGATCGACCCAGCGCCACCTGAGAGCCATGAGTTTTCCAGAACTTCTGGACCGCATTGGCGGCATGGGACGCTTCCAAGTCATGCATGTGGCATTCCTGGCCATCCCGCTCTTAATGCTGGCCAGCCATAACCTCCTGCAGAACTTCACTGCTGGGATCCCAGAGCACCACTGT
This sequence comes from Lepidochelys kempii, assembly GCF_965140285.1. Taxonomy (NCBI): domain Eukaryota; kingdom Metazoa; phylum Chordata; order Testudines; family Cheloniidae; genus Lepidochelys; species Lepidochelys kempii. The sequence goes on from NC_136386.1 coordinate 31,748,688, forward strand.
CAAGTGCATGTCATGACCAACTACACCCATCGTGTCAATCTCACAGCCAGCCTACATGCTGAAGATCTGCTCCGGGTCTCCATTCCCATGGACAAGAGCCAGAAGCTGGAGAAGTGCAGGCGGTTTGTCACCCCCCAGTGGCAGCTCCTAAACCCAAATGCCACAAGCACCAACACCATAGAGCTGGATACTGAGCCGTGTGTAGATGGGTGGACCTATGACAAAAGCCTGTTCACCTACACCATTATAACTGAGGTGAGAGAGACCTGACTCTGCTATAGCCTAGGCAGTGCTGTCATAGGGAGGCAGTGTGGATCAGTGCCTAGGGCACTGGGCTGAGAGAGGAGGAGACCCAGATTTTATTCCCAGCTCTGCTACTGATCTACTGTGAGCAAATCGCATCCTCTCTGTTTCCTCTCCCATCCTTTGTCTATTTAGAATGTAAGCCTCTCTAAATATGTGGGTATAGCACACTGGGGCCATGATCTTGGTCAGGGTCTGTGCAGCGCTTGGCACAATGGAGTCCTTATCTCATTTGGGGTCTGGGCAGCACTCGGCACAATTGGGCCCCATTTCTCCTTTGGGATCTATAAGTGCTATGCTAATACAACACAGTAGGACTGTTACGTTGCACTACGCTCTCTATATACACACACAGTGAGAGACAGTCCCTCCACCAAATCTCTTACTGTTGTGATCTGGCAGACTGTTTTTCCCCCTTGACACAGGTATAACTGACCGCACAAGGTAGTAGCATTGCCACCTCTGAGGTACAATAAAATGGGAGGTCCAAGATGATCCTGAGCCCATAAAACCGGCAGGGTGCACTGAATACCCTGACAGATTTCCCAGGGCAGCTATCTCAAAAAAGGGATGACCCGGGAACACCCGGATGGGTGGCACCGCTACAAGGTACAGGGCAAGGGGAACCACACCCACTGTTCGTACTGTAACAGGTTTGCTGACTGACCAGTATGGATTTCCCCATCCCCCCATACACACACTTGACTCTATGGGTTCTCTGTACACCAATTTTACTGGTGGGTGTCCACTTCAGAGCCTGATTTCTAGGGCTCAGATTTTCAGGGTCGGGGTGTGAATAGCCCCTTGATAACCCATCCCTGGCTGCATTGAGCTCTGCTTCCTAAGGGCATCAGGAGGAAGAGTGGAAGTCGGAGCAGCTCCGAGGCCACTCTACACATACCCCAGGGGTTAAGTAGGGTCCAGAAATGGGGAGCACAAGTGTGGGTTAAAGCCACCTCTTCCCATCTCTGTGTCTGCCTGGAGTGAAATATCGAGACCCGGGGATCAAAGTTTCCTCTCTACAGACCAGACTACAGCATGTCCAACCTTCCCTCCCTGCCACCCATAGGCACGTCCAAAAAATTCCAGCTCAGGCAATGTGTGCCCTGAAAACGTCCTGGTCTCACTGGTCTCTGTTTTCTCCCCCCCGCCCCCTGCAGTGGGATTTGGTGTGTGAGTCCAGGACACTCCAGCAAATGGCTCAGTCGCTCTACATGGCTGGCGTGCTGGTTGGGTCAGCTGTGTTTGGAGGCCTTGCGGACAGGTGAGATGGTGAGGCTGTGACTCCTAACTCCACACACTTTCATGTTGCTAATATGAGCTGGAGCCACATCAACCCCAGCTCCAAAAACGTGTCACAATGATTATGTACCTACTGCCTGCAGGTCAGGACTGTGTAGTGGGCCTGGGGAGGGATTGCTGGGACTGCTGCAGGTCACAACTGATACGAATTGGCAGAGAGAATAGGGTTAAGATTGGGGGGCATCACAGAGCTGGGGGAGGGGAGGCCAGGGCTGGAACAGCAGGAGGGTTTGAGGGGCATCGGCAGAAGTGCACTGGGCTAATGTCACACATTCAAATTAATTCCTAACCCTAAATTTTGGTTCAACCACTCTCAATTGCAAACAGTGCTTAGAGGTAGCTGAGATCACCAAAGCAGGACTATGGCATATGGTGCAATCATGCCCGCCTCCAAATTCCCTGCCCCGGACCAGCTTCCTGATCTCCCCTCCCCCGCATTAACTCCGTTCTCCATGCTGCAGGTTTGGCCGGAGAGCCCTCCTGATCTGGTGCTACCTGCAGATGGGGGTCACAGGCATCTGTGCTGCTTTCTCCCCCAACTTCACCATCTACTGCATCTTCCGCTTCCTCACCGGCATGGCCATTTCTGGGATCTCAGTCAACTCTGTCTCGCTGTGTAAGTAGGCACTGCAGGTCTGAATGATCCCAGCAGACTAAGGAGCAGAGGCAAGTTACTCTCCCGGCAATCTTATAACGGTGCCTCTGATAGCACCGGACACCTGGTGTCTGCTCCTGGGAGAACCAGGACAGAACAAAATTCACCCAGGGTAGTGGGCCCAGCACAAGCGTATGCACCATGTCAGCCTGCCCAGAGCTGGGAGTCCTGACACTCAGCCCTCTTCACCTGCTCTAACCCACACAACACACGCCGCTAACAGAACCAGTGATGGAACCCAGGAGTCCTGACTCCCGGCCCTGCTCCTGTTCTAACCCACTAGACCCTATGCCTCCACCCAGAGCTGGGAATGGAACCCAGGAGTCCTGACGCTTAATCCCAGATAACGTACGCGTGTGTGTGTGTGTGAGAGAGAGAGAGAGGACTCTGGAGTCAGAACCAGTCACCTCCAGAGCTAAAACTTACAAACTGCTACAGATTGAGCTAACGCGCTAGACTCATATCCTCTGCAACGCGGGCACAGAGTGGGGAGGGGACCTGCACTGCATACTGACCCAGTGGGTCTCATGTTTTCTCTACTCAGGCATAGAGTGGATCCCTACCAATGTTCGGGCCATTGTGGGTACCATCAATGGATACTCCTACACTACTGGGCAATTCATTCTGGCTGGGGTGGCCTATGCTATCCCAGATTGGCGCTGGCTACAGCTCACCATCTCCTTGCCTTTCTTTGTCTTCTTTCTTTACTCCTGGTACGTATGTTGATCAATAGCTTGAATTATTTCCGCCAGCTCTTTCCCCCATTTCTAGGTGTGTAATGCACCTCCTGGGTAGAAGACCATTTAAGTCCTTCTTTAGCCTTGCTAACTCCCAGACACTTCCCTGCTCTAACCCTAGACACCACTTCCCTCCCAAAGAACCCAGGAGTCCTGAATCCCGTCATTCTAACCAGACAGTCCCCCACTCTCCTCCCAGACCAGGGAATAGAAACCAGGACTCCTGACACCCACTTCCTCTTCTCACTGCTAGACACAACTTCCCTTCAAGAGCCAAAGGTGTTCAGTCTAGTGGCTAGAGCAGGGGTAGGGGCTGGGAGTCAGGACTCCTGGATTCTATTCCCAGCTCTAAGAGAGAAGTGTAACTGAGAATCAAAGCTATTGTCTTGGCTTCGTCTTGTTGGCAGGTTGTTTGTAGAGTCTGCCCGCTGGCTGGTGATATCAGGAAAACCAGAACGGGCAGTGAAAGGGCTGAGAAAGGTTGCCAGGATCAATGGGAAAATGGAAGAAGGAGAAAAACTCAGCACTGAGGTAAAGAATCCATAGAGGCCTTTATGGTCCCATAGACAAATCAAGTGGTCCAAACTGGGGTTAAAATGCAGGTGGGAAGTCCATGCCCTTTCCACAAAATAAGCTCTGCCTATAAGTCCTTAAAATGATTGTTCACATCTCTCCAAGCTATTGTTTCAGGCTCTCTACAAACTCAGGCAGGCATTTGCACCCAGGTCATGCTTTCAAGATCTTCTTTGCAAACACAACAGCTGAAACTTACTTGAAAAGAAAAGAACTAATGCAAAGTTTGTGGAGAACAGGAAAGCAGCGTGGGAGGGGTGTTCCTACGATGTACCACCACAGACTGGACTGATCCAGACCCTGGGTCCAGCGCATGGTGACAGGCTTCTACAAAGTTGTAGCATGAAGTTTGGGGCTAATGTATTCTGTTCTGGTCACCCTCTCATAAAGCGATGTGGCAGTAATCTGTGATATGGCAGTAATTTGAGATGGAATCAGAGCCTGGTCAGACTCATAGCAATCATGGCTGGTGGACAATGTTCCAACAGAACAGTAATCCATCAGACAATGCTGATTTGATTAAATGGAAACATTTCATGGGAACTTATTGATGGCGTCAAAATTTTCATAAAAAATTATCAAAATGTTTTTTGAAGGTCAAAAGTACTACATTTTGTCTAGATCAGTGGTTCCCAAACTTGTTCCGTTGCTTGTGCAGGGAAAGCCCCTGGCGGGCCGGGCCAGTTTGTTTACCTGCCGCGTCCGCAGGTTCGGCCGATTGCGGCTCCCAGTGGTTGCGGTTCACTGCTCCAGGCCAATGGGAGCCGCTGGAAGCGGCGGCCAGCACGTCCCTCGGCCCACGCCACTTCCAGCAGCTCCCATTGGCCTGGAGCAGCGAACCGCGGACACTAGGAGCTGCAATCAGCCGGACCTGCAGACATGGCAGGTAAACAAACCGGCCCGGCCCACCAGGGGCTTTCCCTGCACAAACGGCAGAACGAGTTTGGGAACCACTGGTCTATAATATAAATAAATATAAATAAAATATAATATAGGCAGGCCTGCTAGCACCATTTATTATTAAGGTTGCCTGACACTTCCCATTATAAGACCGTGTTTTCAGTTGCCTATAACTTTCCCAAACAATAACTGTTCAAGCTAAAATTTTCCATGCTGGGTGTCTGCCTCAGGCTGAATATTTTTGGAAAATATTATATATTATTATATTATACATATAAAAGTCAAAATGGTGAAGACAAAATACCTTACCAAAATGTTTTGTTCTGATGAGCTTGTTTTTATATTTCTCAAATTAATTTTTTTTTTAATTCTGTGCCAGTGGCAATTTTGACTTTTTGTTCTAATTTGAGATGAAAGGAAATTTCAAAATGTTGGAACTTCACACAGAATGGACTTTCCGAGTTTCAACCAGCTCTAACTGGGATTATTTAGTGTGGAGAGGAGGAAAATAAGAAGGAACACGATAGACAGTCAGACAGCTGGATGCAGAGCAATGACTGGGATGGAGACTGGGAACATTTGTTCCCAGAATGGAAGACTAAGGCGATGCAATGCCATCAACGCTTGTAATTTTATTGTGAGTCTTGTGATATCTGATGCCCTGGACTCCTGGAGAGAGGTCATTCTGTGACAATCTCTGTTTTCATTTTAAAAAAAAGTAACTTTCTAGTACTCATAGTTGTTGAGAAAAGCTTGAAAACGTGACCGAAGTGTCTTTTAAAGTTCCAAAAACAGAAAGCAAATAAAAATAACCCAACATTTATTATATATTTAAAATCTTGTGGTTTTTAAGACAATCTCAGGATTTTTGAGGAGAGGGTAAACCATGATTTTTGAAGATTTGGGGTTGATGAGACTAATTGCTGAAATGTAAAGACTGCACATTTAAAACTGATAAGAGTAAATACTTTCCCACAAATAACTTCCTTTGGAATTCACTGCTACAAGATATAAACATAGCAGGATTCAGGAAAGGATCAGACATTTATATGGATAAGGAGAAAATCCAAAGGAAGGATTTAATAAAAAATAAGCAAGTGTTTTGGAAGGGATGTAAACTATTCATTTAAACTCCCTATATGGCCCTATCACCTCATGAGCACCTCACACTCTTGAATGTATTTACCCTCACAGCTCGCACATGAAGCAAGGGAGCACTATTATCCCCATTGTAGACATGGGGAACTGAGTCACGGAGAGGCTAAGTGACAAGCCCAGGGTAATACAGGAAATCTGTGGTACAGCAGGAAATTAAACCCGTCATCTAAATTCTAGGTGAGTGCCCAAACCACTAGACCATCCTTCCTATCAATCTGAATGCTGTAGGGCATGCGCTGATCTCGAATTAGTGAGGGTTAGGAGGCCCTTGTCCATGGGGACAGGTTACAACATAACTAAAAGGTTTCTTGTCAGAGGCTGGAAGAACCCACTGGTCTGACCCAGTCAGGGGATACCTGTGTCTCTAAGCCAGGGGTCGGCAACTGTTGGCCCGCGGCCCATCAGGGTAATCTGCTGGTGGGCCGCGAGACATTTGTTTATGTTGACCGTCCACAGGCATGGCCCTCCGCAGCTACCAGTGGCTGCGGTTCACCGTTCCTGGCCAATGAGAGATGCAGGAAGTTGCAGCCAGCACGTCCCTGCGGCCACTGGGAGCTGTGGGGGGCTGTGCCTGCGGACAGTCAATGTAAACAAAATGTCTCGTGGCCCGCCAGCATATTACCCTGATGGGCTGCGGGCCAATAGTTGCTGACCCCTGCCCTAAGCTATCAGTGGACAGCTGAATTGTCAGCTGGGAAGTGTGCCTGAAATTATTAGGCCAGATTCCCAACTGTTGTAAATCTGCCATCACTCCACTGGAGTCAAAGGGGCCAGATCCCCAGCTGATGTAAATTGACCATTGCTCCAAGGGAGTCACTGGGGTCAGATCTCCAGATGGTGTAAACTGACTGTTGCTCCATTAGAGTCAATGGGGCCAGATAGCCAGCTGGTGTAAATGGGCATAGCTCCATCAAGGCAATGATTCTATGCCAATTACACCAGCTGAGGATCTGGCCCTGTAGGTAGAGGAATCCAAACCTTCAGTCTGGGTCAGCCTTATTTGAGCAGTGCTGTGAACTTCATACACAACTGTATTAACTAGCACTTGTCCCTGCTATTCATTGCTTCGTTCTCACGGGTACCATTTGCAGCAAACTCTCTTCTCCATCTAGGTCTTGAAATCCAACATGCAGAAGGAACTGTCCATAGCCAAATCTAGCCATACCATTACGGACCTGGTACGCACAACCACCATGCGCAAAATCTCCTGCGGAGTCTCCTGCATATGGCAAGTGGGCTCTTTCATTTTGCTGAGGCGAAGATACTGAAGCATAAGGAGCCTGCTCTTCTACTGGTGTAAATGAGCACAGCACCCAGCCAACATTGGGAGCCCCCCAAAGTTGGGCGCTACACAGACCCCGACTAACTTCAGGGTCCACAGTGTGCCAGGCGCTGCACAGACTTAGTGAGAGACACTTCCTGCCCTGAAGAGCTGACAGTTTAAATAGACAAAGGGGTGAGAGGAGAATGAAAGTGAGGAAGAGACTTATCGCAGTTAACACAGCTGGTCAGTGGCAGATCTGGGAATGGTACCAAGATGTCCTGACCTCCAGTCTGCTGCTCTAAACCACACTCCTTCTGCATCTTTAGACAAACCACTTCTGAACCCCACCTGGACAATGAAGATAACAAGGTCTATAGATGAAATGCAGTTGTCTAAGTGCTATGTACTACAGCGCAAATACAAGGAGTCAAGGTTTACCTATATGTATAGGGACCTACCAAATTCATGGCCATGAAAAACGCATCATGGACCGTGAAATCTGGTGTGTGTGTCCCCCGCCCCATGAAATCTGGTCTTTTGTGTGCTTTTACCCTATACTATATAGATTTGTTTTTCAAATTGGGGGTCCTGACCCAAAAGGGAGTTTCAGGGGGGTTGCAAGGTTATTTTAGGGGGTATTATGGTATTGCCACTCTTACTTCTACACTGCCTTCAGAGCTGGGTGGCTGGAGAGGGGCGGCTTTTGGCTGGGCGCCCAGCTCTGAAGACAGCGCCCCACCAGCAGCAGTCCAGAAGTAAGGGTGGTGATACCATGCCATGCCACCCTTACTTCTGCGCTGCTGCCTTCAGAGCTGGGTGGCTGGAGAGTGGCAGCTGCTGACTGAGGGCCCAGCTCTGCAGGCAGCAACGCAGAAGTACGGGTGGCAATACCATGCCACGCCATCCTTACTTCTGTGCTGCTGCTGGCGACAGCTCTGTCTTCAGAGCTGGGATCCCAGCCAGCAGCCACCACTCTCCAGCTGCCCAGCTCTGAAGGCAGCGCTGCCGTCAGCAGCAGCACAGAAGTAAAAGTAGCAGTACCACAAAGCCCCCTACAATAACCTTGCGACCTCCCCACAACTCCTTTCTGGGTCAGGAGCCCTACACTTACAACACCATGAAATTTCAGATTTAAATAGCTGAAATCATGAAATTTATGATTTTTAAAATCCTATGATCGTGAAATTGACCAAAATGGACCTTGAATTTGGTGGGGACCTAGATATGTATTAACATTAGGCCTGGTCAGCATTTTTCTGTCAAAACTGTTTTTCAGCAGAAAATTGGAGTTTTGATTAAACAAATGTTTTTTGCAAAAAGTGTCGGCTCCCTGCAAAAAAATTCCATTTTTCATAGGAAAAAACTAAACACTCAAACTGCAAAATATTTCAATATTTAAATTCTGACATGTTACTGCAGTGCCTCATGGGGATTGTAGTTTGGGTGCTTCACGCCTCTGTTGTACTCTATGGCAGTTGTCTCCAAAGTGGGGTGCGTGCACCCCAGGGGGTCCACAAGACCATCCCTGGGGGTGCGTGGCAGGAGGAGAGCCGCCGAAGAAGCACTGCCAGCATGGCGGCAACAGCGCTCTTGGACCTTTGATTCTTCGGCGGCACGCCAGCGGCAGCTCGGCTCTCCCCGCTCCGTCTTCGGCAACATGCCGGTGGCAGCTCGGCTCTCCCCGCTCCGTCTTCGGCAGCACGCCGGCGGCAGCTCTTCTTTTTCTTTTTCTTTTTTTTGCTTCCCCACAGCTGGCCCTGGGGGTGCATGATTCAAAAAGTTTGGAGACCTCTGCTCTATGGGACCGGCTCCCTGGCTGGACTACATCTCCCAAGATACATCTCAGCCAGGGACTTCCATGATGCACTGCCTCCCCTTTTCAAGAGGGAGGATGATGGTGCATCATAGGCGATGTAGTCCAACCTGAGAGTCTAGCCCATAGAAGAGAATGGGAGCAACAGGCACCCAAACTACAGTCCCCATGAGGCATAATAGCAGCATTTCTGAACAGAAATATTTATGTTTTGGCCAAAATATTTTGGTATTCAAATCTTCACCACAAATTTTCAGTGGAAAATATAGATAACATTGTTCTTTTAATCTTCATCAAAAAAATTGTGACTACCCCTCCCAATTTTCTGACCAGCTCTAATCCACGGTCGTATCATCCATCCATCTCAGGTTCTCCACCAGCTTTTCCTATTACGGCTTGGCCATGGACCTGCAGAACTTCAATGTCAATATCTACTTGACCCAGCTGATCTTTGGAGCAGTTGATTTTCCAGCCAAGTTCATCTCAGTCCTCACCATCATTTTCATTGGACGCCGTTTCTCCCAGGCCTTTTCCTTGGTCCTTGCCGGACTGTGCATCCTAGCTAATATTTTTGTGTCACAAGGTGAGAGAGGATTTGCTCATTATGGGATGGCATAAAGGATTTTCAAGGGTTCAGTAGCTCAAGGGACCCTTGTATAAATCTCCCACAGCTAGAGATGGGGGACAGACAAGGTGGACCAGTGCTGTGCGGTAGTATGAAAATTCTGTCTTAGGTGCCCAGTTGGTGTGTCTTGATCACATGCTTGGGGGTCCAATTAAAATCCAGATTTTGGGTCAGGAAAGAATTTCCCCCCAGATCACAATAGCAGGGAGCTTAGGGGTTTTTCCTCTTTCTTTGCAGCGGGCGGGGGGGCGGAGGGGAGGGGCGGTCACCTACCTACTGGGATCATCTGGGCCTTTTTCAGCCTAACCAATTGCCTGCAAAGACATTGGTAGCCCCTCAGTCTCTCATGTCCTTGGCCTGGGGCACACAACAGTTCCATTCTCTCAAAACTAAAATGCTTTGGTTTAACATAGGATGGTAATGGGATGAAATTTAATGGCCTGTGACATGCAGGAGGTCAGACCAAATGATCAAATGGTCCCTTCTGGCTTTAAACTTTATGAAACTATGAAAATGTCCGAGCAGGAGAGCATTTGCTTAACCATGGAACAGTGGGCTAGATCCTTAGCTGATATAAATCGGCATAGTTCAACTGCAGTATATCCCACACTAACACAATGTGGTTCTCTATCCCATTCTAGTTGTCTGAACCATACATAGGAGTTTATGTATCTAGTCATCTTCCCAGCTTATAGCAGCTGAGGATCTGACCCATAGACTGAAGGCCAGAAGGGGAAGGCAGTGTGGTCTGGTGAACAAACCACTAGACTGCGACTCTGAAGACTTAGGTTCTATTCATTGCTCTACCACTGGCCTGCAGGGTGACCTTGAGCAAGTCACTTTGCCTCTATGTGCCTCAGTTTCCCCATAATTAAAATGGGGGTAATGACACTGACCTCCTTTATAAAGAGCTTTGAGATTTACCAATGCAAAGCATTAAATAAGAGTTAAGCATCATCATTTAATCTGACCTCCTGTATAACACGGGCCAGAGAATCTCACTCGTAATTCTTGCATCAAGCCCATATCTGATGGTTGAGCTAGTATTTTTTAGAAATATGTTCATTGAATTTAAAGATTTAAATGTGAGCCTTATTTCTAGTTGAAATCTGTCTAGCATCAATTTTCAGCCACTCGATTTCATTCTGCCTTTGTCTGGTAGATTGAAGAGCCCTCTGCATTAGAAATCACCTTGCTGTGTAGATATTTATAGACTATGATCAAGCCATCCCAGAACCATCCAATGGATAAGCTAAATAGATGGAGCTCCTGAAATCTCTCACTGTAAGACAGGTTTTCCAGACCTCAAATCTCTTCTCTGCACCCTCTCCAATTTTTCAACTTCCTTTTTAAAGTGTGGACTAGAACTGGACACAGTGAAGCAGATTTTCAGCTGGCATCAAGCAGCCTAGCTCCGTGGTCTTTAGCAGCTGAGGATCGGGGCTGGTGGTGTTATTATAATTATTTTTATTGCATTAATACCTAAAGACCTCAAATGAGATCAGGGCCCTATTGTGCTAGGGGCTATACAGACACACTAGGGCATGGACCATCACTTGCAAAGAGCTTACAATCTAAATAGCCAGGTGAGACAAAGTTTGGGAGGGCAAACAGAAACAGAGAGGTGAAGTGACTTGCCTAAGATCACACAGCAGAGCTGAGAACAGAACCCAGGTATCCTGCCTCCACGCCCATTGGATCACCCAACCTTGTTTAGGGTGGCCCCACCAACCCCATACACAGAGGTCATCTCACTTCTTTACTGCTGATCACGAGAATCACTGGTCTATAGTCAGAATTCCTGTAATAACTGAGAGACAAGGTGGGTGAGGTAATATCTTTCACTGGACCAACTTCTGTTGGCAAGAGAGACAAGCAGAAACTGGTCCAATAAAAGCTATTACCTCACCTACCTTGTCTCTCTAATATCCTGGGACTGACACGGCTACACCAACACTGCATGTAATAATTCCTAAGTCACTCCTGACTTAGGCTGAAATGCCCTATTTTTCCCTCTCCCCAGAACTGCAGACCCTGCGCATGGTCTTCGCTGTGATCGGAAAAGGATCCCTGGCTGCATCATTTAACTGTGCCTACATATTTTCTGGAGAGCTGTTCCCAACGGTGATCAGGTATCTAGAAGCCAGCACCAGACCCCACTGCTGCCTAGGAAGCCCTATCAGCAAACTGTGACCTTGGCTGCGCTCTATGGAACTTGTTTGATGACTTGCAAAGTGTTGGGAATTCAGACATCACAGAGCTGACTTGTGCTCTCAGAGTGAAATGTACCCCTGCACAGGGCCCGTACAAGCCCTCCATGCCACTTGAGGCCTCAGAGATAGAGTTCTAGCTATCGGTCCCATAAATACTCTTTTCTCTCTCTCGTTGTCTGTACTCTTATCTAGCTCTATCAGTAGAGTTACACCAGTTTAAGTGAGAGAAGTGAATCACAATTTTCATTGTAGCCTCCATTTCAGTCATCCCTGCGTCCTATGCTCAGACCACATCTTCTTTTTATGGGGGAATCCCCTCTGAAATACACATTTAAAGGGCCAGATCCCCAGCTGGTGTAAATTGGTATCGCTCCATTGGCGTCAATGAAGCCAAATCCCCAGCAGGTGTAGATGAGCATTGCTCCAGTGGAATCGACGAGGCCAGATGCCCAGCTGGTGTAAATTGACCCTAGCTCCACTGGAGTCAATGATTCAAATCCAGAGCTGGTGTAACTCAGCGTTGTTCCATTGGAATCAATGGGATCAGTTGCCCAGCTGGTGTAAATTGGCCATAGTTTCTTTGGAGTCAATGGTTCAAATCCAAAGCTCGTGTGTCACTCCATTGACTTCAGAACTATGGCCCATTTACACCAGCTGGGGCTCTGGCCCAATATCCCAAGCTCAGACGGGTACTCTTTATGGCTGTTGCAGGCAGACTGGGCTGGGACTAGGCAGCACCATGGCTCGTGTTGGCAGCATCATGGCTCCACTTGTTCTGCTGACTGGTGAATTCTTCCCATCCCTGCCCCTGATTATCTATGGATCTGCCCCTATCCTCTCCGGCATCGCAACCGGCCTACTGCCAGAGACACACAACGTGCCATTGCCCGAGACCATAGACGAAGTGGAAAGACAGTAAGTGGCATTTGTGTAATTAACCAGAATAAAAAAGACATTGCTCGGAAACCTGGAAGTTGTTTTCGATCTGTGTGTTCCAAACAGGAACAGATATCTCACTGTTCTCAACATTTTTTCACCATTTGTATAGAAATATTTCATTTTTCTACCTCCAATTTAGTCATTTTGTCTCCCCGTTTCTCTCTTGCCACTGAAAGTGGGAGGAAAGGGGGGGAAATTGGTTTCAGCTTCATCAAAAATCCCAGGAAAATTTTTAAAAATCGTTATTTGGTTTTGTTAAAAAAATAATTAAAATGAATTTCTTTCAGCTTTGGGGTTTATCAAAAATAAAGAGAAATTTTCAGAAAGAAATTAAAATATTTTGATTTTGGTTCCTAAAAGAAAAGTGGAAAATTTCAAGAAAAATGAACATTTTTCATATTCAGGATTTGTCAAAAATAAAACCCTTAAAATTTTTTGGGGGAGGAAATAAACTTTTTCATTTTGGGTTTTGTAAAAATAAATAAAAACATCAAACACCCTGGAACTTTTTAAAAAAAAACAACAACAAAAATTTGCATTAGCTTTGAGCATCTGTTTTAAATTAATCACTTCTCTTGGTGATTCTGCAAACACTGATATTTATTTTCTTCTTTTTTTTTTATTAAGATCAAAACATACAATCAAGGATGAACTACAAATGAATGTCCTCCTACATTCCACATAGCCAGATCCAGCCAAACAAGTGAGCTAAGGAGAGAAAAATGAAGAATGTTTTTTAGCTTTATTATTCTATTCCTGCTGGAAGTATTTATACAGTGTGACTGGCTAGAAAGCAAAAGGGGAACAATGTCCCAACTGCTCTGCACAGCATCTCCCTCTAGTTCAACACCCCACATAGCTCACTGCAAGAATCCAACACACGCTGCCAATATGGGTCATGGTCTATCATTGCCTGTGTAACCACACTGTCCATTGAATTGAGTGTATATGGGAAGGGGCTAGTGATGTGGTCTAATGTTCATAGATAGAGTAGTCTGAGTGCAGTACGTACATTAAGAGGTTTTGTTACACAGCACTGCTTTGAAAAGGCTCCATTAAAGGCCAGGCCCCAGCTGGAGTCAGTGGAGCTCTGCTGATTTACACCAGTTGAAGATCAAGCCCATTATTTCATAAAATAGGGTAGGGATGAAGACTTATAACCTGAAGCACAAACAGGTAAAGGAACCTGCTGAACCTCACACAGTAAAGCTTGTGGCATAGTTAGGAAGAGAACCCAGGAGTCCTAGTGCTACCCCGTACCCCAGCTCCAACCACTAGACCCTATTCCCCTCCCAGAGCCAGCAAAATCCAAGTCCTCCCTCCTTTTGCCATTGGACCCCATTCTCCTTCCAGAGGACAACTCAGGAGTCCTGGCCATCAGCTCTAACTCACTAGACAATGCTCTGCACCTAGGAACAGCAAACTTTTTGCCTCATGATAGGAGGAGAAAACAGAATAGAAGCACATGAGGAAAAAACAGGCACATCTCAAACTTCCCAGGACAGATATTCCCGCATAGTGATTTACTGGTGAGATTCTCATTAAATGGTTGTATCTCACTATATCCTGTTCAGCGTTCATTTCTCCAACTTTGCACAATTGTAACTACCTTCTTCTATTTCATAAGGCACCCTTGCTTTGCTATCACTATTTGTATTTCAGTTGTGTCAAGGGGCCCCCCACTGCGATCAGGGCCCCATTGTGACAGGTGCTGCACAAACAGCTAGCGAGAGACAGTCTGTGCCCCAAAGACCTTGCAATCTAAATAGAAAAAGGAATTATTATTATCTCCATTTTACAGATAGGGAAACTTAGGCACAGAGAAATCAAGTTACTGCCTCTTTCTATGTGTTTGCGTAGCACAAAGAAGTTCCAGTCTCAGTTGTTCAACAGGTGCTACCATAATACAAATAATAATTGGCAAATACACCACACCTTGCACCAGCAGAGAGCTGGGTGAGGTGTGTTCCAGCTCTAACATCTGTGGTCCAGATCTTTAGCTGGTGCCAATCAACATAGCTCTGTTGAAGCCAATGGAGATGCACTGATTTACTCCAGCTGAGGATCTGGCCCATGTAGGATTCCGTGAACATAACTTTGCTTTTCTACAGGACTTTGTGCTGCTTGTTAATAATGAAACTGTTATCCTTTTGTGACCTGAGCAGTTAAGCAATTTTTGGGGTCCTGCAAGTTGTTTCCATTAGGAGGAGCAACTGATGGAGTCAGGTATTTCTTTTATGCAATCCTGCTTATGTATGAAGTATGCAGTAAGTCCTGTTTCCCAGAACACAGTAGGAATCAAACAACAGGAGGCAGTTTCTTGCTCACAGTTCTGTGACTCTCTGTACCTCGGGGGAACGCCCAAGACCCCCATGTTCATCTTTATAAAATGATTGTGTGGTATCCAATGCAACGTTTGTCATGTTGGGTATCTTTGGAAGGCTCATGATGCACTGAGCATGGTCGTTATAGTAATGATTACAGTAACATTACAGTAATGCTATAGGTTACAATTTCATGTATATAGTTATGAGGCTGAAAATGTATCCTCATGGCTTAAAGCAAGCCCAGGCAAAAACTCTCCAAGAACAGAGAGGCAGTTCACACCTCACCAGGTCAGATATGGGACAAACCCAGCCCAGCCTCACAGGAACAAAGGACACTGGCCTAGGCAGCAACAAAAGAATCTGTTAGACTCTTGAGGGAGTCACCCTGTCCTTCCTTTGGTCAGTTTGGAACTGTGATGAGGTAATGCTCATCTGATTCTGAAGGGGGGGGGCAAAGCCAAGAAGGAAGAAAGGACATGATAAAAGGGAGAGACATTTGCCACACTCTCTCTCTCTCTCTTCCATCTACATCTACAGACACCACCACCACCAAGCGACCGAAGCGCTGATCAAAAGGGAGACCCTGGCTGAAGAGCAACCAGCCAGCCTGTGGTGAGAAGCATCTAAGTTTGTAGGGACACTGAAAGTGTTAAGATCAACTTAGAATGCGTTTTGCTTTTATTTCATTTGACCAAATCTGACTTGTTATGCTTTGACTTATAATCACTTAAAATCTATCTTTATAGTTAATAAATTTGTTTGTTTATTCTACCTGAATCAGTGTGTTTTGTTTGAAGTGTCAGAGGCTCCTAGGGTTGTGTCTGGGACTGGAAATATTAGCTAGTGTCATTCAGTTGCAAGTAGCTAAGAGCAGCTTACATGCCAGAGGCTGTGCATGAACATCGTGGGAATAGGGGTTCTCACAGCAGAGCAGGGTAAGGCTAGCTCCCAGAGTCAAGGATTGGAGTGACCTAGCAGATCACTGGTCCGGATAACACCAGAGGGAAATGTCACAAGTTCCAAGCCTCTTTCCGACCAGCACTTAGCCCAAAAGCTCTCACTCTCTTAGCTTTTTCTCAAAGAAATGCTACTAGTTTTTCTGTGGGTGTGTCTTTGGTTTTCTTCTGCTTCTCTCTCCCATGCAGACACAGTTCCCCAAATAATGCCCAAGTCCCTGTGTTTGCTGTATCAATCCCTAGGGAAACTTCTAGGGCCACATGATTCAGCTTCTATTCGAGCCTTACAATATATCTGTGTTTTGGGTGGTGGCTTCTATTGTTTCAGCTGCCTGGTTCCATAAAGGAGCTCCATTGCTTTTTACACTTATCCTGAGTGAAAGACAGTTATTACACTCACCAGCTTCAACTAGGTTTAACCCTACCCATAAATAAATTTATATGCTTAACGAAAAATGGAGGGAAAAGGATTGTATGTGAAAAGTGAAAATTTTTAACAAAAGGTTAAAAATATGGGAAAGGACCTATCTATTGTAACAAAGGAATATTATTGCAAAATCCTGAGCTAAATAAAGGAGTTTATGTTGCAGTTTAATATATTTTCTTGCAGTGAAAAATGCTGTACAATTTCAGAAGCCCAGTCTTGTATTTTGAAAAGAGATCTTGGTTTTGGTCCTTGCAACTTGGACTGCAAGAGACAAGAGTAAAGGAAAAGCTCCTATTAAAATAACAACTTGCAAAGATACAGCTCACCTTACCAAAGGATCACAAAGCACTTCACAAACTGATCTGGATTATCATCCCCCTATTTTCATGGATGAGGCAAAAAGTTATTTACTGAAAGATCTCAGGGTGAATCCTTGACAGAGATGGGAAAATAACCTAAGGGTTCTAGTTGCTTGTCTCTTGCACTAACCACTAGACTCCACTTTCCCATCTAGAGCTGAGAATAGAACTCAGGAGTCCTAAATCCCAGCCCACATCACCACTCTGCTCCAATCGCTAGACTCCACCACTCCAACGAAGGCCTGGAACAGAATTCAGGAGTCCTTCCTCCCAGCCCCCTGCTCTAACCAGTAGAACAGACAATGCATTATCCCCTGCCACATACATTGGATGCAACTTCTGCACTATTAGGAAAGAGACTGTTTTGTAACTTACAGCACCTCTGAATATAGCCCAATGGGAAAAAGAGAAGAGAAAAGGAGAATGAAATGGGACAAAGTAGCTAGGGACATAAAAGCTACAGTTGGCCAGATTCCCAGCTGGTGCAAATCAGTGTAATTCCACTGGAGTCAATGGACCCAGATCCCCAGCTGGTGTAAATTGGCTGAACCTCCAGTGGAGTCAATGGGGCCAGATCCCCAGCTGGTATAAACTGGCATAGTTTCCTCATCTTCAAGGGAGTGATTCCAAATTACAGCAGCTGAGGATCTGGCTCTTCACTGGGATGTTCAGTTTATGCAAGCAACCAGCTTCTACAGCCAGCTGATGCCTCAATGACTAGCATGAGCTGAGCGGATCACTGCAGGACCCCCACATGCTGGCAGTGCTACAAAGACTGCTGGCATGGCCTGTCCCCTCATTATTTTCATGTCAGCAGGCCAGAATTGCCTGCTCCGGTGTGAAAACCTCTTCTGTTTTCTGGCCAGCAACATTTACATTAATTCTTTTCAGTTTGCACTGGGAAAGGGTGAATGTACTAAGCTTGCTTTCAAACCCATTAACACTGCAACATTATTTCATGTACATCTATTTCTCTCTCCATAGCTTTTCCATAGATACATAGATTTTTTTTCCTTTAAAAAATGAAAAAGTTTAGTGAAAAATTCCATTTTGTTAAAAAGCCATTGTGCATGAGGAAGAGAAGTTGCCACATGGAAAATTTTTAAGGTCTAACAGGAAGATCAATATAATTGTGCCCTTTTTGCAAATGGGGAAACTGAGGCACAGCAAGATTAAATGACTTGCCCAAAGCTACCCAATAGGTCAGAGCTGGAAGCAGAACCCAGCTCTCCTGAATCCCTGAGCAGTGCTCTATCCAGCTGAGCACATCCCCAGCATTATTACAGTGTTCTGATAAGACTGTTAGCTTGCAGGAAACCTGTTTTGCCTTGTTAGAAGGTTTCAAATTTCTTCTTGTTCTGAAACAAGCCCCTGGCTCTCAAAGGTTCATCCCACATCTGTTTCTCTGGCATCATTTTTGTTCTACCGGCAAGCATCCTCATACCAGGAACTGCAGGAAAGGCATCATATTTACATTCCCCAGTCATAATGTTCTGCTCCAGGTCCCGGCTGCATGGTGGGATCATGTTAGCTCTTGTCTATTAATTTGCTAAGTGGGGGTTCTCCTAACTGGGTCATTAAAGGGGCACTCAAGCTTTGCCTGCTGGGCTTTTGATGCCGTTATTGGGCCAAGGGCAAAGAGGTTGCAAGTTCTAATGAGAGAAGTTGAGCAAGTCCCACCTCCTTTGTCCTCATGTGTTGCTGTCATAGCCTGATCTCCACTGATCCAGTAAGATTTCTGGACAATTTACTTGGTGAGAGTATGATCCATTGACCCACAGAGAAAAGCAGCTGTAGCCTATTAAAGACATTGCTTGGTAGCAACATAGGAAGCAGGTAAGTCTATTTTACCAAGGTTTATATTTTAATTGTATGGGGCCAGATTCTCAGCTCCATTGTAGATCTGTGCCTGTTTACACCAGCGGAGGATCTGGCTCATTGACTCTCCCTGGTTTTGTTAAATAGGGGCTTGAAGGGGAGTGACTCCAGATTTACGCTTGTGTAGCTAGGCCAGGTGGTGTAAATCAGCATAGCCCTATGTCTTTCATTGACAGCTGAGTTCAATTCTATACCTTGCCCCTCTGCACTATAGATACATGGAAACTCCCGCTGAGCTATGTGAAATTCCAAAATGTTGACCATCTACACAACAAGATTTGCTCCACAGTGCAAAGTACATCAGGGTTGGAAAACTCAGATTTAAGGGCATATTCTACCTGGCTCTCCCTTGACATCCTTTCTCCAAAATTCCTCTTAAAATAGTTTTCTTTTTGCATTAAGCCCTCCAAACCAAGGGGAACTAAACAAATTAAACCCAACAAAAGATTAACTAAAAGTGCAGCAGAACCCTGAACAATCTACTTCTTGACCTGGAGCTCAACTAGGCACAGCATTCCCAACCAAACTGCTCCATCGGGCTTCTGGGATTCACAATCAACTTGGAATTGTCTAGTAGCCAAAAGAGACTGTGGATTAGTTGTGCACGGAATGACCTAGAATTTTTGCATCTGGTTTAATTGCATGGATATTCTGATTAGCTGCTTATTTAATCAGCAGATCCTTAATGCAGCCAAATCGGCCGCTCGGTTGTAGGAATTCACTTTGAGCTATTGCTAGACCCATTGCAACTCTTTCTGTCTTTCCAGAGTAGACTGCAGCGTCTGACAAGACTGGGAGTGGATGTCTAAGCAAACACAAAGCTGTGCGTATCTGTGAGTAAACAGCAGTGGCATTCCTCTATTTACATCTGCACATTGTTTTGGGTGTGCATCTATTTCACAAAACAAGCACATTCAAGGTGTCAGAGTCTTCTGGTCTGGGGCAACATGACTTTTGCAGAACTTTTAGAGCAGGTCGGCAGTATGGGCCGTTTCCAAAGTATCCATGTTACATTATTGGTCCTGCCAATATTACTGATGGCCAGCCACAACATCCTGCAGAACTTTACCGCTGCTACCCCTGGGCACCACTGCCATATTGCCATTGTTGCTAACTACACTTGTGATGACAACTTTACTGACCTCCTGTATTGCCAGGAGCTCCTCAAGATCTCCATCCCTGTGGATGGGAACCAGCAGCCGGAGAAGTGTCTCCGCTTCATCTCCGCCCAGTGGCAGCTCCTAGACCCAAATGCCACAACAACCAATGGGACCGAGATGGACACCGAGCCCTGTATGGATGGATGGATATATGACAAGAGTGTTTTCACCTCCACCATCATCACCGAGGTAAGAAAGAGTCTCCTGGCAATGGCTGGCTAGTGACTATGCTGAATCAGATTGCTATCTGGTGACCACCAGCATAGTTTCATTGAAACCAACAGAGCTACTTTGATGTCTGCCAGATAAGGATCTGGACTAGTATTGTGGTAGTATCTGGACACCTCGGACCCCACCATGTTGGGTGCTGCACAGATCCTGACCAAGATCAGGGCCACATTTTGCTAGGTTCTTCACAAACCTTATCAGAGTTTGGGGCCCCCATTCTCACTATGACCAAGTTTGCTGGACTTGTCTCCCTCATGCTTTCTCACTGGGATGGTGTTTTCTCTCCCACTTGCAGTGGGATCTGGTGTGTGGCTCACGGACATTGAAACAGATGGCTCAGTCGATCTATATGGCGGGAGTCCTGGTGGGAGCGATTGTGTTTGGAAATCTCTCTGACAAGTAAGATGCCTGTCTGTCACTTCACTTAGGTAGGGTGCAGGAGATGAATGCAGGGTGGGGGCGGGTAGTGGCCCAGTTCTAACAGTTTCCAGCTGTCTTTACCAGCACTTATAATCAGAGAGGAAAAATAGCCCAGTGGTTAGGGCACTCACCTAGAACTTGGGAAAACCTGGGTTCAAGCCCCTGTTCTGCCACAGACTTCCTTTGTGACCTTGTGCAAGTCCCTTACTCTCTTTGGGTCTGAGTTCCCCATCTGTACAATGGGGATTGTAGCACTGCCCTACCACAGTGATGGGGGTCATACTGTTTCCCCCAGAGTGATGACTCAGCACTCTAGCCACAAGCCTATCCTGCCTGTTAGCAGCTAGCCTTGGTTTTCTCTGCCACAGGTTTGGACGGAAGTCACTCTTGATCTGGTCCTGTCTGCAAATGGCCATCACCGGCTCTTGTGCTGCTTTCTCATCAAACTTTGCCATGTACTGCGTTTTCCGCTTCCTGACTGGGATGGCTCTGTCGGGGATCAACCTCAACTGCGTGTCCCTCTGTAAGTACCGACCCAAGCAAGCAGCAAGTCCTTTGGGGTCTTACAGGATGTTTCCATTAAGAGGAGAAGTTGATGATGAAGCCAGGTATTTCTTTGGTGCATTCCTGGTTATTTACAATGTCTTGTTTCCCTGTTCACAGCAGGAAACAAACAGCAGGAGGCAGTTTCTTTGCTCACTGTACCAACCCTTTTCCAGCCAACACTCTGCCCAAAAAGTTCTCCTTCCTAGTGTTTTCTCAGGGTCATACTGCCAGGACTTCTCTGGCTGTGTCACAGGCTTCTTTGTACTTGTCCTATTATTGCTGCTTTTCTCACACACAAAGACACACGCAACTGCACCAGTCCATGCTCCAGGCCCTGTGTGCTATATCACTGTCCAAGGAACCCCCATGGGCCACATGACTCAGCATCTGCTCAAGCCTTGCTATGTGCCTATGTTTTGGGTGGTGGATCCTATTGTTTCAGATATCTGGGTCCATAAAGGAGCTTGATTGTTTCTTACTTTTATCCTGAATGAAAAGTGGCAGTTATGCCCACCAGCTCCAACCCCCCAGCATAACAGTATCTTCCTACATTAAGATAAAGAGGATGTTGAGGAGAACGAGCATTACAATATAATGCATGTGACAGAGACGCTAGGTGAGGCGTTATTCACCCTTCAAACAGCTTATAGTCTGACCAGAAAGGTGGCCACACCTCGGAGCCCCAGTCATGGGTCAGGATCCCATTGTGCTAGAGTCCCTTTAAAAACAGAACTAAAAGACAGTCCCCCCCTGCAAAGAGCTGCAGTCTAGAGCTGGGTGATATTTTTGAGCTGAAACTTTTTTCCATAAAACGTTTAGTGAATTCATGTTGGTTCAGCCACATTGTTCACGTCAAAAACAAATCAGAAAAAGTTGAAACGTTTTCATTTTTTTGGTTCAAATGACTTTTCATTTCAAAATTTCCTTGAATTTTATATTTTTTTTAAATTCCAAAACATGACAAAAACCTCTTGACAGGCAAAACAAAACAGCTAATTTAACCCAAAATGAAACCTTTTTCAACTCTCTGATTTGCCCAAAAATTAAAAAAAAAAAAAAAATTCTGGTTGGCCCAAAATGAATTTTTTTCTGTTTTTTTTTCCTTTTTCTTTTTGAAGTTGCCACCAAAATGAAAAATCCATTATTCTCCCTACTCTGCTGAAATTCCACTCACTTGTTTGGGGGTGGATTTAGGTGTGCAGGTGGCTTTGAAAGCTGGGATTGGTGTTCTCTGGACTTTGACGCTCTTCCCCCTTTTATCTCCTCATGCAGCTGTGGAGTGGGCCCCCACTAAACTCCGGGCAGCAATTGGCATGGTGACAGGATATAGTTACAGCATTGGGCAGTTCATTCTGGCTGGGCTAGCCTATGTCATCCCAGATTGGCGCTGGCTGCAGTTGGCTGTTTCGGTGCCCTATTTCATCTTCTTCTTCTATGGCTGGTAGGTGTCATTCCCACTTGTAAACCTTGCCAGCATGGGGACTTCCCTGTTATCCCTTGCGTGGACCAAGGGGTTCTGGAAGATGTTCAGACTGCAAACTCTCAGACACTGGGCGTGTCTCTCACTGTATGTCTGTCCAGCACTTGGCACAGTGGGGGTCCCAATCTGAGGTTGCACTGATTGTGATTTTTCATATTATGGTAGTAGCATCTAGAGGCCTCATCTGAGTTCAGGGTCCCATTGTGCTGGGTGCGACATAGACACACATTGAAAGAGAGGCCCTGTCCTAAAGAGCTCACAGTCTAAATAGAAAAGGGAAGGGTAATTATTCACATTTTACAGACTGCGGAGCTGATGCGCAGAAATATGGAGTGACTTGCCCAAAGTCACATGGGGCATCTGTGGTAGAGCAGGAAAATGAACCTAGGTTTCCAAAGCTAGTGTCCTACTCACAAGACCATTATTATTATGGTAGCCCCTACAGACCAGGGCTAGGAGCTGTACAGACACTGTTCCTGCCCAGACATGCTTACAGATGCAACAGATGATCTTTGGGCAGAGAACCAGCTGGGAAGTGATTTGCCAAAGGTCACAAGACAGGCAGTTCTACAGCCAAGAAGAGAACCCAGCTGCCCTGCCTCCTAATGCTGTACCCTATCCATTAGACCACACTGCTTCTCAACTTGCTCCTTTAGCCTGAACACTGCATCTATTCTAAGCACATAGAGACAGAGGAGTTTTGAAATGTTTCCGAACTTGGGGTGACAAAATAGCAAGTGTGAAAAATTGGGACACTTTTTTTGGGGGGGGGGGGGGGGAGTACTATAGTTGTGTATATAAGACAATATCGGGACATTTGGTCACCCTACCTGAACTGCAACAGACTCTTTCTGTATCATACATAGGTTGGGAGCCCCAGGTGTCCTGAGTCTTGGTGTTTCTCATGGTGAAAAGTATCCTGTTGTAATGAACATACAGGCAATTCTTTATTAAGCTGCTGGACAAACACAGCCCTGGGGTTCCCCTGGGTTTTCAACCCTGCACTTCCTGGTGTCACCACGTGGGGTCATCATCAGCCCTGCCCTGCACCAAGGCCGATGGCAGGGAAGCTGGCTACCATGTGCCCTTTTGGTTCCAAACAGGTGGTTCACAGAGTCGGCCCGCTGGCTTGCAACAGCCGGCAAACTGAACCAGGCATTAAAGGAGCTGCAGAAAGTGGCACAAATAAATGGGCGAAAGGAAGAAGGGGACAAACTCAGCGTAGAGGTGAGGAATTGAATAGGCTAAAAGGGAGGTTGTAATACATGGATCTTATCTGCGTGCCTCTCACCCCGTGATTGTCAGAGAGAGGACTGACACACACGAACACACCATAGAGCAAACTCATACACCCCTTCTCCAGAGGGGGAAAACACACGCACACACACACAAAGAGGGAAAGAGCTGGGCAAATAATGGATTTTTTCGGTTACTGGCAATTCCAAAAACTTGTGGAAAAAAATTATTTCAGGTCAAACTGAAAACAATTTTTTTCAAAGTTTTTGGCAAATCGAAAGGGAAAATATTCAGTTCAGGCCAAATTTTCATTCACCATGAAATGATGCTTTTTTAATTTGAGCATTTTTTAACATTTACAAAAAATATTTATATAAAATTAAAGAAAATTTCAAAACAAAAATTTGCTTCAAATAAAAAAATCAAAACATTTTATTTCAAAAATGTAAAAATAAAACACTTCAATTTGGTGGCTGGTTGTTTGTTTTTAATTTTCCAAAACAATTTGGTGAAATTGACAAAAATTTGCAATTTGTTTTGATGTCACCAAATCTGCATTTTTCACTGAAAAAAGTTTCAGCCAAAACATTTTGTCCAGTTCTAGACAGGGACACATGAACACTTGGTGCCAAGAGGGTAATAAATATACACTCTCCCAAGCCCAGAAATCAAGTCGTAGAGTCCAGCTATAGCTGTTGTGAAACAATAGCAATAAAGAATCCAAAAAAATCATATCCATAGGCCTTAACAACTCCAGTAAAAGAGACAGCCAGGCGTACTGACAGGGTGATCCCCATAGAAATCTAGCACATGAATTGCTGTCTGGAAACGTAGCTTGCTAAGGGGATGTTAGAATGGGAGACCTCATAGGATGCACCCTTCCAATCCGTAGGAGGCGTTCAGTACTTTGCACAGTGCCCTAAACAAGGAGCCCTGTGCTATGAGTTGAAATAGCCCCACTGGAGGTTGCCCGTCCTGCTCTTTGCCGCTTCCCTCGGCTACCTGCATCTCCCAGTGGTAGCCAGGGGTACTGCAGCCTGAAGACTGGCTCGGCCGGTGATGGCACTCACTATTGCAGCAGCTCCAGACCCCGGGTGTTTACACGGATAGCGAGAATACCCCAAGTCATAACGATAAGGATTTAAATAACCAAGGATTTGGGGAAGATATAAACTCTCCGGTGTCTCTTCCCCACAGGACTTGAGAGCCAGCCTGCAAAAAGAAATGTCCGCAGCCAAGTCCACCCACACAGCTGCCGATCTGGTGCGTACACCGTCTGTACGCCGGGTATCCTGGTGCCTGTGCTTCATATGGTAGGTGGGTTCATTCAGCTGCAGAGGGAGGCAAAGAGGGTGGAAGGGCAGAAAATAAACCAGGGGCTTTTGTTATGATGGTACGACCGGCTGAGATCCAAATGCTGTTGTGCTTAGTGCTGTACAGTAGGACGAGACAGGGCCAGGCCCTACTTTCAGGAGTTTACAATCTAAGTAGACCAGAGGTAGGATTATTGCCTCCATTTTTATAGAAGGGGAACTGAAGCACAGAGAAACTAAGTGACTTGCTGAAGGTCAGACAAGGGAGTCTGTGACACAGGGGAATTGAAATGCGGTCCCCCAAGTCCCAGGCCAGAGAGCATTTTACAGCACTCCCAGTGGCAACAGGAGGTACTGCGCTCTGCAGACTTTCCATTGTACCATGCATTTTTGTGCCATCAACGACAGGTTCTCCACCAGTTTTGCCTATTATGGGCTGGCCATGGACCTGCAGAATTTTGGGGTCAGCATTTACCTCATCCAGGTGGTATATGGAGCTGTCGACATCCCTGCAAAGCTGATTGGTTTCTTCATGATCAGTTTCATTGGCCGGAGAGTCACCCAGGCTTCTGCTCTCATCCTAGCAGGGCTTGCAATCCTGGCCAACATATTTGTGCCACAAGGTGAGGTCCTGGTGCACTATCGATCTGCATGCTCTGATTTTAATCAGCATGTATTAGCATGTATATACATTTAGCATACATATAATTTAATTAGCATATACGCAAGATACAGCAAGAGTAATGTTACAAGAATAGTCTATAAAAGCAACGTCTGTATATTAAAGGTGGTTGAAAATGTTTTCATTCAAACTGTTTTTCAACAGAAAATTGGGGGATTGGCTAAATTAAGTTTTATGTGAAAGTCATCAGCTTCACACAGAAAATTTCCATTTTTCAGTAAAAAAATGAACACCCATGGCACTTCTTCCCCCCACCCAAATTTTAATTCTGAAATGCTGGGGTCCCTAGCCAGACTTTGTCTCCCATAATGCCATGCAGCTGCCATGACTCATCACTTCCCATCTCTTTGCTTCCCTTTACTGGTTCCTTCTTATCATATCAAATATAAGCTACTTGTCTTCACTCTCAAGACTCTTCATAACCTATCCCCACCTGCCCTAACAGCTCTCATTCAATATTAAAAGATCGACTCCAATCAGTCTATGATATCAGCTTCTATCACCCACTTGTTACATTTTCAAACAAGCACCTTTGTGCTTTCCCCCATGCTGCCCCTCATGCTTGGGAAAAGTTCCCTGTAAGCATCAGCAAAATTAACATCATATCCTCCTTCAAAACCCTGCTTAAAACTCCCTCTGCTCTGAAGCCTACAAAAAACTTGACAGTGGTTAGGTTGCTGGTGTGCTGAAACCACGCCCTACCGTGCTTGCCAATAGTGTCTCATTGTTTCCTTGTGCTGCCCCATGATGAACCAAGGGTCACCCAATGAAATCAATAGGCAGCAGATTTAAAATAAACACAAGGCAGGACTTCTTCACATAACACACAGTCAACCAGTGGAACTCGTTGCCAGGGGATGTTGTGAAGGCCAAAACTATAACTGAGTTTGAAAAAGAATTGGGTAAGTTCATGGAGGACAGGTCCATCAATGGCTATTAGCCAAGATGCTCAGGGACACAATCCCATGTTCTGGGTGTCCTAAGCCTCTAACTGCCAGAAGTTGGGAGTGGATGACAGGGAAGGGATCACTCAGTAATTGCCCTGTTCATTCCCTCTGAAACATCAGGTGTTGGCCACTGTCGGAAGACAGGATACTGGGCTAGATGGACCATTGGCCTGACCCAGTATGGCCATTCTTATGTATTTATCTGTCTGTATCCATGTCATCATTTGTCTTATACATAGATTGCCAGCTCTTTGGGACAGGGACTCTCTCTTTCCTGGCCCATGACTGGGGCTCCTAGGCACTACGATAATACAAATAATAAATAATATGGGGAGGCCACGGTGCATCCTGGAAATATAATCTGACCATTAAAAAACAAGACAACAATTAATTTGCAGCATAAAGACATTTTTCTTGGAAATTACTTTTTGACCAAAAAAAAATTCAACCTCTTGTAATTACTGACTCTTTTTACAGAGTTGGGGGGGAACTCGAGGACAGGGAGATTAAGGACTGTGTTTGCATGCCCATACTGTGCAAAGAGCTAAGTTCCAGCAGCACCTGCTGATGTCATCCTTTCCCTCTCCCTAGATCTGCAGACCCTGCGCACTCTTTTGGCTGTGTTTGGAAAGGGCTGCCTGGCTGCCTCATTCAACTGTGCCTTCCTCTATACAGGAGAGCTCTACCCCACCGTGATTAGGTATGTAGATGCAAACGCCCATTAAGGAGTCCTACCTGGGCTGCTGGGCTGTGTTGCAGTTTTCACCCTGCATGATTAACCTCAAGGAGATGGCAATGACAGAATGACAGCAAGAGCTCTGGTCAGCTGAGCCACTGGGTTTCCTACAGCTGTTAGGAGATGCAAATCCAAACGAATCTATTGGATAAGGCAGACTGAATGAATCAGCATACCTTGTTCTACTGCTTTCTGACAGGACATTGCAGGCAGGCAGGTTAGAGAGTAGATTAGGTATGCAAGTTGTGAATAAACAACATGGAGATTTGTAGCTCAGAAAAGGCAAACCCAGCTGAGGGCTGGTTCCCAGTCCCTGACTGTTCTCTCTCCATGGCAGACAGACCGGAATGGGGTTTGTGAACACCCTGGCTCGGGTGGGCGGCATAGTGGCCCCGCTTGTGCAAATGACCAGTGAGTACTTACCCTCCCTGCCGCTGATCATCTATGGAGCTGCCCCTGTTGTATCCGGCATCGCCACCTGCTTCCTGCCTGAGACCCGTAACATGCCGTTGCCAGACACCATAGAAGACATCGAGAGGCAGTGAGTAATTTCTGTGACTATTACGGACAGCTAGTGGAGAGGCTAGGGCAATGGGCTGGGGCTCAGAGACCTGGGTTCTATTTCTATCTCCACCAGCCTGAGCTTAGGCAAGCCCCTTCCCCTCTCTATGCCTGTGTTTCCCCTCCCACCCTTTGTCTATTTAGATTTTAAGCTCTTCAGGGTCTGTCTCTTAGTGTGAGTCTGTGCAGCGCCTGGCACAATGGGGCCCTGACCTCACCGGGGTCTGTGCAGCACCCAGCACAATGAGGCCCTGATCTCAGCGAACATGTGTGTAATTAGGTGTTGTCAGCGGTGGGATTCAGTTTTCAATCGGGTCCTTCAAAAAATGTAAACACCAGCTTAAGCCCCAACCCAGAAACCTGGAAAACTGTATACACCACCCTTGGCACCCTTGATAGGTAATACTTTCCCACTTGCAAGCACTGAGTGTAGGGGTTAATAAAAAAAGCTTTATGAGGATGGGGGAAGGGGGCAACAGAACTAACTTGAGAAAGCCAGCAATTAATTAATACAAACTGTTAAGTAAGACTCTCCCCCTCCCCCGGGTATTTTGGCAGTAATCCCAGCCTCAGGCCTCCTTTCACAGTTGTAAAAAGAAAAGGAGGACTTGTGGCACCTTAGAAGCTAACAAATTTATTTGAGCTTAAGCTTTCGTGAGCTACAGCTCACTTCATTGGATGCAAAAGCTTATGCTCAAATAAATTGGTTAGTCTCTAAGGTGCCACAAGTACCCCTTTTCTTTTTGCGAATACAGACTAACACGGCTGTTACTCTGAAACCTTTCACAGTTGTGAGCAGCTCAGACATTCCAGCCACTTCCCTTCTCAGCATCATCACGGTTTGCTGCCCGGGGCTGGTGGAGTCTGGCCATACTGCCTGGGCTGCTCCAGTGGCCTGATTTCAGCTTTGCTTGCTAGGCAGAAAGGTCTGCAGCAGAGTCCCTCCAAGCCCCTCTGACAGGGCAGAGTCCCAAGCCCTGTCAGCACCAACACACTGCCTCAGCTCAGCCCTGGTCTCTGCCTCAAAGGCACCTCAAAGGCTGCCTCAAAGGCACCTCAGCTCTACTCCCCACCACTGCACCGTACACCATCTCAAAGCCAGTTTAGTTCAACCCACAGCTAGCAGGAGCCCTTCTCTTTCTTTTCTCATGAGGCTCCCTTACCCAACGGTGCCCGTTGGTGCCCGTTGGTGCCCCAACGGTGACTGTGGTGTCAGTTAGGGTGACCCCCTCACCCAGCATGTCTGGTGCTGTTCACTTGTCCTTTCATTTCCCAGCAGGGTCAATAGCATTTTATTGCCCCAAAACTCAAAACTTAACTATATTTTAACCAAAATGCCCCAAATTAGCACAAAGAAAAGGAGTACTTGTGGCACCTTAGAGACTAACAAATTTATTTGAGCAGAAGCTTTCGTGAGCTACAGCTCACTTCATCGGATGCATGTAGTGGAAAATACAGTGGGGAGATTTTATATACACAGAGAACATGAAACAATGGGTGTTACCATACACACTGTAACAAGAATGATCAGGTAAGGTGAACTATTACCAGCAGGAGAGCGGGGGAGTGGGGAGGAACCTTTTGTAGTGATAATCAAGGTGGGCCATTTCCAGCAGTTGACAAGAACGTGTGAGGAACAGTGGGGAGGGGTGCAGGGGAGGGGGGAGGAATGAACATGGGGAAATAGTTTTACTTTGTGTAATGACCCATCCACTCCCAGTCTTTATTCAAGCCTAAGTTAATTGTATCCAGTTTGCAAATTAATTCCAATTCAGCAGTCTCTCGGAGTCTGTTTTTGAAGTTTTTTTGTTGAAGAATTGCCACTTTTAGGTCTGGAATCAAGTGACCAAGGAGACTGAAGTGTTCTCTGACTGGTTTTTGAATGTTATAATTCTTGACATCTGATTTATGTCCATTTATTTTTTTACGTAGAGACTGTCAAGTTTGGTCAATGTACATGGCAGAGGGGCATTGCTGGCACATGATGGCATATATCACATTGGTAGATGTGCAGGTGAACGAGCCTCTGATCATGTGGCTGATGTGATTAGGCCCTATGATGGTGTCCCCTGAATAGATATGTGGACACAGTTGGCAACGGGCTTTGTTGCAAGGATAGGTTCCTGGGTTAGCAGTTCTGTTGTGTGGTGTGTGGTTGCTGGTGAGTATTTGCTTCAGGTTGGGCGGCTGTCTGAAATGAAGCCTGCTCCATTTGGACATTTCTCTTTCCTCATCGACAGATGCTGGCAGAGACCTCCCATCCCATGGTGCCCTGTCCATCTGGAGTTCTTAAGCAGCTCTGGACTACTCTTCTTCCTGTTCACAAACTGTTCACAACAGTCAGCTCCCACCTCCCTAGGGCTTCAGGCCACAAGGATTACATGCATAACACCCTGCACAGGGGGCCCCAATCTCAGCCAGGGTCTGTGCAGTGCCTGGCGCAATGGGGCCCTGATCTCAGTCGGGGACTGTGCAGCTCCTGACACAATAGGGCCCTGATCTCAGTCGGGGTCTATGAAGCACTTGGCATAGTGGGGCCCTGATCTCAGTCGGGATCTGTATAGCACTGTGGTGCCCTGGTCTTGGTTGGTGTCTTCAAGGTGCTACCATAATGCAAAGTATGGGCCATAGGGAAGGAAAGTGACGTGCCCAAAGTCACCCAGTGAGTTAGTGGCAGGGCTGGGATTGCCATCAGTTCTCACTCCCTCATCCTGTTCTTTAGATCAGCGCTTCTCAATGGTTTCTATATCAGGACCCTGCAGCTGGCAACTAGCCAGGACTGGAGCTGGTTGTGAATTTTCCAAATTTTTTTGGTTGGAAAATGCCAATTCGTCAAAACCAAAACTGTTTATGGGAAAATGTCAGTGTTGGTGAATTGAAAAACATTCTTTAAAATAAATTTGTCGACATTTTCAAAACAAAAATAAAGTGGTTTTCTGGTTTGAAATGACTTTCCTCTCAGAAATTTAAGCTAACGGTAAGAAAAACAAATTAAATAAGTAATTTGGTCAAAATCAAAACAAAATGTTTCAAAATTATTGAAATGAAACATTTTAATTGATTCAAAATGATTTTTTTTCAGTTTTTTGATTTATGACAATTTTTGAGGTTTTGACTTTTCATCCCAATTGGGGACAGGAACATTTTTCAAAACTCAAAAATATTCATAGGACATGACAATCATTCCCCCTGCTCCTGCCCGAGCCAAGAGCCTGACTCCTACATGGGAAGGAGAAGGTGATCTTGACCCTTTGACGCCTGTTCTTTGCTCTCCTGGGGACCACAACTCCAGGACCTCTAGACTGAGTCCATGCTGCATTATGCGGGTTGGGGGGGATAAAAGAGGGATAGTGTAATTCACAGAGCTATTGGGAGGCTTAGCTAATCCCTATTTACAGAGTCATGACTTGTTGTGATGAAAAGATTAAAAGAAATGCAGAATTGTTATATAATCATGTGGTCTCTTCTTATTCCCTTATAGGAGAAGGTCCAGAGTGATTACAGATGTAGGACGGGAAGACAAGGTTCTGCTGAAAGCTTCCAGATTGGAACCACTCAAGGAAATCATTTGAGAGGAGAAACTAAACAGACTCTAGGTCTTGATACCAATTAGTCAGATTAAAATCAAACACGCCCGCATGTTTTACTGGCTCAGGATCAGAGATTGCTTCTGTGCAAGGGGTATTCATGAGATATTATGTCAGCCTTTTGTATCCACTTTCAGAGAAGCTAATAAAGTCAACTGTGCTTCCAAAGGTACAAGCCATGGTTGTCAACATGAGGCGGAGGTGTGAGACTGGACACAGCGTTGGGCGGGGAGACAGACAACCTGGATTCTGATCCTGGCTCAACCATTGACACTGGACTTATGTCTATTGCTCTTCCCACAGCAAAACCAGCATGAACAAACTGCACTGATCCAGTTGGGTCCCAAATAACTGTGTCTATTTAATAGGGCTAGCCAGAAAACAGGAATTCTGTTTAGCACAATAATTTCAGAGGTTTCATATCAGAACAAAACCAAGACCTTTCAAAACGTTTCATGAAAACAGAGAGCTCCATCCCAGAAGAGCCAATAGCTCAGGCAAAGTAGCAACCTAAACCTTGTTCTTCTGCACCCCAACCAAGTTCCCTAACAACCAGGATAGCAAGTCAGCCCTTCTCACTCTCTGCAGGGACTTGAACCTGATTCTTCATCACAGGTGAGTACTCTGGCCACCAGGCTTTTCAGGGGTGGGCCTCGCTCACGCTATCATTTTGATCAGAAATTCCATCCTGGACCTGAGAAACCCTCCCGACAAAACTTTGGTCGAAACCAGAAAGTTTCGGTTTTGACCAATTGGCAACTTCCCACAGAAAATTCTAACCCAGCTCTTCTATTTAGTACATGTAGCCATTCGAAGCCTAGCTACATAGACACCATTGCTCTGAGTGGCTTTGAAAACACAGAACACAGCAAAAGCCTTTAGAGGGACCACAGACTAGTTAATTCTGCCGTATTCCTGTACTATACTCTGCAAGTCACTTCCCCACTCCATGCCTCAGTTTCCCCTCCCACACCTGGTCTATTTAGATTACAAGATTTTCAGGGCAGGGACAGCACCCTACATAGTGGGATCGTGACTTCTTATTGCTCCTGAAATATGCATAAAAACATACATGTTTAGAGGAGGTTCCGCACAAAGGGGTTCTGAGTATGGTAGAAACATGGTTACAGTCCGGGGCCATGCTGCCATGCAATGAGAGAGTTTATCACTCAGTAGTTCATGTATCTCCCAGACTATAGCTTCCCAGGCTGACAATTTGCATCAGACCCATAGGGGAAGAACAAATGCGGGTCCAAAAAGGAAGTGTTTAACCCAGTCCACAATCAAGCCACACCCACAAATAAGCCCCACCCTCTTGAGATACACATGTCACTCAAAGTCAAGGTGACCATGTTTTCAATACCTCCAGCCAGGGCTTTTGTATGGCGATGTTGTATTAGGGTCATACGTGAGACAAAGTTATTCATGTTACAGGAGAGCTCAAAGGCCCTAACAAGAAGAAGGGCCCCATTGGTTAGGCACTGCACATACACGTAGCTAGGGCCAGCCTTTGCCCCAGAGAGCTCACCATCTGAACAGACAAAGGGTGGGAGAGGAAACAAAGATACAAAAAGAGGAAGTGATTCACCCAAGGTCACTCACCAGGCCAATGGCAGAGCTGGGACTACAACCCAGGTGAGTGTCGTATTCACAAGACCATGTTGCTTCTAAAAAATGCCCAGTGCTGGCATCATTGCTAGAGTGGGTCAGAAATGGGGGTGGTTCCAGAGGGAAATTTTGACATTTGGCGGAAAAGCGGGGATTCGAACCCACAACTCCCAAACCCCTGGTTTATGGCCTGACCAGGGGAACATCACAATCACTTTACTCACATGTCAACTGTATCCCAAACGCTTGTCCCACTGCACTATTAGTATCATAACAACGTGAGGCCCCAGTCAGAGAGCAGGGCCCCACTGCAGTAGAGATGTGGAATAAATGAGGACATTCCTTGCTACAAAGAACTCACAGTCTTAGCATAGGACAAGAAACAACAACTGCTTCCCCCAAGGAACGGGCTACAGGGCAGGAAAAATGGTGGATGTTTCAGTTACAGCTCTGGATTGGGACCTTTTGGGGAGTCAATTCCCGCCTCCCCGGAGACACCGTGTGTGACCTCAGACAAGTCGCAGAGGGTAGCAAAAGCTCGTAAGTTGCATAGGAAGGAAGTCCCGTTTTCAGAAGTGACTCAAAGACTTAGGAACCTGAGTCCCCGTGACTTTCATAGAAACTTGAGCTCTTGAGTGCCTAACTCCCTTTTGAAAATGAGACTAAATGATTTAAGTCACTTGAAATGCTGAGTGGAGCAACTCTGAGATACCTTTAAGACTCTGGGCTTTAGTTCCCCAGTTTCTCCATCTGTAAAAGAGTGCTAATAAACCTTCCTTTGACTATTTGCATCGCGAGCTCTTCAGACCAAGGGCTGTCTCTTACCAAGTGTGCCCGGCACAATGGGACCCTGATCTCAGTCAGGGTTTGTGCAGCACCCAGCATGACAGGGCCTGCATCTCAGATAGTATCAGCTGGTTTCTGGCAGCATCTGGCATAACAAGGCTTTGATCTTGGTCAGGGTCTGTGTAGCACCTGGCACAATGGGGTCTTTAGGCACTGCTGTACTACAAATCATAAGTACACAAGGAGAAGGTAAGAGTAAGACAATCACGCTTAGGAAAAAACACTGCATTCACAGCACACCAATTCCCTAGCAATTGCTCCAATGGCTCAGGGTGAATTTTGTCCCAGATACTAACATCTCTTGTGAATAACTGACTACATCAAAGGACATCTACTTGCTGGACTGCCTTTCACACTCACCTGATGCTGTTACCCAGAACTATTGCTATTGCTGTCAAGTACTGTGTGTATTACGGTAGTACCTAGAAGACACAACCAAGATCAGGATTGCAACATTATTTATTATTTGTATTTATTTCTATTGTGGTAGGACCAAGGAGCACCAGCAAAGGACCAGGAGCCCATTGTGTTATGCATTAGACCAGTGGTTTTCAAACTGCGGGTCGTGACCCAGTACTGGGTCGCGGAACGTAAGGCAGCGGATCACAGCGGCTCTGGTCAGCACCGCCGACTGGGCAATTAAAAGTCCCGTCAGCGGTACTGCCCGGCTATCTGTTCTGACACTGCACTGTGTTCCGGAAGCAGCCAGCAGCAGGTCCGGCTCCTAGGCGGCGGGGCGGCCACAGGACTCCGCGCGCTGCCCCCTCCCCAAGCACGGGCTCCACACTCTCATTGGCCAAAAACCGGCCAATGGGAGCTGGGGGGATGGTGCCTGTGGGCGAGAGCCATGCGGAGCTGCTTGCGCACCTCTGCCTAGAAGCTGGACCTGCTGCTGGCCACTTCCGGGGCGCAGTTCATTCCGCGGTGCCAGGACAGGCAGGAAGCCTGCCTTAGCACCCCCACTGAACCGCTGACCAGGAGCCGCCCAAGGTAACCCTGCGCCCCAATCTCCTGCCCCAGCCCTGAGCCCCCCCAAACCCGGAGCCCCTTCCTGCATCCCAAACCCCTCATCCCTGGCCCCAGCCCAGAACCCTGACCCCCTCCTGCACCCCAACCCCCTACCCCAGCCCAGAGCCCCCTCCCACACCCTGAACCCCTCATTCCCAGCCCCACCCACAGCCCTCACCCCCACACCCCAACCCTCTGCCCCAGCCCTGAGCCCCTCCCATACCCCAAACCCCTGATCCCCAACTCTGTTGGGTCGCGAGCATCAACAATTTTCTTCAACTGGGTCGCCAGAAAAAAAGTTTGAAAACCATTGCATTAGACAAACACAGAACAAAGAGGTGGTTCCTGCTCCAAAGAGCTTCCAATCTAAGAGCAGACAAACAATGAGGGAACCCTGTCCCAGTTTAAATAGACAATGAAAAGAAGTGAATTGCCCAGCAGCAGAACCAGGGATAGAAGCCAGGTCTGCTTTCCCTAAGCCAGTGCTCCAGGCTCTTCCTTAACCTTTCCCCCCAGCCATTCTCTTTGTCCTCTCCTCTCTCCCATGGATTTATGCTCTGTTTCTGCCCTGTCCTTATCCAGCAATTTGCCTCCACATGGACCCCAGCACTCCTCCATCACCAGCCAGCTTTGATGAAGTGCATATGGAGTTAGAGCCTCAGCTGATGTAAACTGGCGTAACTCAATTGTCTTCAGTGGAACCAAGTTGATTTACTGCAGCTCAGGATTTGGTCCCATGAGTCATCTTTTCAGCACCCAGCACAATAGGCCCCTGCACTTATTCGGGATCTGTACAGCATCTAGCACATTGCACCCTGATCTAGATCAGTGTCTTTGCAGCACCCAGCACACGGGGACCTAGATCTAAATTGGGGTCTGTGCAGCCCGCAGCACAATGGGGGCCCTGATCTCAGTCGGGGGCTGTGCAGTGCCTGATATAATGGAACAATAGTCTTAGTTGGAGCCTCTAATAGTAATGCCAATAATAATCAACCAGTGCAAAGCAGGCTCGGTGCCCTTGTGTACTGGAGGCCTAATGCCTTCCTAACACGGCCCTTTGTCCCACATTTACTGGATCAGTAGATTTTGTCTCCCTTTCCCTTCAAGCTAATCCTTCAAACCCAGGGTAGAATTTTAACCCAAGTAAGATGATTACGGTTTACATAACCCACACACGCACCCTTTTAACCCAATCAGTTTCCTAAGGCTAAATATATATATATATTACTCCCCCCATCCCCCTGCCCCCATTACCACCACTACACACGCACAGTTTCCAGCATCCCAGAATCAAACAGTCCAACTGAGGTGATCCAAGTTCACACCACAGGTTGCTCAGATTTTCTTCCAACAGACTGGTATCCCTGCTGAGACCCCCACTCTTTGGGTGGATGCCAGATTGATAGCGGTTTCAAAGTTGTAGGCAAAAATTTAAAGGGAACTTTCTTCTGAGACAATGAGACTAAACTTTCCCATGCAGCCGTCCAAGTTTTGCTTTTCTCCTGTAGGAAGCGCCTGGCTGTAGCTGTTGTGCTTTGACAGATCTCTAAGAGAGCAGGAACTTTTGTAGGAGGTACTCTTTCCAAATGCAGCTCTGTTTGTGAAATTCATTTAAGTCCTCAGGAAGCGAGTTAACGGTGGATCTGTTCGGCATGACTTTTGCCGAACTCCTAGACAGCATTGGCGGCATGGGCCGTTTTCAAATCATCCATGTCGCTTTACTTGTTATCCCTGTTTTAATGACAGCCTCTCATAACCTCCTGCAGAATTTTTCTGCTGCTGTTCCAGGACACCACTGCCAGATTCGTGTAGCTGCCAACAGCACGGGTGGTACAAACATGACTCAAAGACTGAGCACCAAAGATCTCTTGAGGGTCTCCATCCCGATGGATGGGGAATGGGAGCCGGAGAAGTGTCGCCGGTTCGTCACCGCCCAGTGGCAGCTCCTAAATCCCAACGCCACTCTCGCAAATGGGACAGAGATGGAAACAGAGCCATGCACGGATGGGTGGACCTACGACAAGAGCATCTTCACCAACACCATCATTATGGAGGTAAGGAAGGGCCTAAAGCACTCACCGTTGCTCAGAGAAACCTTGCATTGCTTGGGTGTTATTGATCAATATTTACATCTGACTGCACAGGAGCAGGAGGAAGTGTGGTCCAGCCAGTGAACTGTGACTTGGGTTCAGTTCCTGTCTCTGAACCATTCCTACTCTGTGACCTTATGCAAATTATGGTTGCCCAGCTGGATCATTCCCAAGGTCCATTCAGCCCAGTCTCCAGTCTTGGACAATGGCCAGCACCAGATGCTTCAGAGACAGGTTTAAGAACCCTGCAGTAACCCATGTGAGATACCCTGTCCCATACATAGCCCTCATCCTGATCTTTAGTAGTTGGAGATTGGCTCAAGCCTAAAGTACCAGGTTTAATATCCCTCCCAGAAGCCTTGTTGTTGCTGTTATGATTACTCTGGATGGTTTTGATATCCCCCTTTCAATTTTGTTAACTTCTTCCCCTCAATGACTTCATGTGGCAGTGAGTTCCACAAGCTAATCCCACATCATGTGAAAAAGTGTATTTCCTCTCATCGGTTTTGAACTCCCATCTTTTAATTGCATTGAACATCCCCTTGTTATGAGACAGGAAGAACAGATGCTCCTGATCTGTTGCCTCTCTCCCACTTGTTGTTTTATAGACTTTTATCCTGTCCCCTCTAGTTCATCTCCTTTGCAAGGTAAATGATCCCAGTCCTTTCAATCTCTCTCCACAAGAGAGTTTCTCAGGCTCTTGGTCATTCTTGTTGCCCTTTTAGTTCTGCAATATCCTTTGTGAGATGGGGTGACTAGGTCTGCACCCAGCAATCTCGTCATCTCTCTGTCCCTCACATTCCCATATAAGTAAAACATGGATAATTCTTCCTTTCTCCCACCTGTGTCTATTTGGAATGTAAACCCTTAAGGGTGGGGGGTATCTTTTACTGCGTTTGCATGTTGCTGGAGCTTCTACCTGCTGCTAGAACAGAAAATAATAATGTCATATATGATGAGACACTGTAGGTCTCCATGCCGTCTCTGCTCCTATTATTTACTGACAATTTGTCCTGGGAAGGAACATTCAGATTGTAAAAGGGGATTCTGGTAACTGTTTGCCAGATGGTAAGAGATGGCTGTAGCTGGATATAATAAAACTCAGCCCTTCCCATGATTCAAAGAGCTTTACAAACTTGCTATGAGCTAAGTGTGTAGTAGTACCATTATCTCAATTTTACAGATGGGGAAACTGAGGCACAGGGAGGTGAAGTGACTTGCCCAATGTCACAGTTGTGTCAACCATAGAGCTGGCTACAGAACCCAGGAGTCCTAGGCTTACAGTCCTGCTCCTGTAACCCCTAGAATCACACAAGCTGTCATAGAACCCAGGAATCCCAGTCTTAGTGCTCCAAGCACTGGAACACTCTCCTTCCAAGCGCCAGGAGCAGAACCCAGAAAACCTGATGCCCATTCTCTGTTTTAACCACTAGACCCCATTCCCCTCCCACAGCTATGGATAGAACCCAGCAATCCTGACTCCCAGCCCCCTGCTCTATCCTACTAGACCCCACTCCTCCACAAGAGCTGGGACTAAAACCCAGGAGTCCTTATGCCCAGTCCCTGCTTTAACCAATACACATAATTCCACATCTTGGAATTATGACCCTCAGTGCTCTGCACTAACCACTAGGCCACACCATGCAGCTGCAGAATAGTAAATACCCAATACTGAGATGGTGATTTATTCAAATATCCATCAGTAGTTATATCACTCACACATGTGACCTCATACAAGTTGTGAGCCACCCCCTTAAGAAATCCACTGACACAGCAAAGTACTGTTTGCTTGTTTAACCAATGCTGAGCTGCAGGACTGCACACAGAGAAAGTTCCCTGCCCTTGACAATTCTCAGATTGTTGGTTAGTTAAATATTTACTTGCAATTTAAAAAAAAATATAAATACAAAGCAGGGATTAATTTTATTTGAAATGTAACCTTATTTACCAAATGCAAATGGCCAAATCCTGGTGCCAATAAAATCATTATTTTTATTAAAATATCTGTAGTGCCTAGAGACCCCAACTAAGATCAGGGCCCCTATTGTGCCAGGCGCTTCACAGACCATGACTGAGTTCAGGGCCCCCTTGTGCCAGGTACTGCACAGACCCTGACTGAGATGGGAGCCCCCATTGTGCCAGGCAACGCACAGACACACAGAGAGAAACAGTCCCTGCCCTGAAGAGCCAACAATCTAAAAGACAATGGGTGGGAGGGGAAACAACTTACTCAAGACCACACAGCAGGAGAGCCCACACCCGAACCCAGCTCTCCTGAGTCCCAGACCAGCACATTATCACTAGGCCACCTTTCCTCTGCTTCAAGGGTTTCTGGTGCTCAAAGCTATTGGCGGGGCTGCCGGAGCACAGGCAACAGCTCTCATAGCCCCTGGCTCTATACCTCCTCCCTTTGCCACCTGCAGTCCTGCAGCCTGAGACAGTCCACCTCCCACTGGTAGCAAGCAGTACTGCACCCTGAAGTCCATCGACTGCCTAATACAGTCATTACATAACTGCTGGGGATAATTCCCCTGAGCCCCTAGTGATCAGCCACCCCAGCTCTCCATTATACCTTTGTCTGCTAAATTAAATACTCCCCCCATCCATAGCATTGGCTGTTTTCTCCTTGCGTGGGTAGGAGCAGCTTGTTATGACAATGTCTTGACCACCTTTCCTCCTCCGCCTGCAGTGGGATCTGGTGTGTAACCTGCGGACACTCGGACAGATGGCTCAGTCAATCTACATGGCTGGGGTGCTGGTGGGAGCGCTTCTGTTTGGAAGCTTAGCGGACAGGTAGGTCTTTGCAAAGCTCTTCCTTCTCCCCGCTCTGAGAGCAGCTGCAGAGGCACAGAAAGCAGCAGCCATGGGGTGAATGGTATCTGCTGGGGCTAGGGGCAAAAGTTCAGGCAATGAACTGAACGTTTAAATTTTGACTTCAGAGATGAGGGATGTGGAGGTTGGGGTAGAATAATCTACCAGAGTCTAATAGCCTAGTATGTCCAGATGCATAGCTGGTGTAAATCAGCACCACTCATTGGTGCCAATAAGCATTTTTCTGTTGTATTCAACGACCATTGGATGAGGCCCATTTATACCAGCTGAGGATCTGACCCATGGCCTGGCAGTTGCTACATTTTCCTTTGCTTATGTTCATCCTCTTCCTTCCAGCTGCAGTCCCTCTCCTTGCCTGATCATGCGCCCATTGAAGTCAAAGGCACGACTCCCATTGATTTCAATGCTGCAGTAGCCCTTGGAAAGTAACTCCTCTCAGTGCTTGAGGTTTACCCTTTCCCTTACACTTGAGATGCTGATCCACGTCCCCTTGTAGTCATTGCTTAGCTGCATTTAACTCATTTACAGCCTTGCCTTGTGGGTCAGTCCCTCCAGAGCCCTGGTCATTTGTGCTTGCTCTCCCCTGAACACCTTACAGGCTATGTCAAAACACTGAGAGATTAGATTAGATAAAATAGATCATCCACGTCCATGTGCCCAGGACTGAATGCAGATTGCCAGGTGCGGTCACATCAGTGCTGTCCCCACCTATCCTCAGGGCTCTGTGGCTCTGCATATACAGGATTCTATCAGTCACCAGACCTAGCACAGCTATGAACATGCCATCTTCTGCCACAGGTTCGGGCGGAAGGCTCTCCTGAGCTGGTCTTACCTGCAGATGGCTGTCTCGGGCACCTGTACCGCCTTCTCGCCCAATTTCACCGCATACTGCATCTTCCGCTTCCTTGTCGGGATGGCCCTTTCTGGGATCATTCTCAACTGTATGTCACTGGGTAAGGGACCTTCTTCCACTGCTCCTTGATTTTAACCTGGGAAAATTAGCCCTTGTTATAACTACCTGCCTTACAGTTGCTCCTAGGAGACCCCAACACAGCATGCACATTATTTCTGGTATTACAGTAGCACCTAGAAGCCCAGTTCTGGTGTGTGCATAATTAACAGTATTACAGTAGCACCTTGATGACCCAGTATAGTGTGCATATTAGTAATATTACAGTAGCACCTGCAGGCCCTTACGGAGATCAGGGCCACTTTACATTGGACAGGTTATTAGTAGTATTACAGTAGCACCCAGAGGCACTAAGTAAAATCAGGGGTTCATTACAGTGTGTGCAGTATTAATATTACAGAAGCATCTAGAAGCCCTGAGATCTGGTCCCCATTGCGTGAGGCACTGGATGTCTACCTCCCTCTTGGTGTCTGCTGTGCAGAGGATATAACTGCTCCAGCCACAGAGCCCTGCTTAACAAACAGCCACCATCTTAGTGACTTGGGGCTGGGAACTGACCCAGAGAACCTCCAAGCGAATGAGTTGTTTAGCTCAGCCTATAGAGACCCATGCACAGAGCTCTAGGTGACATGCACACAGTGAGACTGTCCTGGCCCCAAAGAGCTTATAATAGACAAAGGAAGAATTATTGTCCCCATTTTATGGACTGGTTTCAGAGTAACAGCCGTGTTAGTCTGTATTCGCAAAAAGAAAAGGAGTACTTGTGGCACCTTAGAGACTAACCAATTTATTTGAGCATGAGCTTTCGTGAGCTACAGCTCACTTCATCGGATGCATACCGTGGAAACTGCAGCAGACTTTATTTATACACAGAGAATATGAAAAAATACCTCCTCCCACCCCACTGTCCTGCTGGTAATAGCTTATCTAAAGTGATCATCAGGTGGGCCATTTCCAGCACAAATCCAGGTTTTCTCACCCTCCACCCCCCCCCACAAATTCACTCTCCTGCTGGTGATAGCCCATCCAAAGTGACAACTCTTTACACAATGTGCATGATAATAAAGTTGGGCCATTTCCTGCACAAATCCAGGTTCTCTCACCCCCCTCCCAAAAACCACACACACAAACTCACTATCCTGCTGATAATAGCTCATCCAAAGTGACCATTCTCCCTACAATGTGCATAGTTAAGGTGGGCCATTTCCAGCACAAATCCAGGTTTTCTCACATCCCCCCCACCCCCATACACACACAAACTCACTCTCCTGCTGGTAATAGCTCATCCAAACTGACCACTCTCCAAGTTTAAATCCAAGTTAAACCAGAACATCTGGGGGTGGGGGTAGGAAAAAACAAAAGGAAATAGGCTACCTTGCATAATGACTTATCATGCACATTGTGTAAAGAGTTGTCACTTTGGATGGGCTATCACCAGCAGGAGAGTGAATTTGTGTGGCGGGGTGGAGGGTGAGAAAACCTGGATTTGTGCTGGAAATGGCCCACCTGATGATCACTTTAGATAAGCTATTACCAGCAGGACAGTGGGGTGGGAGGAGGTATTTTTTCATATTCTCTGTGTATATATAAAGTCTGCTGCAGTTTCCACGGCATGCATCCGATGAAGTGAGCTGTAGCTCACGAAAGCTCATGCTCAAATAAATTGGTTAGTCTCTAAGGTGCCACAAGTACTCCTTTTCATTTTATGGGCTGAGGCTCAGCAGGGTTTGATTTTCCCACCATCACACAGGGAGCATGTGCCAGAGCCAGGAACTGAACCCAGCTCACTTGAGTCCCCCTGAGAGGCCAACCTACCTCTCAAGCCCCGGCAGCCCTCATTAACTGGGAGAGCTGTGAAGCTGCTGTCCCACTTTTCATGGCCCAGCCCAGCCAGAAGACAAGA
The DNA here is from genome assembly GCF_965140285.1 of Lepidochelys kempii. Classification (NCBI taxonomy): domain Eukaryota; kingdom Metazoa; phylum Chordata; order Testudines; family Cheloniidae; genus Lepidochelys; species Lepidochelys kempii. The sequence continues at coordinate 31,791,210 of NC_136386.1, forward strand.
CACAGGTCCCTGGTATGCAGTGTGAATGATCTAACAATCCCCCACTTTTCGTTTAGCGCCCGAGCTATCAGGGCCATGCAGAGTAGGGGCTGCACAAACACAGAACAATAGATGGCTCCTAAGTAACCTACTTTTTTTCATTTGGGATTCTCAGTGTCCTTGTTTTCCAGACAAATGCCCAGATTCCTCTTTTGAACGCTGCTAAGGTCTCAGCCTCAAGGTAGTCTTATGACAGTGAGTTACGCAGGCTAATGGTCCATTGTTAGACAGGACTCCCAGCATTGCTTTGCAGCCATCCCTTCCCTCCAATGTCTGCTTTTCGTTTTTGGATGCTGTTTTCCTGCTCTTGTTAGTTTTGATCTGGCCCCGGTATACAAATATTTATCCCTGTGTTTGCACGCATCACTTCTGCTTATATGCAGCCTGAGTCAGGAGGGTGTCTCAGAGGGAGCCCAGCATGGTAGCATCACTGGATTACAATAATAATACTTTGCAATTAAGGACATGTTAAAAAAAAGTTTGTTTTGGAATTGTGGGTGAGGGTTTGAGACAGTCCTTTCTAATATTAACGGTGCTAAAACAGTAATTGTTACAGTAGCACCTCGAAGTTCTGACTGAAACTGGGGCCCCCATTCTGCCAGGCACTAAACAGACCCCAAGATCAGGGCCCCCATTGTGCTGGGTGCTGACAGATCCTGACTGAGATTGGGGCCTACATTGTGCCTGGTGCTGCACAGACCCCAGTCAAGATCAGGGCATCCATTGTGCTGGGCCCAGTCCATTCACATAGTGAGCAACAGTTCCTGTCTTGAAGAGCTTTAAAATACACAAAGGGTGAGAAGGTGGAGTGGGAGACAAAGGGTGGTGAACTGAGATCACTGCCTACTGTGGTGACCAGTCTCATTGTTTCTTGGTGTTCCCCCCATCTGTTTTTCTGCATCCTTCTGTTGCCTCGTGTCTTATATTTTAAACTCATCTCTTTGTTCTGGACGTATACAGCGCCTAGCACAATGGGGTTCTGGTGCATGATTCCTAAGGCTATGTTTACACTGGCAACTGAACGACAAAACTTTTGTCTTTCAGAGGTGTTACCCCCTCTTCTCCCCGGAAAGACAAGTTTTGCCGCAACAAGCATCAGTGTGAACAGCACATTGTTGGCAGGAACACTCTCCTGACGACAACACAAACGCCACTCTTTGGGGATAGAAGTTTTTTATCGGCAAGAGAGCCGACAAACAGCAGCTACACTGAGCAACTTTTAGCAGCATGGCTGTGGTGACACAGCCATGTCGCTTAAAGCTGTGTAGTGTAGACATAACCTAAGCACTACTAAAATACAAATAAGGAATAGAGGAAACAGAAAGTGTCTTGCCCAAGTTCATGGAGAAATTTTGTGGCAGATCCAATGGATGGAATGGAACACCAGTGCCTTAAATACCCGTCTAGTACCTTAACCACTGGCCACCCCTGCCTCACATTCATAGCTCAGCATCATTTTAACCCTGAAGGACAGCAAAGCCCCTCACCGATTAGGTGGCACCACTGAGATCTTAATCCATGCCCACAGAAACATTCCCACATGCCTCCAAAACCTGTTCACTTGTGCAGCATATTAACTAGAGATGTAGGAATAACTGATTGTTTGGTTCAGTGGCTGAACCAAAAAAATTTGTTTACATTGTTTCAGGGTGATACAAAATAGAAATTTTTCTGTTTTTCTCACCAAAATGAAAAACAAAAATTCATTTTGGATCAAATGAAATGCTGTGTTCAACCGAAAACAAATCTTTTTGGGAGGTGGGAGCTCTTTGGTTTTTCATTTTCTGCATTTCTGGATTTTTATTACACACGTTGTGGCTTTTTAAAAATAAATCTAGCTAAATTTCTAAACAAAACATTGTTTTAAAACAAAGAGTTGAAACAAAACATTTTGAGTATCGGGGGTAGCTGTGTTAGTCTGTATACACAAAAACAACAAGGAGTCTGGTAGCACCTTAAAGACTAACAGATTTATTTGAGCACAAGCTTTCATGGAGTACAATCCCTCAGAGAGAGACAAACACCTACAAGATCTTTATCAAGCATTCTTAAAACTACAGTACCCACCTGGGGAAGTGAGGAAACAGACTGACAGAGTGAGACGGGTACCCAGAAATTACCTACTACAGGACAGGCCCAACAAGGAAAATGACAGAACACCACTGGCCATCACGTACAGCCCCCAGCTAAAACCTCTCCAGCACATTATCAATGATCTGCAACCTATCCTGGAAAATGATCCCTCCCTCTCCCAGACCTTGTGAGGCAGGTCAGTCCTCGCTTACAGACAGCCCCCCAACCTGAATACTCACCCAAATACTCACCAGCAACTACACACCACACCACAGAAACACTAACGCAGGAACCAATCCCTGTAGCAAACCTCGTTGCCTACTCTGTCCCCATATCTACTCTAGCGACACCATCAGAGGACCCAACCACATCAGCCACACCATCAGAGGCTCATTCACCTGCACGTCTACCAATGTGATATATGCCATCATGTGCCAGCAATGCCCCTCTGCCGTGTACATTGGCCAGACTGGACAGTCCCTTCGTAAAAGAATAAATGGACACAAATCAGACATCAGGAATGGTAACATACAAAAGCCAGTGGGAGAACACTTCAATCTTCCTGGACATTCTGTAACAGATTTGAAAGTAGCTATACTTGAACAAAAAAACTTCAGAAACAGACTTCAAAGAGAAACAGCAAAACTACAATTCATTTGCAAATTTAACACCATTAATTTAGGCTTGAATAGGGACTGGGAGTGGCTGGCTTGTATAAAATCAGCTTTGCCTCTCCTGGAATTGACACCTCCTTATCTATTATTGGGAGTGGACTACTTCCATCCTAATCGAATTGGCCCTGTCAACACTGGTTCTCTACTTGTGAGGTAACTCCCTTCCCTTCATGTGTCATTATATAACGCCTGCATCTGTAATTTTCACTCCATGCATCTGAAGAAATGGGGTTTTACCCACGAAAGCTTATGCCCAAATAAATCCGTTAGGCTTTAAAACATTTTGACCTTTTCAGAAAAAAATATATTTGGCAGGGCGGGGTAGGGCGCAAAGCTATTTGCTGAACTCAAACTGAATTTGCAAATAGTCAACCTGAACCTGCATTTTTCAGCAAATAAACTATGTGTCCAAAACATTTCGCCCAGCTCTAGTATTAACCCCTCTGGTGTGGGTGCCTTCCTTTCCAGTTGTTGAGTGGGTGCCAACCAATGTACGGACCATAGCCGGCACAGTGGTGGGATACTGCGCCACCATCGGGCAGATTGTTCTTGCAGGCTTGGCATATGCCCTCCCGGACTGGCGCTGGTTACAATTCACTGCATCAATGCCCTTCTTCATCTTTTTTCTCTATTCCTGGTAAGTGCATCGCTGCTTGTTGATAGGTTCACAGGGCTAGATTCTGATCTCACTCTTAGACACAGGGCTCAAGCATGGGGCTGCAGGAAGCATACACTAACAGTCCGATACTCATTGGGCTGAGCTGAAATAAGCTCCACTTCAGTCTGTATTCCCATCTGATTTAACTGTGATCTGTTACACAGCCTAGTGCCCCCATTACCAAGGTCTGTGACTGTCTTTGGATCCAAGGCAGTCATTTGTACCTGTCAGTGCAGAAAATGCATATGTTCAAGGGCTAGTACTGTAGAGGCTCAAACTCATCTGGGAGCTTTAGGTCCAACTATAATGGAAACAACAACAACTTGGTGGAGTTCCTCTGTGTTTGCAATGTATAACTTCTCCTCAGAATCTGCCCTACAAGCTCTTAGCTCTACCCAGGTTTGAGTGTCCCTAATTCCCATGAGCCACAAATTCCTACAAAGAGAACCCAACTGGAAAGAAGAAAGCACTCCATTGTTTCTTGGCATTGCTGCTCATTTTGCAGGTGGTTTGCAGAGTCCGCTCGCTGGCTGGTTCTATCAGGAAAACCGGACCGAGCCGTGCAGGTGCTTAAGAAAGTTGCTCAGATAAATAGAAAAAAAGAAGAAGGAGACAAGCTCAATACCGAGGTAAAGAGATGAATGGAATTCTTGACCATCAAAGGAAACCACAGATAATCATATCTTATGTGCAATAAGGATGGAACCCCTGAGGACGTGTAGAAGGAACACTTAAGTGATGTGTAGGCTTTCAGCTGGCCCTCTGAACTGCATGATGCACTAGGGTCAGAAGTGCCCAGGATACACCACCTCATCTCTCCAAGATGGTGCATCATGGGATATATAGTCTAACCAGGGATCCTGGCCTGTGGAGGAGAATGGGAGATGAGACACCTGAATTACAACTCCCATGAGGCACCATGGCAGCATTCCCAAACAGAAATATTTCCATTTCTAGTTGGTTTCAGTATTTGAATTTTCACTGAAAATTTGAAATTTTCCATCGGAAAAAACTCCCACATTTTCTGTCCAGATCTATTCATGCATTATTGCATGATACTCGTGCATTTAGCAATAGAACTGGTCAGCAATTTTTCAACTAAACTTATTTTTGTTGGAAAATCAACAAATTTCTCATTTCGAAAAGTTTTTGGAAAAAAGTTTCAAAATTCCCATTTCAAACATTTTTTAAAAGAAAAATTCAATATTTTCAGTTTCAAAATTTTTGCTAATTATAGTTTAAAAATTTAAATAGAAAAAAATGTCAAAATTGAAATAAAACATTTTGAAAATGTCAAAACAATGTTTCAATTGACTCAAACTGAAATTTTTTTCATACTGTTAATTTGTGCAAATTTTCGAGGCTGTCTTCTCATATTGATTTGGGATCAGAAAAATTTGAGATCTCCAAAATTTTCCTGGGATGGGAAAACTGTTTCCAACCCAGCTCTTTGGCAGCTTTCTCATGCACGCCATTGGCTCAGGTGAAATCTTACCTAGTAGAGAGAGAGTGAACAAGACTATCCGTCTTGAAATTTGTTCCAAGAGGAGGTGCATGGGGCTGGGCTCCAGAAGACCATGGGGATAAATGTCACCCTGGCATTTAAATAACATGTATAAAATTTCAGTGTGGAGTTGCACAACATTTGACGGCTATGCACAGATTATATTAAAGTGAAATTCACCCCTGAGTTAGCACAAGATCTGTGCAGCACTTAAATCCCATCTAAACTATGTTTTTAAGGACTTAAATGTAACTACTGGTACATAGGTTTTGTGCTGCCCAGGAACAAATTTCACCTTGGGAGGAGTGTTGGAGATTCTGCAATACACTGTGGCCCATATGATGTTTTTGTTTACCTGCTGTAAATCCAGAGTCAAAGGAGTTATTCCAAATTTACACTGGTGCAACAGAGAGCAGAATACACCCCTCAAACTTTGTCATCCAATCCATTTAGGCTTTGGCAGCCAGATCCTCAGCTAGTGTAAATCAGTATAGTTAATGGATCTATGTCAATTTATATCAGCTGAGGAGCTGGTCCATGGACGCATAGATTTTAAGGTCATTAGACCATTAGTTTGACCTCCTGCATAACACAGGCCATAGAATTTCACCCAGTTATTACTGTATTGAGCCCAGTAACTTGTGTTTGACTAAAGCATCTTCAAGGAAGGCAGCCAATCTGGATTTAATGACATCAAAAAATAGGGAATGCACCACTTCTCTTGAGAGTTTGTTTCAATGATTAGTCACCTTCCCTGTTAAAAATTTGTGCTTTATTTCTAATTTGAATTTGTCTGGCTTCAGCTTCCAGCCATTGGTTCTTGGTCTGCCTTTCACTTTCTTGAGAGTCCTTTAATACTTGATATTTTCTTCCCAGGAAGGTACTTATACACTGTAATCAAGTCACCTCTTGATCTTCCTTCTGATAAAATAAACAGATTGAGCTCCGTCAGTCGTTCACTCTAAGTCATTCTTTCCAGCCCTCAAATCATCATTCATAGATTTTAAGGCCAAAACAAGAGACCACGAGATCATCTAGCTAGACATTGAGCCCCTCTAGCCACATTCAAATACAAGCTCTCAATGTCATCTGAATAACCACACTTACTGATCTGGTATGTTTGCTGACATTAATTTAATATATGGATGATATAAATCTAGCATGCTTCCAATGATGCTTAAATTCTGGCCCTAGTCCAGGGATCAAAATCAGATTACAAATTTGTTCGCCTTTTGTGCCTGAATTCTGATTTCTAATTCATTCCAAAGTACAAGTGGCTGTTGTTTTTCCAACCTGAAAATCATTGTCATTAATACGCCCTGTAAAGTCCCATGATTCTGACCTACAGAAAGAAGCAGTTTCATTTGCAAAAGTAAACCTATTAAGCTGTGCAGAAAGATATGACTGTAAGGTCTTAGCCCTAATAAGAATTCTGATCCTCACGCCAATGGACTGAACTAAGATTAATAATTCCTGCCCTTTCATGATCTCAACTGCTTGTTTCTCAAAGATAAACAGAATCCCTGCATGGTTCTGTGGCATTCTAAGACAATGGTTAACTCAGGGACACAAATGCCTTTGGGTACAAACTATGCTACTTGTTTCAGAGTAACAGCCGTGTTAGTCTGTATTGGCAAAAAGAAAAGGAGTACTTGTGGCACCTTAGAGACTAACCAATTTATTTGAGCATGAGCTTTCGTGAGCTACAGCTCACTTCATCGGATGCATGCCGTGGAAACTGTAGCAGACTTTATATACACACAGAGAATATGAAACAATACCTCCTCCCAGCCCACTGTCCTGCTGGTAATAGCTTATCTAAAGTGATCATCAGGTTGGGCCATTTCCAGTACAAATCCAGGTTTTCTCACCCTCCACCCCCCCACACAAACTCACTCTCCTGCTGGTGATAGCCCATCCAAAGTGACCACTCTTTACACAATGTGCATGACAATCAAGTTGGGCCATTTCCTGCACAACTCCAGGTTCTCTCCCCCCCTCCCCCCCCCCCCCAAGAACCACACACACAAACTCACTCTCCTGCTGGCTACTTGTATGTCACAACAGATTGCAGAGTGTTTTGATACTAACAGTTCTACTACGTTAAGACAATGGCTTACGAGGTTGGGGACTGAGTAGGGGGCACTCTCTCCTTGGAATCCATGCTAGCCCTGATGCCCCAGTGCAATGCTAGGGAACACTGTGTTACAGGGAGTAGGATGGGGGGGCCCAGCAGGAGGTGCTGTCCTCTCACAGTCAGTGCTGACCCCAATGACCCACCACGATTCACTGGAGGTGGAAATATGTGGTCAGTTAAGGTCCCAGGGCCCTTTTCCCAATGGGGTTAGTTACTCCGGGGATAAAGCTGCCCTCACTATTGTGTAAGGGTAAAAAGAGGGACTTCGGTGGTGTCTAGGCTAGAGCACAAGGGAGAATTTCACCTTTAACATTTCGGTCCAAACTATCAGAGGACTAATACCCCAGGAAAACCTACCGAAGTCAAATTATCTTCATCTTCTGTCCTAAGGTTGAGTCGCATTATTATGAGCTGTTAAACAGCTTCTGCTTTCCAACCCAGAGCATTTCAGTGGTGGATGAAGTGATCCGATGTATCTGCATACATACCCCTCTGTCTGTATCTATCTATGTTCATATATAACTGGATGAACATATTTAAAAAAATCTGGAAAGTCTCTGTGTTCTGCATTTCTCTTGAGTCCATCTTCGGATCACTTCAGTGTTGTGCCAGCTCCTGTAGCCGAGCGATAGCCCTCGGATGGTCACTAGAGGGGGATGAAGGATTGGTTGTATGTTTTCTTCTGTGCTGAGCTTACCCACATTCCTGGTCTGCTTTTGTTTCCTCTAAATGGAATGGTGCAAACATTGTAAAACAGCTCCTGGGCCTTGGGGAGTGATGGTCACAGGAATTGCCTGACTGGATTAGACCAGTGATCTGTGTAACCCAGTATCCTGTCTCTGATAGTAGCTAGCATGGAGTCCCATTCCAGGCTCTGGGAGAAGAGCAGGGCCTAGTGGTTAGAGCTGGAGGAGGCTGGGAAGCAGAATTCCTGGGTTCCATTCCCAACTTTGGGAGGGGAGTGATGCCTACTGGTTAGAGCTAGGAACTGGGATTCAGTACTTTTGGGTTCTCATCCTATCTCAAACCTGGCAGACTACTCTTTATCCTATCCATTATTTTGTGGCCCTTTATCAGGTCCCCTCTTGCTGTGCTAAACATTCCCAGTCCTTTCAGTCTCATGGGAGTCTCTCCAGAGCTCTAATCATTCGCATTGCACATCTTTGCCTCCCCTCACCACATATTTCTGCTACATGCTATGGGCCAGATCCTCAGCTTCATTGTCAACTGACTTCAATGGCGCAACAGCTGGTTTATACCAGCTGGGGATCTGGCCCCATTTTCTCCAATGGAGCGTATCAGATGTGCTGAGCACAATGAGGAGGATGCAGCAGGATAATACACCAGAATTATTTTTCCTACTCTCTCTTCTCCCTAGGTCTTGAAATCCAACATGAAGAAGGAAATGGCCTTGGCACAATCTTCCTACACATTGTATAGTTTGGTCCGCACACCCAATGTACGCAGGATATCCTGCTGCATATCTAGTGTCTGGTAGGTGTGCTCTATTCTTTCTTTCTAACTGTGAGGCCCCAGTGCAGCACTAGGGGGTGCTGTGCTACAGGGAGAGGGGTGGGGGGGCTCAATAGAGGGCACCCTCTCCTCAGAGTCAGTGCAGACCCCAATATCGCACCATGATTTATTGAAGGTAAAAACATGTGGCCAGTCAAGATCCCCCTGTCCCTTTTCCCATCAGAGTTAGTTACACCAGGGATAAATCTGGCCCCACTTTATATTGACATCCCCCCTCCAATGACCATTCACAGGTTTGCCACCAGCTTTGCCTTCTATGGCTTGGCCATGGACCTGCAGCACTTCGGCTTCAACATTTATCTCATCCAGGTGGCTTTTGGCTCCATTGACATCCCGGCCAAGCTGAGCGCTGCCATCGGGATGAGTTTCATCGGCCGGCGATTCACCCAGGCAGCTTCCGTCATCCTGGCAGGGCTGGCAATCCTGGCGAACATATTTGTGCCACGAGGTGGGCATTCAGAGTGCAACAGCCAGGGGAGGTACGGGGATGAATTAAGATGACCTGGGACTCTAGTCATACCATGACATGGGACAGCCTACTCCCAAGATGATCTCCCCTGGGCCACAGCCCTCATAGCCCAAGTCTACCCCTATGGCCATACCCCCAGGGACCTCCCCTGACCCAATACCCCGCCCCAGGGGCCTCTCCTGACTCATGACCCCACCCCCACAATCCACCCCATGACCCTGCATCTTTGGCTGAACCCCACCCCCACAGCCAAAGCCCTCTCCATGGCCTTGTCCATTGCCCCCATAGACAAAACTTACCCGATGGCCTTGCCTCCTCCCAGCTATGCCTCCCCTCCACAACTCACCACTGCATGACCCGGCCTCAACCCCCACAGCCCAACCCCGATCTACAGCCCCACATCCACTGGAAATGACAGAGGGAGCGATCTCCTCGGGAGCAGAACAGGAATTTCATGGGAGGTGTTGTCCAGGGAGGGAGCCAGGCCCACAAAGGAGAATGGGGACAAGAGGCAACTGAACTGCAACTCCCACGTGGCACCACCATAGCATCAAAACTATTTCAACTTTCAGGTGTTCATTTTTTGACACACAAAAAATTGACATGGTCTGCGGGAGGCTGACACACTCTGTGAAAACTTCGCTTAGTTGAAAACCCCAATGTTCCATCAAAAAAACAGTTTTGATGGAAAATTTCTGACCATCTCTAATGTAGACATTCCTTTTATAGATCATAGTGTTACTCTGGCTGTATCTCGGATACATATTGTATATAGGCACTGAGTGACCAGCCTTAGTCAGGACTGTTCCAGCAACTGACCCCACTCGGGACTGCTACCAGCACTGACCACTAACTCTCATCCTTTTATGTCCCCCCACAAGAGCTGAAGGCCTTACGTACATCCCTGGCAGTGCTTGGGAAAGGATGCTTAGCCTCTTCCTTTAACTGTTTGTACCTCTACACCGGGGAGCTGTACCCAACAGTCATCAGGTACCTATTGCAGCACTCATCTATTTCTGCATTAGATGAAAATCTACCCAATGCTTTACTCAAGTCAGGGGGTCGGTGCTCGGAACGACAATGCTCCTCAGGCGCAGCTGGAACCAGAGTTCCGAATTTCCATTCCAAAGGAAGTTTCAACATTTCAAAATTTCTTGCAAGATGAAAATCCCAAAAAATTTCATTTCAGAAATAGCTGAACAACCTTATTGAAACCCAGGCTATTGGGTTAAACGCAGGGGTAACTGGGTGAAATTTAACAGCTCATGTTAAACCAGAGGTCAGACTAGAAGATCTACTGGTCCCTTCAGGCCTTAAATTCTATGAAACATTTCAATAAGGACTTATGAAAACAATAACTGATGTATCATTTCAATTATTATATAACATTATATTATATAAACCATCGAATCACAGAAATGTAGAGCTGAAAGGGACCTCAAGAGATCATCTAGTCTATCCCCCCATGCTGAGGCAGGATTAAGTATAACTACACCACCCCTGACAGGTATTCGTCTAACTGTTCTTAAAAAAGCATTAAGAATGGGGATTCCACAACCTCCCTTGGTAACCTGTTCCTATCCTTAGAGTTTGAAAGTTTTCTCCTAAAACCCAACCTGAATCTCCCATGCTGCAAACTAAACTGATTCCTTCTCGTCCTAACCTTGGTGGACATGCAGAACAATTGATCATCCTCTTTATAACAACTATTTACATATTTGAAGACTTATGTGTTTTCCCCTGTCCCCAGCCTCCAGTCTTCTCTAGGCTAAACACGCCCAGTTCTATCCACCTTTCCTCATAGGTCAGGTTTTTTAAACTGCTGATTGTTTTTGTTGCTCTCCTCTGGATTCCCTCCAAGACACAGGATTCCAGCTGAGGCATCACCAGTGCAGAGTAGGGTGGAACGATTGCCTCCTGTTTCTTACATACAACAGTCCTGTTAATACATCCCAGAATTACATTGGCCTTTTTCACAACATCATGTCACTGTTGATGCACATTCAACGTGTGATCCACTATAACCCTCAGATCCTTCTCAGCAGTACGACCACCTAGCCAGCTATTCATCATTTTGTATTTGTGCTTTTGATTTTTTTCCCTTCTTACATGCAGTTGTCACAGATTGCCTGGCCCTTTAAGGGTAATTGAGCTCAGCCACACCTGCGCCAGATTAGCTAACCCCCTGCCTTAGCTGGTCCTGGTCAGATGTTGGAAGGACTCCGTGGAAGGCCCTGAGCAAGAGTCTGAAGGAGATTGTGAAAGGCTCCAGGGAAGCAGTCAGGGCTGTGTCCCTCAGCCAAAGACAGAGACTGAAGGGTAACCCAGAAAGGATTGGGAACTAAGCCTGATGGGTGGGCTGAAGGGGAACTGAAGTGGGGACAAAGAACTTTTGATTGTGTTTGAACTTTTGTTACCCCAAGGGACAATTGAACTCGAAATAAGCCAGCCAGAGGGCTGAGCCATGTGAACCCCCAGGAGAGACAGGAAAGCCAGAGGAGGAGGAAACTGAGGCAGGGAGTGCTTGCAGCACCACACTCAAGCAGCATGGGGTGCTACAAGGCAGGCATGTCCCATGACACTAGTACTTTGTACTTGTCTTTATTGAATTTCATCTTATTGATTAATATAATAGTCCAAATGATAAATCAGTTATCATTTCAGTAGGTCCCTATTGAACCATTTTGATAAAGTCCGTTCAATATTTCCTAGCCCTGCACTTTCCGTATATCTGATTAAGTAAAGAACGCACCTCGGGGGTATGAGGTTTCTTTCCTTCCATTGGCCGGGGGATAGAAATAGGTGAACCATCGACCTTCACCATCCCCCACCCCCAATGTAAGTCTTCTCCTGTTCCCATCCTTGGGCTCCCAAGGCTCCACCAGGACAAAAAGAAAAACAACAAAGCCCTTTGACCTCACTGAAATGAAATGTTTAAATCATTTCTCATTGAAAATGTTGACAAAATCATTATGTTCCCATGAAATATTTCAATTTTGTTGAATCAGCATTTTCCTACAGAAGACTGTTCCAGTGGAAAATTTCCCCTCAGTTCTATTCTTAGGCCTAAAGTAACATTTTCTGAATTACCTAAGTTCCATTTTCAAAACTTTCTCCCTGTTAAAAATGTGCACCTTGTTTCCAGTTTGAATTGGTCTAGCTCCAACTCCTAGCCCTTGCAACTCTCATTTGCCCTTTTTCTGATGCCTCAAAGCAGGGGTGGGCAAACTTTTTGGCCCGAGAGCCACATCGGGGTTGCGGAACGGTATGGAGGGCCGGGTAGGGAAGGCTGTGCCTCCCCAAACAGCCTGGCCCCCTCCCACTTCCCGCCCCCCTCAGAACCCCCGACCCATCTAACCCCCCCTGCTTCTTGTCCCCTGACCGACCCCTCTGTGGACCCCCGGCCCCTAATCACCCCCCGAGACCCCACCCCCATCAAACCCCCCCTGCTCCCTTTCCCCTGACTGCCCCAATCCCTATCCACACCCCGCCCCCTAACAGGCTCCCCGGGACCCCCGACCCATCCAACCGCCCCCTCCCCAGGACCCCCGTCCCTAACTGCCCCCCCCGGACCCCACCCCCTATCCAACCTCCCCTGCTCCCTGTCTCCTGACCGCCTCCACCCCATCCAACTGCCCCCTGTCCCCTGACTGCCCCCCGGAACTCCCTGCCCTTATCCAACCCCCCCCCTTACCACGCTGCTCAGAGTGGCAGGACAAGCTTATTGGCAAGCCTGGGAGGTGGGTGAGCGCAAGCCCATGCAGCGGCATACCTGCGGGGGAGGAGGAGCAGCGGGGGAGGGGCCGGGGGCTAGCCTCCCCGGCCAGGAGCTCAGGAGCCAGGCAGGATGGTCCCGTGGGCTGGATGTGGCCCGCGGGCCGTAGTTTGCCCACCTCTGCCTCAAAGGATGCATCTCTACTAGGAGATAACTTCTGCCCACCTAGGTATTTACAGACTATAATCCTATAGTACAGCACCAGCCTTCCTGTCACAGTGAGTCCTGACCTCAGTTTGGGGAAGCCTCAAAGATTAGAGTCAACCCAAAACATTTAGTTTTGATCCCTCCCGACCCTGAGAGAAATTTAAAAAAAAATTGGCAAAAATGTGACCTTTTTCCCACAGAAAAATTCGTTTTTGCAGAAACTGCATTTCCTGTTGAGGGGAAGTTCCTAACTGGCTGTAGAAATAAGGAAAGACGGTTCTGATCAAAGGCCATTTCTGAGCAGACCAAGGGGAGAAAAAAGTCCATGGGCAGATTGAATCTGGTCTTTTGCAGAATCAGTCCAATATTATCATGATTTTATGATTTTTTTTTAAAGGTTGTTTTCTACACTTGCAGACAGACCGGCATGGGGCTCGGAAGCACCATGGCTCGCGTGGGCGGCATAGTAGCTCCGGTGGTAAGGGTGACGGGGGAATATTTCCCATACCTCCCACCAATTATATATGGGACAGCTCCTATAATCTCAGGCATCGCTGCTATATTCCTGCCAGAGACCCTCAATGTGCCATTGCCCGACACCATAGAAGAAGTGGAGAGAGGGTTAGTCTGCTTTCACTTCATTTTGATTGTGTCTTCTCCTACAGTAGTTCGTCTGAGCCTTCTCTCTCATATAAATGGGAAGAAACTGCCTTGGATTCAATATAACTACACTATAGCAAGAAAAGAACTGACACCTCCCACCGTAGCAGCAGCATGGGCTAGCGCTGGACTGGGAGTCAGGAGACTGGGTTTCACTCCCGTCACTCTGTGCTTCTGTTTCCCCTCCCACTCTTTGTCTATTCTGCCTTTTTAGATCATAAGATCTTTAGGGCAGGGACTGTCTCCTATTGCTTGTCTGTCCAGCACCTGGCCCAATGGAGTCTTGGTCTCAGTTAGGGTGGGTAAATAAGCCAGAGCTCAACTGGAGTCAACACTTCCATATCCCCAGCCAGTGTAAATTGGCTGTAGTGTCACTGAAGTGAACGGGGCCAGATACCCAGGTGGTGTAAATAGGTGTCGCTCAGTTGGACTCAATGGGCCAGATCCCCAGCTGGTGAAAATCGGACATAGCTCCATTGAAGTCAATAGCCCTAGGCCAATCACAACAGCTGAGGATCTGGCTCAATATTTATTTGTCTCTCTCTCTCTCTCTTTTTTTTTTTTTAAAGGACAAGGGCTAGAGACCTAAAGAATGAAGATCAAAAGGAGAAGATTCTTCTGCAGACAATGGGGCCAGCAATGCTGCAGGAATCCTGATGGTGTGATACAAGAGGGGGCCCCTTGAGTTAGGTAGTCCTCTGCTCAAAGTGTCACCTATGTTTCTGTGCACAGCAGTACACTCACAGGGCCTGGGTCCATGCAGTGCTACAGAGCAGAGAGAAATTTCAGGGGAGTCACAACAAATAAATGGCAGATTCCTCAATCTTTGAAGTATCTCTGTCACACACACCCAGCTGCGTACACAGTCAGATACTCGAATTCATATATACACGCACACTGACTCATGCATGTTCACACTCATGCATACACCCAGTCCCATTCAAACCCTCACACACATGCTCACACATACACACTCATTCACTCAGACAGAAGTTCTCACACACTCCCGTTCACACACACTCGCAACAAACACACAGGTCAGCACTGTTAGAAGGCTCCCTCCCTTTCCACCACAGCTGGTTAACACTCGACCTCCTGCCATCAGACAATAAATTGGTTCCCAACCCAAATCTCATAAACAGCTGTATTTTATGGAAAACTCACCCTATAAAATCTAATGGCTGTGGATGGAATGTGTTTCATTCAGCTCCCATTGTAGAGAGGCCCATGGCCGTTTTCCACATACCTGAATACCGGAGCCCTTGGGTCAGAGGAAATGTTTAAAACAACTTCAATTACCATCACGTCTGTTTCCATGGGGCGTAAACAGAACACTCATGCTGCCTAATAAATGCCGACTCCTGTTAAGGAGGTGGTCTGGGATGACCCATTCATCTCCTACCCACTGTATCCCCACCTCTCCAATGGAGGACTCCCATCATGGCTCTGTATCTGCTGCAGGGTTCATTCTTTTAGCCCTAAAATGATCTTCAATACAGATCCCATCCCAGATGGGACAGAAAGTTTGGACCATATCCTTGGCTGGTGTAAATGGGCATAGCTCCACTGACTTCATACCAGGTCCATGACTTCCCTTTATACCAACTGGGCAGCTGGCCCTTTACTCCAAAGAAGCTTTGCCCAATTTACACCAGCTGGGAATCTGGCCCTACTGTTGCCAATGGAGTGACACTGATTTACACCAACTGAGGATATGCTCCACTGATTCCAGTGGAGCTATGGCTGATTTACATCAGCTGGGGATGTGGCCCCATTGACTCCAATGGAGCTACAGGTCTAGTCCTGACTCAGTGAGGTTGAATGATTAGCAGAGTGTGGGAGTGGAAGTCAGGACTTCTAGGACATATTCCCAGCTCTGAGAAGCAAATAGATTAGAGCACAGTTGAGAATGGGAATCAAGACTCCTGGGTACTATTTCTGGTTATGGGAAGGGAGTGGGATCTAATGGATTAGACAGGGGAGTTCTAGGAGTCAGGATTCCTGGATTCTATTGTCAACTCTGGGATACGGGGGTCTAGTGGTTAGAGCAGATGGGGCAAGGAATCAGGACTTCTAGGTCTATTCCTGACTCTAGCTCTGGCCTCTGTGTAGTCTAAGGTTTCAGAGTAGGAGCCGTGTTAGTCTGTATCCGCAAAAAGAAAAGGAGTACTTGTGGCACTTTAGAGACTAACAAATTTATTTGAGCATAAGCTTTCGTGAGCTACAGCTCATTTTGAGCTGTAGCTCACGAAAGCTTATGCTCAAATAAATTTGAGCTGTAGCTCACGAAAGCTTAAATTAATAAATAATTTAATAAATTTGTTAGTCTCTAAGGTGCCACAAGTACTCCTTTTCTTTTGGTGTAGTCTAAGTGGGTAGAACAAAGGCCATTTGCTCCACTCCTTGGGACAGTATCAGTGTATGATATTGAGCCTGGCCTGGCAAAATAACTCTGTTGTTCTGCATTGTATCAAACCTGGATCCATAGCTCTTGGTTTAATGGGAAAAAAGAGAGAGGATGCATTTGGGGCCCAAGTTCAATAAATTATAAAGCACTCAGGGGACAGTTCATCCACTCTGCTATCTGGGCTGGATGACCATGTCTTATCCTATATCATTCTGTATATAGATGGTTCCCTGTGCTGTGGAATGAAATGAGCTGAGATCATTCCATTTTAAGCACCAGGCAGTTCTATATTAAAACAACACTGAGAGGAAGGAGGATTCCTAACCTGGCCAAACTCACCTATCCCCTGTTATTTCATGAAGCATTTTCATTGGAATATTATTTCAAATTTCAGTGCTTCAAATAAACATTCCAAAGGCCTTTCTGTTTGGATTGCAGAGTTATTCAGGGAGGGACTGTCACCTAATGGTTAGAGTAGGCAGAGCTGGGAGTCAGGATTTCTGGGGTCTTCTTCCAACTTTGGAAAGGGAGTAGGATCTAGTAGTTGGACTGGGGGGCTGAAAGTCTGGATTTTGGGGTTCTACCCCAAGCTCTAGGAGGGAGAGTGTGGTCTTCGTGTTTATGGCAGGAAAGCCTGGGCCGGGGAATCAAGACGCCTGGGTTCTGTTCCCTGCTCTGGGAGGGAATGTGGTCTAAATAATCAAGCAGGGGACTGCAACTAGGAATCAGACTCCTGTGTTCTACTGCCAGAGGCCAATGTGGTCTAGTAAAGCCCTGGGAGCTCTGGAGTTCTGTTCCCAGTTTGGTTAGTGTTTCACTTGCCTTCTCTGGGCCTAAAATTCTCCCCCTATAAAATAGAGCTTTGAAAGCCTTACAAAAAAGGGATTATTATAAAAGTGCTACAAATTATTACACTAATGCTATTTTTTTACCTCTAGAACAGACCCCTTGTAAGTATATGAACCAGGTATTTGAAAAAAATAAACACATAATTTACCTGGGCCACAACTAGAGTGCTCTGAGATCTGGTCTATAGGTTATTTGTGTTACAGAAGCGCCTAGATCAGAGCCTCATGATGTGTGCATTATTAACCCTACAGTAGTGGCCAGAAGCCCTAACTGAGATCCGGGGGCTATTATGGTGAATGTGCATTATTATTAGCATTACGGTAGCGTCTATAGGCCTCAGTCAAGATTGGGGTCTGATTATGGTGTGTGCATTATTAGTAGTATTACTGTAGTGCTTAGAGAGCCCAGCCCAGATGAGGCCCTCATTATGGTGTGTGCATTATTATTAGCATTAGGGTAGTATCCAAAAGCCCTAACTGAGATCATGGCCCATTATAGTGTGTGCATTAGTAGTAGTACTACGGTAGGATGTAGAGGGCCGTGCACTAAAGCAGGGCCACATTATGGTGTGTGAATTAGTAGTGGTACTACAGTAGTATTGAGAGGCCCCACACGAGACCATTGTACTGGGTACTGTGCAGCCATTTCCTGCCCCAATCAGTTTACAGTCTGAATAGAGAAGACAAAAGGAGAACCAGAGGCAAATGACTTACACAAGGCCGCACAGCAGATCAGTGTCAGTCAGCAGATGCAGGAACAGAACCCAGGTCCTCCTGACTTGTGCTCTACCCTCCAGCCTACACTGCTGCACAAACAGATAACTGTTCATCACATGGTCCCTTCAACTCACAATCACTTGCAAAGATACTAGTGAGGCTAATGCAGTCTATGCTGTATGACTAATCACACTCATACTGGCAACTACATACATAAACTAACTGTCAACTCTAAACAGCCAGGCACATTCTAAGACAGCCGGCAACTCTGAGCATCATATCCAGCAGAGGGAGTGGTGGAGATGCCTTTATTAAGAGTTCGTGAATTTAACCCTCGCAAACTACGCCATAATCACCAAGCACTGGGAGAGATTTGCCAGTTCAAAGCAAGTGCTCAGGACAAGAGCCCAGAAACACAGAGGTAGATCTAAGTTCCCAGTTCTGGTGCTTCTCAGAAGAGTTGAATCGAGTTAGGACGCAACCCACGTAAGTGAGCCTCTATTGCATTTAAATCATTGGGAAGATGCTACATTTTCATTCCTCTTTTGACTTACTGAGTGCAGGAGGAAAGGGCTGTAAAAGGCAATCTTGCAAATGAAGCCACTCAGAGAGATGGAGGACCAGGGCGTGCTGATGCTTGAGTGCGGGAGAAAAATTAGCTCTTGTGGGAGGTCTTGGAGGCAGAAAAGATGGGGCAATTTTATTTTTGTGGATAACTTTCCAGGACAAGCAATATTTGGAGAAAAGCAGCCTGCCATGGGATGGTTCAGCAGCTGATTCTTGCCCTGTCAGTGCTGTGGTTACGTTCTGACTTTAGGGTCAGATCCTCTGATGGTGGAAATCAGCATTGCTCCATTAATTTTGATGGAGTTAAGCCTATTTGTACCAGAGCTGAGGACCTAGCCCTTGCTTTCTTCAGTGAAAGATGCAGGGAATAAGAACGCAATTCATCAGGCAGCGGTTTGATCGCAAGGCAAAAATGTGCTTAAGACTGGATGAGAAATTTATGCGACATCTCGCATTTAAAGTCTAAGCCTCTTTCTAACACATAGCAGTAAATGAGCAGGGAACGGCATGTGTGAGACAAAATGCATGTTACTAGCACCTGGATCTGTATATGATAACATCATTAATTATTATTGCTGTGCAGAGAAGTGTCATCTGAATAGACAGATAGGTGTTGGAGCTCCTGGTTCTGGGAGTTGAGTCAGATATAATGGTTAGAGGAGGGGGCTGGGAGTCAGGACTCCTGGATTCAATTCCCAACTCTGGGTGGGTAGTGGTCAGAGCTGGGGGAGGGGCGAGCTAGGAGTCAGGCCTCCTTAATTCTGTCCTAGGTTTGGAAGGGAGTATGGTCCAGGTGATCAGAGTGAGGTATCAGGACTTCTGGTTTCAACTCTGGATGGTGTGAGGAAATATATTCTAGTAGTCACAGCAACAGACTGGGAATCAGGACTTCTGGGTTCCTTTCCCAGTTCTGAGAGGGGAGGGGAGTCTAGATTAGAGCGGGGGCTCGGGACTTCTGGGTTCTCCTCCCAGTTACATAGGCATTACATTCATGTACTGTGACAAGGCATTATAAAGCTTGTTAAAAGTTTTACAGTTGAAGAAATAAACCAAAATCTTTAGTCTATTTTAAAGCTCTTCACCTAGGAGTAGATCTAGGTAAATTCATTGCAAGTGGCTTACATCTTTCTTCCAATGTTTGCAGATGACAAATACATAGAACCCAGTGCCCAAGTAGAGTTTAAAGAGCAAACTTTACAGCTAATTGCAAGAGTCTGTTTTCCCCATTTCTCTCAGGCAGTAACATTAACCACCTGTCATCAGTTACACCCAAACTCATTTTTCTCTTTCCCTCTGCTTGTTTTTTAAATATATGAGTGAGTGTAACTTGTGTTTCATAAAATGTTGTTATTTATAATTACTGTAATTTATAGAGTCCTCAGCTGAGATTCCCCACTCTGCCAAATCCTGCATGGACTCCAACCAAGATCGGACTCCAGTTGTGCCAGGCGCTGCACAGACCCTGACTGAAATCAGGGTCCCCAATTGTGCTAGGCACTACACAGACCCCAACCGATATCAGGGGCCCCCTGTGCCAGACACAGGGGATAACATACAGTAAGAGTCCATCTCTGCCCTAAAGATCTTACCATCTCATAAAGAAAGATAGTCAAAGGGTGGAAGGGGAAACGGAGGCAGAGAGAGCAGAAGGGGCTTGCCTAAAGTCATGCAGCAGCTTAGCAACAGAGCTAGGATTAAAACCCAGCTCCTCTGATACCCAGTCCAGTGCCCTATCCACTAGACTACACTGCCTCCATTTCTTGACTGATCTGGCAAAATTTTGCTCAACACCTAGAATAACGTTACTGAAGCCCTGGGAGTTAGTTGGGGTAAGGAAGAGCAAAATTTGGCTCTGGCTCTTTCACATTCTATCAGAAACAACTCCTGAAAAATAGAGCCTATGGCTAGTTACTTAGCACAAGAAAAAAGCAATAGCAAACCAGCCACAAAGGCAGAGAGAGGTAAAATAATTGTAGCATATAATGAACCTAAATCATATGGAAGAAAAAACAAAAGATGATTCTAATAGATCTTACAAGAGCTAATAAATTAACCCCAATGAGACAGGGCGGGGGTGAACGAAGTACGTTAATGCTTTTTAAATGCTAAACATATTTAAAGGCTTTATTCTAAAGTTCAGTTAGGTCAAATCTACAATGCTCGACAGTGAACGTCCGTTATTATTGACATCCTTCCTTTGTCTGTCTTATCTCTTCAGAGTTCACTCTTCAAGTATGACACCATCTTTTATTGTGCTTGTGCAGTGCTCAACACAATGGGCCTCCCCCCCTCCACCTGCTCTCAGTTGGGTGGGGTGGGTCTTTAATATACAGATTAATACATTATATTTAAAAAAACAATACTGTCTACTCAAAAATCTACTCCTAATACTTCCAGGTCAAGAAAGACTATAGAAAATAATTTGCCTGTAAAGGACAAGCAAATAAATCCCAAGAGACTGGGATATATTAAGGTGCTATAAAGTCGTCCCTTTTGATGTATTAACCTGTTGCTTGCAAATCTTTTTCACTTATGGAAATGTTTGCTTTGAAAGCCCTAAAATTGCAAGCTCTTGACGAATAATCTTTTAAGGCACTTAGCCAGACAAATCCAGTGTTACAAATATTACTAATGGAAAACGGTCTGAAAACAGCTGTATATAATCCACTGCTGTGAAACAGCAGGATACGACGGCTGGGGCAGGGGGGTGGAGGGATAGGAGAGAAAGCTGCCACTTTTCATAACAGTTTATGAAAGGATCAAATTCGCAGCATTGGGAGGTGGGAAAAGAAAAAACAAAGGAAGGATTTGGGGCTTGAGGGCACCTATCTAAGAGCATGATAGATAGACAAAGGAGAAATAGGGGGATGGATAGACAGATAAGGGGGTCTATGGGAACAGAAAGACAGACAGAGGGATGTGTATGGAGAAAAAGATAAATGAGTGTGTATGTGGACAGAGAGACAGATGAGCAGGTATGGGGATGGACAGCCAGCCAGATGTAGTGTTGAGACTCTCTTTCCTATTACTGACCCTAGAATCCTCCATTCATTTTTATTGGCTTTTATTGTCCCCAGCACGTACTAATATAGGGCTAAATCATTTCCTGTTCAGGGATTAGGACAATTTGCAGTCTTTCCAGCCAGCTGCCCATTGGGCAAAGGGGATAAAATGGGGTTTTCGCCCCACCCTGCAAAACTGGATGCCCAGAGAAGCCAAAGGCCACATGCACAGCAACCCCTGGGTTAGGTTTCCTGTGCGAGTGTGGGGCCAGCAAAATTTAAACTGGGCCCTGATTGGGCACAACACTTGTTTAACCTTCTCTCTCTTGAGCAAAGCAGTAAAGTCCCAGAGAGTTCAATGGGATATAAGTACTTTTCTGAACAAGGCTGGGATTACTATGTCAGGGTTCCCTCCCCACTCTGAACTCTGGGGTACAGATGTGGGGACCCGCATGAAAGATCCCCCTAAGCTTATTTCTACCAGCTTAGGTTAAAAACTTCCCCAAAGCACAAATTCTTCCTTGTCCTTGGACGGTATTGCTGCCACCACCAAGTGAGTTAGACAAAGATTCAGGAAAAGGACCACTTGGAGTTCCTGTTTCCCCAAAATATCCCCCCAAGTCCCTTCACCCCCTTTCTTGGGGAGGCTTGAGAATAATATACCAACCAAATAGGTAAACAAGGTGAGCACAGACCAGACCCTTGAGTTTTTAGGACACTAAAAACCAATTAGGTTCTTAAAAGCAGAATTTTATTATAAAGAAAAAAGTAAAAGAAGCACCTCTGTAAAGTCAGGATGGAAGGTAATTTTACAGGGTAATAAGATTTAACACAGAGGATTCCCCTCTAGGCAAAACTTCAAAGTTACAAAAAACAGGAATAAGCCTCCCTCTTAGCATAGGGAAAATTCACAAGCTAAAACAAAAGATAATCTAACGCATTTCCTTGCTTTACTTACAAGTTTTATAATCTTAGATGCTTATTTCAGGTAGGGTTTTAGGAGAGGTTTTTTTCCTGCCTGGTCCCTCTCTCTGTCCCAAGCAAGCACAACAAAGAGAGCACAAACAAAACCTTCCCCCACAGATTTGAAAGTATCTTCTTCGCTTATTGGTCCTTTTGGTCAGGTGCCAACCAGGTTATTTGAGCTTCTTAACCCCTTAGAGATAAAGGAGGGATTTTATGCTACCCTTAGCTGTACGGTTATGACATGCCCCCCAAATCACAGATGGTGCTGGACAGCCTGCTCCACACTGGCTGTGATTTCTTCCTGGAGCTCTAGGATAAAACAGCGTTAATAAGACACATGCACCGTTAGAGATACTGCTGATTATATACAAACTAACAATATTTCCCACATTTCAAGGACAATTTTAACCAGTTGATTCTGGGACATTTTCACGGGAGAGTGCATCAGCCACTTTGTTAGAAGCTCCTGAAATGTGTTGTATTTCAAAATCAAAATCTTGTAGAGCTAAACTCCACCAAAGAAGTTTTTTATTATTGTTCTTGACGGTATGAAGCCACTTCAGCGCAGCATGGTCGGTTTGCAGGTGGAAACTCCATCCCCAAACGAATGGGCGTAGCTTTTCCAGAGCATACACAATGGCATAACATTCCTTTTTGGTGATTGACCAGTGGCTTTCCCTCTCAGACAGTTTTTTGCTGAGAAACATGACAGGATGGAATTCTTGATCCAGTCCTTCCTGCAGTAAAACTGCTCCCACACCATGCTCGGACGCATCTGTGGTTACTAGGAAAGGTTTGTCAAAGTCTGGGGCCCTTAGCACAGGGTCAGACATGAGTGTTGCTTTAAGCTGGTTAAAGGCCTTCTGACACTCTTCAGTCCACTGAACTGCAGTTGGCTGTTTCTTTTTGGTTAGGTCTGTCAGTGGGGCGGCGATTTGGCTGTAGTGCAGTACAAATCTCCTGTAATATCCGGCCAAGGCTAAGGATTGGACCTGTTTCTTTGACTTTGGAACAGGCCACTTTTGGAAAGCATTCACTTTGGCCTGTAGGGTGTTGATAGTTCCTTGACCCACCTGATGTCCGAGGTAAGTCACTCTATTTAGGCCTATTTGACACTTTTTAGCCTTAACAGTTAGTCCTGCCTCCCTTATGCGCTCGAAGACTTTTTGTAGATGCTCCAGGTGTTCTGCCCAAGAATCAGAACATATGGCCACATCGTCAAAGTAGGCGACTGCAGATTCTCCCAATCCCACAAGGAGACTATCTACAAGTTTCTGGAAGGTGGTGGGTGCATTTTGCAGCCTGAAAGAGAGCACATTACATTCATACAGCCCGACATAGGTGGTGAAGGCTGACCTTTCCTTGGTGGATTCATCTAGCAGTACTTGCCAGTACCCCTTGGTTAAGTCTAAGGTAGAGATGAACTGGGCACATCCCAGTTTCTCCAATAGTTCATCTGTGCGTGGCATTGGATAGTTGTCTGGGCAAGTTACAGCATCTAGCTTACGGTAGTCCACGCAAAAGCATATTTCGCCATCTGGTTTGGGAAGCAGAACCACTGGAGATGCCCACGCACTGTTAGAGGGGTGGATTACCTCCCTCTGTATCATGCCCTGGATCTCCCATTCTATAGCAGTTTTGGCTTGAGGAGACACCTGGTACGGTTGGGCTCTAATTGGGTGAGCATTATCTGTGTCAATGGATGGTATGCCCATTCGGTCCATCCTCGGGTGGCTGAGAACATCAGCGCAAAGCCAGTGCACAGCTCCTTGATCTGCTGGCGCTGCATACGTCCAAGGATCATTGAGAGGTTCACCTCTTCCACGTCACTGTCACTTTTTCCTTCGTAGTAGACACCTTCAGGGCACTAAGTGTCATCTCCTCCCTGGGCTGTAAACTGACAAATCTTTAATTCTCTGGAATAAAAGGGCTTTAGAGAATTAACATGGTACACTTTAGGCTTTAGGTTTGAGGTGGGGGATGCTATGAGGTAGTTAACAGCTCCCAGGTGCTCTTGAACCGTAAATGGCCCGTCCCATGACGCTTCCATCTTATGGACCTGGAGCGCCTTCAAGACCATGACCTGGTCCCCTACTTTGAAGGAACGCTCTCTGGCATGTTTATCATACCAGGCCTTTTGCTCTTCCTGAGCATCTTTTAGGTTTTCACTAGCTAGGGCTAAAAAGTCTCAGAGGGTGTTTTGCAGGTTGTTTACAAAGTCCAGAATGTTAGTTCCTGGAGAAGGTGTAAGCCCCTCCTATTTCTGCTTCACCAACTGTAATGGCACCTTAACCTCGCAGCCACACACAAGTGCAAATGGTGAAAACCCTAAACTGGGATGTGGTACAGCCCTGTAATCAAAGAGCAACTGCTGTAACACTAGGCCCCAATCATTGGAGTGCTCATTTACAAATTTACATATCATGGCCCCCAAAGTCCCATTAAACTTCTCCACCAGGCCATTTGTTTGATGGTGATAAGGGATTGCACCAAGTGGTTCACCCCATGAGCTTCCCAAAGGCTTTTCATGGTCCCTGCCAAGAAATTAGTTCCCGAATCCGTAAAGATGTCAGAGAGCAAACCTACCCTGGCAAAAATGTCTGTTAATGTCTGGCACACACTTTTAGCCCTGGTGTTGCTTAGAGCTACTGCTTCTGGCCATCGGGTGGCAAAATCCATGAAAGTCAGTATGTACTGCTTTCCTCTGGGTGTCTTTTTCAGGAAAGGACCCAGAATATCCACAGCTACTCGCTGAAATGGAACCCCAATGATGGGAAGGCTGGAGAGGGGCTTTGACCTGGTCTTGGGGTTTTCCCACTGTTTTGCACACCTCACAACACCGGACGTAAGTAGGAATGTCCTTGCCCGTTCCCTCCCAGTGGAAGGACTTCCCCAAATGGTCTTCCCCAGCATGGCCATTAGGATGATCATGGGCTAAGCTCAAGAGCTTTACCGGGTACTTAGTTGGAACTACGAACTGTCTCCGAGGATACCAATCTTCCTGGTGCCCACCAGAAAGAGTTTCCTTGTATAAAAGTCCTCTCTCTACAACAAACCAGGATCGATTAGAATAGCTGAGAGGCGGTGGGTTGCTCCATGCCGCCATCCAAGCTCCCTGGAGGCTTTCATCTGCTTCCTGCTCAGCCTGGAACTGTTCCCTTGATGCTGGAGACATCAGTTCCTCATGGGTTTGTGGACCTGGGCTTGGTCCCTCGGGAAGCGATGCAGGTGATGGGGCTGGTTCTGTTGACTGTGAACCGTTCTTTGCTGGTGCACTATGGGGTATTTCAGGCTTCGGCTGAGCCTCTTGTGTCGGTTTATCTGCTGCTGCCAGGACAGGCTTGGTGGTGCCCTCTGGCATTGGAGTTGTAGACGGGGTTGCAAGCGCTAGACTCAGTGCTGGCTGCTCTGCCCATTCCGGTTCTGGGACTGGTTCTGGTTGGGTCTCTGTGACTGGATCCACTACGGCTGTTGCAGTCGTTGGCAGGGGATCTGGTTCTACCACCTCAGTTTGGGTCTCTGGTAACACAGACGGGGCCCTGGTGGAAGGCCCAGGGACAGGGACAGGTGTGACAGCTCGCTTAGCCTGGTTGCGGGTGACCATTCCCACCCTCTGGGCTAGCTTCACATGGTTGGCCAAGTCTTCCCCCAGCAGCATGGGAATGGGATAATCATCACAGACTGCAAAAGTCCACATTCCTGACCAGCCCTTGTACTGGACAGGCAATTTGGCTGTAGGCAAGTTTAAAGAGTTGGACATGAAGGTTTGAATCGTCACTTGGGCCTCTGGGTTGATGAATTTGGGGTCCACTAAGGATTGGTGGATAGCTGACACCTGTGCTCCAGTGTCCCTCCACGCGATAACCTTCTTCCCGCCTACACTCACCGTTTCCCTTCGCTCTGAGGGTATCTGGAAGGTATCTGGGCCTGGAAACCTTTGGTGTGATTCTGGTATAATGAACTGCAGTCTGTTGGGGTTCTTGGGGCAGTTGGCCTTTACATGCCCCAGCTCATTACATTTAAAACATCACCCAGCTGACTGGTCCCTGGGGCGAGGTGGGTTGCTGGAGAATGGTGTGGTGGGACGATAAGGTGTTTAGGATTTTCCTTGGGGTGTAGGTGGGGCCTTGCTCTGCCCCCATTGGTAGGGTGTTTTCTCGGGTTGCCCCTTCTGATATCCACTCCAACTACTAGTAGCTTTCTTCTTTTCCGTCACCTCCACTCATTTGGTTCCGATCTGCCCCGCCTCGATTACAGTTTTGGGCTTCCCATCTAGGATGTACCTTTCTATTTCCTCAGGAATACCCTCTAAGAATTGCTCCATTTGCATGAGGAGAGACAGATCTTCCAGTGATTTAACGCTTGCTCCTAATATCCAGGCATCCCAATTTTTGACGATGTGGTAGGCGTGTCGGGAAAATGCCACGTCTGGTTTCCATCTGAGGGCTCTGAACTGCCGATGGGCATGCTCGGGCATTAGCCTCATTCTAATTCTGGCCTTTTTTTAAAAAATGTTCGTAGCTGTTCATGTGTTCCTTAGGCATTTCAGCTGCCACCTCTGCTAAGGGTCCACTGAGCTGCGGCCTCAGCTCCACCATATACTGGTCTGTAGCGATGCTGTATCCAAGGCAAGCCCTTTCAAAATTTTCTAAGAAGGCCTCTGTATCGTTGCCTACCTCACAGGTGGGGAATTTTTTGGAATGGGGAGCGGTACCTGGAGAAGGATTGTTAGGGTTATCTGGTAGACCCAGCTTAGCCCTTTCCAGATCTAATCGTTTCAGCTCTAACTCCATATCCAAGCGTTTCGCCTCTGCCTCAAAGCGTTTCGTCTCCACTTCTGTCTCCAAGCGTTTTCCCTGTTTCCTCTCCTCCATTTCCAACTCCAGGCACTTTAAGGCCATCTGTCTTTCATGTTTTTTCTGTCTCTCAAGCTTCCAATCTAGCTAATTCTAGTTTCTTTTGGACCTCACTTTCCATCATCCTAGCCTTCCTGTGCTAAGCCTAGCCTAGCCTAACCCAAGAGTTAGAAAGAAAGAAAGAAAAACCCAGCTTGTGAATTCCCTTGCTGTAACTTAACTCCTCTGCCTCCATGCAAAGAAAAAAAACTCCAGCTGCTCTCAACTTTAAAAAAAAAAAAAAAAGGTGTCCTTTAAAAAAAAACAAACCACCTCCCTGGTTTTCAATCAGCCACAAGAAAAAAATGTTTTTAAAATCCTGAGGTCTGTGTTTCTGGTTCAAAATGATCCCCAGCACCTCCACCATGTCAGGATTCCCTCCCCACTCTGAACTCTGGGGTACAGATGTGGGGACCCGCATGAAAGATCCCCCTAAGCTTATTTCTACCAGCTTAGGTTAAAAACTTCCCCAAAGCACAAATTCTTCCTTGTCCTTGGATGGTATTGCTGCCACCACCAAGTGAGTTAGACAAAGATTCAGGAAAAGGACCACTTGGAGTTCCTGTTTCCCCAAAATAACCCCCCAAGTCCCTTCACCCCCTTTCTTGGGAGGCTTGAGAATAATATACCAACCAAATAGGTAAACAAGGTGAGCACAGACCAGACCCTTGGGTTTTTAGGACACTAAAAACCAATTAGGTTCTTAAAAGCAGAATTTTATTATAAAGAAAAAAGTAAAAGAAGCACCTCTGTAAAGTCAGGATGGAAGGTAATTTTACAGTGTAATAAGATTTAACACAGAGGATTCCCCTCTAGGCAAAACTTCAAAGTTACAAAAAACAGGAATAAGCCTCCCTCTTAGTATAGGGAAAATTCACAAGCTAAAACAAAAGATAATCTAATGCATTTCCTTGCTTTACTTACAAGTTTTATAATCTTAGATGCTTATTTCAGGTAGGGTTTTAGGAGAGGTTTTTTTCCTGCCTGGTCCCTCTCTCTGTCCCGAGTGAGCACAACAAAGAGAACACAAACAAAACCTTCCCCCACAGATCTGAAAGTATCTTCTTCGCTTATTGGTCCTTTTGGTCAGGTGCCAACCAGGTTATTTGAGCTTCTTAACCCCTTAGAGATAAAGGAGGGATTTTATGCTTCCCTTAGCTGTATGGTTATGACAACTCATATGTTTTGGGGTATGCAGGTGACAAGAGATTTTTGAACTGGGGTGCAGGTGCTGAAGGCAAATGCTAATGAGGGTCTCACACCAAAACACCAGACTAAATAGCTTTCCTCTTCATTTTATCATCCTCAAAACCACTATCATTATCCCAGTCTCCACTGTACAAACAGCTGTAAGAAACCACCTTTGTAAGCAAGCAGTCTAACTGGTCAGAGGAGAAGTGATTCACCCAGTACATCAATAGCAGAGGCAGGATTAGAACCCAGTTCTAAGTGTCCATCCTGTCTTAATTTAGATATTAGTCAGTAGCTTCCTAGACAAGGTACAACTGCATAATATCTGAGTGCCTTATAATCTTCAATGTATTTAGACTCACAGCACTTCTGTGCAGTAATATTAGCCCCATTTGATAGATGGGGAAACTGAGGCACAGAAAGGCTAAGGCCCAGAT
This sequence comes from Lepidochelys kempii, assembly GCF_965140285.1. NCBI lineage: Eukaryota > Metazoa > Chordata > Testudines > Cheloniidae > Lepidochelys > Lepidochelys kempii. Next base: position 31,819,909 of record NC_136386.1, read on the forward strand.
GCTCAAAGGTATTTAGGCACCTAACTCAAAAATTTAAATCTATCACTTTTGATGTTCTGGGTCTAGTAAGTTGTCCAGAATCACTACTATCAGAGTAAGGAATCAAAACCACATCTCTGGCAGCCAACACTAACCCCTGGGGCCATCCTTCCTCTGATCCCTTTGCACCCTTAGTGAGCTCTAAGCCCAGCTGGACATGTTTAGTTTTCTGAACCTTTTTCTGAAAGTCAGTCCCTCCAATGATTTAACACCACCACCTAGCTCTTTTCATCTTCAGGTCTTAATGCACTTTCCGAAGGAGGGCAGTAGCATTTTCCCCATTTTACAGATGGAGAAATTGAGGCAAAGGGAGGGAAGTGACTTGCCGAAAGTCAGACCAGTGATAGAGCCAGGAACTGAATCCAGGTCCCCTAAGACCTACTGTAGTAATGTATGCACAAGGCCACACTGCTCTGTTTCAACACTGTCTATGGCTTTTTCTCTCAGTTCCCTCCAGCATATGACCATCTGTCTGCTACAAAGGTGACTGGAACTCAGTCTTAATGTAAGCAGTATGTGGCTGACATCACTTACATCTCAGTAAAACCTGGACTAATTTAATTGAGTTGAATTGAACCTCTCTCTAGATTTACACCAGTGTAAATAAGATCAGAATCTGACCAAAAGACTCCAGCCAGTTGTGTAGAACATTGGGGGGGGGGGGGTCATTAAAAAACAAAAACAAAAGCGGCAGCTCATTTCCCCATGGAGGGAGAATGGGCTTGTGACTGAGGCACTAGACTATGTCTCAAGAGACAGATTCAATTCCTGGTTCTGCCAGAGACTCCATGTGTGGCACTAGGCAAGTCACTTGATCGCTCCATGCCTTAGTTTCCCTGCTTGTAAAGTGGTTTTGGGTGGAGTGAGGCATTGTGGTCCAGGGTACAGAGCACGGAACTGGGACTGAGGAAACCTGGGTTCTATTCCTTGTTCTGCCATTGGCCTGTTAGGTGACCTTGGGCCCCCTCTGTTCCTCAGTTTCCCCATCTGTAAAATGGGGGTGATGACCATAATGTCCTCCTGCGTAAAGTGCTTTGAGATTCACGGATGACAAGAAGGAGGTATTATTAGGTAATGAAAGTACTTCTACTGAGATTATAAACCCTTTGAGGTGTGAAACCCCCAAGGACCATGTATCTGTGCAGTGCCCAGCACCATGACCCCTAGGGCCATGATCTCAGAGCCCTGTCATGGTATTAACAACAACATCCCTGACTGTAGTATTTATGGCCAAGATCCTCAAAGCAATTTAGGTGCCTAACTCCCATTGAAATCAATGAGTTAGGCACCTAAATACCTTTGAGGCTCGGGACCAAGGTGCCTCAGTGCACAAGGGGGGCAGAAATCACTGGCTATTAGCAGCCGGTGACACTAAACAGGCTGATTTTAAAGAACCACAGCAAATCCTGTGGAAAAGTTTTGACCTTCCCAGCAAGTAAAGGCTTGGCTAATCAGTCAGATTATGTGTCAGCCTAGAACGCTCAGGACTCCTTTGTATTAGGCAAACTCGTCAAGAACAGGGGGCCCTGTCCCCTTTCTGCACTTTAAACCCCTTTTAAAGTGGGCTCTGATGTCCAGCCAAACCCACTGCAACTAACTGGGGTGTGAAGCCCAGTGCACTGGCTGCAAGCACGACCTGAGCAGCGCTCCAGGGAACCTAATCAGCTTGTGCAAAGAGGCTCCTCTTCGTTTGGGAGGAAGTGTGATTCAGGCACTAGCTACACAATCAGAGACCTGGCTTTGCTACTGATCTTGGGCAAATTACCTAGGTGTAGGTTTTCCAGTACAAGGGCCCAGATTTTCAACTTCTATTGTATGACTTGTATGGTTCTCCCAAGAGCTAAGCAACCAGTCTGGTGCCTAAAGGAATCCAATTCTGGCCTTAGTCTCACTGTGCCTCAGTTTACCTCCCTGCAAAATTTGGGCCAGTGACACTGACCCACCTTCCCTGAGATTAAAGGGGCCAGATACTCAGCTGTTATAAATCAGCACTGTTGAAGCCAGGTGAGCTACACCGCTTTACAGCGGCTGTGAGTTCCCAATAAGTGTCACTATTGGTAACAGCCTACAGCTTTGTCTGCACACTAGAGCTGTACCGCTTTCACTCTACCTAGATAGCAAACGTTGTATAAAACTGCAAAGTATGGACAGTTATAGCAAAATAAATATACATCTACAGTAGGAGAGTGTGTGGATAGGACACTAGACTTGAACTGAGGAGACCTGGATTCAGTTCCTGCCTATGCCACTGGCCTGCTAGGGGAACTTAGTTAGGCAAGTCACTTGCCAGGCTCTGTGCCTCAGTTTCCCCATCTGTAAAAAGGAGATAATGATGCTGACCTGCTTTGAGAAGTAGACACCTTTATACCTGTATCATTGTACGCACAGAGGAGGTCTGCTCGGTGGGGCGCCACAGATAGCAGTCAATGAGTGTGCTGCAGCCATAGCGAACGCACCTGGGTCTGTCAGGCAGTGGATGCTCATGCTGTTAAGAACCAGAGAGTGTAGGTTTGATTCCCTCTGACAGTGACCCACGCAGAAGCGCAGTGTTATAGGTACAATCATTATATGGGTAAGAACTCACTCCCCTACCAGATTTAGTTATATCAATACGACATTTGTGTGTTGACAGGGCCTAGGGGAATTCTTGGCCTCATGACTGTTGGCTATCAAGGAGTTAAACATAAAAACAGTGCCAAGTTGTGTTTTTCTAAAGGAACAACCACCTTAAATCTTGACCTAAAAATATACCCATAATGGCCTCTCATGGGGGCATGAATACGCCAAAGCTGAGATGCTTAATAACTAACAGCCCAGACTAGCCAAGGGAGCTAGAGCTAGAATTTAGCACACTGGGAGGTTGCTAAATTTGGACCTTCTGGCTGCAGCTTTCTGCCCACGTTGCAATCGCATCACTGAGATCAGCAGAAATGAGGGGTTGAGGGCATCAGGCACCTTGCAAGATAGAAGCCAAAGCAAACTACCCTCCACTTAAATCCAGATGATGTCAGCATATAGGTGTGCAAGCTATTGGGGCTGGATAAAACTCCAGCACAGGGCAAGATTCAGATCTCAGCTACTCCAAGCTAAATCTGGAGCAACTCCACTGAATTCAGTGCAGCCACTCCACATTTACACCAACATTAGACCAGAATCTGCCCACAACTCCACTGAATTCAGTGCCATCATTCCAGATTTACACAGACATGAGTCTAGAATCTGGCCTTAACTCGACTGAATACAGTGCAGTCACTCCAGATTTACACCAATGTGAGAACAAAATTTGTTCATGTGTAAATGAATCATCACTTGACTTAGAAACATTAGCAACGGCAATCGTATTTACTGAGGTACTTGTAAAAACTGCAATTAAATTGCAGAAGCATTACACTGGATTATATTATAACAGGCCCCATTTCCCAGAGAGATTAAGTGAATTACCCACTGTCACACAGCCAGTCTCAGGCACAGGCAGGAATTGAACAGAGAACGCTCAGGGGCCTGCGGTAGGGCGTTAACCATTGCACCATCCTTCCTCATAGATAAAGCTTATGTTAGGATGAGAGTGGGTGTGGGGGAGAAATCACATCATACTTAGGAAAGATCAGAAATGTTCCATACCCAGTTTGTACTGCTGCAAAAGTTCACTTTAACGGTGAATCAGGCCTCGTATTCTAGTAATGCTCTCACCAACTGTATACCCAGAGGCAGTATTCTTCCCCCACCCCCATCCCTACTTCAGATTCCTCGGTTTATTAGACTTTTTATATATTACAGCCTTCCCTGACATTCAGTTTGTGCTGCTGGCTCCAGGGCAGGCCCTGATAAGAAGCAGGTGCCATGGATTGCCCATTCAGCTGACCGAGGAGGCACTGAAGTGTGAAAAGCAATAGAAAGAGGGACCCAAGGCTAAGCTATTGAGCTAAGGTACTGGCCGTCAAATAGTCATTGAGCCACAAGGTGAGAGAAATTGACTCTAAAGCTAGGGGATTACGGCACTCCACGAAGATGTGGGAGGCCCAAGTTCAAGTCCCTGCGCCATTGACTATTTAACACAAAGTGGAACAGCTTCACCAGGAGAAATGGAGACTCAGCCCAGTGGTCAGGGCACTCGCCTGGGAGATGGGGTTCAAGTTCTTGCTCCACATCAGGCAGAGCAGGGTTTAGAACCCCAGTCCCACATCCTAGCTGAGTGCTCTAAACCCTGGGTTGAAAGGGGAGGGAAGGCTACTGCTGTCCCTTTTCTCTGAGAAAGGGCTTAGGCTCCTCACTCCAGGAGAGCCTTCACGGCTGTGAATCCCAAGCAGAGCTAGGCACCTCACTCCAGCCCAGATTTGGGCACCTAAATCCCTTTAAGGGGTGGAGCTTTGGGCCTAAAAGTTTAAGCGCTGCAACACTCAGCCCAAGTCCCCATTGTGATTGTGAATCCTATCCTAAGTGACTTGCATAAAATGACAGGGAAAGCTGTGCGTAGCAAATCAGGGATGTGAGTGCAGCTCTTCCACGTCCTCGGCTAGCACCCTAACCGCTGGACCGGACCATAATCTCAAGGCACTCTCCAATCTCATGGGGGATGGTATTAACTGGTATTAGTCACAGTAACTCCATTGATTTCAGGTTTCAGAGCAGCAGCCGTGTTAGTCTGTATCCGCAAAAAGAAAAGGAGTATTTGTGGCACCTTAGAGGCTAACAAATTTATTTGAGCATAAGCTTTTGTGAGCTACAGCTCACTTCATCAGATGCATTCCATTGATTTCAGTGGATCAGTCTAATGAGTATGGTTGGGTAATTCAGTCCAAGAGAACATGTGCATGGATCATTTTAATGCTGTCTGGAAGCAAATCTCTTCTTAGAGATTAAGCTACAATTTGAAAGACTGATAATCACATGCACTCCAGTGAGCTACATATTCTGGTTATGAATCATTCGCTGGAGGATCAGCTCTGTAGAAAAGCAGCATGCTTTTCTTCCGAGTCTCATCCTTCCAGCATGAAGGAGGCTCAGAATGTCTTTATTATGCATTTAAATCTCCAGTCCTTTATTTGACTCTTGGCTTAAACAGCATCTTGTGACAATGAGCTCCGCTGGCTAAATGCAGGTCTACACTACCAGTTAAGTCGATCTAACTTATGTCACTCATGCGTGTGAATAAGGACACCCAAACCCCAGTGACACAAGTTTCCTGCTGTTTACACCAGTGCTATGTTAGCGGGAGATGCTTTCCCACCGACATAGCTTACACTTCTCGCCGAGGTGGAACAATTATACTGATGGGAGAGTGCTCTCCTGTCGGCATAGAACGTCTTCGTCAGACATGGGGTAGCACCGTAGTGTAGACTTGCCCTAAGTGTGCATTCTGCAGAACAAGTAACATTAAAAAGAACGTGGGTGAGATATGCAGAGTCATTAATGGGAACTGAATGTCCAAATCTGCTTGGTGGTTTTGAAAATCTCACCTAACGAGTTTTAAATGTTTCCAAGGCATCTAACCCAATGACTGCTTCCATAGCCTCTAATTAATTAGAGCCTCTCTAAATACAGGTTTCGAAGTAGCAGCCGTGTTAGTCTGTATCCACAAAAAGAACAGGAGTACTTGTGGCACCTTAGAGACTAACGAATTTATTAGAGCATAAGCTTTCGTGGGCTACAGCCCACTTCATCGGATGCATAGAATGGAGCATATAGTAAGAAGATATATATATACACACATACAGAGAATGAGGAAGTTGCCATAGAAACTGTGAGAGGCTAATTAGTTAAGATGAGCTATTATCAGCTGGAGAAAAAAAACTTTTGTAGTGATAATCAAGATGGCCCATTAAGACAGTTGACAAGAAGGTGTGAGGATACTTAACATAGGGAAATAGATTCAATATGTGTAATGACCCAGCCACTCCCAGTCTCTATTCAAACCCAAGTTAATGGTATCTAGTATCTAAATACAGCTGGGCAAATAATGGATTATTCTGGTTCAATGGCAATTTTGAAAAAAATGCATTGAGACAACATGAAAAATAACATTTTCAAAATTTTCAGAGAATCAAAAAGTTTTTAAAAAATAGCTTCAAGTCAAATGAAACATTTTGATTTCAAGCATTTTTTAACTTTTGTAAAAAATAAAATGGAAGGAAATTTCAAAAAACACATTTTGAATAAAAAAATCAAAATGTTTCGACTTTTTCGGAATTTTGTGTTTGTTTTTTTCTGACAAACAATTTGGCAAAACCGACACAAATATGTGGAATGTTTCATTGGTGCTGAATCTGCATTTTTACATTGAAAAAGTTTTGGGTGAAAAATGTTGCCCAGCTTTACTTCTAGAGCCATTTTCCCCTATCTGTAAAGTGAGGCTAACACAAAGGAAGGATAATTTTGTGGTTACAGCATCGGATTGGGACTCTGGAGAGCTGGATTCTAATCCCACCTCTATCACTAACTCCTTGGGCAAGGCACTCTAACCACTCTGTGCCTCTGTTTTCTCATGTGTAAAATAGGGATGAAAATCCTGGCTTTCTGTCTATTACAAGCTGGTTGGGGCAAGGACTGCTTCTCACTGAGTGCGTGTAGAGGACTTTGCACAATGCAGCTCCGATCTCAAGGATACTATTGACTTCAGTTGACTCCTTTTTCCACCACAACCAAGGCTAGAAACTAATTTCTTTTTAAATGAAAGCTGAGATTCTCATGTAATCACATGACTCCAGGTGCAGAGGATTTAATAAAAACACCAAATATCACAAGAATCACCCACACTGTCTAAGATAGTTGTATGGACTCTGTCACTGTAGCCTCTGGCACCTCATAACCTTTTTAATGCATTTATCCTCCCAGCACTCCCATGATGCAGAGCAGTGCTATTATTCCCATTGAACAGATGGGAAAGCTGAGGCAGAGAAAGAATAAGTGACTTGGCCAAGGATAGCAGGGAACTGAACTCAGGGTCCCTTCCAGACCCATATCTCTCTGTCACACAGCAGCTCAGTGTCAGGACTAGAACCCAGGTGAGCCAACTCCCAAGTCCAATATCGTGAACTACTAAGTCACATTGCTCCACTGCCACTGAGCACAGAAATAGGCTTCTATTTTTATTCCTCTGTAACTATGGTTCTCCAGCCGGTGTTGCGTTGTCCCTTCTGGTCCTAAAAATCTAGGAATCTATGAACTACCCTGATTCTTGCAGATGCATTAGTCCTCCCAGGCGAGAAACCCAAAAATAGAAAGATCTTCTCTTTGCTGCAGAATGTGCCATGGGGAGAGGCGAGGCAGAGCACAGGCAGGAGAAGAACATGTCACTGGGAGATTTTATTCCATAAACACTCCTTGATAAATAACACGCTCTGACGGATTCCTGGGAGCGATCTGTGTTTCCAACAACAGGCTGCAAATTACCTTCAGTGCCACGCAGAGGCAGAGCCCAGGCTGGTGTGCTGTGCACCCAAATCAAAGCAGACCTCGGAAGAACAATTTGAGACATCACAAGGCGCCAGAGCACAGATTTCACAAAGTGCCTGCAGACTCTGGGTTTGTCTTCAACACAAGCTACAGCTTGAGGGTCTCCATTAACTCCACACTATCCACACACAAAACCCCATTACCATGTGTGGTGGGGGTAATATGGGATGGCTGGGGCTAAAGCGTAGATTCAAGTGTATCTGTAGTGTGGATGCAGTCTAGAGCTGCAGTGCAACAATACACAGTGTCTGGTCCTCCAGTGCCTTCCTACGATCCCCTAAGAAGCCCCACCCCATGACCTATCCTTGTTATCTACCTATTTCCCGATTAGAAGCCACCTACCCCTGCATACAGCCTGTGAAGAGGTCTGTTGCGCCCACTGGCTTACTCCTTTCACTACTAGCAACTGCACTCATCCCGTCTCTGATACATTTTAGAATTTTCATCATCCTAGTGCCCTCTTTGTGTCGTCAGTTGCACAAGTGCAAAGTGCTACCCGCTGTGTTCATTGGTGCAAGTGAGCAGTCAAGGTACCATGCAACAATTAAATGGATGCCTTGTGGTGAACACATTGAACTGGGAATCAGGAGATCCTGCACAGTCCTTGAATAAATCACTTAATTTCTCTCTGCCTCAGTTCCATCTTTGTGACCTCACACAGGTCACTTTTCTGTGCCTCTGTTTCCCCTCTACCACTTGTATGATTGTCAGCTCACTGGGGTCGGGACCGCCTTGCTAACACAGCAGGGCCCTGGTCTCAATTCAGTGCTGCACAGACACATAGCGGCCTTGGAAGAGCTTTAAATGGAAACATCACAAGGGGCAGGAGGGGAAGTGACTTGACCACAGCCAGATGGGGGAATAGAACCCAGGCCCTCCTGATATAATGCAGTGCTTTAGCCATTAGACCAGACAGCCTTCTTTAGCAAAGTCAGTGCTGCAAAAGATTGCTTCAAATCCCTACTGTGGCTGATACTCCCTTGCTTTGATCCCCCACTCAAAACATCTCTGGGTTTCATTACAGAGTCCTTTATCAGCAGGTGCAAGTTCTTACCATTCCTCCCCAACAATAACCAGCCGCTCTAGCTCATCCATTAACTCCCCGCACACAAGGGCTAAAGCATCTACACAGAACTAATGCACAAAAGTTAAACAGAACTTTGATGTTATAACAACACAACCACAAAAAGGGGTGTGGCCAGCCCTGAAAGTCACAGCAGAGGCTGTTTTGATCTCAGGGCATGAAACAGTCTGTGCCTCAAGAAAGGAGAAGCCCTTGCAATATCTCAGAAGTTCCAGGAAAGTGAGAGAATCTGGACTGATTTGTAAAAGTGTGGTTCAATTACTGATTGCTTTTGCATTGGAACTTTTGCATGGACAAAAGTGTGCAGCAGGAGGCAAACAGAGAGAATTTATCTGCAGCACGTCTCATCATATCAGAGAGTTTGCATCATCAGTTTAGCACAGGCTTGCAATGAACTGCACATGCAACGCATTATGAGCCTGATTTTCATCTACACCAGCATCCGTTTACACAAGCATCCAGGGGCCTTACAATGGGCACAGATTACATTTAAAGTCCTTTTATGCTGCCAGAATGGTGTAGAGGGTGGAGCTGGATGAAAATTTTTGGCTAAAAGTTTTTTTCAGGAAAAGAAAATAGTAATTCAGGTTTAGCAACACTGAAGCATTTCATTCATTTATGTCAGTTTCACCGAATTTTTTTGGCTGGAAGAAATGAATGAAAAAAATTCCAAATAAATTGAAACAATTTTTTTTATTCCAAATTACTTTTCATTTTGAAATTTCCTTCAATTTTATCATTACAAAAATTAAAAACTCAAACTCAAAACAAAACATTTCATTTTAAAAATCTTTCCTTTGAGACAAAATGAATTTTTTTTCAAGTTTTAAATTTGCCAAAAATTGTGAAAAACCCCAAATGATTTTTTTTTTCAAAATTGCCAGCAAAGGAGAAAATCCATTATTCACAAACTCTAGTGAAGGGGCCTTGCCAAGAGAATCAGCCAATTCTAGTCCATAGTGGTAGTGTTTCATGCCCCTTTCACACTAGTGCAAATTGGTGCACAGGACTTTGGAGACTCAAGCACTGGGATTTTGACCCCCCATGGTATCAGTACTAGTGCATTAGTATAAATCTAATTTGCACTAGTGCAGTTTTGCCAGTGCAAATCACGTGTACACAAGGGATTCGAAGCAGTGCAACAACAATAGGTCAAACTCCAACGTAGACAGGAGCTGAGCAAATAATGGATTTTTTGCTTTACTGGCAATTCAAAAACATTAAAACAAAAATAGAAAAGAATTGTTTTGGTTGAACCAAAAATGAAATGTTTTGAAAATTTTGGCAAATCAAAACGAAAAAAATTAAATTTCAGGTCAAACAAAATATTTTGTTCAACCCAGAAGGAAATGTTTTATTTTGATTTTGAGCCTATTTTTATATTTACATTTTTAAAAATAAAATTAAATAAAAAATGGAAGTGTTTCAATTCAAAAATGACAAAATGATTTTTTTGATTTTTGTTCTTTTACTCACCAGCACAATTCAGTGAAATCAATACAAATTCGCACAATGTTTCTGAGTCACTGAATCTGCATTTTTTGCCATAAAAGTTTAGGTGAAGAAATCTTGCCCAGCTTAGTCTACCCTGGTGTTAGTGATCTGTGTTAACAGCTTCATTTAAAGAGCTGCACCAAAGGAGCCTTTTGCAGCGTACAACAACCATGTGTTTTACTGATCCCAGGGACTATGCTGAGTATTTTGTTTACGTACATACAGGCGTCTCTCATTGACAGAGCACTCACATAACAACTTGCAGCAGAGAGACGATATGCTGTGTGGTTTGCAACGTTGTTAAACAAAGTCCCCTACCCAGAGAAAGCTGCAGGACTTCTAGCTGTGGAGGGGGCAGCCCCATCCAGCCAGAGAACACAGGGATTTCAGGTTTCAGAGTAACAGCCGTGTTAGTCTGTGTTCGCAAAAAGAAAAGGAGGACTTGTGGCACCTTAGAGACTAACCAATTTATTAGAGCATGAGCTTTCGTGAGCTACAGCTCACTTCCTCAGATGTGTGTTCATGATCATTCCAAATCATTCACTGCTCCGTAGCCATCATGCCATGCGACAGCACAGCTCCACTCTAGGCTAGACACAGACCTCAGCCTAGCAATGCTAGCCCCCTGCCAGACTACACTGGGGGTGGGTTCCTGGGATACAGCCCCACTCCTGAGTGGCACCCGTCACACCAATCTCATTCTGTAGAGGACTAGGGATGGACAGATGGGTGACTGAGCACACCCCCTGCCCGTGTCTGTCTGGGGGAGCTGATGTTGAATGATAGAAGTGGGGGGCACAACTCCAGGCTTCTCTTCTGGACTCACAGGGGCATAGTTAGTGCAGTGTGGGGAAACCTGTAAATCAGGACTGCTGGGTTCTCATCCCAGCAGTAGGAGGGGAGCGAGGTCGAGTGGGTTAGAGCGGTAGGAGCTGGCACTCCTGGGGGTTCTATTGCCAGCTCTAGGAGAGGAGAGAATAATCCAGTAGTCAGAGCAGCAAAGTAAAAGTCAGGATTTGTTTATCCTCTTGGCTAGAGGAGGAAGGAAGAGGGGTGGGAGTCAAGACTCCTGGATTCTAGCCCCTAGCTCTTGCAAGGAAGTGTGGTCTGACATTTTGACCACAGAAGTGGGAATTGGGGGTCTCCTCCCGGTTCTTTCATTGACTGTGTGAATTTGTGGGGCCAGGGCTGCCCCTACCCCCTCTCTGTCTCAGTTTCCCTATTTCATGAAGAGCTTTGAGAGCTACAAACAAAGGGCTGGAGATCATGGAATTTTCCCTCCATTCACACCCGTGCGCTTCAGTGCAAATTCTGGGTGCAATGTATTATCACTCCACCTCATACCTGGAGTAAGGAGTAAAGATTTATCCCAGAGAATAAGATACAGAGGTTACAGGCAAAAGCCCTGACCACAAATAAGCTTAGCTTTCAGCACGTGTAGTCTTCATTGGATTCACAGGCATGCGAGGAAGGAGAGTGCAGAGGCTACGACTCAAGCCTAGGATATGGGAGGCAGTGTTCAATTGCCTGCTCTGCCACAGATTCCACGTGCAACCTTGGGCAGGTCACATTACGAACAGGATTGAAACCAATGGGGCCAAACAACCTTTGAGGATCTGGGCCTTACTTGCTCTGCGCCTTTGTTTACCCACATGTAACATAGGGATAAAAGCACTCCCCTGCCTCCAGGGGGTGTTGTGAGAATAAATATGTTAAAGGTGGTTCTGTGTTTGTCCAGCACCTAGTACTAGGAGGTCCTGACCAGGGTTCCTAGGCAGGAGCACAATACATTGTGAGCAGCTCAGATGCTAAAATGATAGGGTACGTAAGACAGATGTTTGCAGGATCAGGTCCTAAAATAAACCCTGGGGGCAAGATGTGGCCCAATCTCATTTGGTTCTGCCTGTCCCAGCCGCTAGGACAAATGCATGCAACCTTCCCCTGACCCTTTTAGCTGGAGATGCCTTTAATTGTGGGTGTGCTGCACAGAGCCCATTTCAGTCCCAATCAGCCTCACTGATGACAACCAGACTCCAGCACTTCCATTTATCAAAGCTAATATAAATATTTCCTTCCGAAGAACAGAACCCTAATAAGTGAACTCTCCTGGCCAGCGCAAAGACGTAGGAGTTGGCATTAGGTGCTGAGATGTTCAAAATGCACAGGCTCTGCCATGGCCCTATGGCCCCAATCCCCAGTTGAAATAAGGCCCCTTTACGCCACCCTGATAGCTTCAAATCCACCCAAGCAGGGAGACTCCCTGGGGTTAGGGTTCTGGGGCTCCCAGCCCACAGTTTAGGGGGACAGATCAGGGGCATAGCCAGCAAGTCTTGCGTTCTGGCTATTCTCTGCTCCCCCAGAACTGTACTGCCTCATACTCCGGCTGAAATTTTCGCACAGGCACAGCACCCACAATCATTGACAGGTTTTCCAAAGAGCTTAGCCATTTACCCACCTAAATAAGTTTGAGCTCTGAGCTATTTTGAAAATCAGGGCATAGCAAGGGTCACAGTGGGAGCTGCGGGGTGCCGAGCCGTTTGGAAATCCAGCCCTGAGCTGTTTGGGAAACGCCAGCATGCGTCTGTGCAGCACCTACCACAACGAGGCCCCGATCTCAGTCCGGATCTGTGCAACAGCTGCACAATGGTGGCCTCTAATGATAATTAGGTTTCTGGGTGGCCAACATGAGACTCCTTTTGCCTGATTAGCAAAGGTGCGGAGCAGCTACATTCACTGCGCAAGTCACTCAATGGGAAGCACGGGGGGGGGGGGAGAAGAAGGGAGCGGGGGGCCGCATACCACACACTGACCCATGGGTTACATCAGCATCTGTGAAAACTAAAGACCCTCAGCAATATGTCGAGATACAGATATCGGAGGCATTTACATGTAGCCTTTCTGCCAGGTGTTTCTGGAAGCAAAAAGGTCCAAGAAATTCCCGACTAGCTTTAATGTTATGTGGGCTATATCCAGCAGGATGCAGTACCGCCTGCTCCCATTGGGGGAGCTGCTCTTAGGGCTGTCGTATACCTGGCTGGCACCCGTGGTCTGGTCCTGCAGGCATAGAGCAAGAGGTGCAGGCAACAATGGGGCCATTGGAATTAGATTTTAGGGCTGTCTGCAAATGCTCCCTCCAGTCCCGTCCCCCCAACAGTTTGGGTACCAACCACAGCTGGCTTGGGTTATGCAGAGAGTCAGACTAGATCAGTGGTTTTCAAACTTTTTTTTTGGCCACACAGTTGACAAAAATTGTTGGTGCCTGTGACCCAACAGAGCTGGGGATGAGGGGTTCGGGGTGTGGGAGGGGCTCAGGGCATGGGCAGAGGGTTAGGGTGAGGGCTGTGGGTGCAGGCTCTGGGGTGGGGCCGGGGATGAGTGGTTTGGGGTACAGGAAGGGGCTCAGGGTTGGGGCAAGGGATTGGGGTGCAGGCTTCCCTCGGGCGGCTCCCGGTCAACAGCACAGTGGGCGTGCTAAGGCAGGCTTCCTGCCTGTCCTGGCACTGTGGACCGCGCTGCGCCCTGGAAGTGGCCAGCAGCAGCTCTGGCTCCTAGGTGGAGGCACACAAGTGGCTCCACACAGCTCTTGCCTGCAGGCACCGTCCCCCCAGCTGAGTGCAGAGCTGGTACTCAGGGTGGGGACAGCGTGCGGAGCCCCGTGGCCCCCCCGCATAGGAGCCGGACCTGCTGCTGGCCGCTTCTGGGGCACAGTGCAGTGTCAGAACAGGTAGGGACTAGCCTGCCTTAGCCGGGCAGCACTTTTAACGTCCTGGTCGGCAGTGCTGACCAGAGCTACCGCGACCCAGTGCCTTAGGTCGAGGCACTGGTACTGGGTCGAGACCCGCAGTTTGAAAACCACTGCACTAGATGATGAGTGGTCCCTGCCAGTCTATGAAACTGGAAGAACAGGTCTGAAAACAGCCTGGGATTTGGGTTACCTGATCCAATTCCGGTACCAGAGTCAGTCTGTGGGTACAGAACAAAGGAAGTCTGCAAAGTACTTATATGTCCTCCATTATATTAATATCCAAGCACTTCGCAATTTGAACACACTTTGCTTCACAACACCCCCCTTTTTTACCAATGGGAAAACTGAGACATGGGAAGACTAAGGCCCAGATCCTCAAAGGTATTTAGGCACCTACCACCCATTGATTTCAAACAGCAACTTGCCCAAGAGCTCTATGTCCGAGAAAGGAATAGAACTCTGGCCTCCAAAGCCCTGAGTTAGCATCCTAACCATTGATGTTGTGACGGAGGGACCAACAACTTACATGCAGCAATGCAGCAGCCGCAGTTGAACCCTAGACTTTAAAGACTGCCAATACAAACTAATATCATTTGAGCTACAGGAGTAGAGATAAGTAGGGCTGTAAATCTTCCTGCTTCTGATCAGAATGCAACTGGGGTTCAGGAGGAAACTGTCACTGGGGCACTGGCCAGTGTCAGAGAGGGGATATGATGCCAGATGGGCACACTGGTCTGCTCTGGTTTGACAATTCTGATGTACCTATAGCAATAGCCCCAAACCCCACATCACCATTGCTGCAAGCTGCAGCTCTAAGAGCAGCTCCTGCAGCCCCTTTTTCAAATAAGGGCTCACATGCCATCAAGTTAGTGGGAGGGTTTGTTTGACGTGTGACGTGATATTTACACAAGGTTCAACAGACAGACAAGAAATACAGGGACAATAACATAAGTGCCGGAAAACTTCTGCATTTTTACCTGCTTCCCTCCTGCCCGGGCAAAAATTGGATTAAAGACGAGAGAAGCAAAGCCACACAGGGATGGAGCGCAGAAGGGTTGTAAAGTTATGCTAGTCTTTGGAGAAGGCCAATGCAGGTTATTCTCCATATGGAACTCACTCAGGTACAGTCACTGTTGCCCACTTTCCAGGCATGCGTTAGGCGCTGGTGAGGTTTTATTAATGCAGCGCTTTGGAAAGTAGGGTGGGTTTATGGGTAAGGTGCTAGGTTAAGTTGGGCCATTGGAGAGTTATATTTGCTTCGCAGCTCTGTCACCAACTCCCTCTGTGACCTTGGAGATAGTGTTGCCTAGTGGACCATCTCCACGTTACCTTGTAACCTACGTTCATCCGGACATGCTCACTGTATAGTTCTGTAGCTGCTGGAAGTGGGGATTCTATTCCCAGCTCAGCCATTGGCTTGTTGGTGAGTTTGTGCAAGTCACATCACCACCCTGTGCCTCAGTTTCCCTGTCTGTAAAATGTAAAATTGTGGTGTGCTTTGAGACGTGTGGATGAAAAGGGATGTACAAGAGCTACGGGTTATCATCTTAGCTTCTCCACATGTACGGTCCTTTGCATTGTGCAAGTAGCTTGTAATCTCCTCAGGACAAAGACTCTCTCCCAAACTGTGTGTATGAAGAATGGGAGGTGTCTGTACTGGGAGGAAAATGTAGCTGTGCTGGGTTGTTTTCCTTTCCAGACATCCTCCCTGTGCTAAACACCATCAAATGCAGCTTGTAGTGTTTAAAATGTGGCGTGATTTACGAAAGAATGAGTCATTTTGCTCTCCAGATCCATTCACTGCTAAAGGACACAGCACATGCCCTGCAGAATTTGCAAGTGACTTTGTGTTTTCTAAATAAATAAGTTGCATGGTCAAATGGCTCAGGCATGTGAACACAGCACAACTCGGATCAATTTCCAGCTCTGCCACTGACCTGCTGTGTGACCTTGGGCAAGTCCTGTCCTGCTCTGTGCCTGTTTCCACTCCCACCCTTTGTCTATTTCGATTGCGAGCTCTTTGGGGCAGACTGTCTGCCATTCTATATTTGTACAGCACCTGGCACAACACGGTCCCAATGTCAGTTGGGGTCTGTGCCAAGCTTGGCACAATAGGGACCCAGTTGTGGTCGGGGTCTGTGCAGCATGTGGCAGAACAAAGTCTTCACCCTGATGGGGGTCTGTGCAGCACCCAGCCTAGCAGGGTCCCAATCTCAGTTAGGGTCCATGCAGAACTCACACAATGGGGGCCTCTAATGATGGCTAGGTTTCTGGGTGCCCAATGTGAGACTCTTTTGCCTGATTTGGAGAGGTGCTGGGTAGCTACAATTTACTGTGCAAGTCAATGGGAACTGTGGAGGCACCTAACACACACTGACCAGTGAGTTACATCAGCACCTGTGAAAACCAAGACCTTGGAGATGTTATACAGGCAGATATTTGAGGCACTTAAATGCAGCCCTTCTGCCAAGTGTTCTTGGCAGCAAAAAGGTCCAAGTTCCATTTGCTAAGGGTTTCTTCTCAAAACTTCAACGGCACTGCCTCAAGCCTCTCCCCAGAAACCTGGGAAAGCTAAATCTACTCCTCCGAGTGCCCTTGATAGACAATACTTCCTCTGAGCAAGCACTGAGTGCAGGGGTTTAAAACAAAAATGACTTTAATAAGGGACAAAGAATAAACGTGGGAAAGCCAGCAATTAATAAATCAATTATATCTATTAGGTAACTCCATTTTCCCCCATCTCCAGGTGTCTTAGAAATAGTCTGAATCTAAATAGTCTGAACCTCCATCCCCTTCTCACAGTTGTGAATGGCTAATGAGACAACCCATTCTAGCATTAGGCACTTCCCTCCTCCCCACTTACAGTTTGTTGTCTAGAGTTTGTAGAGCCCAATTTCAGGTAGGTTCATCTCCAGCCACCAAGTGAAGGGCTGCCAGGGTTGATCAGGGGGGTTCTACCAACTACCACAGCTGAGGTCATTACAGCTTTGCTGCCAGGTAGGGAGGCCCACACCAGAGATCCTCAGTTAAGGAGCTGCTGCTCCCTGTGGCTTCAGACTAGCTGCCTTAGCAGCATCCCTGACTCTGTTCCATTCTGAGCCTTCAAAAACAACCCAATAGTATAAAAGACCCTTAACACAATTCATTCTACCCAGAAAGCACTTACAGCACAAAGTAAAAAACCTACTTCAGCCAGGGCCTCTCATCCAACTGTCCCAGACTGAGCTTGTGGTCAGGGTGACCCCTCCTCCCAGGCACATTTGGTGCAGTTCTCTTATTCTTTTTCCCCCCAAGAGGGATATGGAAGTTTCATCACCCTCAAACTCAAAACTTACCCAGAATTTTACCAAAATGCCCCAAACTATTACAAAACTGAAATGCAAATGAGGACTGGCCCATTCAGTAGTTTCCCTTTCCTCTCCCATAGATGGCTGCAGAGAGCTCAATCCAGTATGGAGTCCCTGTCCACCTGGCATTCTCAAGCAGCTCTGGGATGCTCTTCTCCCTGTTTGCCAACAGGTGTCAGTAGCGAACTCCTTACTCACTAGGGCTTCTGGCCATGGGGCATACATAAAATTTGTAGTCCCTTCTGAAAGTCCCATGCCCTATTGCTAATTTGAATTGCAGTAATAGCATAGAGGCCACAACCGAGATTAAGACCTCACTGTGCCAGGTGCTGCACAGACCCTGACTGAGATTAGGGCCTCATCTGGACAGGCCCTGCAAAGGCACATAGCGAGAGACGTCCCTATGTCAAAAAGCTCTCAGTCAAACATACAGGTTATTATCACCATTTCACAGATGGGGAAACTGAGGCATAGAGTAATGACGTGACTTGTCCATAGTCACACAGGGAGTTCGTGGCACTGCTAGAAACTGAACCAAGTTATTCCGAGTCCTGGTCCAACAGCTTAACCAAAAACTGTCCTTCTACCTGAAAAGCAATGGCCTCTTCTGCAAAGAGTGCTACAACAGGCAAATTAACAGGTGGTGGAAGGGAAGCCTTCGCCTATTGACTGTACATTTTGACAAAATACTATCTTTGCTGTCAAAGTAAGAGACAAAGGGGCTTGGAACCTCCATGGCATAGCATGTGCTGTGTCCTTACAGCTACAGCAGGAATCGACAGCCCTATTGACTGCTTAAGGGTCTGACTACTTTGGGGTGGCTCCAGATAAGTATGATTACTATGGCATAGTAATAAAAATAATGCTTTTGAATCTAGCAGACTGAGGTGTTGCAAGACCCAACAGCTGGAGGCTGAAGTCAGCAGCATTCCAGCTGTCAATAAGAGGCACATTTTAAACAAGGAAGGTGATTAATGACGGAAGCAGATTCCTAGAGGATGAGATAAATTCTCCATCACTGGAAGGCTTTACATCAAAGGATGTCTTTCTAAAAGATACTCTACTTAAACCACACATTTGGACTGGGAGCATTGAGGGTGATTTTCTGGCCTGGGTAAAGCTGGCTGGATTTTTATTTTTATTTTTATTTTTTTCCAATTTCAAGTCTTTAGAGAAATAAAAAACAAAATAATGCCACCACAGTGCCTTGTGGGAGTTGTAGTTCTGGTGCCACATGCTCCCTTTCTCCTCTGTAGGCCAGGACTCCACTGTGCTGGGCTAAAAGACAGTCCCTGCCCCGAACAGCTTACAGTCTAAATAGACAAGAGACCCATTTGAAAGATGGGGAAACTGAGGTACAGATTGGTGAAGTATCTTGTTTTAGGTTACACAGAAAGCTGGTGACAGAGCAAGGAGCAAAGAACTCAGGAGTCCTAACTCCCACTGTCTAGTTGATTAAACCCACTTCCCTTCCAGAGCTTGCAATTCAACTAGGAGTCCTGAATCCCATTATCCCCATGATTTAACCACTAGACTCCCCTCCCAGGTTTGGCAATAGAACCCAGGAAGCATCGATTTATAGATTTTAAGGACAGAAGGGACCATTAGATCATTTCATCTGACCTCCTGCATAGCACAGGCCAGGGAATTTCACCCAGTTACCCCTGTATTGAGCCCACTCACTTGTGTTTGACTAAATCTTTAAGCATTAACCCAATAATTCCTGACTCTGGGTTCTGACTACCAGCCCCCCCACACCACCACCCCCAGCTCAAACCACTAGACCTCACTCCCCGCTCAGAGCTGGGAATAGAATCTAGGAGTCCTGACTCCCAACCCCAGTGCCATCCTCCTAGATCCTGCTCAGAGCTGGGAACAGAACCCAGGAGTGCTGACTCACAATCCAGTGACATCCCCACTAATCCACAATCATTAGAAAAATCCTGCTCTAGATTTTTTTTTTTTAAATGTGTCCATTGTAAACACGACACTTCCATTTCCTGTTGGGAGCAAAAGGCATTTTCTCCTCCCTTAATTACCCCAGAAAAGGGCCATTTTGCCTTGAGTTAGCCAGCTCATATGTCGAGCACAGAATATCAGCAAAGACTGTGTAAAAGTGCTAGGGAGGCTGTTCTAAAAAACAAGCCATAAAAGCAGATAATGCAGGTTCGTGGAGTCATCTCAAGAGTTAACTGATTTCATATCACCCAGGGTTACAATTAAAAATGCACTCATAAAACACAACCTTGCATTATTTCTAACCCTCCTGCTCAATATAATACTGCTCAAATAAAGATGCTTTTTGCATAGACGACAGAATATGATTTTAATCCTTCCTTTGAATTTCCTCTAGGAGCTTTCAGCTGAGCAGCTCAAAGCCTTTTACATTAAGATTGTAAATTGTATTACATCTAGAAGGCCTTACTAAGATCGAGAGCTCTCTGTCCCGCTACACCGACCGCGACTGGGACCCCCCTTTTGCCACAGGGCATGGCACTGACCCCAACCGGGCCCCCCGTCCTGCTGGACATTGCACCGACCCCAACCATGATTAGATGTTAGATGTTAGCAGGGTTCTCCCTGCTGTGCTGGGAGCTGCACAGACCCTGACAGCGACTGGACCCCATTGTGCTGGGAGCTGCATAGACACATTTTAAAACACAGTCTCTGTCCGACAAGCACTTGAAATCGAAATAAACAGATAGACAAAGGGTGGTAAGGGGACATAGAGGCAAAGTGACTTGTCCAAGATGACACAGGAGATCAGTAGTAGAGCAACCCAGGAATTTTATCTCCCAGTCCCCTGGGTCTAACAACTAAACAACATACCCCGCCCAGATTGGGGGTTAGAACCCAAGAGTCCCAGCCCCCTTCTGTTTTAACCATAATGTTGTTATATCACACCCATTGCAGGCATCAATGTCCAAAACACACAGAGAGCACCCACGAAAGGGTCTGAATGATTCATAGATACTAAGGACAGAAGGGACCATTATGATCATCTAATCCGACCTCCTGCACAACGCAGGCCACAGAATCTCACCCACCCACTCCTGTGAAAAACCTCTCACCTATGTCTGAGCTATTGAAGTCCTCAAATCGTGGTTTAAAGACTTCAAGGAGCAGAGAATCCTCCAGCAAGTGACCTGTGCCCCATGCTACAGAGGAAGGCAAAAATCCTCCAGGGCCTGTTCCAATCTGCCCTGGAGGAAAATTCCTTCCTGACCCCAAATATGGCGATCAGCTAAACCCTGAGCATTTGGGCAAGATTCACCAGCCAGATACCCAGGAAAGAATTTCCTGTAGTAACTCAGATCCCACTCCATCTAACATCCCATCACAGGCCATTGGATCTATTTACTATAAGATCCAGTCTATTCAAAGCAAACCATGCAGCCAATGACAAGCAGCTTCTGTACAGCGTCTCTTACATTCATTCACACTCACTCCCTTTAATCCTCAGATTCTTCTTTAAATCATCTTCTTCAAGGAGTGCAAAGAGTGTGATAGTTATTAGCCATGAAGTTGGTTATGGAAGGAAAGATGAGCCCAGATTCCATACCAGAGAAGAATTCCTCCCATTGTAGGAAACACTGGGACAGGGGGCAGCTGAATTTTAGGGGATTAATGGTAATCAACCCCACCAGTAATGTCACTGCTGTGTCCTGGAGAGGAGGTGGCAAATGGTTTTCTGGTCCTGCTAATATTTTTGAGAGTTCAAATTTTTTTCTCATCTCAAATCAGGACAAAAAGGTCAGAAATCCTGAAAACATTCACAAACCGAACAACCAAACCATTTCTGGGTTTGGGTCTGTGGAAATGTTTTCTTTGGATATCAACCTTTACTCTTTCTTAAAAGGTTTTAGGCCTAATGAGCTTACATTTCTAAACAAAAGGTTTGTTTCTAACTGAACCACCTGACATTTTCATTTAGAAAAATGGGGACAATTTCAAAAAAAATTTCCTCTACATCTTTTTGAGTCAGGAAATGTGTCAAAATAGACCTTCTTTCAGCATCAATGAATGGGCATTTTTGATGAAAAAAATAATTTGTTGAGAAATTCCGACCAACTCGAACGTCATGTGGCTGTGTACAGCAGGGTACAGTATCACCTGTTCCCACTGGAGGAGCTGCTCTTAGGGCTGTAGTACTCCTGGCTGGGACCAAGGGAATTCTGGTCCTTCAGCACATGGGTTGCAGGGAGCAGAGGGGAGAGGCATAGAGTAAGAGGTGCAGGCTTCAATGGGGCCATTGCAACTCAGATTGGAGGGCTGTCTGCACATGCTCCCTGAAGTAGGGTGACTGGATAGCAACTGTGAAAAAATGGGACACGGAGTGGTGGGTAATAGGCAACTATATAAGAAAAAGTCCTGGGACAGGGGGTGGCGGGTAATAGGCAATTATATAAGAAAAAGTCCCAAAAAACGGGACTGTCCCTTTAAAAAAAGGGACATCTGGTCACCCTCCCCTGAAGCCAGTGCTGGCTTGGGTAAGACAGAGAGTCAGACTAGATGATCAGAATGGCTCCTTCCAGTCTATGAAATTGGAAGAGCAGGTCTGAAAACAGGGTGAGATCTAAGTTTCCACATTCAAGCCCTGTATTAGAGTCAGTCAGTGAGTGCAGAAAGAAAAGAGTCAAATTCCATTGTGAGGCCCTGACTCTGTAGGGGACTTATACAGTCCCCAATACATTAACACCCCTCTTTTTACAAATGGGGAAACTGAGGCACAGGAAAACTAAGGCCAAGATCCTCAAAGGTTTTTAGGCATCTACCTCCCATTGATTTCAAACAGCAACTTGCCCAAGTTGTCTATGTCTGAGAAAGGAATAGAACTCTGGTCTTCAAAGTCCTAAGCATTGGTCCCTCAATCACAACAACAAAAAATTACATGCAGCAATAAGGCTCCATACATCAGCAGCCGCAGTTGAACCCTAGACTTTAAAGGCTTCCAATACAAACTAATATCATTTGAGCTACAGGAGTAGAGATAAGTAGGGCTGTAAATCTTCCTGCTTCTGATCAGAATGCAACTGGGGTTCAGGAGGAAACTGTCACTGGGGCACTGGCCAGTGTCAGAGAGGGGATATGATGCCAGATGGGCACACTGGTCTGCTCTGGTTTGACAATTCTGATGTACCTATAGCAATAGCCCCAAACCCCACATCATCATTGCTGCAAGCTGCAGCTCTAAGAGCAGCTCCTGCAGCCCCTTTTTCAAATAAGGGCTCACATGCCATCAAGTTAGTGGGAGGGTTTGTTTGATGTGTGACGTGATATTTACACAAGGTTCAACAGACAGACAAGAAATACAGGGACAATAACATAAGTGCCGGAAAACTTCTGCATTTTTACCTGCTTCCCTCCTGCCCGGGCAAAAATTGGATTAAAGACGAGAGAAGCAAAGCCACACAGGGATGGAGCGCAGAAGGGTTGTAAAGTTACGCTAGTCTTTGGAGAAGGACAATGCAGGTTATTCTCCATATGGAACTCACTCAGGTACAGTCACTGTTGCCCACTTTCCAGGCATGCGTTAGGCGCTGGTGAGGTTTTTATTAATGCAGCGCTTTGGAAAGTAGGGTGGGTTTATGGGTAAGGTGCTAGGTTAAGTTGGGCCACTGGAGAGTTTTATTTGCTTCGCAGCTCTGTCACCAACTCCCTCTGTGACCTTGAAGACAGTATGGCCTAGTGCAGTAGTTCTCAACCTTTCCAAACTACTGTATCCTCTTTCAGGAGTCTGATTTGTGTTGCGTACCCCAAGTTGCACCTCACTTAAAAAAGACTTGTTTACAAAATCAGACCTAAAAATACCAAAGTGTCCCAGCACACTGTTACTAAGAAATTGCTTACTCTCTCATTTTTACCATATAATTATAAAATAAATCCATTGGAATATAAATATTGTACTTACCTTTCAGTGTATAGTATATAGAACAGTATAAACAAGTCATTCTCTGTATGAAATTTTAGTTTGTACTCCCTTCACTAGTGCTTTTTATGCAGACTGTTGTAAAACTAGGCAACTAACTAGAGGAGTTGACATACCCCCTGGAAGACCTCTCGGCACCCCCAGGTTGAGACCCACTGGCCTAGAGGATAGAGTACTGGCCCATCTCCACATTACTTGGTAACCTATGTTCATCTGGAAGGCTGGTGTTCACTGTATAGCTCTGTAGCTGCTGGAAGTGTGGATTCTATTCCTGGCTCAGCCACTGGCCCACTGGTGAGTTTGTGCAAGTCACATCACCACCCTGTGCCTCAGTTTCCCTGTCTGTAAAATGTAAAATTGTGGCTTGCTTTGAGATGTGTGGATGAAAAGGGATGTACAAGACCTACGGGTCATCATCTCAGCTTCTCCACATGTTCGGTCCTGCATTGTGCAAGCAGCTTGTAATCTCCTCGGGACAGAGACTCTCTCCCAAACTGTGTGTATGAAGAAGGGGAGGTGTCTGTATTGGGAGGAAAATGTAGCTGTGCTGGGTTGTTTTCCTCTCCAGATATCCTCCCTGTGCTAAACACCATCAAATGTGGCTTGTAGTGTTTAAAATGTGGTATGATTTACAAAAGAATGAGTCATTTTGCTCCCAGATCCATTCACTGCTAAAGGACACAGCACATGCCCTGCAGAATTTGCAAGTGACTTTGTGTTTTCTAAATAAATAAGTTGCATGGTCAAATGGCTCAGGCACTAATGTGAATGCAGCACAACTCGGTTCAATTCCCAGCTCTGCCACTGACCTGCTGTGTGACCTTGGGCAAGTCCTGTCCTGCTCTGTGTCTGTTTCCACTCCCACCCTTTGTCTATTTCGATTGCGAGCTCTTTGGGGCAGACTGTCTGCCATTATATATTTGTGCAGCACCTGGCACAACAGGGCCCCAGCTGTGAATCACAGAATCATAGAATATCAGGGTTGGAAGGGACCTCAGGAGGTCATCTAGTCCAACCCCCTGCTCAAAGCAGGACCAATCCCCAATTAAATCATCCCAGCCAGGGCTTTGTCAAGCCTGACCTTAAAAACTTCTAAGGAAGGAGATTCTACCACCTCCCTACGTAATGCATTCCAGTGTTTCACCACCCTCCTAGTGAAGAAGTTTTTCCTAATATCCAACCTAAACCTCCCCCACTGCAACTTGAGATCATTACTCCTTGTCCTGTCCTCTTCTACCACTGAGAATAGTCTAGAACCATCCTCTCTGGAACCACCTCTCAGGTAGTTGAAAGCAGCTATCAAATCCCTCTCATTCTTCTCTTCTGCAGACTAAACAATCCCAGTTCCCTCAGCCTCTCCTCATAAGTCATGTATTCCAGACTCCTAATCATTTTTGTTGCTCTTCACGGGACTCTCTCCAATTTATCCACATCCTTCTTGTAGTGTGGGGCCCAAAACTGGACACAGTACTCCAGATGAGGCCTCACCAATGTCGAATAGAGGGGAACGATCACGTCCCTCGATCTGCTCTCTATGCCCCTACTTATACATCCCAAAATGTCATGGGCCTTCTTGGCAACAAGGGCACACTGCTGACTCATATCCAGCTTCTCGTCCACTGTCACCCCTAGGCCCTTTTCTGCAGAACTGCTGCCTAGCCATTCGGTCCCTAGTCTGTAGCTGTGCATTGGGTTCTTCCGTCCTAAGTGCAGGACCCTGCACTTATCCTTATTGAACCTCATCAGATTTCTTTTGGCCCAATCCTCCAATTTGTCTAGGTCCCTCTGTATCCTATCCCTGCCCTCCAGCGTATCAACCACTCCTCCCAGTTTAGTATCATCTGCAAATTTGCTGAGAGTGCAATCCACACCATCCTCCAGATCATTTATGAAGATATTGATCAAAACCGGCCCCAGGACCGACCCTTGGGGCACTCCACTTGACACCGGCTGCCAACTAGACATGGAGCCATTGATCACTACCCGTTGAGCCCGACAATCTAGCCAACTTTCTACCCACCTTATGTGGTTGGGGTCTGTGCAGCATGTGGCAGAACAGGGTCTTCACCCTGATGGGGGTCTGTGCAGCACCCACCCCAGCAGGGTCCCAATCTGAGGTAGGGTCTGTGAAGCACACAGCGCAATACAGGCCTTAATCACGGTCAGCGTTCACGTAGTTCCCAGCTTGTCATAGCCTTAATCTGGGTTAATGTCATAAATGTAACTTTAGTGGAGCTACACTGATTTACCACAGCTAAAAATCCAGCCTATAGCCCAGGCCACCAGCAAGCACAGCATTGAAACCAAAACCTAACTGCACAGTTAAGTAAATAACTGTTGTCAATTAGAGGCATATTTGAGCCAATTAAAAGCAATGGGGCCTTGTGCTGTGATAGCAAAGGAGTTTGTCCATATGGCTGATGCTCTCCAGATGACAGAGCTCCGAGCCCTCATTGTGGGTCATCCTTGTTCACATGATCCTTGTATTACTACCTCCCAGCTGGCTGGCTTGCCAGTTGGTAATTAGAGTGATGCTTGCTGGCCTTGAGGTAATGATGGGAGCAGTCTGTTCCCTGCCATAGCTTGGCCTGGTCATGTAGGGCAGGGCTTCTGCGTTCAGAGAGTATGGGTGTCAAGCAATATTACAAACTAGACAATGAGAAACTAGTTAGGAGCTAAGCCCAGGGAGGGATGGGAGTCAGGACTGCTGGGTTCTACCCGTAGTTCTGGGAGAGGAATGGAGCATACCTATTGCAGGTAGTGGGATGAGCAGGTCTCGGCCCATCCAAATCTAAAGAGTTCACGGACACCACCCGTGGAAACTCTGCCCGGAGAATGATCAGACGAGAGACAGGAAATAGTCCCCAGACTGGCAGAGTGCACACCCCCCCCTGCCCCACACACACAAAAACCCTTCCCTGTCAAGCTTCCTCTTCCTGGTTTGGTGGATGGCCACCAGGAGGAGGTTGACAAGGAGGTCTCATGACTTCATGGGGCCATGGATAGGGTGTGCAAGGTCAATAGGTGAGGGGGCAAGTGCAGCCAGACCCTCAGTAAGAGGTTCTGGAAGAGCCAGAGGTTAAAGCGGGGGGGTGGGGGTGGGTTGGACATCAGGACTCCCAGGGTCTAGTCCCAGCTCTGAGAGGGTCTAAGGGTTAGAACACAGGGGTTGGGAGCCAGGGCTACTGGGTTCTATTCCCTAAAGATTTTAAACACCGGGGAGCGATTCCCTTGCTCACGCACACAGACTTGCGCTAGTGCGAGTATAAATAGCAGCATGGCCAAGGCAGCACGGGCAGCAGCAGTGGAGGCATGGCTTAGCTGTGCCAAGTACAAACCCACCGGTTCCAGGCAGGTGTCTACTCAGCACGGCTAAGCCCTGCAGCTACACTGCTATTTATACTCCTGCTTCCTTGACGAGAGCTAGCACAAGTACATGTACACGAGCAGGGGAAATCACAACCCTAGTTTACAGTGTAGCCAGAGCCATAAAGAAAGCCAGGAATAGAGGAAAGTCACCTCTTCTTGGGCACAGTGCTGGCGGGAGGAGCTCCGGGTGGGATTTCTGAGGAAGGAAATTGCACATGGTGCATATGTTCCATCTGCTGCCAAGGAAATGGACCTTTGTTTAAATTTCTGTAAATAAACAGACTACACTAAGGATTTATTTTCTTCCAAACAGACTCATACCCAATTTCAACCCATGGCGAAGCAATAATAACGGGGTGGCAGATTTTTACTGAGAGGCTTAAAAGCAAAGTGCCTCTAAAACACAGGCAGATTTAACAAGTGGAGCCCATGTGTGGTGCCTACATTCAATTTTCTTACTGTGCCACCACGTGATCCGATTTTAAAGGGACATGACTTGCAGGACATCCTTCGGGAAGAAAGGAGAGAAGTTCTGACATTTTTCCAACGGTCTCCTCTGCACCCTTCCAATCAGAAGTTGTCCTGAGCTGTGAAAAACACACCTGATCAACCCCATCCCTTGAATTACAGGGCAGTAATAGAGCCAGGGAAACAAGGGGCTGAGGGTTACGTTCACAAGGAAAATCAAACACTGATGAACTGGCACTAGCAGGGACCTGTGCAAGGGAGGAATTGGGATCTTCACTCGCAAAGCCTGAGGGGATTAAATTGTTCACATAAAAGCATGTAGCAACTGGATCTGAGGTGTTTATATGGCTCCCACCACAATAGTATCTGAGCCCCTCACTATCTTTAACGTGACAAAACCGCTCAGAGACAGGGCAGTGCTATTATCCCCAATTTACAGAGGTGGAAACTGAGGCACAGAGCAGCTAAATGATTTGCCCAAGGTCTCCCTAGACTCCCCGGGCAGCCAGCTGAGGATCTGCCCCCCAGCCCCACCCCAATCTGTGGATCTCAAGGCAGGTATTTCAGTATCATTAGCCCAAATCTTTCCAACATTTTTACTACTCTAACCAGGGGGGTGTTGTGAGATTTTAAAAAACCCAGTATAATTAAAGGAGCATGCCTGAGTGTGTAAACAAAGCATTCTGAACCCTTTAAAGTTTGCCAAGGAGGAGCAAGGGGAGGGGAAACACAGTTTCTGGTGCATGGGAAAGGAGAGGACTCTGGGGTTTTGCATCTTGCTTTTTACCTCTGCAGCACCATGCAGACTCAACCTCCCCCTTCAATTATTCATGTACCATTCACTTCCTATCACTGTTGCTTGGGTTGCCAGAACCCAGCAGTCACTCGTGAGCTGTAACAGGTAAAGAAAAGAAGCCCACTCTTCCCTTTCAAACTAACCAGAAGCAGGAAGTCTTTGGCAGGTGCAGGGGGATGACGGGGGACAAGATGGAATCAGTGGGACGTTAGTGTGTAGCAAGATTCATGCCCGGAGTCATTGCTCAACCAAGCTGCACCCTGGGGCAGGGACTATGTTTTTGTTCTGTCTTTGTACAGTGCCTAGCACAAAGGGTCCAACTCCAGGCCCATGACTGGGGCTCCTAATTGCTATTACAATTCCACAGAGCAGTGAGGTTTTGAAACGGCCTCCCAGTAAGAGGAGTGGGAGGCAAACCACCTTCTTTCTGGGATTCTGTGACAGGGTTGCCTACAATAGCAGGGACTGGACTCAGTGATCCAGGAGGTGCCCTACAGTCCTATGTTCCTAATACAAATAATAAAAGTTAATAGCAGTAACTGATGGGCTAAATAGAGCTGGTCAAAAAAAATTTCATCAAGACGTTTGTTTGGACAAAAATGGCTCTTTAAACAAAATATACATTTTCATTGTGCTGGAATTTTTCCTTTTTATTTAGACTGAAAACATTGCAAAAAGCAAATGTTTCTAATTTTTGTTTTGTTTCAATGGTGGGGGGCAGCGGAGCCAACCACTCACTTTAAAAATAATTCTCCACTGGAAAGAGAGGAGGAGGGGAACGGTAAGAGAAAATAGGTTTCTCCCCTCCCACACTGAAACCAATTTCTCCAAGTCTCTTCTTGTTACTCATCCCTGAAGCCCTCCCATTATTTCCACTATATCTTTTGGGTGGCCAGAGAGACAGAAATCTTAAGGCCAAAGGAGACCATTTCTGCTGTATCATTTCTGAGATGAGGATGACCAATGAGTTTAGGTCAGAAGGGACCAGTGTGATCATCTAGTATAACACTGCCCTAAGAATTCCATCCAGTGACTTCTACACTGAGGCCTGGCCCAGAAAAACACTCTGATTATTGTGTTACCGCTACCCCCATCCTCTCCTGGAGCCAGGCTGTGCATGAAGCAGAGACTGAAATAGCATGAGACAGCTATGGATTCCCAGTCACCAGTCCAGATTTCATTTAGCTAAAACCTCATCTAATAATACAAAAACCTCCACAAGGTTAGGAAATGAATGATTGATCTGTCATCTGGGGGCTTTGTCTTCCCCCCCGCCCCCGCCCAGCGTCTTGAAACTGCAGTCTAGATTGGTAGGACTGATTGGAGGAGCTGACAGAGACAGCACTAGACAGCTGTCTACTCCTCAGGGGAAAACACACACTTTAACTTTTACCCACCCCTGTGTACAAAATGGGCCAGATCCCCAGCTAGTGTAAATCCTCAGCTGGTGCAAATCACTACATTGGCTTCCATAGTGCGATGCTGATTGAAACAGCTGAGGGTCTAAAAACTTGTTTTATCCCCACTTGGTTCACAGAAGATGTATGTAGTGTATTAATGTGTGAAGCTCACCCCTGTACAAAGACCCAACAAAGACTCTCTGACCTTAAATGGTGCAAAGGCTTTGTGCTCCACGCAGGAGTGAATATCACCTAGAGCTGGCTGGCCCTTAAGATTTACTGGGGCTCAGCCGCACCAACCGCCTTGCTACTAGCAGTATCACCAACCTCAAGAGATCAAAAATAATTATTCAAACCCAGAAAAATCAAGATCAGCCTAGAAAATGAGATATTTTTTTTTTAAAGACTCTATTGTAGGTTTTGGTCTGTCTTTTGATGTTTGAACTCCCCTGCCTATGCTGGCTGGGGGGAGGGAGGAGACCTGACCATAAGAGTTGCCAATTCTGACAAGCTATTCAGTGAGACTTTTCCCCCCCAACATGACGTAATGTCATTTTCTTAAAATATCCTATTAAAATCTCCTGGTTTGCTTTCAATAGTCAGCAGAAGAGCCATGCTGAGTCTGGGAGACTCCAGGCCAATCCTGGAGGCTTGGCAACCCTAATGACAATTAGTGCTGCCAACTCCCCAGAATTTATTGGGTAAGGTCACTTTGGCCCCTGCTGCAGGAGCTCCCTTCCCCCATCCCTTGTCCAGCAATTAATTTTGCTCCCCACAACCCATCCATTGAGCTCCCCAGCCCCTCTCTCAGTTCAGCCCCACTCAGTTCACCTCCCAGCCTCACCTCTGTTCCTCCTGAGGCTCTTCACCCCCCCTCTCCTAGCTGGGGGGGCTGAGTGGGGTCCTCCCTACCCCATCCCAGCTGGGGGCAGCTCCAGGGGCTCTTTAAGCCCCTATGACCCTTCCCAGGCTGGGTGCTGCAGGCCGAGAGGGGAGGGGCAAGGAGCAGAATCACCATCCTGTCTGGATTACTTACAGGAGCAGGGGGAGGCAGAGCTGTCCTGAGCTGCTGGGCTCTTTAGCTCCCTCCTCCTGTCCTGTGCGTATGGCTTTGGATTGCTGGGGGGTCTTGGGGAGGGGGAGGCAGAGGGAGAGGGGAAGAGAATTCTGCCTGCAGCAGCAGCTCTATTTGGTTGGTCTGCCCCAGGAGGCAGACAAATGGGGCACATAGACAATTAGGGGGCTCAAATTCACTAGAAAGCTGGTGCTTCTCACTTCATGGCATGACTGGCTCCAGCCCCAGCCAAAATCCTGCCTCTTGATAAAGAAATCTTGGAAGTGGACAACACTCAAGAAACTTGAGTCATGTGGTTGATGTGCTGCAGGGTGTAGTACTGCCTGCTGCCACTGGGGGAGCTGGAGATGCTGAAAACCTTCACCAGAGCAGCCTCCAAGATTCAAGAAACAGCCTGGAGTAAACAGGTTGCCTGTTTAAACTTGGTTTGAAAAGCAGCATGGACTTCTACATCTTTTCCAAAACTAGAGCCCTTGAGCTAAGACACTCCATAAACCAGCAGCAGTATAGGGTGTAAGACGATGCTAATCATCATAGTAGATTTACTTGGACTGGAAGCTCTTTGAGGCAGGGAGCTTTCATCTCTTTGGTCTGCATGTTCGGCCCACAGGACGGATCTGGCTTGTCAGGACTTTGGATCTGGCCCGCAGCATTGCCACCCCCATAGCACTGCGGGGCTAAGGCAGGCTCCCTGCATGCCCTGGCCCTGTGCTGCTCCTGGAAGCAGCCAGCACCATGTCCCTGCAGACCCTGACGGAGGGAGGGGAAGAGGCTCTGCACGCTCCCTCGCCTGCAGGCACCACCCCCCGCAGCTCCCATTGGCCGGGAATGGGGAACCGCGGCCAATGGGAGTTTGAGGGAGTACCCGCAGGCATAGCGCCAGCTGCTTCTGGGAGCAGCGTGGGGCCAGAGCAGGCAGGGAGCCTGTCTTAGTCCCGCTGTATGCCACTGCCACCCTAGAGCCACTCAAGGCAAAGGCACCGGGCCAGAGCCCACACCCTGAACCCCTCCTGCACCCCAACCCCCTGCCCGGAGCCTCCTCCCACACTCTGCACCCCTCCTGCACTCCAACCCCCTTCCCTAAGCCCCCTGCTGCACCCCTCCTGCACCCCAACCCCTTGCCCTGAGCCCCTTCCTGCACAACGCACCCCATTCCACACCCCGCACTCCCTCCCGCACCCCAACCTCCTGCCCCAGCCCTACATTCATGGCCTCGCCTGCAGTTTCCCCACCCAGATGTGGGCCTTGGGCCAAAAAGTTTGCCCACCCCTGACCTAAAGCAATGGGATCCTGGTCCACGACCAGGGCTCCTGGGTGCTATGACAGTACAGATAACATTACACACACCTGCACAGTTACACTGCTCTGATTCCATCCATTTATACGGCACACATAAGGTAGTTCACTAGAATACTTAGCAATGGCCCAGACATGAGAGGCAGCCTGACCTAGCAGCTACAGCTAGATTTCAGTAGACCTGGGTTCTATGCCCAGCTCTTTCACTCACCAGCTGTATGACCCCCAGCTAGTCCCTTCCCCTCCCTGTACCTCTGTTTTCCCTCCCAAGCTTTATCTGTTTAATTATGAGCCCGTTGGTGCAGGGACCGTCTCTCACTGTGTGCCTGTGCAGCAATTAGCACAACAGGATCCTGATCAGATGGGGCGAGTAGAAGCGGCTGTGATACAGAAAACATTATGTGGAGAGGGATGCCGTCCAATTCTCAAAAATAAGATTAGGTTAAAATACAATTAGGGGTTTTTTGAAATTGAGGATTATAAAATTAGATAAAACAAATAAAACTAGATTAGATAACAATGAGAATTTAGCTAGATTCATTATTATTAAACTTAGACATACTAAATAAGGATAGAAAAATGTTGGAGACACAAGGTGGGTGAAGTAACATCTATTACTGGACCAACTTTTGTTGGTGAAAGAAACAAGCTTCCCCGAGCTCTTCTTCACGTGAAAGCTCAAGAGCTTGTCTCTTTCACCAACAGATGTTGATTCAATAAAAGATATTATCTCACTCATTGCCCACCTTGTCTTTCATATCCTGAGACCAATATGGCTACAACACTGCAAACAAAATAGAAAAATTTGTTTTTTTTTTTTTTATTGGGAGGTCTGTTTCTCTTTCTATTCCTGGAAGTGTGTGCAATAGAGGGAGTCAGCAATCTTTTTTCCCCCAGCCAAAAATTACTTTTCGAATAAAAAACATTTGCTCATTTTTGGTTTGCTCAAAATTATCCTGTCTCCCGCCCCCAACAACAAAACAAAATGAAAACAGAAAAGTTTTCATTAAAATATTAGTTTTCTACAAATGAAAATTTTGTAAGGAAGACCAAAAACATTTGGTTTCCAATATTTAATTGGGAAAAGAAAAAAATAACTTTCCTCTAACTTTTGAAGGGGAAAAGTGATTTTTTTAAAAAAATTTCTGGTGAAAAATTAGTATTTTTCAGCCAGCCCTGGGGCACAAAACATGTTAACAAAAATATCTAGTTCTTCCACAGCACTTTCCAGTCACAGATCTCAAAGCACTTTACAAAGGAGGTTAGTATCATTATCTGCATTTTATAGATTGGGAAACTGAAGCACAGAGTAGGGAAGTGACTTGTCCAAGGTCACCCAGCAACCCAGTGGCAGAGCTGGCAACTGAACCTGGGGCTCCCAAGTCCCAACCCAGTGCCCTATTGGTGTGGCTCTTTGTCTTTCCCAAGTGTTCCATGCCATATATAGCCATTTGTAAACCTATGATTGCCCCCTGACCAAACAGACTTTTCAAGGGTTACATAAGCTTCTCTTTAATTCCTTCCTAGGACTGAGCTGTGGTTTCCTTTGCAAAGCTGAGAACCTTTTCACTGTCGTGCCTCCTTCCATATTCCACAGCTGTCTCTTCTGTTAACTATCACTCAGAATCAGAAACAAGGACAAGAAACAGGTTTCTCTCTTTCTTAGGAATCCCGGTTACTAAACGTGCCAAGAATTCATCAGTTATTTCCAGGCATCTGGTGTTTGGTTGCATGGAGGGGTGTGTCTCCCCATGATATTTGCATTGCCCTCTGTTTGCGCAACTCCACCTCCGTGTGCATATGCACATGCATATATGCATTGGTCCCATTTCCCCAGCCTGAACTGGGCATTACTCACACAGAAGCTGAACAACTTCACAGATCAGCTCTGGTGAGTATATTTTGCTCCTGCTGTTGCTGCTATGCAGTAAACTCTGAGCCACTGGCAGATCTTAGAGAAACAATGGGCACGGAGTGGAGGGATTTGTGGTGTTAATGCCCTGAACTGTGTGATTCAGTAGGTCTGGGTTCAATTGCCAGCTGTGCTTCAGACTCATTGTGTGACCTAGGGCAAGTCAGTGCTGTCTACCTCAGTTTCCCCCTCTGTATAACAGGATTAATAACCCTTGGTCTATCCAGAATGCAAGCACTCTTGCTATGTGGCTGTACTGGGCCCTGATTTTGGTGGGAGCTCCCAGTCGCTACCATAGCACATATCATAACAAGGAGGAGCAGTGGCAAGTATATTTCACTTGTGTCCTTCAAAAGCTGGACCACGTTAAGGCAGATTCTTCCCAAGGATCTTTGTTTTATTCCAGACAGGAATCTTAGTTGGCCAGCCATTAACAGTTCATTTTACTCTCTTCCTTCTGGTGTTTTGGCCAAGATGGTTTTAAAAAAGTGACAGTTGATTTCAGGTGCCGTTTTTTGGGGAGGGAGGCTGTCCAACTTCAGACACCTCAAATGGGCCTGATTTTCAAAGGGCAGGTAGCTGATGCTCTGAAGGTATCTCAAACTGTACCTTGTAAGTGGCTGGCCTGTCTCCCCAGCCCAGGATTAATGCCATGCCTAGGATCTGTTCAGGGCCTTTCATCAAGCCACCATTTATTAATTGCAGTGACCTTTAGCAAACCCCAAAATAAATAGTTCAGCATAGAAACCACCTCTTTCCCCCTGAGCCAGGGTTTTTTGCATGTCACAGGTTCCTACTCTACCGGCCACTTACCTGAGTAACCCTGCTCCCTGTCACTCTTCCCTTCCCCACACCTTAACCCAGCAGTTTCCTGCCAGATCCTCTCTGCTTCTGCCAGCTCTCACCACACCTGAGCCATTTGCTGGCTTTTATAATCACCTGACCCCTTTCCAGCCGGGTCTGATCAACCCAAACACCTGTTCTTAAAGGCACTCTGCCTTAGAACAGAGATGGATGATCCCAATCCCCCTGGCCTATAAAAGGGTAGACCCCCCCCCCCCATTACACACATTGAAAAAACAGTGCATTCAAAATCATTAGTCACTTTCAAAACTTTTGGACTGTGTTTGTCCTGGGCTCTTGACAGTTCTAGACACTAGTGATCAGGGCAACAGGCATTTTCTCCTACCAGTGTAGCAGGAGAGCTTGATTTGCTATTGTTCAAATTCCACTGCTGCCCAGCTTTCTGGGGGCTCCTTCTGTGCCCCTGGGAGAGCACCTAGCTACATCCTTGTCAACTGCAATAAGGCAAAAGTACCTCATAATAACCTAATTAGGTGGAGGCAGCTTGGAATCGTGTGCAACAAGCCAACAGATCACCTAGCTCAGAGGATGTGGAGCTGCAACCACATGGACTGGACCACAAAAGACAAAGGTTGGATGCAACAAGGACAGAGGTTGTTGCATGAGGTTGCAGCACTGGTAGATTAGGGTAGATTCCTCCCCCTACCCTCTGTGGAGCTCCACTACACTAAGCCCCTGTAAACGTTTACTTGGAGCAAAAATTGAACCTGTACCTTTTACTAGAGAGAGAACAGCTGTACACTTGGGTCCTTAACCTATAGGGTTAAGGACCCAAACCTGCATCATTGAAATAAACAGGAATTGTGATAGTGTCTTGAGTGAAAACAAGATCATGGTCTAAATGTAACTATTTGAGGGTTAACCTAGCAGTGTCGGAGAGCTGTGAAAAGGTAATTTACTTTTCATTGATACAGGTGGCCTCCAAAATGTGACGTCTTAGATGTGTCAGTGCCCCACTACCATTGTAACATCATTGGACTGGAGAAGGGACATGAAGTTTCAAAGAAACAATCTTGATAGCAAGGTGAGTATCCTGTGATCTCCTTTGCCACTCCAGGCAATGGGCTCCAGGGTCCCCAA
Source organism: Lepidochelys kempii (assembly GCF_965140285.1). Taxonomy (NCBI): domain Eukaryota; kingdom Metazoa; phylum Chordata; order Testudines; family Cheloniidae; genus Lepidochelys; species Lepidochelys kempii. The sequence continues at coordinate 31,855,259 of NC_136386.1, forward strand.
GATCCAACCTTCCCATTGGCTTCCTCTTCTTATCATTTCTATGGTAGCGTGTAGGGCACTACCTAACCCCGACCGAGATCAGGGCCCGCATCATGCCAAGCACTGCACACACACAAAGTAAGAGATGGTCTCCGCACCAAAGAGCTCACTATCTAAAATTCTAAATAGATAAAGGTGAGAACTGAAACAGGCACAGGAAGGGGAAATGACTAGACCAAGATTAATGGCAGAGTCGGGAATTGAACCCAGGTGTCCCGAGCCCCAGCCCAGTGTCCTATCCATTAAACAAAACTGCTTTTCTGCACAAGGTCACAGAACAACCAAGCCAGGAATGAACCCAGATCTCCTACCTCAGTGCTCTCATTACCCAGCACTGGGTGGGAAATTTCATGTCAAGTTGAACTAAAACTGAAATCTTTTCAACATTTCTGGCAAACCAAAAAACTTAAAAAATAAATGTTTTGGGTCAATGTTTTGTTTCAATTTGAATCATTTAACATTTTTGAATTTTTTTAAATAATTGAAGGAAATTTCTGAATTAAAATTGTTTCAAACCAAAAAATTGAAATGCTTCATTTACAAAATCTCAAAATGAAACATTACGATTGGGGGAGGTGGGGGCTGAGGGTTTTATTAAATGAATAATTCATCAAAACCAATATGAATTTGCAAAACATCTCAGTGTTGCCAAATCTGCATTTTTCAAGGAAAGAAATGTTGTCTGAAAAATTTCACCCAGCTCTAAATCTGACCCTTCTCCCAGCTCAGCCAAGTCTCTTTCCTCATTCCAGGAGGCGTCCTCAGACTGAAGACCCCTGCTCATCTTTCCTCTCCTGGCCAAAGGGGCTTTAAATTGGAGCGGTGGGAACCCAATGTCATCCCAATACGCTATTCTGGGAGAGGTGAGACCCCACCCCAGCACCATGAACATTTCTAATGTCCCACCAGCCCTCAATGGCTCCCAGGGTGGCCCCTCGCCTATCCTGTATGGGGGCCATTCTTTGTGGCAGGTGGTGTTGATTGTGCTGATGACTGGGATCCTCTCGCTGGTCACACTGGTGGGCAACCTGCTTGTGATGGTCTCCTTCAAAGTCAACAGCGAATTGAAGACAGTCAACAACTACTTCCTACTCAGCCTGGCCTGTGCTGACCTCATCATTGGAGCAGTGTCTATGAACCTCTACACCACCTACATCATCATGGGGCACTGGGCCCTTGGCAACATGGCCTGCGACCTCTGGCTGGCCCTTGACTATGTAGCCAGCAATGCTTCAGTCATGAACCTCCTGATCATCAGCTTTGACCGCTACTTCTCCATCACACGGCCCTTGACCTACCGGGCCAAGAGGACACCAAAGAGGGCAGCCATCATGATCGGCTTAGCTTGGGCCATCTCCTTCATCCTTTGGGCACCTGCCATCTTGTTCTGGCAGTACTTTGTTGGGGAGCGGACAGTGCCCTCAGGAAACTGCCATCTCCAGTTCCTCTCTCAGCCTATCATTACTTTTGGCACGGCCATTGCAGCCTTCTACCTGCCGGTCACCATCATGATCATTCTCTACTGGAGGATCTACCGGGAGACTGAGAACAGGGCCAGGGAACTGGCTTGCCTGCAAGGCTCAGAGAGCAAAAGCATTGTCAGGCCAATCCCCAACAACAGGCCTAAAGGAGGTGGTGAAGGCAGCAACAGCAACTCAGAGCGGTTGGAACCCATCAAGGTTTCTTCTGCTGTGGCAAAAACCCACACAAAGGCCTACTGCTTTCCCAGTTGGAGGAAGGCCAGGCTATATGTGGAGCAGAGCAGCAACGGGAGCTGGATCAATACAGAGGAGGAGGAAGAGGAGGACGGCTCCCCTGATTCCTTGACATCGTCTGAGGGAGAGGAGCAGCCCTTTGAGGTTCAGAGTGTCTGCTCGGTGGTGATCCGGCTGCCTATGATTGGCAGTGTAACGCAGCCCCCGCTGCCAACAGAGAAGCCAACCCGGGGCCGGGAGAAGTTGGCTGGAGGGCCATGGGCAGGAGGGAATGGCTTGTGCAGGATCCTAGCCCAGTCTCCTGCTGCCACTGAGTCCCCCAACATGGCCAAGAAGCCGTCAAACAAAAAGATATCACCAATTAAGGAGAAGGGGGTGTTGACTGCCAAAAGCCATCTGCGGAAGAGGAGCAAACAGCTCTCCCAGCAGAAGACCCTCTCCCTGATCAAAGAGAAGAAAGCAGCCCGAACACTGAGTGCCATCCTGCTGGCCTTCATCCTCACATGGACACCCTATAACATCATGGTGCTGGTGTCCACCTTCTGCCAGGACTGTGTTCCTAAGAGCCTCTGGAAACTGGGCTACTGGCTTTGCTATGTCAACAGCACTGTCAATCCCATGTGCTATGCCCTGTGCAATAAGTCTTTTCGCAATACATTTAAGATGCTGCTGCTGTGCCGCTGGGACAAGAGGAGGTGGAAGAAGATGCCCAAGCACGTGGTGGCCTTCCACAGGGCTCCAGCACACTGAGCAGGCGTGGGGTGAATTCCAGAATGGTGAGCCAGGCACAGCCAGTGGAGGGAGCCAAATGCGGCAGCGGGGGAGGGGTGGGAATTAGCTTCTAAGGTGGGAAGTGGAGAGTGAATCAGACCATGAATTGTTGAGACTGTATGGCAGAGGTTCTCAAACTGTGGGGTGTGCTCTCCAGGGGGATACGGAGAAATGATTGGGGGGGCAGTCCCCACAGGGGGTGGGGAGGAAGCGCCACCCAGCCTCGCTCTGCTCTGGCCCTGCCCCCAGCCGGAGCCCTGGCTCCCGGCCCCAAGCCACCCCTAGTCGCCCCTGACTGGCCTGGACACGGCTCCATTCCCAGGCCCACTCCCATCCCCGTGCCCAGCTGCAGCCCCAGCCTTAGCTCCCTCACCGTGGTCTGCGTTCCCTCCCCCACACACACACAGCTGCAGCCCCACTCCCAACCCCAGGAGGGAGGATAAGGACAGGAGTAAGGGTGGGGGGGACGTGAACCTGAAAAGTTTGGGGATCACTGCTGTAGGGTACCCCTGTGTCATCAGTTGCAGCTAAGGTCAGCCCTATTAAAGAACATGGAGGGGGACAATTCTGCTCTTGCAACCATGCATGCACCTTGCAGTAAACTTCATCAGTCTAAGTGCCTAAATGGAAAACAGAAATTTGATAATAGAGGGATCTTCAGTCTAGCAGACAATTAGGATCCTAGTAAAAATCATGCCTCATAGTGGAAGATTCAGAGAACTCAGTCTATTTAGTTTATCTAAGAGAAGGTTAAGGGATCTATAAGTATCTGCCTGGGGAAGAAGAGCTCTGTGTAAGCTTGAAAGCTTGTCTCTCTCACCTCCAGAAGTTGGTCCAATAAAAGATTTTACCTCCCCCAACTTGTCTCTCTACATGGGGAAGAGAAATTTGATAATGGAGGGCTCATCAAACTAGCCAAGGTCTAACAAGAACCAATGACTGCAAGCTAAAGCTAGATAAATTCAGACAAGAAATAAAGTGCCTGTTTTTAACAGTGAGGGGAATTAACCATTGGAACAACTTACCAAAGGCTGTGGTGGGTTTTCCATTGCTGGCAATTTTTAAATCAAGACTGGACAGTTTTCTAAAACATCTGTTCTAGTCCAAAGAGGCATTATTATCCAGGGATGTCCTATGGCCTGTATTATACAGCCCGTCAGATTAGATGATCACAGTGGTCCCTTTTGGCCTCATAATCTATGAATATAAGAGTGGGGACTCCACTGCCTCCTGCTGAAGGATGAATGGACTTGGTGGAAGTAGCATGCATGGTGGGTGGGACAATGCAGATCCTGGACACCGCTGAGTGCAATTTGGCCCTGGGAACTCATCATGTGAAAATAATTAATACACTAGACCAAAGCTTTTCCTAAGAGGACTCTATGCCAGCTCTAGGAGTGGGAGCTGGTGGTTAGAACAGGAGGAAATTGGGAGTCAAAGACTTGTGGGTTTTATTCCCAGCTCTGGAATAATAACTCTTCCCAGAGCTGGGATCTAGTGGTTACAACAGTTAGTACTAGGGCCAGGACTCTTGAATTCTATTCCCAGCTCAGGGAGGGCTGTATTGCCGCTGGAAGCCAAGGTGCCAGCAGCTCTTATCAAGATATAACAAGCAAATGTATTACAAGTGTCTCAATTTGCGGTTCCTTGCCTTTTTCCCCTAGATTAAATCCCTGGGCTGGGATGAAGACTGTCAGGCAAACTGCACTGCAGCAGAAGAATGGGACCTGGCTGTGATGCCAGAGGGAGAATTCCTCCGAGACAGTCATGAACCCAGCCTTTGGGGTCTGGGTGAGGATACAGCTGGCAGGTTCCGGAACACCATGCCACCGTTTATTATTGTAATCTTGAACTCATTGTCAGATAGTGGCCTTCCTTAAAACCTTGATGAATGTGGATGTATCAAAAGGAAAACAAATGGACAAAGCTGGCGCATTTAATGCTCTGTGCTTGAGAGAAACTGATTTAAAACCTGGTTTAAAATCTAAGCCACAGGGCCACTGAAACCAGCAATTCATGGTTGTGACATGACCTCTTGGGATTTTCAGCTCTTTCCAGTCTTGATGCTTTGACTAAGAGGACACTTGACCTTCCATCCACTCAGCCACAGAGACAAGCACAGTCTAGCCATCCTACTGCTTAGACCAGGAAAATGGGAGTCAGAACTCCTGACTCTTCATGAGTATGTCTAGTGGTTAGAGTCAGAGACTGGGCTGGGAGGAGAGAGGGTGTCTAGCGCTTAGAGCAAGGACGGGGGAAGACTCCTGCATTCCAGCCCCAGTTCTGGGAGGTCAGTGGCGTTTAGTGATTAGGGCAGAGGAGAATGGTAGACAAGACTCCTGAGTTCTTCTGTTTCCCGGCTCAGAGTCAGAAACTGGGAATCTGATCTGTAGGGTGGGGAGGTCTAATGGGTTACAGCAGGGTGGCAGTGGGAGCCAGGACTCCTGGATTCTATTTCCAGCTCTGGGAGGGGCACGGTGTCTAGTTCTGCAGAAAAGGATCTGGGGATTACAGCGGATGAGAAGCTGGATATGACCAGTGTGCCCTTGTTGCCAAGAAGGCAAATAGCATATTAGGATGTATTAGTAGGAGCACTGCCAACAGATTGAGGGAAGTGATTATTCCCCTCTATTCAGGACTGGTGAGGCCACACATGAAGTATTGTGTCCAGTTTGGGTCCCCACACTACAGAAGGGATGTGGACATATTAGAGAGAGTCCAGTGGAGGGCAACGAAAATGATTAGAGGGCTAGGGCACATGACTTACAAGGAGATGCTGAGGGAACTGGGGTTATTTAGTCTGCAGAAGATAAGACTGAGGGGGGATTTGATAGGAGCCTTCAACTACCTTAAGTGGGGTTCCAAAGAGGATGGAGCTTGGCTGTTCTTGGTGGTGGCAGATGACAGAACAAGAAGCAATGGTCTCAAGTTGCAGTGGGGGAGGTCTAGGTTGGATATTAGGAAACACTATTTCACTAGGAGGGTGGTGAAGCACTAGAAATGGGTTACCTAGGGAAGTGGTAGAATCTCCATCTTTAGAGGTTTTTAAGGCCCGGCTTGACAAAGCCCTGGCTGGGATGATTTAGTTGGGGTTGGTCCTGCTTTGAGCAGGGGATTAGACTAAATGACCTCCTGAGGTCTCTTCCAACCCTAATATTCTATGATTCTAGTGACTAAAGGTGGGGGTGTCTGGGCTCTGGAGTTCCATTCTCAGAGCTTGTGACCTTGGGCAATCATGGGTGGTGAAGCTTCAGTGGTTGAGTTTTAGAAAACACTTTGTAATCTGGTGCTAGTGAGGTGCCGAGTATCACTGCATTGCACTGAGAAAGATGAAAACTGAAGGTGACATGGGGAAAGATGACATCTGGAGTAGGGAAAGACAGTAAGGACAGTTGCACCTCCATCCTTCCCATCAGGGTCTTAAAGTGTCCCATTCAACCACATGGACACAGGATATTATTAATAACCAACTCTGTTACTGTCCTGCTCAAGAGGATTAGTGTAGAGAAATTCTTCCCTAGTCCCTGCTCAAGCATCTCTCTAAGGGGGTTATATAGGCCCCATTATCATAATACCTGGGCACCTCACAATATTTTAATTAGGGTTGTCAAGTGATTTAAAAAATTAATCGTGATTAATCATACGGTTAAATGATAGAACACTATTTATTTAAATATTTTTGGATGTTTCCTACATTTTCAAATATATTGATTTCACTTACAACACAGAATACAAAGTGTACAAAGCTCACTTTATATTTATTTTTATTAAATATTTGCACTATAAAAAACACAAGAAATAGTATTTTGTTCACCTAATACAAGTGAACTATAGTGCAATCTCTTTATCATGAAAGTTGAACTTACAAATGTAGAATTATATAAAAAACTGCATTCAAAAATAAAATATAAAACTGTAGAGCCTACAAGTCCACTCAGTCCTATTTCTTGTTCAGCCAATCGCTCAAACAAGCTTGTTTACGTTTGCAGGAGATAATGCTGCTCGCATCTTGTTCAAAATGTCACCTGAAAGTCAGAACAGGTGTTATCATGGCACTGTTGCAGTTGGCATCACAAGATATTTACATGCCAGATGCACTAAAAATTCGTATGTCCCTTCACATTTCAACCACCATTCCAGACGACACGAGTCCATGCTGATGACAGGTTCTGCTAGATAACAATCCAAAGCAGAGAGGACTGATGCATGTTCATTTTTATCATCTGAGTAAGATGCCACCAGCAGAAGGTTGATTTTCTTTTTTGATGGTTTGGGTTCTATAGTTTTCGCAGCAGAGTGTTGTTATTTTAAGAGTTCTGAAAGCATGCTCCACGCCTCGTCCCTCTCAGATTTTGGAAGGCACTTCAGATTCTTAAACCTTAGGTTGAGTGCTGTCGCTATCTTAAAAATCTCACGTTGGTACTTTCTTTGCACTTCGTGAAATCTGCAGCGAAAGTGTTCTTAAAATGAACATGTGCTGAGTCATCACCCAAGACTATTATAACATGAAATATATAGCAGAATACAGGTAAAACAGAGCCGGAAACATTGAACTCCTTGGGGGAGAATTGTGTCACAAATTTAATTAACGTATTTTTTTTAAACGAGCTTCATCAAAATAGAAGCATGTCCTCTGGAATGGTGGTCAAAACATGAAGGGGCATACAAATGTTTAGCATATCTGGCACGTAAATACCTTACAATGCAGGCTACAAAAGTCCCATATGAACGGCTGTTCTCACTTTCAGGTGACATTGTAAATAAGAAGTGGGCAGCATCATCTCCCATAAATGTAAACAAACTTGTTTGTCTTAGCAATTGGCTGAACGAGAAGTAGGACTGAGTGGACTTGTAGGCTCCAAAGTTTTGTTTTTGAGTGCAGTTATGTAACAAAAAAAATAAAATCTACATTTGTAAGTTGCACTTTCACGATAAAGAGATTGCACTACAGTACTTGTATGAAATGAATTGAAAAATACTATTTCTTATGTTTATCATTTTTACAGTGCAAATATTTGTAATCAAAAATAATAAAGTGGGCACTGTACACTTTGTATTTTGTGTTCTATTTGAAATCAATATATTTGAAAATGTAGAAAAAAGTCCAAAAATATTTAATAAATTTCAATTGGTTTTCTATCATTTAACAATGTGATTAAGCTCCAATTAACCATGATTAATTTTTTTAATTGTAATTAATTTGAGTTAATCACATGAGTTAACTGCAATTAATCAACAGCCCTAATTTTAATATATTTCCCTTCATCCTGTGCAGTAGGGAAGCATTATTCCATTTTACAAAGGGGGAATTGAGGCAGTGGGAGACTAAGGACCAGTCTCAAAGATATTTAGCCACTGAAATCAGTGCAAGCTAAGCACCTAAATACCTTTGAGGATCTGGGCCAGAGTGACTTGCTCCCAGTCATGCAACAAAGTGGGGAATTGAACTTGGGTCTCCCAAGTCCCAGGCCACCATGCAAAGTCCTGAGCTAGCCATCTGCTGCAGAGGCCATTACTCCTTGCTCCATCCTGTACACACATAGCTTTTGCCACAAAGCCTTCAAGCAGCAGCACAGCTCCAACAGTTTTATGCCTCACATGAATAGATATATTTGAGCTACTCAGGCCTGTCCCCCCCCCCCCCCCCCCCGAGAGATCCTCTGATCCGTTCTCCCCTGGGGGAGGACTCAGATGCTCCCCAGGTAGGAAGAATGAATTATTCTGTACCTTGCTCATAAGCGCTCTCCACATTCCGAACTTGCACTAACACTCCTGCGAGCAACAGGCAGGCAGGCAGTGGAGAAAAGATATATCAATCTAAGCGCTATTTCTAGAAGATGTCCCAGCAGCAGAGAAAAGATGACCCAGCAGGAAGTCAGGGGCAGTCCTCCAATTCACTTCGTCTTTGTGCCATGATTCCAACCTATCTTTAGCCTGGTGACTCTTGAATGTTTAATATGAATAAATCATTGACCAAAACATGTTTATGAGAGTTACAAACCCAGCATTACCATCCCCAAGCATGCAAAAATCATGAGTCAGACTCCAAAATCACAAGATTAAAAAAACTCATGATTTTAAGCCAAATAGTAAACTAGTGGGGGAGCGAGGAGGGAAAGATTCATATTTTCCTTCTGGTTTCTGAGCCTTTAGAGGTCACATTTTCAAGCTTTTCACTAGAAACTTTTTTTTAAAATATATGTAAACAGAGTCTCACGTAATCATAACTTCAGGGGCTGTGAGCTGAAAGAAAACTCCATTTAGCATGAGAATTGGCAAAGCAGCAAAACCCTGATCATACAGGACTGTACATACTGACTTTCCTCATGCAGGGTCCAGTGAGGCTGGTGTTTATGTCAATGTTCTTCATATTTATTTGTTTGAAAAAATAAAAAGGAAAACAAAATTGCTTTATAATAGTGGGTTTTGTTTTGTTTTAAGATATGGTTGCATCAAGAGGCCCTGACTGTAATCAAGGTCCCATTGTGCTAGAGCAGGGCCCCTATCACGCCAGGCACTATACAGACCCCCTCTGATATTGGGGCCCACCCCAGTCATGCTGGGTGCTGCAAATACACACAATAACAGTGCCTGCAGTGAAGAGTTTACAGTCTGAACAAACAAAGGAAGGATCATCATCTCCATTTTGCATCTGAGGGAAGTGAGGCACTGAGAGATTAAGTGACTTATTCAAGTCTGTGGCAGAGTTCAGAATTGAACCTATATTGACTGATTCTAGTCCCAGGCAGTAATCTCATTTCAAACAGCACCGAGGCAAAAACGGCAAGGACTCAGAGCTGGAAAAAACCCTTTAGAATCGGGACTGTATTTCATTTCATGTTTGTACAGCACTTAGCACAATAGAGACCAGATCTTGATTGGATGTCTCAGAGCAAGACTGTAATAAAAAATAACTGAGTCCATGTATGAGCCCACCTCAAACAGGATGGTCAAGTGATGCAGTCTGCCAACTCTTATGAGCCAAAACCAGGATATAATCTCACCTGAGACAGAATGGAATCAGATACTAAACTGATGGAATAGGCTCCTCTGAAGTAATAAAAAAAAAGCTTGGCAGAGAAGTTTCTGAATCTCTATAATGATTTTATGTGCAATAATATTTGCAATAGCTTATGTACCAAGGACAATAAAAATCCCATGATTCTTTCAGCATGGGATCTTCTCCTACAACCCTCTCCTGCTCTACACTATTATGGCACTAAGAAAATCTTAGGTCTTTAATAATTTTTTCTTGCTTTTCTTGGAATTCCCTGTAACATCTCCACAGCTCTGGTAGATGACTGGAACTCATCCCAATACAGCATGCTGCCATCATTTGATTTGTGTCCTAATTTAAAGTAGTGAATTGTTATTTAAAATCATCAGGGCTATATTCTGATCTCACTTGGAACTGGGTAAAAGTAGGCTAACTCCCTTGTGTTAAATGAAACCTCGCTCCAGATTTACACCTGCATACGTAGGATAAGGATCTGATCATCTGACTCCAGCCAGTTGTGTATAATGTTATTATAGGGAAAACATCGTTAAAAAAAAAGAGGCAGCATGTTTCCCTGTCATAAAAGAACGGGCTTGTGGCACTACATTAGGTCTGAAATAAAGTGAGGAAGGAAACGGTTTTCCTGGTTCATGAACATTTAAAAAACGTTTTCCATTCCGTACTGGGACAAAACCAAGGCATGTTTGTAAAAACCAGCCCAAGAGAGCAAGAGCACAGATCCCCCATTCCAGAACAGTCAACAGCCCAGTAGTGAGCAGGGATGGGGGACCCAGTTTCAGGTCCCTGCTCTGCCTCACTTAGACAGGGCTATCGATTATTCTGAGCTCTGTCTCACATTTCCACCCTGGACTGGAGAAACCTCTTTCAATGAAAGTTTAATTGAAGCAGATACATTCCCGCAAAAGCTTCTGTTTTGGCTGTTTAGCATTTTCTGGCAAAAAGCTGTTTTAATGCAAAATATCCAACTAGCTCTCATCACAAGAAACCTGGGTTTAATTCCTAGCTCTGCTACAGACTCCATGTGTGACTAATCTCTCTGCACGTGTAAAATGAGAGGATTATTTCCCACCTTCTCCCACTTCGTATCTATCTTTTCTATTTAGGCCCCAACCTTGCAAAGATGTATGCACATTAACTTTACACACTGCAAATAAATCCCACGGATTTGGAATGCTGACTGTGCGTAAAGTTAAGCATCTGCAACAGTCTTGCCTGGATCAGGCCCTGGATTGTAAAATCTTTAAGGCAGGGATTGTCTCTCACCATGTTGTCTATGGCACCCTGCTCAATGGTACCCCCAAGCTAAGTTGGGTCCTCTAGGTGATAGAAGGTTAACACTACTAGAGTAGAGCCTACAGGTCCCCAAACTAGATCAGCACCCATTGTGTTAGGCACTGTATAGACAAAGGAAGAGACAGTCCCTACCCACAAGAGTTTACAGTCTATATAGGGAAGTGAGCACCAACCGATCAATCGCGATCGAATGGTCGATCCTGGAGACTCTCCCAGTCGATTGCAATCTTTGGCTGCAGCAGGGCTGCCGCTAAGGCAGGCCCCCTGTATGCTTCAGCCCTACACCACTCCCAGAAGCAGGCAGCATGCCCTCGCAGTTCTAGGGGAGGGGGACAGCAGGGGTCTCTGCATGCTGCTCCTGCCTGCAAGCACCACGCCCGCAGCTCCCATTGGTCGGGAATGGGGAACTGTGGCCAATGGGAGCTGCGGGAGCAGTGCCGGCAGAGAGGGGCAGCGCACAGAGCCACGTGCCCGCAGGGGCATGTTGGCCCCTTCTGGGAGCGGCGTGGGTCCAGGGGAGGCAGTGATCCTGCATTAGCCCCGCCCAAGGTAAGCATTGCCTGGCAGGAGACCGCTCCTGTAGCTAGCACCCCAGACCACCTCCTGCCCCCCCAATCCTGCTCCTGCCCCCCATTGCCCAGCCCCAGCCCTGACCCCTCTCCCAGAGCCAGCACCCCATGCCCCCTCCTGCACCCCAACACTCTGCCCTAGCCGGATCCCCCTCCTGCATCTAAATTCCCTCCCAGAGCCCACACCCCCTCCTGCACCCCAACACTCTGCCCCAACCCAGAGCCCCCTCCTGCACCCAAACTCCCCCCCAGAGCTTGCACCCCCTCCTGCCCCAGGCTCAGCCCAGAGTTCCGTCCCACACTCTAAACCTCTTGGCCCCAGCCCAGAGCCCTCTCCCAAACCCCAACCCTCTGTCCCAGCCTGGTGAGAGTAAGCAAGGGTGGTGGGGAGCGAGCGAAGGAGGGGGTGCATGGAGTGAGCGAAGCAGGGTAGATCCTGGGGTGCACTTAAATTCTAAAAGTGATCTGTTTATGTAAAAAGGTTGGAGACCACTGATATAGTCAAAGGGTGGGAAGGGAAACAGGAGCACAGAGGGGAAGGGAGTTGCTCAAGGCCACATGCAGCAGAGCCGAGTACAGAACTCATGTATCCTGAGTCCCAGTACAGTGCCACTGGGCCATGCTGCCATACAGACCACAATGGCCAGACAAAATATTTTTAGTGGAAGGTGTTGGGACTATGCAGTGCATGATTTGGTTTCAACTGAATCTGGTCCTAAAAGCATTACAGCAGAAGGAAAGAACAAAGGAGGTGAAGGGGGAGAATGAGTTAATAAAATCCACTTCCCCCACCCTGCACTGAGCCACACTGAAGTCGCAGCTTCTTCTATCCCCCTTAGACTGAATACTTGACCCTGTCTTACCTGCAGCTGCTGTTTTTTGCCATTAAGATACAAGGATGCAAATCTTTGGAGACAGCTAGCATTGCAGGGAAGTCATCCTGTATTAACATACACCCTTCCCCAACAGTGACATGATCCTATTTTTAACAAATAGAAAAAAGAATTATATACATAGACAAGCATCCTCTAACAGTTCTAGGAATTTGAATGTTTACCAATGAGAGCAGGATGGAGAACAGTCAGTGCTAGGAAGTTCAATGTTCTTAGAGCCGTAACACACACTTGGGGAGACAGGACACCTGGGTTCTATTCCTGGTTCTGGGAATGGGGTCTAGTGGTTAGAGCAGGAGGGCTGGGAGCCAGGACTCTGAGGTTCTACGTTTAGCTCTGGGAGAGGAGTGGGGTCTAGTGGTTAGGCAAGGGGTATGGGGTGCACGTGCGCTATCTCTGCAGTAAACACCCAAAGGATTTCCATCAATAAGGTTGCACAAGCACCCTATGATAAAAACTTCTTTCCCCTGATAACACCTTCCTGGGTATCTGAGGCACAACACAGGCAGAATTGCAGCATATTGTACCTAGTGGTTTGGAGCCACCTTAAAGTCTTTCACTGTCCCTTTGTGTCCATATGATATTGTGCTGTAACCAGAGCTTCATGAAGTACAATAGGCACATGTTTAAGGATCTGGCAGCCTAATGACGATTCATCCCAATGATGCATCCGATTTAGTGCTATCAGTGTCTTCAGGGTGTGTTTGATGGATGCGTTGATGTCCCCATATCTCATGTGGGACCAATGAATTATAAAATAGCACTGGATAGCTGAAAGTAGAAAGCTTGCACAGCCTGTACATGCCTCTCCCTTCTGCATCAATTCTGCTCCAGCACTGGAGTTGAATTGAGATACTGGCCTGGCACTCAGAACATTTGGATTCAAGTCCTAGTTCTGCCACTGACTCCTTGTGACACCCTGGGAAAATACTTCTCTCTGGGCTTGAGTTTCCAATGCGTAAAATAGGAAACGATCATCCTTCCTTTGCTTATTTAGAATGCAAACTCTTTGGGGGCAGATACCATCTCTTTGTTCTGCACTTGTATAGCACCTAGCCAGGGCCGGTGCAACCACTAGGCTAACTAGGTAGTCACCTAGGGCACCAAGTGGTCAGGGGCGGCGGTGGAGCGGAGGTAAGTTGGGGCAGGAAGGCGCGGGGAGGGCCGCCTGCAGCAAGTAATGGTGGGGGGGCACACACAGGGGAACGGCTCCCCGCCCCAGCTCACCTCTGCACTGCCGCCTCCCCTGAGCACCGCCCCGTTCTGCTTCTCTCCCTCCCAGGGTTGCGTGCCAAACAGCTGATTGGCGCCGCAAGCCTGGGAGGCGGGAGAAGCGGCGGTGTGCTCAGGGAGGAGGTGGAGCAAAGGTGAACTGGGGCGGGGAACTGCCTGGGTCGAGGGGAGGGAGGCAGGGAGGGAGGGGGTGGCGGGGAGCTGCCGCAGGGGAGGCGCCTCGGGTGTGGGGGAGAGGGGGTGGCACAAGGTGGAATTTTTGCCTAGGGCGTGAAACCTCCTTGCACCTGCCCTGCACCTAGCACAAGCTGCCCCTGGTCTATAACTAGGGCTTCTGTGTGATACTGCAATACAAATAATAGCTTCAGACTCCAATCTAGAGCATTCATTACTTTTAAAGGGGAAGAAAGCTTTTTCTAATACTCTGGATGGCCCAGATTCAGCAAGGTAGATATCTAAGCATGATGGCAAATTGGAGAGGTTGCAGAGAAGAGCCCCAAAACAATTCGAGGGATGGAAAAAATGTCTTATGCTGGGAGAGTTAAAGTGCTCATTCTGGTTAGCTTCTAAAAAAAGGAGACAGAGGTGACTTGATTATGGTGTCTAAGTATTTTCATGTGGAGAAAATACCAGGTACTAAATGGCTCTTTAAACTAGCAGAGCAAGGCACAACATTAAACATTAGAAGTTAAAGCCAGGTTCTAGTTAAGGGAGGAGTTAATGCAGGGCAGTCCTTTGGCCTGTGTTATACAGGAGGTCAGACTAGATAATCACAATGCTCCCTTTTGTCCTTATGTTAAATTGAACTTAGAAATAAAGCACTATTAAGGATGATTATCCACTGGAACAAACTCGCAAAGGAAGTTGTGGATTCTCCGTCTCGACATCTTTAAACCAAGACTGGAGGCCTTTCTGGAAGATGTTTTAGCCAAGCACAAGTCACTGGAATCACCACAAGAGTCACTGAGTGAAGTTCTCTAGCTTGTGCTATGCAGGTTAAAGTAGATGATGTAATAGGACCTTCTGGCCTTAAAATCTATTAAAGTGATCTCCTTTGACCATTCTCCTGCCTAGACGTTAGACCAGTTTAAGAACCTTGCTGAATCAGGACCTAACAAAGGGATGTGGAAAACAGAAAGATGGAATACACAACACTTTTACCTGAACAGCTTTCCCTGGAGAACTGCACAGTAAACTCAGAAGCACCCCCAGCATCTAATCTCACAGCATCTGTATCAGTAACAAATAAGGCAGCTTAAAATGAGAGATCCGTGTAAAAATGTTTATTTACTAATGTTTTTTTAATACAGTACCTTAAAAAAATTACACACCTTGGCTCCAATTAAAGTGGGGAGGAAAGGGGGAAAAAAGGAATCTTAACAGCAGCAAAAAATTCATTTGTTTTTTACTCTGTAAATTAAAAAAACCCAAACCCAAAATATGCTTCTGAGACTTTGCGATTTAATTAGGTTACTGAAATGGAAAAACACAAGTCCACTATTCTCAATACATAATTGGCTGTTAATGCATGTGTGAATGTGCGTGCATGTATGTGGGAGTGAGGGAGGCAGCTTGCTAACTCAGAGGGAAAAGCTGTGAAAGTCAGTCAAAGAAGAAAACTAACTCAGCAGCAGGTGGCTTTCCCTACTCAGAACTGTTTGACATTTCTCCTCCAAGAGGGGGCAGGGGAAGCAGCATCATAAAGAATAGGGGAAATCAAGCTGACACCTCCCCCCCCCCCCACATCACACACCCTGAAAAACATTACAAGGTGAAAGCACAGAAATGAGCTATATAATATTCCCCATCCCAAACCTAAAGAGCCTCCTTATGGGAAACCAATGTATCTGGAACACATCTGACCTGAGCGCTGAATTCCCATTGCAAGGAGAGCTACACACAAATTTAAGAAAAGTAACCCACCCCAAAGTGACAAGAGAGAGGAGTTTAACAAGCCATTTTGGTGTTTTTTTGGGGTGGGCAGGATAAGACACACATGTGATACTTTGCAGGGGATTGTGGTCTGTCCAAGACAAGACACTCAGGACCCTGCAGTGCTGGCGAGAGCTGCTGGGGATGGCCAATTTCAGTTTGGGCAACAGCTCCCCAGTTAGCCAAGCAAGGAAGATTTGCTCAGTGACTGAGCCCCATTTATTAGGAGGCTCTGGATGAAATCAGAGGCAAAAAGGATTTCTGCCTCTGCCTGCATTGAATCCCCACCCACTTCAGCTTCAGTCGTTCATAAGAGTGGATAAGGTAATGAAGTGGCGAAGCTATGCTTCCCTTTTCAGGTGGCTTCCAACCACAGCCACTGCTGAGTGGATACAGGATTTCAAACAAATGCAGACATGTCACTGTTGTGCAAGTGAGAGAGTGGAGAGAGTGGGGTCTTTTATTTAATATTTCCATCTGAAGTAGTGCTCAGAACGGGTCTGGACTGACCATCTACTTTTAGCCACGTAAGGGACAGCATGGCAAACATCCTCATTGTGCCACAATGTCCAGTCTCCATGGCCTCCTTGATTCTGGCATGTGTGTGTTACACTGGATTGAGACCCACAAAACTCATTTCATACAGGCCACCAAATCACCAGTGGCTGGTAATGGCTTCTGATTGCTACCAGCTTGGGCTAGATTTGAACCAGTGACCTAGTGGTGAACAAAAGTCCTCCCATTCACCATCCCCTGAGCCATCCAGCCCCTTTTGTACAGGTGAAGTGTTTTTTTTTTAAAATGCATTTCTAGTGAGCAAGGAAGAACATAAAAAGGGATTTTGGAGGTAGGTTTGAAGTCGATTTAGAAAAAACAGGCACATTATTCAACAGAACCCTTTTGTGTCACCCTTCCAAAGATGCTTCATCCTATACTAGGGCTGTACAACAAAAATCATCCCATGCACCTTGACCCCTGCTACTGAAAACAGCGATGCCTGGAGGGCTTCAAAAGGTCACCAGTGGGTTCCGAGTCACATGATACAATGAGATTCCTGCAGAGCGGAAACAAAAATAGCAAGGAGGGAGGGAGAGGGATCCTTATTTTCCAAGAGAGGGAGAGCCCAGCAGCAAGCTGGGAGAAGAAACTGGCTTCTTTTCCTCCATCGTCGAGCAGAGCAAGGTCCTGAAATGAGCCAGCTCAGCCTTTAACAACACACCATGGCATGGGGCGATGAGTCCCTGCTGGCATGCATTCATACCCATTGACCGGCTGGAACAGGCACTCCCAAGTCTTGGGCATGCAGCTCCCTTGCATAGGCACATTAACTGGAGCGACAAAGGGATCTGCAAATCAAAAGACTAGTCCATCTGCACTTTGTTCCATGGAAACACCAGTGGTCTCTGCTTGTTCTGAACCCACAGTCCCAAACCATCCTCCTCCTATCAGGAGGCATGGTGCTGTCATTGCTACAACACGGGAGGACTCAAGCCTCTTGCAGGGATGGCGACCATACAGCTTCAGTATGGGACTCAAGAGTCCGGGACAAAAGCTCCAACTGTAGTTTCATTATCCTAATGATTTGAAAAGCTAAATCATCACCAAAAGCCAGGACGGCAGGCTTTGTAGGTTAAAAACACAATAGGCAAAACTCCATTAAAATGCTTGAGTGCAGGGGATGTACATGGGAAGGGCCAACTTACGCATTTGGACTATGTTAAGGCAGCAGTGAAGAATCCTAAGGACCATCCCTTTCTCCTCTCAAGGATGGAGTCTGTAAAGGAGGCTGAAGCAGACCTTTTCCAAAATAACCTGGTGAAAGTTTAAACCCTGTGTGACCATTAGAACCTGGAACTATGGGATGCTGAGTGTAGTTTTACAGGACAGGTGTAAAAACACCATCAAGCTGAGGTACTGTAGGGTCTATGGGTTTGACTCTGTTCTCAGTCAGACCAGCATAAACCAAGAGACAATGGAGTCACTTCATATTTAAACTGGTTTGACTCAGGTGGAAATCAAAGGCCTTCTCTACACTGGGATATTGATCCATGGTTGATATTATCTGACAAACAAGAGATACCACACCCTCACCCACACATTGGATCCCTTTCTACCAGTGCTGGAATCAATTCTCTAGCAGGCGGTGTTGAAAACAGTGTGGTCCAGTCACCTATACCAGTCAAACCACTTTCAACTCGTGGAAGGAGGGGGCGATCAGTGATCGATACTCTACTATCAACCAGGGACAACCACTGCTTCCTGTCTATACTAGGAGAAGTGTGTGGACTTTAACCCACTAATTAGAGTAAGCGGAGGAGGAGAAGGAGGATTTGGGACACGAAGAATGTCTGGAGCCATTTCCCTTTACCTGACAGGCTGATTTTGCTCAGACAGACTTGTAACATAAGAGCGTGGATGACGGGAGCCCTGGAGAGGGCTGCTAACTCGGTAGTGCTGAATGGCAAAGCAGACTCAGGAATAGGAGTCATTTAAATGAGGATGTAAGACCCCTTTTCTCCTATGGCGCTTCTTTCTGCAGTTCCTGCACTGGAGAGTCCAAGAGACACCTTTCACCAGGATGAATAAGGCGATTCTCCCTCCTACACAGAGAGGAGATTCCTGTTTGTTGTGTCTCATCTGCGTGCTAGGATTGGTTTTGCCTTCAGTGAGGGTCAAGCATTGGTTCATGCTATGTATGTTTGAAGCAGTGCTTAGAGGCAGAAACGCAACCACCACCAAGGGACAGCCTTGCGTACAAGACTTCACCTGATATGGTGGGGGAAGTGGATCCACTTCTAACCCCAGGCCAGGATGGATCTTCTGGTAACAGGCAGAGTCCAATCTGCTTTGGGAAGGAGAGAAATTCAACAAAAAGGAACCCAAAAAAACACGGGAAAGGTTAAACCATAAAAAAAAAAGGGGTGGGGGCAGGGGGGGGACAGAAAAAGTAACAGAGCCCTGTATGTAATGAGTGACTGGAGGTTACTCTACTGAGCCACGCTTTGCCCTCCAACCCAAAACCGAATCAAGAGGAGTTCTGGTTCTGATAGATTGACGCTTTCTCCTTCAGCAAATCCAGACACAAGTGACAGCTCCAGCTCCCTGCAAGAAGAGGTGAAAACTCAGTAACTAGGCTTTCCCAGAATGCTTAGTGAACTGCATATGTCTGAGGGGGCAATTTGCCTGCTGCTGAAATGTGGCCAGCTCCAGGGTGGAACACAGCAGTTGTTTAACAGGACAATAATCTGTTGTTCTAACATTGCTCTAACAGGCAGTGCTATCTAGGGTGCCAAACTGGGGTCTATTTCCAGCTCTGCCACTGACCTACTGTGTGACCTTGGGCAAGTCACTTCCCCTCTCTGTACAACTATTTCCTCTCCCAGCCATTGTTTATTTAGAATCATAAGTGCTTTGGGTCAGGAACTGCCTCACTATGGGTTTGTCCACACAGTGTTCATACTGCTTTAAACTATACCACTTTGAAAATATTATAGCTAAAGCCGCACAACCCCCTAGTATGGGAACAGTTCTACCGGTGCCTCACGCCAGTAGTTTATTCCAGAATCTTGGTTGGGGCCTCTAGATATTAACAAACTACTAATAATAATGCATATGTGATAACAGGTCCCAATCTCTCGAGCCCTCAACCTCTACCACCGTACTAACAACAATCTTGGCTGAGCCCCCAAGGTGCTACCATAATATTACCAATAGTGCCCATACAGTAACAAGGCCCAGATCTTGGTTGGGGCATCCTAGGGACTACTGGGGATGGGTGGGGGGTGGGAGGGGTTATGATATTGCTACCCTTACTTCTGTTCTGCTGCTGGCGGTGCTGCCTTGAGAACTGGGCAGCTGGAGAGTGGTGGCTGCTGGCTGAGAGCATAACTCTGTAGGCAGAGCCACCACCAGCAACAGCGCAGAAGTAGGGATGTATGGTATGGTATTGCCACCGTACTTTTGCGCTGCTGCCTGCAGAACTAGGCCCTTAGTCAGCAGCCACCACTCTCCGGCTGTCCAGCTCTCAAGGCAATGCAGAAATGAGGGTGGCATGGTATGGTGTTGCCACTCTTACTTCTGTGCTACTGCTGGCAGGGCACTGCCTTCAGAGCTGGGCTCCCGACTAACAGCCGCCACTCTCTGGCCACCCAGCTCTGAAGGCAGCACAGAAATGAGGGTGGCAATACCACGACCCCCCTAAAATAACCTTGTGACCCTCCTGCAACTCCCTCTTGGGTCAGGACCCCCAATTTGAGAAATGCTGGTCTCCCTCGTAAAATAAGTATTGTATAGGGGGAAAGCACACAAAAGACCAGATTTCACAGTATGTGATGCATTTTTCATAGTCGTGAATTTGGTAGGGCCCTAAACATATCCTAGCAGGTGTTAATCCAGGACTATGTGCTCCCAGTATGCTAGGAAACAAAGCCCCCAAGGTCTTCAGATATTCCTCCATCTAGATAACATTAAGTGAGAGAATTAAAAGGCAATTTAAAATTAACATGGGTGAATCTAGACCGGAGATTGCTTCTGGCTGCTCAACTGTAACCAGTTTGCTTTGAAACCATGAATCAGTGCACTGTGCAAGGAAAGGTGGGGCTGGTGGAAAATCTGGACTCTGCCACTGTACTCTTGATTTTGCTACCAATGCAGAAATGTTTCCACACTTGGCAGGATGCTGTCCCCATACTTCCTTCCTCAGGATGCCTAATGACATTCCTACCACATCCCAGTTGGCATAGAGACAGTGATGATTTAGTACCAGGAGAATCTACTGGAGCGGGCACTGCCCGGAGAAGGTGTATCTGACTATTTTGACAGCAGGCTGAGGGAGGGAGGTCCACAGACCTCATCTAATCTGACCTCGTGCATGTGACAGACCAAAAAATTTCAGAGATTCTGATGTAAGCAGAAACATCTCTGATCAATTTCAATGGGAGTTGCACCTGTTTCCTCCAAGGCTGAATTTGTTGGCCCTTGTATACAAATCCCCCCTTTTAAAACTCAATATTGGATGTTTTTCTAGCAGATCTGCTCCAACTCAAACATCAACTAATTCAGGATAGTCCCATGGCCAGTGACATACACAAGGTCAGACTAGTTGGATCACAGTGGTCCCTTCTGGTCTTGGAATCTGACTCTAAGAAAGCCAAGGAAAGTTATGGGGAACTTGGAGTATTTGTGCAGCACCTAGCATAATGGGGTTCTGTCCCATGACTGGGCCTCCTAGGGGATACCCACAATACGAATAAGTAGAGTCCCAACCGAACCCTACACTTAGCGCAGTGTTCCCTTCAGCACAAGATCCTACACACACCACTTAGCACATTTGTCAGTTTAAGAGGCACCCAGGACTGGAATAAGTAAGAGGGGGTGCTGCTGCAAATTAGAACTGTGGGGCACTAGGCGGGGGAAGGAATAACTTAGGCAGCAGAGGGATCCATGGGTTAGGATCATAGGGGATCAGCAGAGCTACCTGCGTCAGGGAGCTCAGAGCTGAAATAGCAAGCGAGGCTGCGCAGCAAGTCTGAGGGACCTTGGCAGAGCTAGCCAGGCCCAGAATAGTAGGGGATGTTATACGGGATTCAGAGATATGTGGGAGAAAGTTGCACACTTCCTGCTCGCATCATGCCCAATGCTATCAATCACTAGTGCTTAGAACCAAAATCAGAATTCTAAAGAGAAACAAGAGTGGGCCAAGGAGCACTACATTTACCTTCGGGTGGCTCTGACATGGGCGGAGTTAGACAGTACATGTGATACCCACGATCACAATCATCACAGAAGAGCAGCTGGTCCTAAGCAGAGGGGGGAGGAAAATAAAGGAAAATTCGGATGATTCAACACAGCTTCACAAAAGGGCTCTATTTACAAATCACAGCATGATTCTGCCATCCCACAAAGAACAGAGGGCGCTTTAGTGACATGCAAGTCTAACCAATCCCTCAGGGTCTTCACCAAAGATTAGACCTGCCACATTTGACACTAAAAGCATAAGCCTGTACCACCTGAGCCACAGAAGTAACTCCATTAGCTGATAGCAGTAGCAGATTCCTATGTGAAACAGCCACTGAAGAGTTCCGTGTAACACCTGCAGGGCTGGATCAAAGCATAGGCGCTGACTCCGCAGATGCACCGGGGCTGGAGCACCCACGGGAAAAATTAGTGGGTGCAGAGCTAAGCTCCCTTCCCTCCGCCCCTCCTCCTTCTCCTCCCCCCCTCCCCCGAGCGTGCCACGTCCCCACTCCTCCACCTACCTCCCAGCATTTCCCACCCAGACGCTTCCAAACAGCTGTTTGGCGGCATTAGCATGCTCCGGGAGGGAGGAGCAAGAACGTGGTGCACTCAGGGGAGGAGGCAGGGAAGAGGCGGGGCAGGGATTTGGGGAAGGAGTTGGAATAGGGGCAGGGAGGGGGCAGAGTTGCAGCGGGGACTTTGGGGAAGGGTTGGCAGAGACATGGCAGGGGCGGGGCTTCATGGAAGGGGTGGAGAGGGGCAGGGAGCGGGTCAAGCACCCAGGGGAAAGAGGGGAAGTCGGTGCCTATGCTCACATGCCTAGGGTCCTGGCTCTTAGATTCATGTTAAAAGGTCTGGATTTTAGGTTTTGATTTTCTACCCTTTGGGACTGCAAAACAAATTCTGATAGTGTGACCTGAATGTGATGCAGAGACGTCTGCCTGAGTCTGCAGAGAGCCTGAGACATTAGCTCTGAAAGGATGGAGCTTCTCCACAGGTGACTAATGTAGCGATGCCTGCCTGAGTCTGTGGGGAGCCGATTAATGGCTCTGAGAGCAGAGCTGCCTCATGTGTAACCAACACAGCCTGCCTGTATCTGCAGAGATCCTTAGGTAATGGGAGAAGCAACCACCAAAACTAGTGAGGAAGCCACATTACCCAATTGGAGTAGAACAGGTCCCCTGACCTGGGGGAGAGGGCAATGTGATGGTACACCTGCGGTCTCAAGCTGCATTACTCCAACCTGGAACACACACTCCCCGAGAGCCTACCTTGGACATTATCCATAATCCCACCTCCCAGGTAGTCTCCATTCAGAATTTAAACTCCCACAGTAAACTTCATTCCAAAGATTATTCTCCTGTCTCTGCCAAAACTGTGCAAGTTGCTGCTCTCGCTGTGCAGCATGGCGAGATATAGGCAGACAATACTTGGGGAGATAATTTCTGGACACAAATGGCATGTACCCCTCGGGGCTTGCTGGTCCCCTCTTTAAGCCCCTGTTTGCAGCTGTGGATGCCCAAAGTGTCAAGCTTGCTCTGCCAGGATCGATCTCGCCAGCACTGAAGGGTACTCACATCGTTCTCCGAGGTGCCACAGATGTTGCAGCATTTACACTCGATGCACTGCCAACGGTACGTCTTCACTGCAGCCATCATAACCGGAGTGAACTGGAGGCAAGAAGGGTGCCCTGCCAAGGGGGATGAAATAAAGCCACACATGGATGTTAGACATGTCAGCCCTGGACAAGTGGCAAGAGTTCAGAGAAGCAAGAGAAATGGAAATGAAGCATGAAACATAAGGAGGCAGGAAGATATATACAGGTTATTTCCAAATAGCAGCAACTGCAATGGTGACAGCTCTTGCCCCCAGAGAGGGGGAAAACAGAGAAGGAGCAGTGCTAGACAAGGAATGAAGTAGAAACAAGAGAGACGCTGCTCCAGACAGCAACAGAGGAGAAGGCTCTCCAGCTAACAGGAGAGCAGGGTAAAGAAACAGACAGATGGGGATGCTGAAGCACGGAGCGGAGCAGTGACATGCTCATGGTCACACAGACAGTCAGTGGCAGAGCCAAGAGTTTAACCCAGGAGTCCTGACTTCCAGTCTCCCACTGCTCTAACCACTAAAGACCATTCTCATTCTACAGCTGGATATGGAATCTAGAGGTCCTGAATCCCAGGCCTCTTCTTGCTCTAACCCTCTCCCCCTCCAAAGCTGGGAACATAACCTAGGAGCACTGACTCATAGTCCCCCGGCTCCTCCTTCAGCTGTCTTAGGTGGGACAAAAGAAACCAGGTAGCTAAAAGATTGCCCTGGCCTTAAATAAAAGAGCAGAAATGCTCCTGGCTCTGGGAAGAGAGACATCAGCTTCCCATCATGCATCACTGCAGCCACCCCATGGGACAAATAAGGGGGCATCCAGCATAAAGAACAACCCCAACTCAGTGAAGTGAAGCAGCAGCAACACCTCATGCTGGACCATGGGCATCCAGCCTCTTGAATGCAGGTATTGCAAATCAAAGTACCTGATCGTCCGCAGTCTGAACATGACACCAGCTCCTCCGGGTGCCCAGTCTTCTTATTGATTTTTGAGTCTCCCAGGCAGAAGTCGCAGTAATTGTTGGGCAAAGCCAAGCCATCAGGACCTTTCTTGGCTGTATGGAGAAGAGCCAACCCCACCCCACCAGAGAAAAGGTTATTTAGAGTGAGCAATGACACCTAGAAGGAGAACATTCAACGAGATTCCTGTAGGGACTTTGGCCCACATAAGCTTTCAGATGCAGCAGAGAGGAGGTCACGGCGTAGCAGATGTACCCACTTCTAGATCCCTGCATGGATACAAATTGTATATCTATGGATATAAAGCAGATACCCATGGAGATGAAGGGCTCTAGTGACAATGAGTGAGACCAGCTGGGCCATGGCTAGCGACCAGGCCAGGAACAGCAACAGCAAAAGCAGCAGCATGACGGGCCGCCACTCACAGGAGCCAGCACCCAGCCTGGCAGCTCCTCTGGTGTGGCTGTACTGCCCCCAGCCCTACCCACTGGGGCAGGCACTAGGATCACCAACAGCTGTCCCTGGTCATGCTACTGTGCGCAAACAGCTCGCACACTCCTGGACAGGAGTCCCTTCCATGCAGCAGTGTGCATCTCCTGTCCAAGAGCGTGCAAGCCACTTTCACATATTAGCTTTCGCCGCTGGTTTCGCTCATTGTTGCTAGAGCCTACAACTCCGCAGATATCCACAGGTAAAAAGCGGATATAAATTTTGTCTCTGCAGTACCTTTCATTTGCAGATCTCAAAGCACTTTAGAAACACAAAGCCTCACAAATCTGCATGTAACAAAGGTAACCGTTCTTTTACCTGTGTTATGCAAAGGTAGACAGACACAGAGAGGGGAAGCGTTTCACCTAACACACAGCTAGTTGGGGCTGAGGTAGAAAAAGAATCCAGGAATCTTGAGTTGTGGTTTGGCTAATCTAACCACTCTGCTAATTCCTCCAACCTAGATTACATTGGTTCCCACGGATCCCAGGTGTCTCAGCTCCCTTCTCTAACACACTATGCTCCTAGAGCCAGGGACAGAACCAAGGAGTCCTGACTGAGCCCCTCTGGTTCTAGCCTTCTAGACCCCCCGCTTCCCTCCTAGAGGTGGAGATAGACCACAGGAGTCCCAGTCATAGTCTTGGTTCCCTCACCACTACCTTCTGGCCCTAAGGCTACAGAAGAGCCAGGACACACAGGAGATGGGGTCAAGTCAGGGGCTAATGGTCTTACACTTCTGCTCCTCAGATCTCTGAGAGACGGGCGTCGGGGGCTGCGAATCTTCCTTATCCTCCCCCTCCTCCTCGGCCAGATGGGAGTGAGCATAGTGGTAACTGAGCCCAGGGCGGTTCTTGTAACGCTTCCCACAGACTGCAAAAGAAAATGGGGATGGGTCTGTGCTCCTGGCAGGCACCCGAGCCACAAACATCCCTGCTCATGTGCAACCCCCCAGATCTCTGAGACAGCCCTTCCCAACCCACCCTTCTCCTGAAGACACAGCAGTTAACAGTGTAGAACAGCCAGCATGGCTTCAGGAGGCTGCTTCATGAGCCAGCAGACTCATAGTTTGGCCAGACCCCGAGAAGCCATGGGCATTTCTACCTTTGCTGACTGTAAGCCATAAATCCTTCTACTTTCCCCCTACCTCTCCTCCTTGCCCAGTAAATCTTCATGGGGATGAGAAAGCTTTGTCCAGAACAATCCAAGCCATGAAACACAGAAGGAAATTCCCCATCTTCTCTTGGGTTTAAACCTGCCTAACTCTGAAATTCAGGCCTGAGCCTCCTAAAGGTGGTGTCTCCTTGGATGCATCGTTTCTCGGATCAAGAGACACTGGAACCAAGCTGAAGGCATCCCACACAGACTCTCGGAAAGCAACCACCACATTATCCCCACACACACTTCTGTTGCCTCTGCCTGCTTTGCTGTCCCTAAAAGGCAGCTGCTTTACAGCCACAGGGCATAGAGAAAAGGCCTGTTTTCTATGCAATAAACCAACCTCCCTTGCAGGGCTGGAAGTAGAGAGCATAATGCCCCTGGAATTGGGAGCCACTTCCCCAGTCTACATTCCTTTCTTACCATTTACCCCTGATATTGTTTGGTACCAGAATGGCAGCCTCAGAGACCAAAGCCCACGGAACAGGTACAGCGCAGGCAGCATCAGCACAAGTTTCTCTCACACCCTCTGGCCACAAGACAGCCAGGACAAGTCCTACTGTGAAGGGACTTCCCCACCACTGTGGGGTGGCAGACTGAGATGTCAGTCTTCATGGCATATCCACTGGCCTCTCAGTGTCAACAGAAGGCTTCTGAGAGCGGCGCCACTGGGAACTGGCCTGAGGCCAACCTGACTCATTTCATGTACTAGCGAACAATCAGCAGTCAGATGGTAGCTGCTTTTGGTCATCACCAACAGCCTAGGCTGTATTCGAACTGGTGAGCTGGAAGTGAGGGGCTTGTATTCTACCCCACATCCTGAGCCACCTGATACCCGTTATAGCAATTACATCTTGCTTAAAACAGAACTGGGGGTGGGGGCTGGGACAGATACGGCAGGTTTTCTGTTGCAATCCACTCCCTTTGTGCCACTGGAGTGGGAACCTCCTACAAGACTACAGCTTGGGAAACCCTCAGTAGCCAGAGCTGGCTCTTATGCCTCCCTCTTTGCAGTTCCCAGCATAGGGGTGGTGTGCGTGTCTCCCTCTCAGGAGTGGCTGGAGCACAATGTGCTGCTGCTATCCCCAGCTGGCACATGGTTCCTCAGTGATCATGCCAAGCATTCCCCCTAGCTTGCTCTCATTTGCTTTGGCGGTGGAAGCTGGGCCACCGTAGAGGATCTACCCTTGCATGCAAAGATCCCTAACTTGGCCGTCTTGTTTTATCCCACTTAACCCAGTGAGACAAAACCCCCAAATCCCACTTATCGATGCCACCAAGCAGCTGAGGCAGAAGGGCAGTAAGCAAAATGTTCAGAAGAGTTCTTAGAAGAGCCTAAACCCCACTGAGCTTCAATGAGACTTGGCTTCCCTAAGTCACTTTTGAACCAGGGCTTGTTTGAACCAGGCACTGTTCCCACTATAAAGGGTTTGTCAGAGCAGCTCTATCAATAGAGCTTCATCAGCAACCCCTCCCTAGGCCATGTCTACACTAGGGATTTTGACCTGCATAATAGCTATGTCAGTCAGCGATACAAAGAGGGGAGATCGCTGACCGATAAAGCCATGCTGGCAGAAGTCCCTAGTATCATCAAACCAGCAAAGCCGTACTTTTACTGATACAGCTTGTTTTGTTCAGGGGGAATCTGGGTGTGCGTGTTGGTTTTACTGTGCTGGGATAGCGCTGTCCATGCTAGGAGTGATTTGTCAGTGTAGTATATAGACTGAAACCCACCCAACTCGTTTCATATGCCGGCCTCCCAACCACAGTCAGATGAGGACTGCTTTCAGTCACAATGACCCAGACTGGATTCGAACTAGTGGTAAGGGGTTTGGTATTCTAGCCCCACTCTGAGACAGCTGGTGTCCATTATATCTATTACATTCTGCTTGAAACAAAACTGGGGAGGGGGGAAGAATAACAGTAAAGCACTCCCAGCGTGGACATGGGCTTTAGTGGAGATGCAACCTATACCATCAAAAAAAAAAAAAAAAAAAGAGTTCTTTTGACAGTATAACTTATACTAAGTCCTCGAACGAAATAAGCTAGGATTTTTTTTGCTGGTATAGTATGTCCACACTAAGGATTTTACCGGCACAGCTTGTCGGTTACGGGTCACTTCTAATTGACATAGGTAGGCCAGAAATACTTTTCAGTGTGGGCCATGCCTTAGGCTCCTAAGTCACTTAGTTGCTTTGGATAACTTTACTTAAAATCCCTATTACCCACGCTTACTAGTGGGTGGGAATGGAGTCCTGGCTGGATAACAAGGAGGAGAGAGGCAGGGAGGACTGAGGGAAAGCGATGAAGCTTAAACTGGGTCTTGGAGAAGGATGGATTAATTGGAGCTTGCCAAGATTTGCCCGGAAAAGCAAAGCTGGGGACAAGAGAAAGACCAAGCCTCTTCGTTATTTAACTGAAGACCTGGATCTAGCAAAGAAAGGGGAAAAAAGGCAAATCCCTCTAAAACCACTTTAAGCCACCGTCAATTTACATAGCGATTAAAATGCCCATTTGCCAAAGGGAATTATTGCTCTCTTAGCTCTGTGTAAACACAAGTACAAACCAGGCCTGGCTAGCTCCTCCAGCAGCACTGTTCTCTGGATACTTCTGCCGTGGCAGGGATCTTGCACACACTGGCTTAGATGGAATGAAATTGGACTCTGAGCAGTCATTGGGAAAGCCAGGGTTATGGTTAGCTTCTTGATGGCTGGCCTCTAGTCTAGGCAATACCACATTATAAGTATTTAATAGTCATGTCAATGAGAATTAAAATGTCTATTCTTTATTCTGCGTATTTCATTCAAAGAACCCAATGCACTTGACAAAGGGGGATATTTATCCACCACTTTATAGATAACAGAAATTAAGACCCTTGCAAAGATCATGCAGAGTCTCCGACGTCAGAGTCTGAAGCAGAACTCAGGAGTTCTTACTTCCACCCCCACTTTGTTCTAACCACTATATCCCACTCCCCTCCTGGAGCTAGGAAGCCTGACTCCTCCTCTCCTCCCCTCCCCACTCCAACCCATTAGACCACCACTCACCCCTCCTGGAGGTAGGACTAGAGCCCTGAGGGTTCTGACTCTCAGGCCCTGGCTGTAACCAGACAATACTGTTGCACCACAGAGAACAGAGGCAGCAGAGTGGCTGGGGGAGGGTAGGAGAGCCCATACGCTGAATTTCTCTTCACTACAGATGCCACGTAACAAATGATGGGTGATCAGGCCCCATGTGAGGAGTTTAATGAGGTCAATGAAGTATGCACTGTTACAGAAAATTGCAGACCCATAACTTTGCTCATCAAATATTTAACAGAGACTGCAAATTCCAGAGCCCCAGCCAACGCACTGGCTTGCCCAGGAGCCTTTTGGACCTGGTGTTGCATTAATATCTAATCCCGGCTGTGGAAGAAAAGGGAAGCATTTGGCAGAGCCATGCAGGTGCAGCTTAAGCGAGATGGGGTAGCATATTAGCTAGGAGGCACAGGAGCCCAGTGAGTCAAAAAAGCCACCATAAGTCTAAGCTAAGAGGCGGAATGGCAGCATAAGGAAAAACCAATTTGACTCTTATTACACCATCATTTACCAGCTGGGCATGTGTCACTGGTGTCCTTGCCAGGCCAGGAGGCATTGCTACAGCAGCCAACAGGGACCAGTTCAAGCCGTCCCACCCCCTTCAGAATTTTGAGGACAATGGTCAACACCCCACATGATGTCATTCATTCAAACATCTTGCAGTTTTAAGGGACCCATAACATCTCCATTTCTCAAAGGCATCCCCTGTGATAACCCAGAACCCCTAGTATAAAGATGGTCCTTATGTTTCAGAGGAGGCCTAGCCAGCACCATCACAGAGGGAGAGAAATCATGCTTTTTTTAAGTACATATATTTGAGACAAAATCTCAATGGCAGTTGATAACCTTTGACCCTCATCCAGAGTCTGACATGGCCGGGTTCTGACAGAGTAAAAGCACAGTGCCTATTCCAGTAGCAATATACTTTGGCATTCCTTGAAGGAAAAGAGTCATGCCTCAGCCATTCCAGAGTGGGTTTGATTTATCACATGAATTTACTGCTGGCGAAAAGGGCCAGATTGACATCCCAAGACAGTGAGGCCTCTTTGCATCCACAGCACCAGGAACAGCTGGGCATATTTCTCCCCGCACTATGGGCAAGAAGGAAGATTTTCAAAAGCAACTAGCAATTTTGAATACCCTGTTTGAGACATCTTTGAGGGGCCTGATTTTAAGCAAGTGCGTGGGCCCAACCTCTGAAAAACAACTAGTCTGACAAGGGAACTTGATAAGTTTATGATCAGGCTAACATGACAGAGCTGCCTGAGATAGCAGAGACTGGACTCAATGAACCAGGAGGTCCTCCTTAGTGTAATGTTCTGAAAATCAGGTCCCTTTAATAAGGACGCTCAGGTTGGGCAACCCAAGATTACCAGTCACGTTTGAAAACCCTGGCCAAAGTGAAAGGGGAAGCTCAGTCTCCATGGCCCATTAATCCATGGCCTCTAAGGCAACAGGAGAGCCAATCTGTGCCAACTGTGGTGGCGGTTTGGTTTGATTTTTCTTGGTGCTCTGGATTGAGACCCCACTCCAAAGAGTTTTAAAACTAACATTCCAGGAGAACAAAGTCAGGAGGAAATAAAAAAAAGCAGACAGAGAGAATGGACTACCTCGGTCGGGAGGTTTCAAGGTATGCTTTTGTTTGTAACTATCTGAAATACAGAAAGAGAATAATGAGAAAAAAGGTGAACACACCATAGGTCACACACATGGCAAGCAACAGAGAGCAGAGTGATTTTAAAAGGAGAAAATAGGAAAAAATACTGCTTAGTTTTCTTAAAAAACTGGTGACAATTCTACCAGGACAGTAGGAAGGAGAGAGAGAAGTAACTGCAAAAACTCAGGATTTTGTACATTCTTTTGCCAATTTAAAGTTCAGAACTGCAGGAATAGCCGCTCCCTTGGGTTGCTTAAGCTTTTCCAGTGACATTCCCACTGACAGCTAGGAAGGAAATAACAGCATAGAACTCTGCAAGGGGCAGCATGGGACGAGTTCTTGGGGGACGTAGTGGCTGCTACCAAATCAGAAACGGAGTCACACACAACAGGGACGTCATAGAAATCCCATTTACTTGCCCTAGACACGCGCTTGATGTATTCATTCCCGGCAGGGCTAGTATGCCTTTCTGTTGCCAATAAAATTACTGAAATTGAATCCCATTAGAGCTAAAATTAGCTCTCCCACACCACAAATGTGGCATGAAAACCATGTTTCGTGGCCAGAGCATGGACCAAAAGGTCTTTAGGACAACAATCAGCAGAGCAGCGACTATATCTCCAGTAGGACAGAATTGATCCCTGCCCTCCAGCTGAACTATGAGGTCTGAGAAGAGGGAGAGGACAAAGTAATTGGATTCCACAAACCCTGCAGCAAACAGATAGCTGAGTCATGTATTGAATAGCATAGGGAAGGGTGGGTAGGGCTTTTCCAGGCCCATAAAACAGACTGAACCTAGAAATCAAAGACAGGAACCCTGGTTAGTGGGAATGAGACCTCCGTGTTCATTCTCCCCACTACCCATACCCATACAATCAAGAGGCAATTCTCACCATTAGATTCAGAGACCCTGGCTGGACACTAATATGGAGCTCTGACAGCTCCTTGCAGCCGAACAAAAAAGTAACATGTTGGCACTGCTGCCAGAAATGCCGCTCACACCTGTGGTGCAGGCTAAAGTGTTGCAAGAATGCAAGCGGAGTGACCAGCCGTTTCATGCAGTCCAGACATCTGCAATGGCCTCCTTGCTTAGTGAACATTCTGCTGGAGTAGGAGAACCTACCCCCAATGCCAGATATTGCATGTGTCCTTCCAGGAAAAAAACAAACAAACTGTGGATTCTCCGCACCCAGCAGAAATGACAGATCTGGATTAGGGCTATGACTTCAGTAAAAACAAAGAAGGGGGAACTTACAAGTCCTCTAAATATTCTCAGATCCACCTTCATTTTGAATGACTATCACACCCCTGCAAAAATCACATCCTGCCCCCAATGGATCCTGGAACACTACTCCCTTCAAAAGCTCACTCCAAAAGCAAATACATTGGAGACAGGTTGGTCCCAGAGTACAGACTACAGGGAGACAAGCGTTTTTCATACTCACTGTCGCAGGCATAAGGTTTATCTCTATCTTCTAATATGGCTGCATCCAGCTTCTTCCGAGCACCACTGACGCCTTTACCCTGGGAACCAGAAAACATATCAGTAAAGTGCCATCGCCAAGACATTTGCTTCTAGAATTTAGTCATTCTTATGCCACCAAACTAGCTGACAGTCCATAAGGGACTAGTCAAAGGGGCTCCTGCATGCCTGTAGTTAAGCTAACAAAATAAGCAATCAAATAGCGCCCCTTAGTGGTCTTTGCCTAAGATAATTTATAGATTTTAAGGCCAGAATGGACCATTAGATCATCTAATTTGACCTGTGTAACTCAGACTGGAGAATTCTGGCCAATTACACAAGTTACTGGGCTCAATTCATGGGTTTCACTAAAGCTTCTTCCAAAAAAGTATCCAGTCTGGATTTGCAGACACCAAGAGATGGAGAATTCCCCACTTCCCCTGAGAGTTTGTTCAACGGCTAACCACTCTCACTGTGAAAAACGTGTGCCTTATTTCTAATATGAATTTGTCTGGCTTTAACATCTAGCCATTGGTTCTTGTTCTGCCTTTCTCCAATAGGTTAAAGACCCCTTTAGTAAACTGGGATTTTCTCCCTGTAAAGGACATATACACCCTAAATCAATTCACTTTTCAAATCTCCTTTTTGATAAGCTACACAGACCTTTTAGGGAATGTCTACACTCAGTATGCCTACCCTCTTAAGAGTATGTCCCAGAGCCAGAGCTCCAGCCCAAGCTTTAATGTCTACACTGGAATTTTACAGCCCCACCACCTGAGCCCCACAAGTCTGAGTCAGCTGACTTGGGCCAGCCACAGGTGTTTAATTGTAGCATAGACATACCCTAAGTCTCTCCATGCATGTTCACCAGCTATCAATCACCTCCCTCCTACTCACTACTCAACTATCTATACATTCAAGTAGATCACATGCCAGGCAAGAACTGGCCTTGGAGACCAACACAAAGTGGGTCACAGATTAAAACAATCAGATTTTCTCAGGAAATTCAAAGAACCACATTAAAGTGAACTAAGACGTGGTTATTTACCCAGTTGATCCAGCCCAGCTACCAGAGTCTGACTATCCCTTGAGAGATTTTCCCATTTTCTGAACATGAGACAGAGACTGTGATAGCATAATAATGACTATTCTCTAAACTCATGCTTCAGGGCTTCAGCCCTGCATGGGTTAGGAAGGAATTTTTTTTCCCTCCGATACTCTATTATCTATTTTGGTTTTCTTCCATCTTTCTCCGAGATCAGCCACTGGAGGACACCCATTGGGGTGGACTGGCACTCTGAGATGGTTCAGAGGATCCTGTGTCTTTCACACCTGGCTGATGTGTCTTTTCCAAATGTTCAGGGTCTAACTGATCACCAGATTTGGGGTTGGGAAAGCATATTCCCCCAGGACAGACTGGAAGGGACTTCAGGAGGTTTTCATCTTCCTCTGCAGCATGAGGTATGGATCATCTACCAGGATCATCTGGACATGTCTCACCTAATTAATTCCCTACCATTAAGCATTGGTGGCACCTCCCTCTCTCCTGGAGCACACAACAGTTTAGTTTCCTGAGGACTAAAATGCTTTGGCTTAACTGAAGTCAATGTGGCCACTGCAGGAGTGATTGGCTGGCTGAAATTAAATAGCCTGTACTATATAGGAGGTCAGACGAGATGATCTAATGGTTGCTTCTAGCCATAAAGTCTATGGAACTGAAAAAGAAGTGAACCAGCAGTAGTAATCACCCAGAACATCTAACCCACAGGTGAGTTCTCATTAAAATTCTTTCCAGACAACATTGCAACAGCATTTGAGCAATTGCTTCAGCGCTCTCCTGACTGGTCTACTGTGAGACTGTAGTATGTATGTCCCACCTTCATCAGTGCAACTCCAATGGACATTTCAACTGCTGCATCATCTAGACCAGGGGTTCTCAAACTGGAGGTCGGGACCCCCCAGGGGGTCACAAGCTGTCAGACTCCACCCCAAACCCTGCTTTGTCTCCAGCATTTATAAGGGTGTTAAATATATTAAAAAGTGTTTTTAATTTATAAGGGGGTCGCACTCAGAGGCTTGCTATGTGAAAGGGGTCACCAGTACAAAAGTTTGAGAACCACTGATCTAGACCCTATCTGATGACATGATGGCAAAAATGCACATGATGTTGTCTAATCCAGGCTCTTGGCATTGCTAGCACCAGTCGTAGTGAGACAGTGGGAGGTTTGGGAAGGGCTGGGCAACCAGCCTAGGGTTTTCAAAGCAGGGAGCCAGGTACCCAAATCCCACTGAAATTCAGCTGAGTTCCCCTAGGCTTCTTTGGAAATCCCAGCCCTATTTCTTAACATTGTGGCAACGTGTTCTGTAACCGTGTTGGGTGTGGATATACATAGTATTGAAAATGGTTTACAACATGATCACAAACATTAATGGTGACAGGCCTTTACAGCGAGCATTGGTATATCAGACTTCAGGAGAAATTCATAGGGCAGACTCAGCACAGTCACTAGGCTGGGCCCATCGAGACCCACAACACCATAACTCATCCAGCTGGCATTACCTTGGCTTTGCCCTTGCCTCGTCGCTTTGGTGTATCCTCTTCATAGTCTTCATCATCCAGATCATCCAGGAAGTCATCAGGTTCAAGGATCCGCTGTAGAGGGGAGAGGGTTTATTGTAGGGGGGAAAAAAAACTTGGCATGGTTTGGGAAAGAAAGAAATGGAGAATGGACAGTGACGTTAGAACCTGGCTGAGGGATGTCCACCAGAAGCTACAAACACACAGGGAGGAGTAAGTGGCATATATGAGGGGGTGGGAATTTTCAGGTACATTTTACTCCCAATCACACCAAAGAGAAGGCTGGTCTTGTGGTTACAGAACCAGGCTGTGATTCAGAAGACCTGGCCCTCAGCTCCTGGATCCATTATGGACCTTGGATGAGTCTCTCAGTCCCCAATTCTGCATGAAACTTTTAAAGTTAGCCACACATTAAGTACCGAGTAGTGATTTTTTTTTTTTAAAAGTGCAGGAATTTAATCCAGGGGCACATAAAACATCATAGCCAAGAACCTTATTGCAGAACAGACTCATTGATGAGAGAACTGCAGTGCCAAGGAACACTGCTCATCCCAAACTGGGAGCTACTGGAAAAGGCCCTACAAAAATGCCCTACTAGGGGAGTAAGAGAGAAAAATTAATTACTATGGAGCAGATTCTCTATTCTCACCATTAGAGGAAGAGACACAAAAGTGATTGCCTTCTCCTTTAATGCATGCTTGGATGGAGGAAGTAGGGATGATACAATGTGTAGCAGATTTTGCTATCCCCAAAGTACTTAATTGTAACAAACAGAGTATAAGTAATGGTGGCTAATTATGGATTACTGTGACCACTGCCCATCATGGTCTCATTGTTTGCTTGTGCTCCCTAGTCCGTTTGTTGTGTCCACTCGTGTTCTCTGGTCTTACACTCAGACGTTAAGTTCATTGGGGCAGGGGACATTTCTTTGCTCTATGTTTGTACAGGGCCCAGGCACAACGGGCTCCTAGGCACTATTTACATGACAAATTAAATGAGACTACTCACGGTTTTAAAGTTAGGCACTGGTTAGATTGGAGCTTTAATCTTTTGGTGCCTCAGTTCCCTACCAGTAAAATGGGGATAATACTTTCTCACTTTCAACCCAACACTTTGCCTGTCTTGTCTATACAGAACTTTTCAAATAGAGATTGTCCCATTAACTAACACAATATGTGCACAACACCTGGGAGAATAGGGCCCTGATGAGGCCTCCAGATGCTGCTGTGATACAAGAAAAAAAAAAAAAAAATCAGTCCCATGCAAAGGATATATAACACAGACACCATCGTAAAGAGTGCTGTATAAAAGCCTAGAAAGAAAAATATTGTTTACACTGAAGTTCCCGTGATAATACATTTCTTTAGCACCTTTTGTCCCTATATGGAGCATGGAGGGGGATTGCTTCACACAACGCTAAGTTGCAGCTGTCTCTGCGATGTAACGCAGATTCTGATTGTGGAGAACTGGGAAACTTCTGATTTATTTTTATCAAAGAATGTATGACTCAATTTCCCTTCTCACATTATATAATTGCCTACTAAGTTTGAAGGGGTTAAACTTTTCTCTTGAAACAAGACAAGCAGTACAGTGACTCAGGGGAAGTCACTTAGCATAAATGAACTATCAGAAACTAACAACATTAAGGGATAATTACTGCAACTCTCTAAAGATCCCCATAGCATGGGGGCAAACTGCAGAGACTGTTTTTGACAGGTTCCTGAGAACCAGCAGACAGAGAACTGAGAAATGTACAGAATGGACGGACAGCATGCTTTTTTTTTTTTTTTTTTGGGGGGGGGGGGGGTTGTCACTCTGATTATAGTTTCATGTCAGCTCCTGGACCCAAGAGGAACAAACCCAGACAAAAGGTTTGAGGGACCCTGAAACCTTACAGGGTCTCAGGTGGAAGATGAACACCACCTGGTAAAACAGCATGGGTGCAAGATATTTATGGTTTTCAAGATATGTTTTCTCTGTAGTGTTTTTGGTTCTGAATAAATACCTTCCTTTATGAAGGATGGCTGGTCACTAAACTCTGTCATTGTCCCTGGGAATGAGCAGGACAGCAAGAGCTGAACTAAACTCCATCTTGCTATGGTGATCACAGTGAGTTTTAGGAGGAAATTGTAGCTTAAATCTCCAGAAAGAAGGGAGAGGAATGCAGGTTCCTGCTCCAAGACCTGAATGGAGATGCCCTAAGCCAGACCACAAAGGAGTCTGGAATGCAGTTGCCTTGGTTTACTGTGACATCAGTTTCACACCAGCCTACCAATTTCATCTGGAGTTACTCCTTATTTACACTAACCAACCCCAACAGTTTAGGACAAGAGTAAGAATGCATCTGCCTGAAAGTGCATTTGGGAATCCAGGAGGGAGAACTGGAATTTGGCCAAAGACCTCAACTCTTATGGAAAGAGCCACAGAATATTTTGTGACCAGAAAATATTTTGGAATTTAAGGTCCTACACACAATGAACTGTATACAACTCAATTTATCTGCCCGAGAAGGACAAAGAACAGAGCCAACCCTCCTGGGATTTTAACATGTACTTCAAGCAAGTCTTCCTCTAAGGCTGTTTAACATAGTTGCTCTGCAGTGCAGCGTAGCAGATAGAGCACTGGAATCAGGAGATCTGTGGTCTTATTTCACTGACCTACTGTGTGACTTTGGCCAAGCCCCATCCCCTTTTGATGCCTCTGTTTAAGCTCTTCAGTGCAAGAACTGTCTCTTTCCGTATGTTTGTTCAGTGCATAGCAATGGGGCCAAGCTTTTAGCTGGCCAACAGCAACCAAAATAATAACTAGTAGTAACCATTACAATTTGTCCTGGTAACCGAGACCCATGAAACTGGAACATTTATGGCAATGCATTGCATCGTTACGGAACCAAGTAAGTTATTGCCAACCTGATATTCAATGCACTAAACCATCCCCTCTCTCACTGGATGACAAAGGAATGACCAAGACAATGATGCAAAAGAAAATACCCAGGCAGAGGTGAAAGCAGTTTTTACACATGTAAATCTGCAAAATTTTCAGCTGGAAAATTCCCACCCCCAACCCTCCTTCCACAAAAATTAGTCTGACAATGGGGTAAAGGATAAGAACAAAATGCACGCTGAAGACATTTTCTCCATTCAGCTCCAATCCTTACTAGGCTTGTAGGGCCCTGGTATGTGAGGCGTTCCTGGAGGTTGGCCAATGCATTTAATATAGATTCAGCAGTTCAATAGGAGATGACGAAGAGCAGAGCCCCCTGTGGCTTTGAGGGCCTCATTTACATTTCACAGCAAATTCTACCCTCCTTATGGGAAAAAAGTTCCTAGAATCCAAAGTTAATTTTCAGTTGGGGTGGGGAAGGGGAGAAATCTTTAACAAAAGATAATATTTGATGTTTTACAGAGGGAGACTCTAGGATTCCCAGGATATTAACTTTCCACAACAGCAGAATTAAACACAGCATTGCAGTGATTGCACAAGCTAAACAGAGGAGCCTTACACATGCTGCTACAGCTCACAAGCAGCCCTGGACTCTGGTCAGAGCCACCTAATGGATAGAGCACTGGACAAGGACTTAGGGTTCTATTCTCAGCTCTGCCCCGACCTGCTGGGTGATCTTGGGCAAGTCCCCTCAACTCTGTGCCCCAGTTTCCCTACCTGTAAAATGGGGATAATAGCACTTGCTTCCTCCGTAAAATACTACTGATGAAACATGCTACAGAAGAACTAGGTATTACTTTTGTTATTTTTAACATGTTATACAGTGAGTGAGAGCATGGGCTAGTACATAGGGCTTAGTAGCCTCATCTCCTGAAGAGGTGAGGGATGATGCAGAGATTAGGAAGAAAGGAACTTTGGTGTAATGTAATTCAAAGCATGGCACCAGCTCATACACCCCACCATCACGCCACAGCTGTGGAATCAATCAACCCAGACTACAATGGAAGGTTTGAACCCAATACTTCCTTTTTGCGGAGGCAAACAGAAGGACCAACCCCAAGGTTCTTGTATGCTGGCCATCTTACGCTGTGAAGGAACGCACATCAGATCACATCAGCAAGGGCAATATCTGAATAGTAGAGCTCCAAAGCAGAGAAACACTATATTTGATACAACAGGGAGGGACACATCAGTGAGCACAAAGTGCTACAATGAGTAGTGAGGGCAACTCAGTAGAGGGCCCTCCTTCAAGTCAGTGCTGACCCCAGTGCCTCAGTAAGATACCAGGGCAGTGCTGTATGAAAGGAACTGTGTGGGCAACTCAGCAGACGGCATTCCTCCACATTAGAGCTACTGATCCCAAGCCCTCCAGAATACTAGAAGGAGGCACAGAGCTACCATTTTTCAGGTGACAAGGAAAATAAAATTCCCATTGCTTATGAGGCATTACAGGTCCCATGGAACTTTTATAACAATAAGGGTTATATCCTGGCTAAATCCCAACTAGGGTAATTCCATTCTGTCTCCCTTAATCCCCTTGCTGTTCCATTTGGATACAGTGCTCTTTGCTCCTGCTCTAAACTTTTGTAAACAGCCACTGCATTCCATAACAGAGATGGCTGCATGTGAGGGGTGGATGAAAGTACCCCATTTTGTGATCTACTGATGGCAGGTGCTTGCAATGAGGCACATAAATCCCACATTGCCAGGAAAAGGTTAATGTGCTGCTACAGGCTCAGTCAGCCCCCTCTGCTATATCTGCAACAGGTGTCAGGCTCAGACGGAGGGGTTAATGGAAAATGGGAAAAGCCCAGCTCTGTTGTGAGTTGGATAGGATGGAAAAAAGACCTCCAAACTCTCACTCTGTAAGAGAAGTCTGGTGAGGAGCTGACTAGAGACGGCTGCCTGCCAGAACCTCCCTGAAGAAAGGTAGGCTTGACACAGAACTACAGTTTTGATTTGCTACCTGTCTTGCCTCTGGGTACTGAGTAAGACTAGTGCAAATAATGCCCTGCCTGAAGGGGGCGATTGTTAAATAAAACCCTTTTGTCTTCTGCACCCGACTGAGGGTACAGCAGTGAGTTGTCATGAGCCCAGGAGTGAACATGGTGCTTTGCAAGAGCTAGATATTATTATTATAACATAGCCACCTCTTACCTATACTTATATGGGTATAGTGAGGGCTTGTTCTCGTAAAGGGCTTCCATAAACTTGGATCAAGACAAAGTATTATCCGCTGAAGAATTCACACAAGGTGCACCAGTTCCAAGCCAAAAAACTCACTTCAAAAGAAACGAACAAGTCTGGCTGCACAAGTATCTACAAATATAAAACCAAGTACACATGGCTCCCCATAAAATAAGGCTGCAAGGATGAAACAACTTAAGCACCAAGTGAACATCCTCATGCTACCACAAAGGTGGGATTAATTACTGTTGCACCACAGCCACATAAGTCAGGATTGCGGCAATCAGTTGCAGATTGAACTTGTGCCCATAGGTGTGAAGTAAAGTAGCGACCACAGTCACAGGGCTTCTGCTTGAGACAACAAACACAAAACAACAAAAATCACCAACCTGGGCTCCAAAAGGAATAAAAGGGAAAACAGGGGTGGAATGGAAAGTGGTTTCCAACTACTTCATCCTGGGCAACACATCACTAAAAGCCCTAATTACTTTTTAACATGCTCTTTATCAGTGATAAAAAATGGTAACATCATGAAGTAGACAGCAGCCCTATTAGCAGTGTCTCCTAATTTTTTATATCCATGTGCAGAATGAATTGTTAGGTGCACCAATATGGAGGTGATGTGTGACACATCAGCTTCATACATGTGCACATAAAAAAATTCATGTGGTGGGGCCAGGGATGAGGGTTTGGGTGCAGACTCTGGGGTGGGGCCCAGGATGAGAGGTTTTGGGTGCAGGCTGCCCAGGGGCTACGGTGGGGAGAGAGTACTCCCCCAGCCCCCTCCCCGCTGCGGCAGCTCCCAGCTGGGGCCGCCTCTCCCCACCACAGCCCTGAGCCCCTGCACAGGGCTTAATAGGCAGCTGCGCAGCCGCACATCTTAGAGGGAATTTAAACCGTCAGCTGGAGTATTTGTATCCAACAAGGAAGGGCAGAGCTGCTG
The DNA here is from genome assembly GCF_965140285.1 of Lepidochelys kempii. Lineage (NCBI taxonomy): Eukaryota > Metazoa > Chordata > Testudines > Cheloniidae > Lepidochelys > Lepidochelys kempii. The sequence goes on from NC_136386.1 coordinate 31,895,508, forward strand.
TTTACCTAAGTATGAAGCTCTTTGGGGCAAACCAATACTATGATAATGAAGGCCCTGTAAATACATACAAACACCCAAATCTGTAATGTAAAAAAATAATCACTTTCAGGGCTCCTTTTCCATCATAACACAGGGAAAAACAAAAAACCAAACCACATGAGCACAGTCCTTATTCTCCTTTTGCAGATCTCTTAAAATTACAGCTCCACTCTTGCTGCAGATTACACAAATGCCCTGATTGGAAACAATGGAAATTTTTGAAACAGGTATTTTTTTTTAGAGGGTGCTTTGTTATTTCCTTGCTTGTTCCCATTTCCTGGGAACATTTATTTCTCTGCAGACATCCCAAAGCATAGCAAAAATCACTGCAGGGTTCCCTGTACTGAACCTTTGTTGTTTAGGAGGCAAAAGGCAGTGGGGCCAGGGGGGAAGTCAGAGCATAGTACGGTCCACGATATTGATCATGATCGTGTGCTTAATTGATGTCAGCTCCTTCCTTACCCCACTTTTCTTTTCAGCTGCTAGTGGCTGAGAACCTGCAAGCTAAAACTTTGGGCCAATGCAAAATAACACAGCTAAATTATTACACCACCACCTTGTGCTTCTGTAGTGCTTATCAGCAGATCCCAAGGCTGCCCAGCAGGCCAGTTTCAGAGTCAGGAACAGAACCCAGTCCTCCCGAACCCCAGATCAGTGCTCTACTCACTAGTTCACAATGCTCTTATAATACTTCCCTCCTCCACTGGTAGTCAGGGAAACAGCAGCAATAAATTCATAAAAAGAAAAGGAGGACTTGTGGCACCTTAGAGACTAACCAATTTATTAGAGCATAAGCTTTCGTGAGCTACAGCTCACTTCCTCAGATGCATATCGTGGAAACTGCAGCAGGCTTTATATATACACAGAGAATATGAAACAATACCTATTCCCACCCCACTGTCCTGCTGGTAATAGCTTATCTAAAGTGATTTCCAGCACAAATCCAGGTTTTCTCACCCTCCACCCCCCCACACAAATTCACTCTCCTGCTGGTGATAGCCCATCCAAAGTGACAACTCTTTACACAATGTGCATGACAATCAAGCTGGGCTATTTCCTGCATAAATCCAGGTTCTCACATCCCCCCCACCCCCATACACACACAAACTCACTCTCCTGCTGGTAATAGCTCATCCAAACTGACCACTCTTCAAGTTAAAATCCAAGTTAAACCAGAACATCTGGGGGGGGGGGGTAGGAAAAAACAAGAGGAAACAGGCTACCTTGCATAATGACTTAGCCACTCCAAGTCTCTATTTAAGCCTAAATTAATAGTATCCAATTTGCAAATGAATTCCAATTCAGCAGTTTCTCGCTCGAGTCTGGATTTGAAGTTTTTTTGTTTTAAGATAGCGACCTTCATGTCTGTGATCGCGTGACCAGAGAGATTGAAGTGTTCTCCAACTGGTTTATGAATGTTATAATTCTTGACATCTGATTTGTGTCCATTTATTCTTTTACGTAGAGACTGTCCAGTTTGACCAATGTACATGGCAGAGGGGCATTGCTGGCACATGATGGCATATATCACATTGGTGGATGTGCAGGTGAACGAGCCTCTGATAGTGTGGCTGATGTTATTAGGCCCTGTGATGGTGTCCCCTGAATAGATATGTGGGCACAGTTGGCAACGGGCTTTGTTGCAAGGATAAGTTCCTGGGTTAGTGGTTCTGTTGTGTGGTATGTGGTTGTTGGTGAGTATTTGCTTCAGGTTGCGGGGCTGTCTGTAGGCAAGGACTGGCCTGTCTCCCAAGATTTGTGAGAGTGTTGGGTCATCCTTTAGGATAGGTTGTAGATCCTTAATAATGCGTTGGAGGGGTTTTAGTTGGGGGCTGAAGGTGACGGCTAGTGGCGTTCTGTTATTTTCTTTGTTAGGCCTGTCCTGTAGTAGGTAACTTCTGGGAACTCTTCTGGCTCTATCAATCTGTTTCTTTACTTCTGCAGGTGGGTATTGTAGTTGTAAGAAAGCTTGACAGAGATCTTGTAGGTGTTTGTCTCTGTCTGAGGGGTTGGAGCAAATGCGGTTGTATCGCAGAGCTTGGCTGTAGACGATGGATCGTGTGGTGTGGTCAGGGTGAAAGCTGGAGGCATGCAGGTAGGAATAGCGGTCAGTAGGTTTCCGGTATAGGGTGGTGTTTATGTGACCATTGTTTATTAGCACTGTAGTGTCCAGGAAGTGGATCTCTTGTGTGGACTGGACCAGGCCGAGGTTGGTGGTGGGATGGAAATTGTTGAAATCATGGTGGAATTCCTCAAGGGCTTCTTTTCCATGGGTCCAGATGATGAAGATGTCATCAATATAGCGCAAGTAGAGTAGGGGCTTTAGGGGACGAGAGCTGAGGAAGCGTTGTTCTAAATCAGCCATAAAAATGTTGGCATACTGTGGGGCCATGCGGGTACCCATAGCAGTGCCGCTGATCTGAAGGTATACATTGTCCCCAAATGTGAAGTAGTTATGGGTAAGGACAAAGTCACAAAGTTCAGCCACCAGGTTAGCCGTGACATTATCGGGGATAGTGTTCTTGACGGCCGCCGACGTGCACGGGCTGAAATTGTGGAAAAGCAGCATCACTTGCCCCATAACCTCAGCCATGCGGAACGCAATGCCATCCACAGCCTCAGAAACAACTCTGACATCATAATCAAAAAGGCTGACAAAGGAGGTGCTGTTGTCGTCATGAATAGGTCGGAATATGAACAAGAGGCTGCTCGGCAGCTCTCCAACACGAGTTTCTACAAGCCATTACCCTCTGATCCCACTGAGAGTTACCAAAAGCAACTACAGCATTTGCTCAAGAAACTTCCTGAAAAAGCACAAGATCAAATCCGCACAGACACACCCCTGGAACCCCGACCTGGGATATTCTATCTACTACCCAAGATCCATAAACCTGGAAATCCTGGGCGCCCCATCATCTCAGGCATTGGCACCCTGACAGCAGGATTGTCTGGCTATGTAGACTCCCTCCTCAGGCCCTACGCTACCAGCACTCCCAGCTACCTTCGAGACACCACTGACTTCCTGAGGAAACTACAATCCATCGGTGATCTTCCTGATAACACCATCCTGGCCACTATGGATGTAGAAGCCCTCTACACCAACATTCCACACAAAGATGGACTACAAGCCGTCAAGAACACTATCCCCGATAATGTCACGGCTAACCTGGTGGCTGAACTTTGTGACTTTGTCCTTACCCATAACTACTTCACATTTGGGGACAATGTATACCTTCAGATCAGCGGCACTGCTATGGGTACCCGCATGGCCCCACAGTATGCCAACATTTTTATGGCTGATTTAGAACAACGCTTCCTCAGCTCTCGTCCCCTAAAGCCCCTACTCTACTTGCGCTATATTGATGACATCTTCATCATCTGGACCCATGGAAAAGAAGCCCTTGAGGAATTCCACCATGATTTCAACAATTTCCATCCCACCACCAACCTCGGCCTGGTCCAGTCCACACAAGAGATCCACTTCCTGGACACTACAGTGCTAATAAACAATGGTCACATAAACACCACCCTATACCGGAAACCTACTGACCGCTATTCCTACCTGCATGCCTCCAGCTTTCACCCTGACCACACCACACGATCCATCGTCTACAGCCAAGCTCTGCGATACAACCGCATTTGCTCCAACCCCTCAGACAGAGACAAACACCTACAAGATCTCTGTCAAGCTTTCTTACAACTACAATACCCACCTGCAGAAGTAAAGAAACAGATTGATAGAGCCAGAAGAGTTCCCAGAAGTTACCTACTACAGGACAGGCCTAACAAAGAAAATAACAGAACGCCACTAGCCGTCACCTTCAGCCCCCAACTAAAACCCCTCCAACGCATTATTAAGGATCTACAACCTATCCTAAAGGATGACCCAACACTCTCACAAATCTTGGGAGACAGGCCAGTCCTTGCCTACAGACAGCCCCGCAACCTGAAGCAAATACTCACCAACAACCACATACCACACAACAGAACCACTAACCCAGGAACTTATCCTTGCAACAAAGCCCGTTGCCAACTGTGCCCACATATCTATTCAGGGGACACCATCACAGGGCCTAATAACATCAGCCACACTATCAGAGGCTCGTTCACCTGCACATCCACCAATGTGATATATGCCATCATGTGCCAGCAATGCCCCTCTGCCATGTACATTGGTCAAACTGGACAGTCTCTACGTAAAAGAATAAATGGACACAAATCAGATGTCAAGAATTATAACATTCATAAACCAGTTGGAGAACACTTCAATCTCTCTGGTCACGCGATCACAGACATGAAGGTCGCTATCTTAAAACAAAAAAACTTCAAATCCAGACTCGAGCGAGAAACTGCTGAATTGGAATTCATTTGCAAATTGGATACTATTAATTTAGGCTTAAATAGAGACTTGGAGTGGCTAAGTCATTATGCAAGGTAGCCTGTTTCCTCTTGTTTTTTCCTACCCCCCCCCAGATGTTCTGGTTTAACTTGGATTTTAACTTGAAGAGTGGTCAGTTTGGATGAGCTATTACCAGCAGGAGAGTGAGTTTGTGTGTGTATGGGGGTGGGGGGGATGTGAGAACCTGGATTTATGCAGGAAATAGCCCAGCTTGATTGTCATGCACATTGTGTAAAGAGTTGTCACTTTGGATGGGCTATCACCAGCAGGAGAGTGAATTTGTGTGGGGGGGTGGAGGGTGAGAAAACCTGGATTTGTGCTGGAAATCACTTTAGATAAGCTATTACCAGCAGGACAGTGGGGTGGGAATAGGTATTGTTTCATATTCTCTGTGTATATATAAAGCCTGCTGCAGTTTCCACGATATGCATCTGAGGAAGTGAGCTGTAGCTCACGAAAGCTTATGCTCTAATAAACTGGTTAGTCTCTAAGGTGCCACAAGTCCTCCTTTTCTTTTTGCGAATACAGACTAACACGGCTGTTACTCTGAAACCAATAAATTCATAGTAATACTAGTAGCTAGCTCTAATAGAGCAGAGTCAGTGGCAGACCAAGGAACAGAACCCAGGTCTCCCAAGTCCCGGTCCAGTGCGCTACACATGCATCCTCTCTATTAAGCCAAAATGGGGCCTGGATAAAATGAAAGAGTTTTTCTTTTTCTACCACCAGAAATCAAATCCAATAGTTCACTGCACTCCTGGCTTCCTGCTCTGCCACTGCTACCTCCTGCTCCCCACACCCAATGGCAGGCTCCCACCAGGGGTTCAAAATTTTGAGTGCTCAGTGGTCCCTCCATAGATCCAGGTCTTCATCCCCCGCTGAAAGACAGACAGACATACACCCTAACCACAAAACAGCAGTCAGAGAGGGGCCTAACAAGACAGAAGAAAGAGAAAGAAAAAAAGTGTGCTGTGTTTGTCTTTAACAGTGAGACATTTGTGTTTTACCATGAAGCTCCCTCTTGCAACATAGGGGAGAATGCCCTCTCTCTGCCGTACCTTCCGCGCACGGCTGTTGGTGACAGGGAACTCGCTGAGGCTGTCGTCATCATTGCGCGGGTCTGGCAGGCTGCGTTTCTCCAGGGGGTCAGTCCTCAGGAGAGCCTCCAGACTGCTGCCATCCTGGGAGATCAGCCCCTCTTTCTTTAAGGTCTGATCAGTATCTGTAGAAAGGGGAAAGAAAATTATAGCCAAAAGCTAAAAAAAACAGAAGTAGGTTCTCCATGCTACTAGGTCACAATTATACCACCAAATCAACTAATTGTGTGCAAGGGAGAAAACACATCCAAGGCATTAGCACAATTTGGAGATGTAATTAGGACCTGTCTACACTGTGGGACAGAGTTACAATGTCAGGTATCAGGAATGTTGCAAATGAGTTCTGCAATATACTTGATTCTGTAGCACAGATGGGACCCTGAACTGCACTGGCACTCTGAAAATATCATTACAGTTCTTCTAGTCCAGTGCCACGATCTACCTGCCATGCCCAGAACCACTTACTCTAGGATCTCCACCATCCAACTGCACTGGATCAGAACAATGGGTCAGTCTAGCCTGCTACCCTTCCACTCCCTGTAATGCTGAATCAAACCAATGGACCCATCTAGCCTGGTACCCCACCCCCTATCCCACAATGCTAGATAAGACCAATGAGCCCATCTAGACTAGTATCATCTCTCCAATACTGGCCATCAACAAATGTTCCTAAGGAAGATGTACAGGTTTCAGAGTAGCAGCCATGTAGTCTGTATCCACAAAAAGAAAAGGAGTACTCGTGGCACCTTAGAGACTAACAAATTTATTTGAGCATAAGCTTTCGTGAGCTATCGCTCACTTCATCGGATGCTCAAATAAATTTGTTAGTCTCGAAGGTGCCACAAGTACTCCTTTTAAGGAAGATGTACTCCTTCCAAAATACACAATTATGCAACAACATTTATGAGGGAGGGGTATTTTCCCCAAGACCAGATGCTTAGTAGTTGGCTTAGATCCCAAAGGACAGTGGATCTCTCCTATGTTTATCCTACCTTGGTGCTTCCCACACTGGTCTAGAGACCCACGGGGTAAAAAACTGGGGAAAGCTGCAGAACACTGATCTACTCCAATTCCCCACTGAAAAGGTGTCCATGTGGGGTAAAGCAACAGGCAGCTTCTTCAAACATACATTCCCTCCCTGCTCCTGCAATGGTCCCAAATCAGCAGCCCACAGGAGCAGCTCAGACGAGTAGAGCTAGCAGTTGACTGCTCAAGTTCTCGCTACGCTGAGCTCAGCCATGAATGCCACAACCCATACAATGCCAACAATGGAGGATTTCTACCCTAGCTGGTGTAACTGTGGCATTTATGGAGCTCAGTAATGTCAAGAGGTTATTTCTGACCATGCTCTATGCACAGTATGGACGTGACATGGGTGAGGCTGCATCGTCAACCCGAGAGAAGAATATATAAATTCAGAACTGGAAGGGACCTCCTGGGTCATCGAGACCACTCCCCTAATATCACAGGCAATAACCTGAGGTGAAATAGCTCACGAGAAGAGCCTAATAACTGCATTGCGAACAGAGATCAGAGGGAAGGGAAGGGTCACCTGGTTTGATGGAAGGGAAGGAAAGCCTTGGATCCTCCGGCGGGTGAGCACGGCGTTTTTTCCGCCAACGGCGAGCTGGGTAGGAGTAGAGCTGACCAGAGGCTAAACCTTTAAAACACAAAAGAAAGCCTGAAATCTGATATTCTCTGACAAATTGATGCCACAAAGCGATGAGTACAGGCACTGCCTGTGGAAATCAATGGTGACTGTGGCTAACCCCAGCACCCCTCAGGATAAGACCCTAAGTTATTATTAGTATTACAGTAGCACCAAGAGGCCCCAACCAAGATCAAGGCCCCACTGTGTTTGGCACAATCATATAGCAAGAGAGTTCCTACCACACAGATTTCAGAGTAGCAGCTGTGTTAGTCTGTATCCGCAAAAAGAAAAGGAGTACTTGTGGCACCTTAGAGACTAACAAATTTATTTGAGCATAAGCTTTTGAGAGCTACAGGTCACTTCATCGGATGCATTCAATGGAAAATACAGTGGGAAGATTTATATACACAGAGAACATGAAACAATGGGTGTCACCATACACATTGTAACAAGAGTGATCAGGTAAGGTGAGCTATTACCAGCAGGAGAGGCCTTCTGTAGTGATAATCAAGGTGGGCCATTTCCAGCAGTTGACAAGAACGTGTGAGGAACAGTGGGGGGCGGGGGGGGGGGAGAGGAGGGGAAGAAACATGGGGAAATAGTTTTACTTTGTGTAATGACCCATCCGCTCCCAATCTTTATTAAAGCCTAAGTTAATTGTATCCAGTTTGCAAATTAATTCCAATTCAGCAGTCTCTTGTTGGAGTCTGTTTTTGAAGTTTTTTTGTTGAAGAATTGCCACTTTTAGGTCTCAGAGTAACAGCCGTGTTAGTCTGTATTCGCAAAAAGAAAAGGAGTACTTGTGGCACCTTAGAGACTAACCAATTTATTTGAGCATGAGCTTTCGTGAGCTACAGCTCACTTCATCGGATGTAAGGTCTGTAAGCGAGTGACCAAAGAGATTGAAGTGTTCTCCGACTGGTTTTTGAATGTTATAATTCTTGACATCTGATTTGTGTCCATTTATTCTTCTACGTAGAGACTGTCCAGTTCACATTATTACTGGAATTGCAGTAGCATCTAGGAGCCCCAGTCATGGACCAGGACCCCATGGTGCTAGGTGCTGTACAGGGTAGAACAAAACACTGGTTCCTGCCACAAAAAGCTTCCAATCGAAGTATTATTTTTTCACCCCATTTTGTCGGTTTTGTCCTGTGATACCAAGACTGCATGCTCTCTGGAGCAGGAGCTATCTTTGCAGCTTGTCCACACAGGTACTAGCACAGTGCGGCTCTGATTCTTGATTGTGGTCCACAGGTAGTAGCATCATATAAACGCCATCACACACATTTCTTTTTGCAGGTTAGGGGATGTCAGGGCTTTCTCTGCGTTTCCTAATACAGAGTTAGGTTCTAAGACTAAATGTTCCAACATAATATTCCTCATGACTTAAACAAAGTTTGTATTGTCAAAGAGCTGTATAAAATAACACCACAATTTACAAAGGAGGTCAGTATCACTATACCCATTTTAGAGATGGGAACCCAAGATCACCCAACAAGCCAGCGGCTGAGCCAGGAACAGAACCCACGTCTCCCGAGTTCCAATCCAATGTTCTAGCCACTAGGTCACACTGATCCCACATGTATTGATGAGATCACAAGTTACAGTTCTGATCCCAGGACACCGAGAACCTGAATATTTTCTCAAGTTCATAGCAGGTTAGTACCAGAGTCAGGCACAGAAACCAGCAGCCCCAGTTTTCAGTTGCCATGGTTTATTAAGTCACACTCTCTACTCAGAGACAGGAAGGGAACCCAGATGTCCTAATTCCCACTCACCTTGCTATAGTAACTAGACCCAACTGGCTTCCAGAGTTGTGACTAGAATCCAGGAGTCCTGACTACCAGTTTCCTGGCTCTAACCACTACACTCCATTGAATACAAAAGGTCGCTGAACTTATTCATGCAAGACAATAAACAGGTAGGTCTTCAGCACTGTGCATGATGGAAGATAGGTGCAAAAGCAGCTGAGGAAAGATAAGAGAACTGTAAAAGAAATGTACTCCTGTTACTTTGAGGCAAACAGCTTCTCCATCATTAACCAAAACCAAAGAGCCTCCCCACTCCTTCCTCACCTGAACACTTATAAAGTACAGCAAGCGTTATGCCCATGTACCACAGGGTGAATTGGCCCTTTAAGGGATTTCGTCTTAGCCTCCACCTGTGACTTTTCAGATAGGACACCATCTTAGGCCCTAACCACCATCAGCCACACCATCGGGCTCGTTCACCTGCACATCTACCAATGTGATATATGCCATCATGTGCCAGCAATGCCCCTCTGCCATGCACATTGGCCAAACCGGACAGTCTCTACACAAAAGAATAAATGGACACAAATCAGACATCAAGAATTATAACATTCAAAAACCAGTAGGAGAACACTTCAGCCTCCCTGGACACTCAACAACAGACTTAAAAGTGGCAATTCTTCAACAAAAAAAAACTTCAAAAACAGACTCCAAAGAGGAACTGCAGACCTGGAATTAATTTGCAAACTGGACACCATCAAATTAGGCCTGAATAAAGACTGGGATTGGATGGGTGACAACAAAAACTAATTTCCCTCTGCTGATACTCAAACCTTCTTGTCAACTGTTTGAAATGGGCCACCTTGATTACACTGGCCTCATTAGCACTATAAAAGTGATTTTTCCTCCCTTGATATTCACCCCTTCTTCTCAACTGTTGAGAATACTCCACTTCCACCTTAATTGAATTGGCTCGTTAGCACTGACCCCCAACTTGGTAAGGCAACTCCCATTTTTTTCATGGGCTGTGTATTTATACCTCTCTACTGTATTTTCCACTCCATGCATCTGATAAAGTGTGTTTTAGCCCATGAAAGCTTATGCCCAAATAAACTTGTTAGTCTCTAAGGTGTCACAAGGACTCCTCATTGTTTTTGCTGATGCAAACTAACATGGCTACCACTCTGAAAAAAGAAACAAGCAGTTCTCTTAATGAGGAGAACTGAAAGAGACCACGGGTCAGGGAAAGGACCTGGAAGGCATGTTTGCCACACAAGGTAGAGGAAAGACTTGGCTAGAGATACCTGCTGTGCAGGCAGCAGCAGATGCCCTAGGAGGGGCCAGGCCTGCCTTGACTGATGTTGAAATCTGTTTGAAAAATTAATGCATCCCTGGGAAAAGGAAGTTAAATACTGAGACTTTGGGGAGAGCTTCACTGACACATTGGCTGGTGAGCTGGCCTGCTAGTTTACACAAGAGTGGTTAAGCTGAGGCAGAGGGGAAGTCTGGTGCTGGCTTTGGGGATACGCTATTGTACCATAACAGCAGAAAAGGCCCTACCTGGGCCTCTGTGACGCTTCTCCATCCATATGTAGCAGTTGCTCTGTGCCACTCCGGTCTGTGAGTCTAGGAAAGGCAGCCGGACGCTCCTCTCAGCGCACAGCCTGGCGTTGTAGTTGTGGCACTGCTCCATTGCATCTTTGTAATATTGCTCTCCAAGGCTGTGGGATGAGGAAACAGACACCATGTATTAGTTATTAGGATTCTCTTCCTAGCTGCCGTTGCTGCTTGCCTTTCCTGGCACTTTCTACACACCTGTTTTTAAAACTCTCCTGATGCTCTGGCAGGATAGGATGTACCAACATAAATATCGGAGCTAGACCTTTGTAAAAGATCTGTAGCCAAGTCTGAAGACAATAGAACGGCTGGAGCCAAGCACTCGGGACCACTGACATAAACCATTGTGATATATTTTGCTCTTGGCGATTTATATCCCTACTGCAGGACTTCCCAGATAACTATTTAGGAACACCTACCTCAGGACTTTGCACCATCAGACATTCTATCACCACTATGTAGACAAGCCCAATCAGACTTTTACTAGAATTAACATTAGGGAGCGGACCAATGACCCATACAGATCAGATCCCTACAAGAACCCAGCTTCCTCGGAGGTATCTGGAATTACTCCAAGTGTGATATACAACAATCCTTCCAAAGTAAGGATTTCAGACTGTTCTCCGAAAGCTTTTGGCATATTTTCCTCAAGCTGTTTACACTGAATAATGTTCTGCAGGAACCACAGAGGCTTCCCAGTAATTTGTATCAGAGCAATTTGTAATGGTTTTTTTATTTTATTTAATATTATTGTTATTAGTTGTCAAGTTGCATAGCATTCTAAATCCCAGTAGTGTGGATTTAATGCTGGTGAAAGTTACCAGACTATTTAAATCCCAGGATGGTGGCCAGAGTCAACTGTTGGCTCCAACCCTCTCCTTCCCTGCCCACTCTCTTTGTCTCAGCTTCACTCCACACCTGCCCTGTTCCCCTCAGTCCCTTCTCCCTTCACTTTTCATTTAGATGACCTCCCCAAAATTAAACTCACCTAACAAAAATAGTGGAACATGCTGTTTGCTGACATCCCTTCCCCGCCTATCTGATCTATTTAGATTGTAAGCTCTTCAGGTCAGGAACTGTCTGCTACTCTGTATTGACTCTGGGTGCAGTTCCCCTGGGGACTGTATACTACCTCCTTAGACACCTTTGAGGAGCAGCAGGCACTGTTTGGGCTTCTCTGTTTGCTGTCCCCCTCTGGTTCCCTGATTTTTAACATTTGACCTCACTTCCATTCCTGTTGTCTCCTTCGCAGTCCCATGCACTCACCTGTGGCCTCGGCCTAGTGATTCCTCCCCCTTAGATGGGGGGGAGGGGCTTTTAATTTTGGGCAGGTCTAGACTCATTTGTCCCAGTACCTGCAAAGAGTATTCTATGTTTGTGCAGTGCCTAGCACAACAGGGTTCCATTCTTGGTTGCTCCTTAGACACTACCATAAACAAACATGATTAATTAAGAGGCCCACCCCCTCAGATGAGGGACATGCTGCAGAGCCCAGCACTTACTTGATTACAGGGTACAAAGTATGAAAGGCAGGTCACAGGGTCAAAACGAGGGATCTAGAGGGATGCTGAGAAGAGAACATCAGACCAGCCTATTTGAATCCTCAGGAACAGTGGACAGAACCCACCAAGAACAAAAGACCCATCCTCTAGACGAGGGAAGTACCATGGGACCTAGAAATTGACTGAATACAGGGGACAAGTAAAAAAAAACAGGAATGGAGATAAAGGTCAAAAGGTACATAATGAGGGAACCAGATAGGGACACAGAGCAGAGAACAAGGGACCAGGTTGACACCCCTTGAATCTGAAGCCCTGTTCACCAGGAGTATGAGCAATGGAAGCTGCTCAAAGCCAATCACCGCTGCTCAACTCTGGGGACGGAGATAAGTCTCCATGGCTCTTTCAATCCTTGGCATTTCTGCCAAGAGTACTAGCAAGGGAGCGAATCAGTGACATCTGTCCTGCTGAGAACTGGCTAGGGAATCTACGGGCTTTATTTTTTTTAAGGCATTGCTAACCCTGGCTGCTGTCAAATGGAAGAGTTGAAAGGCTCTATTACCCAACTGCCAACTCCCTGAGCAACCAATCTTTTACCCTAAATATCATTTCATGAAATATCACAGAATGATGCACTATGTACAAAGGTCTTAAAACAGATGGGTTCCAAGCTACAATTCTCCATAAATAATTCACTGTTTCATACGAGACCATCACCTTGATTTATATTTGTGTTTTCAATTAAGTTTTGTACCAAATTTCTGGCTTCTAAGTGTTAAAAAGGTATCCTAACTGGAACTGAGTAAAGGAACCAATCAGCACTTAAGCAAATTATAACTCTGGTATACTGTGCAGTTTAAATTGGATATACGACTCCTTCACTTTCTGCCCTAAGTTGTTGTGCAGTGGGGCTGCCATTATACAACCAAGAAGTAGCTGGATTTTAACTGATGAGTGGAGTAATAATTGCATTTTTGGGATACTCAGGAAGCACTGCATAAACTAATAAAAAATTTGTAATGCATGTGAACCACTGAACAGATTCAGAAGTCCTTAAATATGTGACAGACCCTGCAGTGCTAACACAGATTCTCATTTAGATCAAGTGCTGGAGGCATGCATCTTGGAAGGAGGCTTTGAGTTCTCCCTTCCTGCTCCTGTGAAGACAGGATGATCTCAAGTTTGCCACACACAGACAACAATAAAGGTATCATGGACATAGATTTGTCACAAAATTATGGAGTAGCATTTTGGAGTGATGCCAAGAGCTATATTTCCATCCCCACACTCAAAATTCAGGTGACCTACCTACATGCTATGCTCATGTCCCTACCCTCTGAGTAAATCACTGATTTGATGGTCCCTCTACTTAGAGTCTTTTTATATTGTTACGCTATACTGAAGCACATTTTCAATACATAGATCCAATAGAGGAAAAAAAATCCAATTCTGCTTGGTAATCAAGTTAGCAAAAACAGGGGGAAGTCACGAACCGACAGGAAGAATATAAGACTGATTAAATCTACTTTTTCCCCCTTTCAAGGTTTTGGTTTTTTTTTTTTCCTTTCTTTTCTTTCTTTTTTTTTTGCTACAGCAGCACTAAAGACTCACTTAATTGAATGAGCCATAATTATAGTAATTTCAATGTTAAAATCTTGCCACAAAGTAGCAGGGAGAGGGAAAGCAGAGAATCTGGTGACTTCAGCTTGCTAAAGAAGAGAGAATTTTATGTCTCCAATGCCAGGAGAGGAAAGGAAAGGAAAGAAAAAAATTGATAAATACATAAGCACAACAGCCCTTTGTTTACACACACATATAGATAGATTCTGACACTTCTACACTGGCTGAAATGACCTCATCAAAGCAGAGAACATGAGTCAGAGAGGAAAGGCACTCAGGCTGGCTCCATAACACAACTCAGTAATTACACACATGGCAAGGAAGCTACTAGTTTAACGGGATGAACAAGACATGACACATGGGAGCTTGTCTTTCAGGCAACACATGAGAATTTGCACATAACACTCCATGCAAAATATTTTGCTGGACATAATGCAGAACAAAGGCATACACTTGGGATGGGGAAGCTGAGATTTAAATATATCAATCCTGGTTTTGATCCAACATCAGTGAAGAACAAGATTAAGTCCATTGAAGTCAGTGGAGTTATAAGGAGGAAAACTGATGTAAGCTAAAGGAGAACAACCCCTTTAACTACGGGGAAAAACTTCCCAAAAATAAGAAGATAATATCCATTTCAGATGCACCTGCACATCAAAAATTCTGTTTCATCCACGGTCCTTTCTGCTTATGCACAGGACAGAAAAATTTGACAGCCAAACAAGATTATGTGAGGGATAAAATGGTCCTCAGAACCAACTAAGAGAGCCAGTGTCCCTATGGGTTTCTGACTGTCAGGTTAGCACTAATCTTAGCAAGTTCAACGCCACAAAGTAGTATGTGGCACAAGTCACACTTTTTTTAAAATTCATTGAAGTAGGGAGGTCGTGCTTACAGTACTGTTGTCAACCAACACAGTTAAAGCATAGTTCTGTGTTGCAGCAGACTGCATATCATTATGCTTTAGCCATGTCCCCAACTACGATACAGATTTGGACATATCTCCCTCTACAGCTAAATTTGTAGGGTAGACAGGAGTATAAGCTATATCCATACTACAGATGAAACTCAACTGCTTGCTAAGACAGTTCCCCGATCAGTGCATGAAACTATCTTTTGCTCTGATAACTGATCAGTAAATGATGCTATTGACAAAACAAGTCTCTTCTCCACTTCAGTCTATAGAAGCTGTCCAGACCTCCGGAGAGAGCCCTCCTGGACCCTGAGTTAAAAGACCTGGACTCTATTCCCAGTTCAGCTACTCATACAGAGTGCTCTTAATAGCTCTGTGCTTCATTTTCAAAACAGGGATAATTCTACCAACTACCCTCCCTTGTAGGCTTTTAGGCTATGTCTACACTTGCAGAGGTTTTATGCTGTCAGTTTCACTAGTGATAGTGAACCAGTAAAAGAAAAGCACTAGTTTGTGTACTCACTTATTTCCACAGGCATCAGAGAGTGTTTACATCTGCAGCACTTCCCCCATAAGAACAGCGCACTGAGGACAGCTAATCCACAGTGCAGCTCTCTCCATTTTGACAGCTAGGTCTTGTGGGAAAAGGAGGGTGGGGGGTGATCACGGGACATCCTGGGCCTCTGCACAGCCTCCTCTCCCCAAACACTGATCAGCTCCAGTAGCTCAGCATTGCTCCAAGCTGGGGATCTTTGGCCCCTAGAGCAGCCATTATCACTTGGCCAGATGATAAGTGTGCACTTCCCAAGAAAACAGGAAGGGAAGTTTCAAAGTTCCCGGGGCTTTACAGGGGGAGGGGTGGATGTCTGTTTACCTGGCATCAGAGCAGCAGAGCTGCTGGCCAGAGTGGTCACCTAGGCACTGTGGGATATGCTCCGGAGACTAAAAGTTCTGTAAACAGGAAGAACATGTCTTCACCTGCACATCACCGCAAAAGCATCACCGGTAAGAGCTGTACGCCTCTCATGGAGGTGGTTTACTTTTTGCAGTGAAACTTTTGAGTTTTGCCGCAAAAAAGTCATTGGCAAGTGTAGACGCTCCCACAGTTTTTGAGCAGAAAAGGGACTTTTTCCACTTTAAATGGCAAATGTAGACATGCCCGTAGTCTCTTGGATTAAAGGCACTATGTAAGCATTAAATATTATAGCAGTTCTCAGGATGGAAAATTTTCCTAAAGGTGTTCGGAAACAGAATAGGATTCCCCTTAGCAGCTAACATGGTTTGTACTGTAGAGTGGCCCAAAAATCAGGAAGTGGAGAAATCAAAAGCAGGGGGTAAAAAAAAAAGTGACATCATCAGGAAAGAGATCTTAATGGAAGAGTCAAAACTTTTCCACAAACAAATGGCTGGACTGGATATTCTCTTTTTAAAATACATAACCTAGTTTTTTATTAAAGTCATATCAATACTTTTATACAGTTCAATCTAATAATGCACATTTCTAAGATACAATTAAAAACTAATGTCTGAGCTTAATGCACAAGCTGATTGTATTGATAACGCCATTGCTGTGCATTCAAACACAGCTTAAATAGACTGAAAATGTCAAATAAAGCAAAATATTTTTAAAAATTTAATGCATTTCCGGATACGTCCTGCATATGCAAAAATATCTTGATCCAAGGAGGGAAAAAAGAACAGACTCTGTGTCTTTGCTTCTATACTAAAAAAGCAGACCAGAAATTTGCTCAGCAGCCAATATCCAACCTAAACCCTTCCCAGTGGTTCAGCCCATACTAGAGAAAAAATAAAAGCCTATTGGCTGCATCCACTTTTAACAATGAGCTGACACAGGTTCAACATGATTTCCTTGCTCAATATAGACTCCTTTTCCAAACTGTGAGTTATGACCCCCGAGGGAGGGGAAGAGGTGTCTTGAAACATCAAGCCAGCGGAGAGAAGGGTAAATAGCAGGGTGAGGGAAGGCAGTGGGGATCTGAAGGGAGCTTGGCTGGTCCTGGGTCCTGCACTGCCTGCTGGGCCCTCCTGCTGGACCTCATGGCAGCTCCTCCTAGTGCCATTGGAAGCCTCAAGTTAACAAGGAGGGGTAGACAGGGCTGCCATTTAAGTAGGGCAGGGGGAGACAGGGAGACTGTTCATGGTCCCATTGCAAGGCAGAGAGCATAGGTGCACAGAGCTGGCTATGTAGAGGTTGGTCCCTGCCACTGGCAGCAAAATCCAAGGGCTGGCAGCACTGAAATGAGACAACACCCCCCGCCAGCCTGACAGGGAGCTGTGGTGCAGAGGAGGGATGGGGAGGAGCCTGAGCTGCCACCGTCTCTGGGGCGGGTGTGCCCAATCCATGCACTTTGGTCTGCGATGGTAACTCCCTCCCTGAGACCTAGGGGTGGACCAGGGCTGGATGTAAGAAGGGGAAGCAGGGCTGAAAAATCTGCTCTAGCCCCAAAAAGTAATATCTGAATTGGCACCATTGCCCCTGCGGGCCATGTTAACAGATGTGAGCCAAAAGGTGATCACGGCATGAAAGAATTCAGAAACCACTGAAAAAAGAAAAGGAGTACTTGTGGCACTTTAGAGACTAACAAATTTATTTGAGCATAAGCTTTCGTGAGCTACAGCTCACTTCATCGGATGCATTCAGTGGAAAATACAGTGGGGAGATTTATATACACAGAGAACATGAAACAATGGGTGTTACCAAACACACTGTAACGAGAGGTTTCAGAGTAGCAGCCATGTTAGTCTGTATCCACAAAAAGAAAAGGAACCACTGAGAAAGACCATTTTTCTAAAGGACATAGGAACATATTCTGCTTTCAGTTATACACAAGTAAATACAACACTGCAGACTTTGATAGAGTTACTCAAGATTTACTCTGGCATGACTGACAATGGGATCTGAACTTAAGTCTATAAACCTGTTTTCTAAAATGGTATTAAAATGCTACTGGAGATGCAGTATGGTCCAGTGGATAAGGAACTGGGCTGGGACCCAGGAGACCCAAGTTCTTTTCCTAGCTCTGTGACCTTGAGCAACCTAGTTCCCCCTTCTGTTTCCTGTCCCATCCTTTGTCTCATCTATTTGGATCATAAAGCGTTCAGGGCAGAGCATACACACACTGCCTAGCACACTGGGTCCGCATTCTCAGATTTTACCTAATCTATACCAACCAGGATGAAAAAAAATCTACTTTAAAAACAGTTTTAGCTCACATACACAGTGGTAATTAAACATCCATCATTAGTTTTTAAAAACAGCTGTTCATTTACATCAGGGGTAGGCAACCTATGGCACTTGTGCGAAAGGCAGCACATGAGCTGATTTGCAGTGGCACTCACACTGCCCAGGTCCTGGCCACCGGTCCGGGGGGCTCTGCATTTTAATTTAATTTTAAATGAAGCTTCTTAAACATTTTTAAAACTTTATTTACTTTGCAAACAACAATAGTTTAGTTATATATTATAGACTTATAGAAAGAGACCTTCTAAAAACATTAAAATGTGTTACTGGCATGCGAAACCTTAAATTAGAGTAAATAAAGGAAAACTCGGCACACCACTCCTGAAAGGCTGCCGACCCCGATTTACATTTTATGTTTAAAAAAAATTAAAAACAATTAAATTCCATGCTCATGTGACAAGTGGATAACTTGATACTTATATTTTGTTCCTTTTAGACTGAACTAAGACCAGAAAACGTACAAAAAGTCACACACAGATCAAAAGAATAGGGAGGGTTAGGAGGATGTTTGGCTCAGTCATCCCTTATTTAAAAGCATGTTACTACAGTACTCTACAGTAATAATCCAGTTACACTGTAGTAACATTTTGGTGCAGTGTAGCATTTGGTGCTGGGGATACTGATACTAACCTCCTTTGTAAAGTGCTTTGAGTCTAGTGATGAAAAACACTACATAAAAAAGAGAATCTATATTTTGGGCTACTACTCTACAATACCTGCACACCTGGTAGTGTATCTTTAGAGAGATCTAGGTACCTATACGGCCCCTAATTACCATGTACCTGTGCACCTCACAATTATTAATGGATTTTATCCTCACAACCCCCATAAGAGACAGGGAAATACAATCTGCTTTTTACAGATGGGGAACTGAAGCACAGGGCATATTAAATAACCTACCCAGGGATATGTGAGAAACAAATGGCTAAGGCAGGAATATACCCTCAGGTACCTGAGGTCCATTGCAGTGCCTTGACCCCAAGATCACCCTTCTCTCTCTCTGCCCGAGGCTCAAATAGCGTGATTTGCAGAAAGAGAAAGTGATGTTCTAGTTGCTAAGACTGTCCTTTCCCCAAAGAATTTTTAAGAATACCTGCTGCTTAGTGTGTTCCAGAGAACTTTTTTTTTTGCTCTTCTCAAGTTTCTTTAGAGACAGCAAAGGTTTGACAATGTCCAGAGAGGAAAGGAAAGAGGAACTTAATCAGAAACATGGAAATCATATCACACACCTGGACTTAACCCCAAATACTGCTTCCTGACCAGTCTGCCACATGACAGCCATTATTATGAATTACTGAAGAATCAAAGCAGACTGTAAGCTTATAACCTCAAGAAGTTATAAGCAATGTCATCACAATTACACACAACCACCACTTCTGTCAAGGCCTACCATCCTTATCCTACCTACCACAAAACCCTCTTCAATTTAAACCCTGCATTCTGGCTGGCTGAATCACCATGATTTTTCAAGTCCAGTTTTTAAAACAGCACTTTTGCTCCTTCACACCACTTTTATCAAGACTATGAGGTGAGCTGGCCCTTTTCACACCTTGGTGAGGTTAGGAAGCTGTAGCCCTTACCCTTAGGGCAGTCTTGCAGACACCTCTCTTGTACCTTCTCTTATTCTTTAAGATTTAGGAAAGATGGGGGGCAGGACTGCTGGTTTAGAAGGTCAACGGAACTGTAGCCTTTCCAGCGCTCTGCACCCGTAGGGAGCAGTAGCTTGTGCTCCCATATGGATCCCCTGGAAAGAGAAGCTTCAACCCCTAGTCTAGCCTGAGCCTTGTGGAGGACCCTGTTCCTCATGGCAGCTATATAAATGGATGTCTTCTTCCCCATCCCCCAGTGGAACCGGGCGGGGGAGGGGGGACTGGACAGGAAATGTCTCCCTGCTGTTCTCGGTGGCGGTGTTCTGAGGAGGATAATCCTCCCCCCCCCATACTAGAAGTGGGGGCTTTGCTCCCCCCCTTCACACCCCGCAGGGACCCTACGGAGGCCAACCTGTGAGGGTGGTCTCCTCCCCCCGTTCCCACCCCCAGGGGCCGCAAGGGGCCCATACTCCGCCCCGCTCCCCCCGCGCGCCGGGAGCCCCACTCCGCCTGAGGAGCCGGCTGAGAAACTTTGCGCCTAACAATAAAAGCCCCATTGCAGGAGTCCTCCGCGCCACCGCCGGTCCGGGTCACTGAGATTCTCCCGAGGGGAGGGAGCCCAGCCGGGGCCCGGACTGCTCCGCTGAGCGCTCGGGAGGGGAGGGGAGGGGGGCAGGAAAATGGGGGAGAGGGGGAACCACTCACAGCTTCACCACATTCTGTACCACCGCCGCCATCTTCGCTCCGTCGCCTGGGCCCCTGTGGCCGTTCAGTGCGCAAGCGCCGAACGCAGGAACGCTGCTACCGACTCACCCCGCCTACCCTAGGTTGCGCAAGCGCCACGGGCCACTTGCCCACCTCTCTCCTTCCACCCCTACCCTCCGCCGCTGGACAATAACTGCGCATGCGTTGAGGAAAATACGCGCCATCCCCTGCGCTGTGTCACCAATGCGCATGCGCTATCGCAGAGGCTTACACACGGCGATACCCATATGGCAGAGAGAGAACACCCGACCTTGGCGCGACCACATGACGCATGCGTAACAGAGAACGCTCCTGGGAGAGCTGGTCTGGGGCGCATGCGCGGTAGCAGAAAATAGCGGGAAAGTTGAGAAGGGGGAAAAGTGGGAAGAAATGAAGGAGGGGTGGAGGGAAGAGCGGGACTAGGAGTGAGGGGAAGGAAGGGAGATGGGGAGAGCGGGAAGGGGGAGGGAGATGTTGCTATGCAGTCCCCAAGAGGCCCGCCCGGCTCCTTCACTGCACCAGCTGCTGCTGCCTGTGGCACTGACTGGTGCTGTCGTTGGGCTTTCATGCCTCACCAGAGTGGCTGAAGAGACTGATCTTTTTTTTCTGACCTCTGGACCATGCTGGCATGGGGTGTTTGTTGGGAAGAAAAGTTCTCCAGCTGCTCTGTGTAAACATGGGGGGGGAAATATTGTGAGGTAGGTTGCTAAATTTTGCCTTATAAAAATCAAACACTATATCCATAACTCCCTAATGTAAACCGTGGCCCCAGGGGACTGGGCACTATCAATGCCATGTGCACGCATTCCCCCATCTGTACAGAATAAGTCTGATGGGAACCAGCCTGTTGAGTTTTCAATCAAGGAGAGGCATTGTGAGGAATCTCTGTCAAATAGGGGAGAGACAGGTTGTGCCCGCAACGGACAAGACTCTTGTTCTGCTCATCATTGTCTGCCGGGTAGTGCCCTGCCTCCAGTTGCCCCTCATGCACTGGAGTAAGACTGCAGGACTGCTGCTTCTTGGGATGTTTATGGCTTGGGAGACATCTCATGAATCTATGCTGCACTGAAACAGAAAAAATTATTTGCCAGCTCACCTGCATTTGGAGAGGCTTACACCCTCAGATTTAACCTCATAAAATGCTTATCCCTGTGTTTGGAAGGTAAGCACCCTCAACACAATGCGAAACACAAATGAAAGTGGGGGGAATGGGAGAGAGTACTCACTTGTGTGTATTTTAGAGTAAGACAAATCATCTAATGGATAGGGCATTGGACTAAGATTCAGTAAACCTGGGTTTAGGTCCTACTTCAGCCATAGATTCCCTGGGTAAATCACTTAATCTGCCCTGTGGTTCTGTTCAGCATTTGTTAAAAAAAAGGGAAGGGGGTAATGCTTTTCTACCTCCCGGGGTGTTGTGAAATAAAATCTGTGAGTTGCTCAGATACTGTGGGAACAGAATAAGTATCTACATGAATAGATTTGGGTCTACATTCTCCCTCTCAATGTATGGGATAAAAAAAATTGTGGGTGAAAGTGTATTGCTTTATTTTGAGTCTGTTTGCACAGTGTGTTTTTTGCAGCTCAGCTGCACCCAGCATCTTCAGGACACTTTCTTGGCTTGTTAACTAGGAAAGATGAGCAGCAACATTTTTTCTCTGCCTTTTTTTCTCTTTCATTACAAATTGTAGGTTCCTTCTCCCCTGCAGCCTTTCCAAGACACAATTTAGCTCTTTGTTTAAAGCTTCCCCTTCGCAGCTCCCCAGTAATTAATTTTGCAGTTGGCGTCTAACGGAAGGGTCTGCACAACACACATTTCAACTTTTGTTCAGGAGGTGCCCTTGCCAACCCCAGAAGAATTCCCCTTGCTGAGGTGCCAGTTTGGCTAAGTAGAGTTTCTCAGATTTCCTAGTGCTGGCCAGGAGGGCTAAAATGTTTCCATTGAACTCTGTCTGTTTCCCTAAAACACACTGGCTGTTTGTTATTTTTGCACAACAGGGTTAATCAGGGATCTGAAAGCACCAAACTCTTATCCAGGAGTTGTATAAGCCATTCGGCCCTTTAAAATAAATTGTCTGAATAATTCCTGTTCTCCACACAGATATAAATTCCCTGCAAGTATTTCCTAGGTCCTAGGGTGTTTAAGAATTTTATTAAGATGATGTTAAAATAAAAAAAATACGGTACAGAGTTTAAGTGTAGAGTTTCTGGTTATCAATATGAATAAGGTACAGATTATCAAGGGGTGTGAAGTTCAGTTTTGGATCGGATGGTGTGAGGAATACATAATCTGCAATATCCCCAATTAGGGGTAAAAGGTTAACAGGTCAAAGTACAGACATTGAGATATAAGGGTATGTTGTTCATATAATGACTATGTTCAGGTGTGGAGTATAATGAGTGGATACGATGGTGAGGATAGATTTACCCTCATTTGGTGAGATTTAATGTTCAGTAAGTTTATGGTTCCAGTTCATATGGTCCAAAGGAAAAAGTCAGATCTCCAAGTGAGACAAAAAAGAATGTTTGCTGAAATTCCCACAGTAGACATTGGTGGCAAATGATGTGTGTGGCTGTACCTATGCAAATCCCAGCCCTAATCACTCTAAGGATGATGTGCACCTATGCAGTTAGCTCGTCCCTTGCTGTTTGCTTATTGAAACCAAAGTAAACATCAGTGATGCAAATAGCAGCTTTGCCTGTTAACACTAGCGTTTTGCACTGGTAACCCGGGCAAGTATCCACTGTAGACAAGGCCTATTTTGTAATTCTCTCTGTGGTCTGTAAGGAAATCAACATTGCAGGAACCTGATGTCAGATCTCCCCCCTGTCCAGCCTGAATGGGATGATGTTTCCTGTTGGGACAAAGTAAGAAGAACAAAACATGGTTTCCATATCAACTCTAGGCAATCTTGGATGCCCAGCTAACAAAGTGCATTCCCTAATTTATTTCCTTTTACCATCTGCACAATTCCTGCATTCTTTTTTGCCTCTCTCTTCCTCCTGGCCTCTTCCCAGCTCTCACTTCCCATTGCTAGCAATTTGTCTCATAGGTAGTTTGCATCCTACCTCCAAGATCATATGGAGCGTCAAATGCACTGCTAGGATAGAATGCAGGAGATCCGTATGTGATCTACCCACTAGATCTGGGAACAGAATTCAAGGATCTCAATTTTGTTGCTTGCTCTAACCTTTAAGCCACAATCCTAGAGCTGGAATAGAATCCAGGAGTCTTCACTCAGGTTCCCTCCCTCAAACCTCCAGATTACTCTCCCTCCCAGTGAGGTAGAAAACTCTTCATCCCAGAAAGATAGAAAACCAAAGGGAACTTGATTTAATTCTGCCATCATGGGCTCAGACACAATATTGAATAGGTTGGAACTAGTAACTTTCCTGGCAGACTGACCCACGCTTTTTAAAACTAAGGTAAAAAGGCATATGTTTGGAGCTGTGGAATGATCATGTAGGTTATTCTCTGATTTTAGAAGTAAACAATCAAGAAAAGCTAGTTAAAAATTAAACAAAACCGAACTAAACAGGTTAAAAAGGGTCAGGGAGCAAAAGGAAGTTGTTGTCACCAGCGCTGTGGGAAATCTCTGAGGTGGGCCAGATTTATTCAGTGGTTTTTACTGGCTTTGTAGGAGAAGAATAAGGCAATACTTATTGCAACATTTTAAATGGGCAGGAAGCCAGGGAGAAAACTCAAGAAGAAATGTGTGATAGCTTGGCTAAGTTTACTCTGAATACAGCTTCCATCAAAGACACTGTCAGCTTGACAAGAAGAGGAACTTAAACAATCAGAAGATGAGAAAGCAGGCCAACTCGCTGTGAGAGAGTGGAAAGTAAGCTGTCACCATGATCTAAACTATTCTATTCTATATAATATTATGTTGGAACGTGTTAATGGCTGCCATCAAGTGGGTCTTGTGACTGTAGATAATCAAAGACCTGGTTAGAGCTGATGGATGAACACAGCCCACTTCTTTCACCCTAAATGGAAGGAGCAGTTAAGCCTCTTCAGCTGGAAACAGTAAAAGTCACCCCCCCAAAAAAAAAAAAAAAAAACAATGGGCCATGTGGCAAGGCCTGATCTGAAACTGAGCCAAATGGGCTAAGAGGTTTCCTGATTTCAAATGCAGGGGGTAGAGGATGGTTTGGCAGATGTAGGACAGAAAAAGCCAGCAGATAGCTTAGCAAACAAAACTGTTAGTGAGCGTGGCCATGAGAGGGAGCAGATGGACAGAGCTCCTTAACCACAGGACCTGACTTCATTTGATTTACACCAGGAATGAACTTGTCTTGTTTTAATGTAGGCTTTATGCAAATCATGGCTGACATTTATTGTTTTTAATTGTTATCAAAGTGTGGCTGTGTGGTTAACAAAAATTAGTATTTACAGTGCAAAGTACTAATTATACCTATTTATAATGAGCCAAGTTTTTTTTACCTCAGTTATTAGCAGGATTCCTTTAAGTTGGTCATTATTTTTACAGATGGATAATCTTAAAATGCTTAAACATTTTTTCTATAGCTAAAACATAAATCTCTGAAAATGGAAGTTTCTAATGTAATAATCACAGCAAGAGTCAGAAGGGTTTCCATGCCTTCCAGTCCTCCACACCTAATAGAACATTATATAAGGGGCAGGCTGGGTTTCCCTACTTAACAAGCATCAGCTAATGGGCTCTTTTGGCAGCAGGATACGAAACTAGATGGACCAATGGTCTGGTCCAGGGTAACAAGGAGACCAGACGAGATGGACTCATTGGTCTGACCTGAGATGTGGATACCAGGATACTTTGGCCTCTTGGTCTGATCCAGTGTAGCAGGGAGTGATAGGGCTGTTAAGCTAGATGTTTCATTGATTTGATACAGTATAACAGGAGGTTGAATACCAGACTTCATATATTAATGCTATGAATCCTATATTCCTAACTCATCACTAACAGTGGAAGGATTCATTTTAACAGTGAAGCAAATTTTAAGACTGATTGTAAAAAGTCATATGCTATTTGGAATTTTAAGTTGTATCTGTTCAAGTTTTAACACAGGACAGACAATTCTGACAACTGGGAAGACTGATGCCTAGAGTCTGTTCCTGCGTGCTAGTACGTCCTTCTGGGTAAGGGTTATTCTGTACCAGTCAGTGCAGATTTCTGATGCTTCCAAGGATGGGGTGTGGTGGGGGAGGTGAATTCCAAACACTTTAGTTTCAGGCTGAAACCTATTTGTGCATTCACTCTGATGTGCCAGCTAAGGTGAAATCCATGGAAACAAATGCCACTGTGCTGTCGCCATGGACACAAAGCCCCCACGAGGATTATGGGCAGCAATAGAAAAGCAGAGCTGCCCATTAGCAGATCTGCTCTGCACTCAAAAACATGGTCCGTTCCAGAATTTTTCTTGGAATTGTTTGGCTGAACAACAGCTTTAGTATGTTAGAAAATAAAGTTAACCTTGTGAGAGAGGGAGGAGAGACAGACTGACGGACAGGGATTGATCTTGGATAAAGCAAGCTACTGCAAAGATTAAATTGTAGAAGCCTGCATTCTAAATCTGAATTCATCCCCCCTGCCTCCTCCAAAAATCTCAACAGTGTTAATTGGCATCCGTACCCTCTAGTGCCTGGAAATTCCTGTAGTGATGCCTAATTGAGTCATCTGTATAAGAAGGATAATCTAAACAGAAGAGATGGAGTCCAGATACCATGGTGATAGGCACATTAGGCATACCAAACAGGATTCTGTATTGCCTGCAACTTGTGTAGTCCTTTGCACCAATGCAAAGCAGGTATAAAATACTTACCCAGAGCACTAACAATTTGTACTCACTTTTATATAGGACAATATCAGAAAAAGTGGGGTGGCCCCATACTGAGACAGACAGACCATACCCTAATACACCCAGATGTGGGTTAACATGTGAAGGATGAACTCTGCAAGTGTGTCAGGGGACCTGTTTCTTCTTCTGGGCTGCAGCATTTGTAGTGAGCGCCTACCCTAAAGCCTCAATGTGACCCTGGAAACTGGTGGCAGCCAAAAGAGATCAGAATGTAGTAGGCAGCTTGCTGAGATGTTTTGCCATCTGAAAATAAACAGAAGGATGGTTGTAGGGTAGGAAGGATGGTCTAATCACTTGAATAGGGCCACAGACTGGGATG
The DNA here is from genome assembly GCF_965140285.1 of Lepidochelys kempii. Taxonomy (NCBI): domain Eukaryota; kingdom Metazoa; phylum Chordata; order Testudines; family Cheloniidae; genus Lepidochelys; species Lepidochelys kempii. The sequence goes on from NC_136386.1 coordinate 31,921,852, forward strand.
CAGAAGACCTGGGTTCAATTTTTGGCTCAGCCACAGACATGACCTTGGCCAAGTCACTTAATGTATTCTGTGACTCAGTTCCCCCACTATAAAATGGGGATAATATAAAATGGGGATATCTCACAGGATATGAGGATAAACTTTCATTGATGATTGTGAGGTGCTCAGATACCCTGGAGATGTGGGCCATCTATGTACCAACACAGGATAGGATGAACAGTATGCTGCATGGAGAACAGGGAGCCAAATTCAACAGTGGTATAAATCACACATAGGGCCAGATCCCTGACAGATGTAAGCCATTGTAGTTCCATTGTCTTTAATGGATCCATGCCACTTTATACCAGCTATGGATTTGACGTGGCATATAAGGTATCCTGAAAACAGCAGTGCAATTACACCCCTTTCTGACCCCTGGATGTGTAAGTCATACTTGTTTTCCATCCCATAGAATTCCAACTCTTAAGACTTCTGACAGATTTACACCCCAGTGACCAGCCTCTACATTGCCCTGCACTTTGTGTAATTATTTACACCCACTGAGATTGCAAGCTCTTTTGGGCAGGGACAATCTTTTTGTTAGATGGTGTTACAGCACCTTGGGGCCCAGATCCTTAACTGGTGATCCTTAAGCACAGCCAGGGGGGAAAAAAACAGCTTTTATCCCCATTTAATTAGTCACAGAGGACCTGCTTCTGGTCTCCATTACACCATTGTAAATCAGGAGTAACTCCACTGCAGACAGAGGTCTAGATTCTCCTCTGGTAAATCAGCTCTGTTGACTTCACCAGTTCAGAATCTGGCCTCCTGGACTTAAAACTGGTGTAAAATCAGACCAGAATGAAATCCAGAGACTGCCATGGGAGTGTTCCCACATACTCCAGGCTGAATTTGGTACGGTTTATCTGTTTTGCCGCCTGAAGGCTAGGAAAGTTGTCAAAACACTTATTTAAACCAAAATTGCTGCTTCTCTCAGGCAGCACTGCCTTATAAGGCACCTTAATCACATACACATTTGTCTCCTTTGTAAAGCCTCCCAACAGAAACAGATGGGCAGCATAAACAAGAGCTGAGACAGTTGTGCAGTGACAAGATGAGAGCTTGTTAGTTTAATGAGTCATTATTTATTCCCCTCTAGAAAAGATTAAACAAAATGATACACTCTGTACAAAATGCAAATCAGTGACGTTGAGATGTTGTAGGAAAAACATATTCTGATGTGGAGGGAGGAACAGAAGGTCAGTGCACCTTAATTCTTAAGGGTACACATCTTAAATTGTGAACTGAAGCTGCCAGAAATGTCCATGAATGATGATGCTTTGAATTTAATTACTGCCTTTAAGCCAGTGGGTTCTTATATACTTTACATACATCAAACCTTGATATCTGTGTGACAAAGGGAAGGCATTTTTAATCCCTATTTTATAGATGGGGAAACTGAGGAAGAGAGAGTTGTGACACAGTAAATCAGTGGTAGAGCTAGGAACAGTGCCGAGTCCTGGGTCCTCACTGCTTCTAAGCACAAAACAACATCCTCCTCCCAAAGCTGGGAATAGAACCCAAGAGTCCTGACTCCCAGGTTCCTCCCCTAAGCATTAAACATTCCCCTCCCAGAGATGGAACTAGAACCCTAGAGTCAAAGGGATCTGATAGGTGCTTATACTATTGTCCTCTCTCATACCCCAAGTCTGGGCGTTTGAAAAGATTTTAAGGGAGTCAGGCACCCAATTCCTATTAAATTTCAGATGGATTTGGGTGTCCAACTCCAGCAGGCTCTTTTTACAATCCTAGCCCCAAAAAATAATGCAAGTCTGAATTATTCCATATTGTTCCAACAAGGCATCCCCCACAGATTAGTTGAGCAGTCTTTTAAGTCCCTCCTTATATCCTACCTCTGCCATGACACCTACAAATCATTCTTGTTTAACACTGCTTAGGTTAGTGACAAGTGGAGACTACTATTTCTCTGCTTCATGCTGTTTCTTTTATTATTCCCTCATCCTCTCTACCCACTCAGTTGTGTGTCCTATCCAGTACTTACATAGTAAGATTGTGGAGGCAGAAGTGGTCTTCTATATTAAAATGTCTGTATAATACTTAGTACCATGGGGCCTTGATATTTGACTGGGTGGAAGAATGGCTACTAGACTGGGACTCTGGGGTGTTAGGTTCAATTCTTGGCTTAGCCCTGGACTCCCTGTGTGACCCTGCCCAAGGAATTTAAAAGCCTTTAAAAATCTGCCCATTGATCTATCCTTTGCCTCAGTTCCTCCAGCTATAAAATGGGGACAATGCTCCCCTACATCACAGGAGTGCTACGAGGATAAAGTCCATTAATGATGAGCGACACAGAATTACTGAGATAGACTGGAGTTCCTACCTAGGTACTAAAGTATTATAAATAAATAAATAAATATAAGACCAAGGGCTGACATTTAAAGAACACCTAGGGAATTTTAATGGGAATTGGGAGTCCAAATCTTTTAGGCAACTTTGAAAATATGACCCAATTGAGCAAATGGAACCATCTGTTGTCTTGGTTATTTCGGCAGTTCTAATGCCAACAGAATTTAGATTTCCACCAATTTTAAGGCCAGAAGGGACCATCATCATTCTTCAAAACACAGGCTAAAAAATGTCCCCACAAATTTCTGCATCAAGCTCAACAATTTGTGGTTGAATTAGAGAGAGTGTCTCTCAGTTTGTAGACTCCAAGTGATGGAGAATTTACCACATCCCTTGATAATCTGTTCCAGTGGTTAATTATCCTTGCTGTTGAAAAGTTTCATCTGATTTCCAGCTTGAAGTATGACTTCAACTTCCAACCATTGAATGCCTACGTCTGCTAAAATATACAGTCTGCTAATTTTTACTCCTAGCTTTTTTATAAAGAAGGATCATCATCAAAACCAAATGTTTTTTTTCCTAGTTGCTTTACTAGTAAAGTGGCAGGTTCTTTTAAAAATCCAATAAAGAGGTTAAAAAAAATTGCTTACAGTCCATTTGACAATTCAAGTTATCTGGCAAACAGCAAGTGGTCAGGTTTTCAAACAGTAAATACAGATAGGAAAACAGTTTGATTTAGAATAGCAAGGGTCAACTTGATTGAGTTGTACTACATCTGCGGGCAAGTTACATGACTAATGTGGACAGTGAATCTTGATTACAATGCTAATGAGAAATCCCCTTAATATATGTGGTTATATTCCAGTCTACATCTTTTTTTTCCCTTTAACAAGGACCTCAGCAATATGGCATCTCTCACAGGCTCTACTTTAACGAAGTTCTGTGTAAAATAGTCTCTCAATCTGAACCAGGATCCTTTTGAATTAAACTCTTGATATTCCACAACATCATTCACACCACACCCACTACAAATAGTTTAAAATGACATAGTCCTTTTAAAAAAAGTCATATCCCTTAAAATTTATTCAGATCAGTAAAGTTAGAAGTCTTATTGCTAAGCGGCAATTTATTGCTGCTGCTGAATTTATCTTAGTTTCATACATTTTTCAGTACTGAGCAGCATTCAAAGGCCTGCAGCAAGCAACATAAAAAAAAAAAACATTGGGCAATGCAGAAAGTAAGCAACACGCTCCTAAAAGCTTAATACCCTATTACTATGAGATGCACAATTGGGATTTCACACAGGATAAAATTCACTAATTCAAGCTGGCCCAGTTAACCACATTCCACGTTGGGGGAAAAATTCTTATCTACAAAATACTACATTTTAAAGTCTTTCCCCACGGAAGTCCCTTTAGTTTTTATGTCAGGATTTCTTGCCTGCCAGAATCTTGTATCACTTTCCCAGCTTGGTGTTTATCCATGACCTGAAGGACATCCTCCAAGATAGAAGGTCCCAGATCCACATGGAGGGAGAGCAGGGAACCAGCATGGGACATAAAGGACTCATCCTTATTTTTCTCTTCAACAAATCCATTCTGAGGGATGGCAAACAGATCACTGGGGCTGCAGAGATGAGGGACAGGTTCAGAAGTCCTGCTATCCTTGGATGAAGTCAGTTCTGCCACAGCTTCCTTGCCTTGCAGAGCTGGTTGAACTTTGTCATCAAGGTGTAGCCTTGGTGGCTTTGGTGGGGCCTGGGTAGAGGGCAACATTAGAGCCTGTGGACCTCCAATGACAGGCAGCGAGATGGCATTCTTTAAGAGGGGCGAGGGGGCTTCAGAAAATGGTTGCTCATGACCAGAAATAGTAGCAGTCCTTGAGAACTCAAATGGCACTCCACAGTGGCTGCCCCTGTCAGAATCTAGGCTACCTTCAGTCCTTGGTAGAAGGTGGAATTTCCCTTGCAAGAAAGAAATATCCCCAAACATATCATTCTCCCCACCACTCCCTATGTGAATAGTGTGTCTGAAGTCTCCCAAGGGGGGGCTGATCATATCAGAAGAAAGGATATCTCGGAGTTTTTCCTTCTTGCCCTTCCTACTGCCTCTTTTCAGGTAGATTGGGACCTTAGTGGACATCTTGCCGATTACTAAAGCCTTTACTATTCAGAGCTGGCCTGGCGAAGTCCATCAAAATAATCCCTCAGATGAGGGTATCTTTTTGGATCCTAAAAAAAACAGGTTTAAAAATAATCTAAATGTTTTCTGCCATTTTTTATAAAGAGATGTTTTGAAATGGAGTAGTAACATGTAGGGGGAAAGTTCTCACTGTCAAAATGGTTCAGGGAATTAATTTCAGCCACTCACAGTTTCTCTTTCTAAAGTTTGTTGGATACGTCACAGATAACAAAGTGACCCAAGTAATTCATTCCAGGCACTTGTGATGTCTTTTGAGAGTCCAGCAGTAAATCAGTTGCCTTAGAAAAATCAGCTTAAACTCTTAATGTCAGAATCAACAAAATGTATTAAATCCAGGGTGATTCATATTTGATGAGGCTGAATGCAGACGTGTTAAGAAGTTGGACAAGTGACGTGTTCCCAGTGGAGGCTGAGATTAGGAACACACAGCTTCACAAGTCAATTTGTTCTGTTCTACATTTTCTTGAAGATGAAACTTGTCAACTCAGCAGAGCTTCCATTCCCTGACTCTGCCATTCATAATCCAGGTTTTACAACACTTTCAGTCAAACACGCTATAAAACAAATTAATAAAAAAAAAAAAGTTAGTTTGTTTTTAATCTTAGTCAAGATCAATCATTTTTAATTATGTTGGAGAAGTTCAGTACGTATTTCAAGGAGCACTAGTAACCTTTAAAATTATCATTGCTTTTGAAATTAATTCTGCTTTTCCATGATTGGCACTGAGTTCCACAAGTCAATGTGTAAGCATGAGTCACAGAGATGAGGAGGATACAAAAAAAACAGACATTTATGCAAACAAGAATATAATCCATAGTTATGCTATTGAGGATAAATAATTGTAAATTAGACCAACCGTCATGTCTTAAACCAAGCACTAAGTGCCTGGAGTTGGAAAGAAACATGAAGTGAGACTTTCCTAAGTGATTTAGGAGCTTCCACATAGGTGCTTTTGAAAATTCCGTTCCCCCATAAGTATGTTCCTGCAGAATTGCCTATTATGTGGAATTTACACCTTTGATGCATCTGGTGCTGGATACTGGTCAGTCATTGATCTGAGCTGACATAGCAAAGTGGTGGGAGTACCATGCTAAATGGACTGTTAATTTGATGGAAGGAGGCCAGGATATTGGACTACATAGGCCCACTGGTCTTATAAAGCATGAAGTGTGGGAATACTGAGTTGGATGGATTCACTGGACTGATCTAGTATGACATTTTTATGTTCCTAAGTTTCAAAAAGCTTCCCATCTCCTCATACATCTTTCAGATGGATGAATGACAGCTAACCAGTTACTGATACCACTTGAAAGAAAGATACAATACAACTACAGGACTGGGAGACAGGAATTCCTGGCTCTGCTACTGACTCCCCCTGCATAACCTTGGACGAAACTCTTCACCTCTCTGTGCCTCAACTTCCCTAAACTATAAAATAGGAACCATAACACTGCCCTAAGTCACAGGGGTGTTGGGCAAGTTAAATAGTTCATGCATGTAAAGCTCTTTGAAGACAGATATTATGAGCCCTTCAAGGAAGGGAATGCCTATTGCTGCATGTCCACAGCACATTGCACAATGAGCCTCTGCTCTCAGTTGAGGCCTTTAAGCACTACCATAATGCAAACAACTGAAGAACCATAAAATACTAAAAAGAAAAAGAGTACTTGTGGCACCTTAGAGACTAACCAATTTATTTGAGCATAAGCTTTCGTGAGCTACAGCTCACTTCATCGGATGCATACCGATGAAGTGAGCTGTAGCTCATGAAAGCTTATGTTCAAATAAATTGGTTAGTCTCTAAGGTGCCACAAGTACTCCTTTTCTTTTTGCAAATACAGACTAACACGGCTGTTACTCTGAAACATAAAATACTATTGACCACAGGCCTGTTTACACTCCAGTCAAATACCCAACTATTCAGAGCAAGCAGACCTCTTTGCTCAGTATACTCAGCACTTCTGGAAAGAAAAAAAAAGAGTGTCTGCCAAGCAGCTGAGATACTGCAGGCCAGTTCTTCCTCCTCCAGACAATCCCAAGCCATGATGAATTTTGCAAGAGAGTCACTCAGCATTCCAAAGTGAACCACATTTGCAGTGTTCCATTCGCAGCCACTTAAAAACAAATGCAAGGCAACTGGCTGAAAGCTCTGTTTGGACTCTGGGAAATTGTCTTACCTTATATTTTAAAGCCCCCCCAAAATCTCCGCAAAACCATATTTAGAAAGAAACAACTTTGTTCCAAAGGTAAAGGGGAAGCCATGTGATGTGCACACCCTGCATTAATGAGAGGGTGAGTCACCAGCGCATATCAATTTGTTAAAAACTCAAGAGCCTTGTGCAATTCAGGATGGTTTTTAAATGTCAGTCTGTGCCAAATGAATTAAGCAGGATTCCCTTTGGGACAGCTCTTCTCACAGTAACATTTCAAGTATTAGCATTGTTATGAGCTGGGCGGATCTTTGTTATAGACTGAGTTAATACCACGACCTAAAACAAAAAGTGTATGAACCCACCCCAGGGCTTTTGGCCGATTATTCTTTTTGGGGGTTGGGGGAGGAAGACAGAACAGAAAAACTGAGGAAGTCAGAGAGAGCCTAAAAGGAGCAGCTGAAAGAAACCTGGGGAGAGGTTTTTGGTCAGGGGAGCAGGCTGAAAAGCATGCTCTTAGTGCTGTGAGCAAAGGAAGCTGTTTCCTGCTATTTGATTTCTTCTGGGTTCAGAGTCTCAGGACTTTGTCCATTCTTTATAAATAAACAAAACTGCATTAAAGAAAATACTAGACTCCATCAATTTCTACTTCCAACTGGAACATCCCCAGGGTCCTAAAATTTTGGCTAGCTGCTCAGGTCAAAAAGGGGCAACACTGAGGTCAAGAGTGGGATCCAGTCTTCAAGGAGAAAAATTGTGTGCTGGTATTCCTGTTGAACCAAGATGGAGCAAATGATTGCGATGCTTGCAGAAATCAAAGATGGTCAAAAGGAACTGAAACAGGACTTTGAAGGTTCACAACAGAAAGTAAAACAGCATCTGGAAGATTTCAGAAAGGGCAGAGGGTTGATTTTCAGGCAGGGGTCAAATCAGTGTGGGAGCAACAACCCCTTATGTTCAGACAGGTTCGGAAGTCCAGCTACAAAGCTCTAGGCTGGAATGACAAGACGGGTCAAAGAGGTGACCAGCAACCTGAGTGCCGTAGACCAGAGGTTTTGTCCATTAAATAGTGGAGACCAGGCAAGTTTTAGCCAACTTGAAACTTGCTAACAGAGATAAGCAGCAGCAAGGACTAGGAGCTGAAAATTCAGTTCCAAAAGAAAACCAAAGAATCACAGATCAAAGTGGAAGACAGCTGCCTGGATAAGAAATTGAGCTAGCCAGAGGACTTTGATAAGACCAGACATTTACAACAGTTATCTACCCAGTTTGTAACCCACAAAGTCCCGGAGGGGCCAGCTCCAATGATGCAAAAACCTACTATCTTTGAGGGGGAAACTCCCTGGGAGGCTTATTTGGCTCAATTCAACATTCTAGCTCAAATCAGTGCTGTGAGATGGACAGAAAGGGGGGTTACTAGCATCCAACTTGAGTGACCCGGCTCTGATAGTGCTGCAGAACTTACCCCCAGAAAAGAGATGGAGTTATCCAGACCTGGTACAAGCCCTTGACATGCAGTCTGGAGTCAGCCATCAATCTGAACTAGCCAGGGCACAGCTAAGATCTAGAAAAAAAGGGAAAGAAGAAACCCCACTTGAACTGGCAGAGAACCTCAAAGCTTATGTTCCTGGCATATCCAGATACCACAAAGGCCTTCCAGGATAGATGGGCAATGGATCAATGTGTAGATGCTCTGCTGGACCTGACTTGCAGATCAGTATCAGTGAAAGGGGATCAAAGTCATTCTGAGAGGCTGTGGAATTTGCTACAGAACTTGAACCTTGAAGAGGAAGCAGCTATTAGTGAGAAAGATGGATGCTGATGACCTTGAGCCCTGTAACTACAATTCTGTGTGTAATATATATGATGGAAAGGGGGATTCTAATCTGGATCATGACCACATTAAATGATTGGAACAAATGATAAATATTGTTTATACAAGGGAAATTGGCAATAATTAAAAAAATGAAAAGAAAACCATTCAGTTAAATGCTGTTACTGTGACAAAACTAGCCACAAAAAGGAGTGTTATACATTTAAGGAAGGCCAAGACAGAATGTTACAAGTGTCTAGTGAAAGCCTCTCTCCTAGTTTGAGAAATGGGGGGACATTAAGCTGAAGAGGAAAAGCTTAGGGGTACAAGGATCAGCCCCAGTTTTTGTTTAGCTGCCCAGATCTAATGGGAGTTTGGCTATTGAGTGTGTATAGCAGTGGTTCCCAAACTTGTTCCGCCACTCGTGCAGGGAAAGCCCCTGGCGGGCCGAGGTGGTTGTTTACCTGCTGCATCCGCAGGTTCAGCCGATTGCGGCTCCCAGCAGCCACGGTTCGCTGCTCCAGGCCAATGGGAGCTGCTGGAAGTGGCATGGGCTGAGGGACGTACTGGCCGCCGCTTCCAGCAGCTCCCATTGGCCTGGAGCAGCAAACCGCAGCCACTGGGAGCCGCGATCGGCCGAACCTGCAGACATGGCAGGTAAACAATCCAGCCTGGCCCGCCAGGGGCTTTCCCTGCACAAGCTGCGGAACAAGTTTGGGAACCACTGGTGTATAGGATCTGTGATGTGTATTCTCAGGGGAATCTTAGCTCCTAAAGTTCTGTGGTTCTGAAACAAGAACTGATCCCATTTCCTTTGCTGAATGTCTCTGACAAACAGCAAATAGTGAGAAAAGGCACTGCAGTTGTGAAATGTGAGCTGGGTATCTGGTAAACACTGTTATGGAAGAAAACTACAAGGGGGGGAAGTGAGCTCCCAGAGTTGGACTTGTTCCAGCACAGTGCTGTACACTTACACAGGGAACAGCAGAACAATCTAAGGGCTGGTCTACACTAATGCTGTAAGTCGATATAAGTTATGCTAGTTCAGTTACGTAACTGAAGTCAATATAACTTAGGTCAATTTACAGCGGTGTCTACACTGCGCTATGTCGACAGGTGATGCTCTCCCATCAACATAGCTTCCACCTCTCAGAGAGGTGGAGTACAAATGTAGAGGGGAGAGCGCTCTCCCATTGACTTAGCGTGTCTTCACTAGACCCGCTAAACCGGCACCGCTGCATCGATCACAGCAGTGCCAGTTTAGCCAGTAGCATAGATATGGCTTAAGACTTTCTGGTTAGAAATTAAGAATTGTTCTCCTTATCCAACAAAGATATAGGTTCTACTGGTCCAACACAAGATTAATACTGGGGGAAACCAACCCATTAAACAGCCATCTCACTGGTTACCAGAGGCTAAAAGGGAAGAGGCACTACAGGACATTGAGAAAAGGTATCAGGAATGGAAGGCATATCAAGCCTTCAACCAGTCCCTGGGGCTCACCCATAGTTCTGGTTAAGAAAAGGTTGGCAGCACCAGATTCTGTGTGGACTCTAGAAATTAAATGATAACCTGGATCCTGTAAAAAGTGGGTATGGCAAGTGGAAGTGGATCCAAAAGACAGGGGGGAAACTGTTTTCACTGCAGGACCAGGCTTGTGGCAATTTAAAGTGGTGGCTTTCAGTTTGTGCAATGCGAAGCTAATAGAGAGGGTATTATGTGGGTTGTCCTCTCAGCCTGTCTGTTATACCTAGATGATATTCTGGTGCATGCTTAAATAGTTCAGCAGGAACTAAAATATTGACAAATGGTCTGTGATAAGCTGAAGGTGGCCAATTTGAAACTTAACCCAAAGAAATGTGAGTTGTTCCAAAAAGAGGTAATCTGCAGTGGGCCAGACATGCCAAACCTGCGGAAAAAAACACAGAAACTGGGCTTGTTTTTGGCTTTATTGGCTTGTGAGTTGCTTGTTGGCTAGTTTTTGGCTTGTAGCTTGTTGCTTCTTTTTTTTTTTGATCAGCTCCTAGCAAGCAGAGGCAAGGGGGGAGAGATTCAGGGGTGCACAGTGGGCCTACCACAGTCCCCGACTGCACGCCGGAGGGATCTAGTTACATAGAGTGTTGGGATTGGCTTGTTTTGACCTTGTTTTGAAATGGGATTAGCTTGATTTTGGCTTATTGTGAAAGTTGGGGTGCTTATTTACCACATGAAAGTTGGTGAGTGTGCAGTGGGCACACAATTAGCAAGGGGGAAATTTCCACTCACAAAAAGAAAATTGAGGCTGTACAGAGCTGGCCAATTCCCCAGACACTCTCAGATGTGCAGTGTTTTACAGGGTTCCGCTCCTGTTACCGAAGGTTTATTTGTGGATTTGCCAATATTGCAAAACCCCTGCACAGGTTGGGTGAGAAAGGGAAACCGCTTCACTGGTCAGCAGAGTATGATGTAGCATTTTCAGAGTTGACAAAGGCTCTTGTGACTACTCCTGTCTTGGTGCACCCATGATTCAAAACCCCTTTCATACTGGACACAGACGCTAGTGCTTACAGATTGGGAGCAGTTCTGATAAAAGAACACATGGACTTGAGAGGGTGGTAGCTTAGACTTTTACTATACTAAGTTCTCCTAAGAGAAATAATTGCACCATCCAAAAATAACTCCTAGCTGTGGTTAAATCTATAGAACATTTTTCATCACTATTTGTGTGTGAGGAATATTATGGTCAGGATAGACCTGCAATGGCTCTTTAGATTCAGGAATCTTGAGGGACAGCTTGCCAGGGGTTGGAGAAACTGCCGTGCTACAATTTCACAATCACACAGAGGCCTGGCCATAAGCATGGTAATGCTGATGCCTTGTCCAGACAGGTCTCTTGCGAGGCTAATTGCAAACACTGCCCCAAGCAGAAGAGCAAGGAATTAGCTGCTCAAGAGAATGGGAGTGCCTCCAGACCCTTCCTCTAGTCTAATTCGCAGAAATGCCGGTGCGCCTGGTTCATCCACCAAAAGACTGAGGAAAGGGGTAGCAGAAATGGACTCCGGAGCAACTAAAAACTTTCCCAAGACTATCCTGACACAGGATAGGGCGTATTGGAAAATCAACTGGAAAATGTATCCACCCTGGAATGTAGTGTCTCCTCACAGTAAAAGCTTTCTGGTCACAGTGGGAAAGCTTGGAATTTTAAAAAGAAATATTTTAGAGGTGATGGGAGAAACCAGAAGGTGATGGGTACTGGTATACTGAAAAAGGAGGTCCTAAAGTTATGTCATGATCTTATAACTGTAGGACATTTTGGTGTTGCAAAAAACTTAGACAAATTAAGGGACAAGTTCAACTGGGTAAAAAGCAGCCAAGACAGTTGGTGCAAGAAATGTGCTCTTTGCATTGCGAAGATGGTCCCCCTAAAACAGGGAGAACCCCTTTGCAGTAGTATCTTGAGGGGACACCAATGGAGTGCATTGCCATTGATGTTCTTGGAACCATTGCCTGAGACAGAGGCTGACAATCAATACCTGCTGGTAGCTATTAGCTAATGGACTACTTCACAAAATGGTCTAAGGCTTACCCAGTAAAAAAAATTAACAGGCTGTGACAATAGCAGGGATCCTAATGAATGAATTCTTCATCAGATCTGCAATCTTGAGCGATTACACACAGATCAAGGGAGAGACTCTGAATCCAAAGTGTTTCAACAGGTTTGTGAGATTCTAGACATTCACAAAACTCACACCTACATTCTGATGGGATGGTGGAAAGCTTCAGTAGGTTTTGGCTGACCGGGCTGTTAAAAGTCCTGTCGGAGGTGCTGCCCGGCTAAGGCGGGCTAGTCCCTACCTGTTCCGACACCGTGCTATGCCCCAGAAGCGGCCAGCAGCAGGTCCGGCTCCTTGGTGGAGGGGCCATGGGTCTCCGCGCACTGCCCCTGCCCCAAGCACCAGCTCCGCACTCCCATTGGTCAGGAGCTAGGGAGGCAGTGCCTGTGGACGAGAGCCACGCAGAGCCACTTGCACGCCTCTGCCTAGGAATTGGACTGGCTGCTGGCTGCTTCCGGGGTGCAGCACAGGCCGTGGTGCCAGGACAGGCGGGAAGCCTGCCTCTGCACTCCGGTTGTGCTGCTGACTGGGAGCTGCCAGAGGTAAGCCTGCGCCCCAATCCCCTGCCCCAGCCCTGAGCCCCCCCTCAAACCCAGAGCCTCCTACTGCACCCCAAACTCCTCAGCCCTTGCCCCATCCCAGAGCCTGCACCTCTACCCCAGAGCCCTGACCCCCTCCTGCACCCCAATCCCCTGCCCCATCCCAGAGTCCCCTCCTCTCCCTGAACCCCTCATTTCCAGCCCCACCCCTCAGCCCTCACCCCTGTACCCCAACCCTCTGCCCCAGCCCTGAGCCCCTCCCACACCTCTAACCCCTCATCCCCAGCTCCATTGGGTCGTGGGCATCAACAATTTTCTTCAACTGGGTGACCAGAAAAAAAGTTTGAAAACAATAGACAGCAGTAGGTCAACAGAAAAATTCTTCCATCAACCTAGCTACCACCTACATGAAACACAAGAAACCCTCCCATCAGCATAAGTAATGTCTACACTTGAAATGCTACCCGCTGCAGCTGCGCCACTGTAGCATTTCAAGCCCTTACAGAACAGCAGTCAATGAGAGTACAAAGTGTACCCCGCAGGCCTCATGTTTGGGCAGGAGCTAAAGCAACCTCTTGTATGGAGTGGCTTTCTGAAGTGGAACAAAGGAATTTGAACCATTTGAACTGTGTGGAAACCCTACAACCCAAAATTGAAAAAGTTCACACCTTTCCTAGGGAAAATTTGTGGCCTCTGACAAAATGAAAAGGCTCTATGATAAAAAGGCATATGCAGAAACTTTTAAAAGAAGAGACGTGTGGTCTGGCACCACAATCATTGAAGGAAGAAGGATAGAAGCCCTAAACTGGATGAATTTTGGGAGGGACTATATACAGTCTTAACACAAATAAATGAACTGGTGTTCATGATACAGTTAGATCCCAGGAGTAAGCCCAGAAGTTATCCATCAGGACCATCTGAGAAGATATCGCAGACAGAATTTCAGCTTGGCTACTCCCGGAATCTGAGAATGGAGCTGTGGAAATTGAAGCTGGAAAAGTTGTTACAGAGGTTAATTCCCCATTAGAACAAAATGGCCAGGCTCTGCCTCAGCCATCGAATTCCACAGAAACAACCTCAGAAGAACACTGAAAGGCAGTCCAGGAAGAGAAAAGCCCGACAGGGATTTGGGTGGGAATAAAATTGTTTTGGGCTGGTGATATGAAACCATCTCAACAGAAAGATATGGTATATGTGTAAATAGTTAACCTTGTATCATTTTAAATGTATTTAAAAAAATGTATTTCTATTTGGGATGGGTTCTTAAGTTCCACCATTAAAGGCTTCACTTGGGACAAGGAGCAAACCTAGGAGCAGGTATTGTTATGGACTGGGTGGAACCTTGTTTTGGGTTGAGGTAAAACCCACACCTAAGACAAAAGAAATGCGTGAATTGTGAACCTGCCCAGAGGCTTTTGGCTGAGTATTATTTTGGTATAGGGGGTTGTCGGGGAGGCCAAATACAAAAACTGGGAAAGACAGAGGCCTGGTCTACACCTAAAACTTAGGTCGACCTACCTATGTTGTCCAGGGCTGTGAAAAATTCACACACCCCTGAGAAACATAGTTAAGACGACCGAAGCCCCAGCATAGACACCGCTAGGTCCACGGAAGAATTCTTCTGTCAAAAACCAGTTGGAGAACACTTCAATCTCTCTGGTCACTCGATTACAGACCTAAAAGTGGCAATACTTCAACAAAAAAAACTTCACAAACAGACTCCAACGAGAGACTGCTGAATTGGAATTAATTTGCAAACTGGATACAATTAACTTAGGCTTGAATAGAGACTGGGAGTGGATGAGTCATTACACAAAGTAAAACTATTTCCCCATGTTTATTCCACCCCCCCATTCCTCACACGTTCTTGTCAACTGCTGGAAATGGCCCACATTGATTATCACTACAAAAGGTCCGTCCCCGGTAATAGCTCACCTTAAGTGATCATTCTGGTTAGTGTGTATGGTAACACCCATTATTTCATGTTCTCTATGTATATAAATCTCCCCACTGTATTTTCCACTGAATGCATCCGATGAAGTGAGCTGTAGCTCACGAAAGCTTATGCTCAAATAAATTGGTTAGTCTCTAAGGTGCCATAAGTACTCCTTTTCTTTTTTCAGATAAATTTGTTAGTCTCTAAGGTGCCACAAATACTCCTTTTCTTTTTGCGAATACAGACTAACACGGCTGCTACTCTGAAACCTGTCAACCTTGCTACTGCTTCTCCAGGGGGTGGATTTACTGCTACTGCAGCCATGGAAAAACCCCTTCCATTGCTCTACCAAGTGTCCATCTACATTACATCACCACAGCAGTGTAGCTGGAGCGCTGCAGTTGTGCTACTGTAGCGCTTGCAGTGTAGACATACCCACAGAGAGAGTCTAAAGGAGCAGCTGAAAGCGTGTGTGGTTGTCCCTGGAAGAAACCTGGGGAGAAGTTTTGGAATCAGGGGAGCAGGCTGAAAAGCTTGCTCTTGGTGCTGTGAGCTGTTTCCTGCTATTTGATTCCTTCTGGAGTCACAGACTCAGAACTTTGTCCATTCTTTGTAAATAAACAAAACTGTATCAAAGAAAATACCAGACTCCATCAATTTCTACTGCCAGCTGGAACATCCCCAGGGCCCTAAAACGTGGACTAGCTGTTTGGGTCAAAAAGGACCAACAGTACTATTGGAACAATGTGCATGGCTGTACCAGGAGTTGGGATTTGCACGCAGTTTTTCCCCCAAGACTTCACTTACATACCTTAAAAGCACAGGGGCAGATCCTCAATCCATATAGCTGCATTAACTTTAATGGAGCTATGTCAATTTATGGGGGCTGCAGCTCTCATCCACCCATTAGGCTTAGCTCTTATTCTGAAATAATAGCACTGTCCAAGCACAGCCCTGAGAGCCTGAAGCTGTGAGAAGAATGCCTTCTGAGGAGCAAATTGTTTTTGTGTGCCTCAGTTTCCCCTTCTGTAAAATAAGACCCATTATTGGCCTGCTTTTCACTGGAGTTACATATGGGGCCTGATTCTGATCTCACATAAGTTTTACACCAAAGCAACTTCATTGACTTCAGTGGTGTTATTCCTGATTTACAGCACCACAAGTGAAATCAGTCAGGCCTAGTGAGTGCTAATTTTTAGTATTAGATAAGACTGATCTCTGGAATGATTTACATACGAAGATCCTTCCAAGCTCTAGCTGGCAGAGGTGGGGGTGGATTGGAGGGGAGCTGCTTTTGAAAATCTCATTCCTAAAAAAAAAACAAAAAATCCCCACTCAGTCAAATGACCAGAATAAGCCCCCAACAAATGAACCTGCTGTCACTCAATAATGATCTAATTTCCATTTTCTGCCCCATGCTCTGCACAATACAGTCCATGTAGCTGCATGCTGCCCAGTCGAGCAACACTAGGTGAGAAAGGAACAGCAACAACAGAAACAAACAAGCTTTGCAGAACTCGACTTGCTAAGCAAAAATGCTGATTTCTCACTGAGATTGGACTCCCGGGAGAAGGAACAGAACATGCAACATATTATCACCTCCTGCTGCTACTACGGTTGTCACTGGCAGGACTGTACAGTTAATAGTTATGTTATAGGAAGACTGGGGCTGATGGAACCTGAGTTCAATTCCTGGCTCTGCCACTGGCCTGCTGGGTAACCTTGGGCAAGTGACCTCCCGAGCCTCGGTTTCCCTATCTGTAAAATGAGAATGATACTAATGCACTTTGAGACATCTGGATGAAGAGCTCTGTAAGAGCGAGATATTAATTAATTATTATTATTCTAGGGTCACCAGTCCTAGTCTGTTTTAGTAAGGAGAGGGAAAGGTATATATAAAACTGCAGTGTTTTATTACTGGATAATATCAGAAAGGAAACCTCCAGCCCAACATGGCTGCACACAGGCAATCATTTAGGCTGGGATTTTTAAAGGAGCCTAAGGAACCTAACTTCCTTGAACTCCTTTAAAGATTCCACCCTGAAACATTAACATGATCAGATTAGAACTCTTGTCTTTCAATGGCTATTGTAACAAAACAGAGAGCATCTCTGGAACCCCCCCCCCCCCCAACCCACACAGGGAATGACATCATATTCCTTTCTGTAATGTGCACCACACCCTTTTCTTTATAAAAATAGCAGCCTAGCCCTGTTTGTGCCTGTTACTGGCAAACCATTTCCCTTTTGTGTCTTTCCTTCCTGGGGCAGCCTTAGAGGTTCAGTTTAACGGCTCCTTACAGCACCTGCTCTGACAGGCTAAAAGAAACCCTCCCATCAGAGATTCAGTGGCCTCAATGCCTGCACCCTCCCCCCCCAGCCTCCAAAACAAAGGCATCCTGTGACTGAGGCCCTCCCCTGAGAGAGCTGACGCACATGGCACTTTGGCTATTCAAGGGGCAGTGGTTAGTATTGTGATGCTGTGTCCATTGAAATAGTTGGTAAAGCTCCCAATGATGTAATGATGCAAGATCAAGCCAATTCTCATTTACACTAATAAGGCTCTGGCAGTGTAAAAGAATCCCTTGCATTCACTTTAGGACCCCTTTACTTTATCAGAGTGGTGTAAAGGAATCTTAGTGTAAATGAGAATCAGTCCCTACTAGTCTAGACAAACCAAAAAAAGGTTACATCACAGATGGTTATTAACTATTTTTATGACTATACTGCCACGAGACCCCAACTGGAATTAGGGCCCCATGACTGCAAAGAATATGGCTGCAAAGATCATTTTCCTAGCCTGTCACTTTAACAGTTCACCCCTCCCTTTGAATACCTCCACTGCATAAAGCATAAGCTGCTTCTATTCACTTTCATGGCCCTTCCCAGTCAATCCCTAACCCACCCTATTTATCATGTCCCATCTGCTGTTGAGCTGTCAATGCTCACCTCTGATTGGCCCATGGTGCAAGCCTGCATTACCCACTTGTTACATTTTCAAACAAGCCCCTTTGTACTTTCTCCCATGTTCCCTCTCATGTTTGGGAGGAGCTCCCCATAAACATCCACAAAGCCACCTCACTGTCAACTTCAAACCGCTCCTCAAATCTCTTCTTTGATGTGAGGCCTACAAACAACTTGACAACAGTCAGGCTATTATTATGCTGAGATCACTGCCTGTCTATCATGCTCACCAACATTGTGTCATTTTCTTGTATTCCCCCATCTGCCTGTATCCATCTGTTGTCTCTTGTATTAGATCTAAGCACCTTGGGGTAGAGACCAACTTTCTATTCTGTGTTTGTACAGCACCTAACAATGTGGGTCCTGGTCCATGACAGGGATTCCTGGTCACTCTGGTAATACAAATAATAGACAATAATTGTACTAGGCACTGCACAGATATGAAGGCCTAGTCTACATTTGAAAAGGTTTGCCAGGATAGCGATACAAATACAGTTATGCCAGCAAACCTTCCTAATGTAGATGCAGCTTATACTGGCAAGCGTGCTTTTGCTGGTATAGTTTACACCAATTAATGAAATAAGCTGGGGAGAGGGGAAATCACACCCCTAACTGACATTACTGTACTGGCAAAAGTTTCTAGCGTAAACCTGGCCATAGTAAGAGACAGTCCCTATTCCAAAGAGTTTATAATCTAAACAGGCAAGATAGACAAAGAGTAGGAGGGGAAACTGAGGCATAGCGAGGGGAACGTGCCAAAGCAAGTCAGCACAGAGCTGGGAATAGAACCCACATCTTCTTGATCACACTCCAGGAGTTCCCTCCCCAAACCTATGAAATGAGATTCAGGTGTATATGCCAGGAGAGAGATGGAAAAAATAAAGAGAAAGTACAACCTGGAAAATGTGCCTCACCGTCAGTAAGAGGGTGAGATGGACCATCTGGAATTGGGTGGGGATCCGGTTCTGGTGCAATTCCAGCTATCCAGATACTTGGTTCTACTGGACACAGAAATAAAGAAGAGGCAGGGGTCTTAATACAAGACTTTTATGGCCTACAGGATAGGAAGGATGCTCCTGCAGCAAAAGTACTGGGGGCCCAGTTGTGATCTCACATCAGGATAAATCAAGAGTTAACACCACTGAAGTCAATGTGTAATACTGCCATGTGAGCTGGGACTCAGGACAGCTGGATTCTACTCCCCGCTATGCCACCAACTCAGCAGATGGCCTTGGATAAGGCACTCCCTCTACCTACCTCCCAGGAGTTGTGCCAGGCTAAAATTCATTAACATTTAGTAAGGGAGAGGCAATGTGGTCTAGTGGATAAAGCGTTGGATTAGGACCTAGGAGTCCTAGATTCAACTCCTGGTTCCGCCACTGCTTTGCTGGGTGACATTGAGCATGTCACTTCCCCTCTCTGTGCCTTAGTTCCCCCATCTGTAAAATGGTGATAATGATTCTGCCCTCTTTTCAGAGTAGCAGCCATGTTAGTCTATATTCGCAAAAAGAAAAGGAGTACTTGTGGCACCTTAGAGACTAACCAATTTATTTGAGCATAAGCTTTCATGAGCTACAGCTCACTTCATCGGATGCATTCAGTGGATGTGAATGCATCTGATGAAGTGAGCTGTAGCTCACAAAAGCTTATGCTCAAATAAATGTTAGTCTCTAAGGTGCCACAAGTACTCCTTTTCTTTTTGCCCTCTTTTGTAAAACACTTTGAAATCTACTGTTGAAAAGCACTGTGTATGTGCTAGGGATTATTATTTGTATTGCAGCAGTACCTTGGAGCCCTAGTCATGCAGCAGGACCCCATTGTGCTAAGTGCTGATCAAACAGAACAATGAGACAGTCCTGCCCCAAAGAGCTTACAGTATTGTCCGCAATATTCTTCATCCCATCCTACTGCAGGATCAGGGACTTCAGCAGTAGGGGGATCAGAGTAATAGCGAGAGATTGATTCCTTGATATGTGCTCCAGTGTTGGCATTGTAAACACTGCGAGGGAATGCTTATTTATTAGCATGGGAATTAAACCTCCCAAAAAAATCATGGAAACATTTTTGGTTATTCACGTAGCTTGATTTTGCAAAACCTTAAATAATAAAAGAACGATAATCCCTAGCTCTTATCACCTATAGATCTCAGAGAACTTTACAAAGGAGATCAGGATCATTATCCTCATCTTACAGATGGGGAAACTGAGGCACAGAGAGGGGACGAGACTTCCTCAAGGTCACCCAGCAGGCCAGGGCAAAGCCAGGAATAGAACCCAGTTCTCCTAACTCCCAGTCCAGTGCTCAAGCCACAAGGCCTGACTCTCTTTTACCTCCAGCCCTCTCCCCACCTGGTGGTTTATATAGTCATTTATACTTGTGCAGAGTGGATACAAGCCACTACCCAAATCAGAGATTTCCACTCATTCACACTAAGGCTGATTAGCCACAGCACTACCCCAGATTTATGCCCATATGACTCCATTTTCAGTTAAATTACACTGATATTGAACAGGAGTAACACAGTGGTGAACCATGGCAGCTAGCAGTAGAGTTTTGCACCCACTCTGCAGGGTTGTTATGTTACTCCATGATGTGCATACAAGGGAGAATCAGTGCCCCTCCCCCTGTTTCTCTCTCACACACACACATACACACACACATCCTTCAACTTCTGAGGCTAAGGCCTTGTCTACATACTGAACTTACATACACTGGTGAAAAGCTGCAGTGTTATACCAATTAATTCACTGGAGCTGCTCCTGATTTGCACTAGCATAACCAAGATCAGAATCTGGGATCTTAGCACCAGTCCAAACTCCTAGGGCCAGTCAAACTCCACTGACCTGCAGCTTGGGGAGTCATTTACATCAGTCAAAGTGAAGGCAGCAAAGGTGTATGCAAAATGTTATTAAGTCAGAGCAGTAAATGATTTGCACCACTATAAATGACCACACAAGGTGAAAGGCAACAAGGAGACTGACTCCTTGTGTAGACACTATTTACACCAGTGCAGCTTATCCTCAGGGTAAACTGCACTGGTGGAAATCATGTTACAATCATGTAAAACACATCTACACCAGGGACTTGCATCAATACCTAACATCTCAATGTAAACAAGGCCTTAGATTAAAACATTCCTTTTTTCCTCCTGAAGGAACAGGAAGTCTTGTGCTGGCTGGTTTTCTTATACATGTAAGCAGAGAGAGTTTGGAAGCATGCTAAGGGACATTCCTTAGCAGAGAATCCACCTGGTTCTCCCATACATCCACTAGATGGCTGTATCTGTCAGGGATCATCTTAAAAGAAGTTTCACCTTTCCAGCCCCACAAAGGTCTCTGAGTTACATGGAGGGTCATTTCCCTCACCCCACCCACAAAAAACGATTTGCTTAGTGCTCCAGGGAAAATGTTTGCCCTAAAGAGGAATGTTTTAAAAATACCCAAGATAGATTTATCTGTAGAGTGGATACAGCCCACAACCCCATCCTCCAATAATCCAGTAAACCTCCCCTTCCCTCCCCCCCACCCCCTCCACCAAACCTAAAACCAATCCTTTGAGCCCACCCTACCAAAATGATTCTCCTGTCAATGTAAAACATAAAGCAAAGCTCTGTAGCAAAACACCCTCTACCCTGGAATCCCTCTTCCCTTGTTCTGTGTCTCCTCCCTTCACTGGCTTGCCCTGCTGTTGACTCCAAGCTAGTCTAGCCCACAAAGGAGTTGGACAGCGAAATGTATGTGCAAGTTCCACAAAGGAGATGAAGTACTCAGAACTACCCTTCTCCTGGCAGATCACTAGTCAGAAAGATGCCATGAGACATCATATTAGCCCACCAGGGAGTTGGGGAGGGATTGGTATAGCAAGGCCAATCCTAAAACGTTATTTTTTCCAGGACGCCCAAGACATCAGGTGAGTTGGTAGCCAGTAACATAGTATGCCAGCCTCAGCTATCTTGCAGTCCAGCAATGCAAGCTCAGGACTCTGGGGAGTGGCAGCTATTCCCATTGCAAGCACCTCCTGCTGGCCAAGTTACAGAATGCCAATGGCATTAGAACCTACTTTTTTGCCTTGGCCAGTTGGAGGATGAAGGCAACTGCAATGGTCATCTTCCTTAGAGAGGGGAGAATCATCCAAGGATGTGGGGGAAACTATGAAGAGGGCGAAGTTAGGCCCAAACTTCAGACTGGGTGAGGGAAACCCATAAAACGTGTCTAACTGTAAGATACACTGAACAAAGCAATGCTGTCTAGTGGCTAGGATGCGGGGCTGAGTATCAGGAGAGATGGGTTCTAGGCTCTTCCCCTCTCTTTGCCACTTGGCTGTTTCCACTTCCACCTTTTATCTGTCCTGTCTATTTACATGGTATGCTCTCTGGGGCAGGGGCCATTTCTTAAAATCTGTCAGTACAGTGACAGGCACAATAGGGCCCCAACCTCTTTTGGATCTCAAGTTGCTAATGAAATACAAAGAATAATAAAATAATAATATAACAAATAAATACTTCAAGAAGGACAAGAGACAGTGGGCTTAAATTGCAGGTTGGACATTAGGAAAAACTTCCTGTTGAGGTAATTAAACACTGGAATAAATTGCCGAGGAAGGTTGTGGAATCTCTATCATTGGAGATTTTTAAGAGTAGGTTAGACAAACATCTGTCAGGGATGGTCTAGATACTTAGTCCTGCCATGAGTGCAGCGGACTGGACTAGATCACCTCTTGAGGTCCCTTCCAGTCCTACAATTCTATTACTCTAGAAGAGGGGTCCTCCTAAAACTAGCAATGCCCCGTCTTACTGGGCACCTACTAGTGACAATCATTAATCAGATATAACCAACCTCTAACCATTAGGGTGAGAAGAAAGTTTCCCCTTGGGTCAAATAATCCCATAATTTCCTTCTACAGGTTTCTAGCATCTTCCTGTGAAGCAGCTGGTACTGGGCAATGTTGGAGGCAGGATCCTGGACTGAATGGTCATTTCAATATTCTTGTATTGGGGTGGATTCCACTCTCAGTAACATAAGCCCCATGGAATTACTTCAGATTTACACAGAGGGAACTAAGTGGAACATCTGCGTGGTTCTCCAGCTATCCCCACACTGTGTCACTTATAAAGATCCACCATAAGGCCTGCTTCTCATTTACCCCAAGGCCCTTTACACTGCTCTACCAGTGTCAAAAGGTCTAAAAGTAAGAATCAGTCCTTTATCCCACCATCCGGAACATGACATCTATTTCAAGCATCTCGATTTGCCGGAGTTAATCTAAAGATAGTTATAAACTTCACAGCTGGTTTCTAAAATTACATTAGGCAGGTTGCTGTATGTAGATAGTGCTAGACGGAGACATGTAACATAGGTGTAAAAAAAAAAATCCCCATGGGAGACAACCAGAGCTTTATATAGAAGACGATGGGTAAATGATACCCTGAAGTCCAGCTCTAAATTTAAAAGGCAGTTACTAAGTACCACAACTTGATTTAAAATGTGATAGAATTAATTTCTTCCCCCACCCCTCTTGTTGCAAGCAGTAAGAGCCAATTTAACAAGCTTTACTGATTACAGCTTGCACTCCCTTAAAAACAAATACCATGGAAAGTCACCCCTGGTTGTTAACAGATGGAATAAGACAGAAGGAGAGGGATCCCATTTCAGTGCCAGGCCCACTGCCCTCGACAAGGAAGAAAAGTGGTAGCAGCTACCAACTTGCACTGCAGGAAAACACTGCCCTCCTGGTTGAGAAAGCTACGACTCTGCCCTCTTTCTAGGACCCCAAAGCAACTCTCAAACATTCTTGGCCTCATGCACACATCCTGGCAGCAGAAATTATCCCCATTTTACAAACAGGGAAGAAACCAAGGCAAAGAAAATATTCCACTATCACCCCCCCCCCCGCCCCCAATAACACAGGGAGTCATTGCAGAGCCATGAATAAAACCCAAGAGTCCTGACTCCCAGCCTCCCCTGCTTTCCTCCCACAGCTGGGAAAAGAACTCAGGAGTCCTGACTCCCAGCTCCACTCTTCTCTAACCACTCGACCACACTTCCCTGCCATAAGTGAGATCAGAGCCCAAGTGTCCTGACCCCCGCCTTCCTCTCAGAGCTGGTAACAGAAGCCAAGAGTCCTGATTCCCAGCAAAGCTTCTTGGGCTATTCCAAAACTCCAGTCTCGGGCTCCGTGGCAAGCGATATTGCTGCAGTGTATGAGCTGGCACTGCCAAGTACCCTCAAGCACACATCCTTCAAAGTTTTAGGAGAGCTACCAAAAAAAACAAAAACCGACAGCCACTCACTCCACCTCCCCAGTACTCACCCTCACTGCCGGACGCTGGTGGCGGTGGTAGTGACCGAGTTGCAGTGAGCAGCAGCGGGTTCTTCCTTCCCTTGTTCCCCACCCTGCTGCTTCTTAAGCCAATACACTGCGCGCTGCCGGCAATGTATTCAGCTAGGGCTGCTCCCTCCTCCCTGCTCCCGAGAGAGCCAATGCTAAAGCTACAATGTAGCTAGCCAGAGAAATAGCATGCAAACTCCTCCCCAGGCCAAGTGCACAAGCCAGTCAGTCCCACCCTGCTCTTTCGCTGCGCTCCACGGCTTGCAGTTAGACTGATGTAACATTTTAGGGGAGGCCTTAGGCTACAAACAAGGGCAGACTTTTTTTTATATATGAAACTTGCAATCCTCTTTCCTAAACTTTCAGAGGGAGGTGTCCTCTGCATGCAAAAAATTACCAGATCCCTGGGGCAAAAGAGGACTGATTGTGCATAAAATGCAGGATGCTTGGTACATTAAATGTATGGGTTCCCTGTGATTTAAGCAGAGTTTTCCTTATGCCTAAAATGCATGGCTTATCTGTGCATAATATCCATAGATCTTCTGTGCATAAAATGCATGGACAATGTGTGTGCATAATATCCCCAGATAAAAGATAACATTTTCAAAGGCACCTAAGTGACTTAGGAGCACATATCCTTTTGACGTTCAATAGGACTTTGATGCTAAGTGATTTAGATGCTTTTGAAAATTCTACCCAAAATACATGGATTCTCTGTACATAAAATGCATGATTTATGCATAACATGCAGATTCCCTGGGAATTAAGGGAAAAGATTTTCCTTGTGCCTAAACTGCATAAAATTATGGATTTCCTGTGTATAAAATGCACAGATTGTACATAAAAGATGGAATTTTCAAAAGCCCCTAAGTAATTGAGAAACAGTCCCATTGCCATTCAGTAGAACTTCTGCTCCTAAATCAGTTAGATGTTCAGAAATTATGAGCCAGGACCCTCAAATCATGAGATTGTCTTGAAAATTATGAGATTATTTTTAAAATTAATTAATTGTCATTTCTTTTAATTTGCCTTCTGGGTTCTGAATCTTTAGGATACTCTCATTACATGTTTTTCAACTTCTCTCTGCAGCCATTAGGGCTAGAAATTTACCTTTTTTTTTTTTTAATTGAAGCTGAGATTCTCATCCATTCTCTTGATTCCAGTAGCTGTGGCTTTAGGGAAAACACCAAAATCACAAGACTCATGATCATATCACAAGAGTTTTTCAACAGTGCAAACTGCATGCTCTCTCAGTGAACAGATTGCCTCAGCATAAAGGGCACTGATTCTCAGAGAGCATTGTGTACAGTTTATGCATAAAGTGCCTGACCCAACACGCCTGCTGCGTCTTTCCATTAACTTCAATGGGCTTTGGAGCAGACCCAAAGTGCATGGATTCTTTAGGGATCCAGTGCACAGAGCTAAGCAAATTAGTCATCCATCTAAATAAAAAATATAAATCAGTATGCCTGCAGCGTGACATCTCTGTAACTTCTCAGCCAACTTTCACTGGACAAGCTGCTCACAAGATTGTATTTCAGTTGAGCCTTTGCCAACCCCTGCTGGAAATAGCCTGGGTATTTATTTATATTAAAAACTCTTATTGTATCTCCATCTTCATTAGAATTAAAGGGTTTAATCTACATAAAGAAGATGCACTGATTTAACTAAAGGTGTGGTGGTGTTGCACCCATTTAGTTAAAGTGGTACAGCTTTGTGTGGAGAACTAGGCCTAAAAGGGACTCTTGTGAGATTAAAACTCTCTGGACCAGATCCTTACTTGATGTAAATTATAAATCAGGCCAATGGTGGCTGATCTACAATAGCTGAGGATCTGAATCCATATATTTTAAGATGAATGTTCTTAGCCAACAACACTTTAGGTTATTACAGGAAAGCAGAGGTGCACAAAATGGATAGAATATAAGAACTCAAAGAGAAGGAAAACGTAACATGTATCATCTACACTGGAATTTTCATAGATTTACAGAGTTTAAGTCTGACCTCCTGTACATCACAGGCCATTCAATTTCACTCACCCCTGCATTGAGCCCAGTAATGTTTTTGACGAAAGCACAATTTGTTTTAGGCCTTGGCATCTTCCAGGAAGGCATCCAGTCTGGATTTGCAGACCCAAGAGAGGGAGAATCCCCAACTGCCCCTGGGAGTTTGTTCCAATGGTTAATCACCCACACTGGGAAAAATTTGTGCCTAACTTGAATTTGTTTGGCGTCAGCTTCCAGCCATTTTTTCTTGTTCTGCCTTTCTCCACTAGGCTAAGGAGCCCCTGATATTTTCTCCCTCTAAAACACTGTAATCAAGCCACTTCTCAATTTCTTTTTGATAAACTAAACACATTCAGCTCTTTCAGTCTCTCACTGTCAGGAATTTTCTATAGCCCTCAAATCATTTTTGCGTCTCTTTTCTGGACCTTTTCCAATTTTCCAACTTCCTTTTTAAAATGTGGGCACTAGAACTGGGATAATTGAGAGTTGCCAACTCTTATAATTTTATTGCAAAACTTGCAAAATTGGTTGTTTTTCTTAAAGCCCAGCTTCTCTAGCCATGTGATTGCACAAGAATCTCACATTTCGTTTAAAAAAAGTACATTTCTAGCCTTCCTAGTTCCCTCCCTGAAAACTACCCCTAAAAAAGCCCCAAACCACATTTATTTATACAGGGCCACAAATCACTCCAGGGAGAAGGTGCTGTTTGTTTTCCCCTTGGCAAACATGACACTTTTCAGAAGAGATAAAGGCATCAGAAAGTTGGCAAACAGGCACATCACACAGCCCCAAGGTACCCTGTCTTGCTGGATTTCCTTCAGCTCTGCAGTTTCACACAGGTGCAAACAACACTTTTGAGGTTTCTGCGATGTTGATATCAGCCACTCCACTCAAACATTTGTTACAAATGCTGCCTGTGTGCCAATCAAGTGAGCCAGGTCATCTTAAAAAAGCCTGTAATCGAGATTATTTGTGAATGTGTTTGTGTCTCTATCCAAACCAGGAACATACAGCGCTGCCAAAGAAAGTCACAGGAGTACCTATCCCATTGCAAAGCTTATATTGTTACAAAACATTGACTGTAGGTGCCAACTGCTGCAGCAAAGCCGATGCTTAGTATAGCTGCTGGGATCAGGGACCAGAGTGTCTGCTGCTGCAGAACCTGGTTGCAGATAATGATTTTTTCTCTGCCCGTAGCACTGTCATGCAAGGATCTCAGAGCAATTCACTTGGTGTTTAAGTACTGTCCCCACTGGGAAAATTGAGGTGCTTTGCCATAATTCACCAAATCTGTCAGGCTATGTCTACACTGCAGTTAAACAGCCATAGTTTGGTCCATGTCAGCTGACTCAGGCTCCCAAGGCTGTTTAAATACAATGTAGACATTTGGGCAGAAACCAGGCTCTGGGACTCTCTCCCCTCACAGGTCCCAGAGGACAACCTGAGCCTGAGTCTCTACACTGCAATTAAACAGCCCCATACCACCAAATCAGCTTACATAGGCTAGCTGTGGGGTTTAATTGCAGTGTAGACAGACATACCCTCGCTGACAGAGTTGGGAATAGAACTCAGGAGGCCTGGCTTCTAGTCCCCTGCTCTAACCACTCCCGGCCATGTAGCTTGCTTGTTGTAGGAGCCATGTTGCCAATTAGTCTTATTTATTTTGCCAGCACTTCACATGGTCAGTGATAAATTTGAGAACAAATAAACACCACATAATGGATTTCAAAAGAATTGGAGGCAGGAAGTGAGAATACCATAATATAAACCAAGTCCATCCACTCATCCACTCTCTGCTGCCTCAGCTTTGAAAGCAATCTGGCTGCTTGAAATTCCTCAGGCTTGGGAGAAAATTAGCCTCTTAAACCCGGCACCAAATTTAAGTGCAAAATAAATTGTTCCAGAGTTGAGTCATTTGGTGAAGATTCTTCCTTCAGTACAAGTAAGGGGTAATCTGCCACAGATGTGTGGCTGGGCGTGTCTGATTTTATCAGCCCAGAGACTGGAAAGCTGAGCTCTGTGGAACGGAACAACTGGCAAACAATCCCTTTCTTTAGTAAAAGTAGAGTTTGTGACAGAGGAGAGAAAACTTGTCTGTGTGTATCAGCAAGGCCTGCAGAGCAGTGAATGCAAGCACAGGGAGGAGGAGTAGAATGCACACAAATGCATGCACACACTGCTTTGCCTGTTTTGGAAATGCAGCCACCTCTGGGGAGGAACATGGTACAGCAACACCATACAACAATTTAGGATAGGACGTGAAGGAGAATGCCGTGTATGACTTAGGCTGTCAGGGGAATTTTGGAGAGTGGTAATTACTGGAGTTAGAATTTGGATTGACCCCTGAGTTACCACATATAGGGTGTTTTTAATACAACATGTGGTCAAGGAACATCTGTTTTTCAACAACTCCAGCAGCTAAGGTAGGGGTCAGTACTGACTCCAAATGGCACCTGCTGAGTCGCCTCCCCTGCTCCCTGCAGCACAGAGACCGTTAGCAACTCACTGAGGCACCAGGGTCAGTACTGAATGAGGGGAGAGCATCCCCACACTGCTCCTTGAAGCACAGTTCCCCCTAGCACTGCGGGGGGATCATTGATCTTAGCAGTGATTCAGAAGGGAAAGCACTCCTAATTGAGTCACCCACACCACTGCATGGAAGCACATCAACCCCTAGGACAGCACTGTGTCTTTGGGGTCCCCACTGACTCAGAGGGGAAAGCATTCCCTGGTAGTAACACCCATCACTGCCTGCAGCACCTGGGCTTGCTCACCAAATGTTAAGCAACATGATTCCCTGAGGTTGCTGCTTAGAACTAGCACTTCATTCTCTAGTATATGTAGCAATGTTTTTAAAAGCATAATTATTATAACAGTTATTTACTTGTATGACAGTAGCAGCTAGAGACTCATCAGGGATCAGGGCCCCACTGTGCCAGGTGCTGTACATACACATAATGAAAACACAGTCCCTGCCCTAAAGAATGTACAATCCCACTAGGAATAATACACAAAGCTATAGCAAGGGCGTTCTAAAGACACAAAGCTCTAGCCGGTTAGCTAGGGGGATGGGCAGTTGAAGAGAGGAAAGTAACAGAAGGGAAGAAGATGCACAAAGGTCAGGGATAAGCCAAGTAGTAGAAAGGGACTGGATCCTTTTTTTGAATATTGTCCAAATCCAGGATTTATGGATTCATAAAAAACAATTGGATTAGAGAAAGGCTGCACAGTCAGACAAGGTGCATAGGAAAACCACACTGCTAGGTAATGGGAGATGTAAATTACCTGCACAGGCTGGAGTAGCACTGGAAGAAAAGGGATCAATAACATGTCAGCCTGGCTGTGTATAATAATATTTGACACTCTCTAGTGAGTATTCATTTGATGTTCTCAAACATCACTCAGATACTATGGACATAGGGGCATAAGAACCTACGTAGATCAAAGTGCTTCAGTATTCGTATCCTAATGTCACAACGTAGAAACAGAGTCACAAAAAAAGGAAGTGGCTTGTACACAAGTCAGATGCAGAGCCCAGGTGACCTGACTCCCATCCTGCTGCTCTACCCTCTAGATCATATTCCCCTCTCATAGCCAAAAACAGAACCCAGGCATCCTGATTCCCAGCTTGCTACTCTAACCCCTACACCAACATGCTCTTTTGGAACTAGGAATAGAACCCAAGAATCCTGACCCTCAGCCCCACCACTAGATATCATTCCCTTCCAAAGCTAGAAAGAGAAACTCAGGAGCTTGATCTATAGTCCCCTGCTGTAACCACTGAGAAATATACCCTCTTCCAAAGGCATCAGTGGAACTCAGGAGTCCTGCCCCCTCCCAGCCAGACCTCCAGTAAACCCTGCTCTGCACCCACCCTCCTTCATAACATCTCCATTTTTCTATTGGATTTTATCAGCACTGCCAGATGGATAGGGGTCAAAGTCTGACTCTTTCAGTTCTGAAATGCATTCCAGATGGAATCTAAACAAACACAAAGAACATGCTGCCCCAGATTGCTGGGGGGGGGGGGGGAAGAGTTAAATAAACCACTGGCAGAGCAAACCTCAAACGTTTCCTCCCATCACTGACTTCTGACCCTGTGCCCGCAGTGGGTGGAGCAGGTTTTTATTTTGGGCTCCAGGTGGGAAATATTAAATCAGATCTGATCTTCAGGCTGGGCTGGATCAAGGCACAGAGCTACAGGCCCAGGCCATCCCTCCCTCCCTGGCTAGGACCTGGGGAGAGGGACACCTGTTGCAGCTCCTGCTACTCCTAAGAGTTTCTACTGTTGCCCCCTCCCTCTCTAGGGGCAGAACCGTGGGGGCCACATGTGGTGATATGCCCGGGACCACACATAGCTTTAACCTAGTCCTGGTGCTGGGAGCTGTAAGCAGCAAAATCTATTGCCGCTGTGTTCCGCTGGGAGTCCTGTGAGGTCACCTCACCCGTGCCCTACCAGGCCAGGTGTGTGATCATTACCAACCACTTGAAGGAGCAGGATACACTGGGCAAGGTTTTATACTAAAATCCTACATTACCAAGTGTCGTCTCACAGCTGATTCCCTTGTGCGTGGCTGGCTGGCACTTTTTGCATCACTTCATTGTTATTCATGAAGCACAGCCCCATAAAACATACAACACTGTACACAAGACAGCAAAACACAGAAGGGGAGATGGCCCTGAAGTGGGTCTTGGAAGATGTGGGTTCAATTCCCAGCTCTGCCAGAGACTCCTCGGGTGACTTTGATTAAGTAATTTAACCTCAGTGTTCCACCTAAAAATGGGATAACAATCCTTCCTTTGTCTATTTGGATTGCAAGCTCTTTAAGTCAGCAACTGTCTCTTACTATGTCTATACAGTGCCTAGCCCCAGAGAAGCCTTGATCTTGGTTGGAGCCTCTGAGTCCCAGACTAGTGCCTTACCCACAAGACTGTCATTCCTCCCAGCTGATATACTATTGGATTAACCCTTCTTACTTTTGAGCAGGGTCAAACCTCCTGGTGGTTGAAATGCCACCCCCTCGCCTACACTAGTGCTCCAAAAATTGCAGTTGATGGGAGATTTCCTGGGCCAGACCCAGCCGCCAAAGCAATCATGCACCCTCACAGTCCATGTAGAGAGATAGGGAAATGAAGTAATCCCATGCAGGCACAGAGTGAGCTTAAAGGGAAGGATGACTGGGATGGAAAGGAAACTGGAGCCATCCTTTTCTGACGGGGCAGAAGGGAGAATCCCTGTAAGGGAGGGGAATCAGATTTCCACTCTGAGACTTAGTGATTAGAGACAACGCTTGGGCTCATTATAAATGCAGAAAAATGAAGAATCAGCAGAAGAGGAAGCAGCGCTGGGTTCACTCCTGGGAGTAGGAGAGAAGTCAAACGCTTGCTTCTTACTAATGAGCTGGATAGGGCTGTTCTAGCAAAAATATGACAACTTGCTAGGTAGTGGATAGTTTATTGTATGCTGCAGGTGGGACTTGATGACTCTTACAAGCTGCTGCATTACTTTGACAATGCTTGGTGTGTGCAGCAGAAGCAGTGTTATGACAGCCCCAATTGAGATCAGGGCTCCGTTCTGCAAGATGCTGTACAGAAACATAGGGAGAGACACTCCCGGAGCCAAAGAGCTCACAATCTAAATAGAGACGGCAGAATTATTATCCCCATTTCACAGATTGGGAGGTGAGGCCCAGAGAGAAAATAGGTATTGGGTTTTAAAAGGCCCATTTGGGAGTCAGCCACACAACTGCCACTGAATTAAGTGACTTGGCCAAGGTCACACATAGAGGCTGTGGCAGAGTGGGAAATTAACACAGATCTCCTGAAGCCCAGCCAAGTGCCTTGACCACAAGACCCCCTCCTTCTTCCCAGAAGTTCTGAGAGAGGAGTTCTGACTCAGTGATGATGAAAGGGAGGCTGCTTCCAGCAAGTTTTACATTTAGCGGTTCCCTCCCAGACCAAGCCATGGACTTCTATCCCTGCTAGCAAAAGCTCTGTGAGTACCCAACCCACTTCAAAGGCAGACGAGCTTCAATCACTGCTGGCACCAACCACAGGCACCAACCATGGCAGCAAATAGCTCTAGAATCCTCTCCAAGGCTGCTTTCAGAAAACCATGTTTACTAATTAAACTAATCGGACATAGCCACAGCAAATCTGCCGGCTCCATTGATAATTTTCCATCCTCTCCTTCCCTGGTGCCCTTATTACTATTCATCACGTTTATTATGATGGTCCCTATGGACCGACTGAGAATGGGGCCCCATTGTGCTAGGCACTGCAATTGACAGCCCCTGCCTGGAAAAGCTCATGGTCTAATAGACCATGCTTTTGCTTTTTGCCCTTGCTTTCCATGAGCTGCTGGTAGTCCTAATCTGGACCCTTTTTAAAGCTCTCTCATTTCCCTCTTTGTGATTTGTATCCTCCAACAGAGATCAGGGTCCTATCATAAGAGACAGTCCCCTAGAGAGCATCTAGTCTAAACAGACAAGACAAAGAGTAGGAGGGGAAACCGAGGCAGAGAAGTGACTTGTCTAAGGTCACAGAGCAGACTCAGAAATAGAACCCAGGTCTCCTGAGTCATTGCCTTAGCCACTCAGCTTCCTATCATAGAATATCAGGGTTGGAAGGGACCTCAGGAGGTCATCTAGTCCAACCCCCCTGCTCAAAGCAGGGCCAATCCCCATATTGCTCCCTCAAGGATTGAACTCACAACTCTGGGTTTAGCAGGCCAATGCTCAGACCACTGAGCTATCTCTCCCCACATCACTTTGCCTAAATTGTATTGTCTTTTGGGGCACCAGTTATTGTTTAAAGAAAATTAGTTGGTGAATTTTTCTGCGTTGTTGAACTGTGTATTTATTTAAAAGGCCACCTCAGCAGTAAGAGCTGTCCATTCTAATATCAACCTCACAAGGAAGCTGTGAAGGGCTTCATTCATTCATTCATATTTACCTAGGTAATTCAGGTTTTAATAACTCTCATTGTTTTATCATGCATCTCATGGTATTCAACTTAAGGAGGAGGCAGTGTGCCTAGAGGATAAAGCACTTGATTTGATTCAGGAAACTTGTTTTCTGTTCCCAGCCCTGCTAGTAGCCAAATAGTGACCTTAAGCAAGTTATTCCACCTTTCTCTGCCTTAGTTTCCCTGTCTGTAAAAATGGGAATAAGGATACTGACCTCCTTTGTAAAGCACTTTGCAATCTACTGAGAAGAGCTACATATTTTTATATTACTTATAGCCCCAGCTTGTGGAGATGAGATCTTATGTGGGAATCTCAGTTTTAATTTACAAAAAAAGTATGTTTCTTGCCTTCATGGCTGTGGAGAAAAGCCTGGAAATGTGACCTGACTGCACATTAATGGCTCAAATAAAAATAACCAATTATGTAAAAAATAAAATCTCATCATTTTTGAGCCAGTCTCATACTTTTGGGTGCCTGAATTATGAATATGCAGATTGGTAATTCAGGCATTTACCTGTTCCCACACTACTATAGCATCGGAGACATGGAGTCATCCTCACAACTCCTCCTGAGGTAGGGAAGCAGCATAGACCTCCATACATATAGATGAGGCAACTGAGGCACACAGAGATGAAGTGATTTGCCTGAGGTCACACAGGGTCGCTGTGGCAGAGCCAGATCTCCAGAGGCCCAGTGCACTCCCTTAAGCATGTGATCATCCTTCTGCTAGCATGAAGTGTTTTGAGATCCTAGGATGGAATGTGCTACAGAAGTGTAGTATATTGTTGACAGCCTAATATTATGCTCATAACATCAATCTAAATAGCATTGGTGTTGGTCCAAACTTTCTGCTACCATCCTCTGTGATAAGTGAATGGAATACAGAGTAACACAGACAGGGACAGACATTAGAGCAGCCATGGGTGCTAAATGACAGCCACTGGTCAAAGCAGCAGCTGGTGGCAGATCCATTTCCTCCCTTAAAAACACCAATTCCAGTTACATGAAGGCAGCCTGCTCAAAGGACAGCAGATGTTAAGGAGTCACGAGTAGAACTTGAAATCAGGGAGGAGAAGCACAATGAAACCATTCCTCCAGGGAAGCCAGCCAGTCCTCCCCACCACTGTCCGTTAGCAAACCCACCAGACATTCCAAACAAATTGTAAGTCAGAACCACGGTGCTTTGTTATTTGGGACAGACAATGTTCAGTGTGAGGTGGTTTGCTAAGTAAAGGTTACAAGCTGACATGACAGGCTAGGGGTTTCTGTCTATGCAGCATATCTACCAATTTAGGACTCCTATGCTAACAATCCAGAAGAATCAAAGTCACCAAATCCCTACACAATTTTACGACAAACCCCTCGTGTTGCTTTGACCAGGGTCAGGCAATACAATACACATAAATAATTCTTTCCCTGCGTATGAACGGCCACCTCAACTCAGCCCCCTTTCCCAGCTTTGCTATTCAAATCCTACCACACAGGAACCCCAGCCCTTGATTGGATTTTGGACTATTGGAATTCTCCCCACGTAGCAGCTAACAGCCTGGGAACAAAAGCAACACTCAGTTCTAAGTGTGTGGGACCAGCACAGGCTACTGAGCACTACATTTAAACTCTGCTTGATCTGGAGGGTGGAGGCAGGGGCGATAGGGTGGAGGGGGTGGCCCATTCTTCCTCTCTAATTGCTGTCTCTCTCATTCAAGAATTCTGAACAGCAATTTTATAGAAACTTCTTGATTGTTTTGCTTCTCTTCTAGGACATTGAAGCAGCTAAACAACTCTCAGCTCTGCAAACTAGGCTTGATCGACCCATCCTTGAATCTACAGTGACAGTCTGTTTTAGTTATAATCATATTCATATGTTACATGTTTAATGGGGGTGAGGGTTCAAAGCACTTTAGAAACATGTTGTTGTTTGTATTGCAATAGGATTTAAAGAGGCCCTAAATGAGGTCAGAACCCCAAAGATTCATAGATTTAAGGCCAGAAGGGACCATAATACAGGCCAGAAGATTTCATTCCAGTTACAACTGCATTGAGCCCAATAACTTGTGTTTGGCTAAGCCATACTTTGTTGGTTCCCACACCACCTTCTTAAAAACCAGCTGTGAAGTAAAGGGATGGAACATCAAGCTCCTGTACTACAGTATGGAAAGCTTTGTACTAAAGCATATTGTCCAGGAAGGCATCCAAGGCTTGGTTTGGAGACCTCAAAGGTTGGAGAATCTACCACTTCCCTCAGTAGACTGTCCCAATGGTTAATCATCCTCACTGTTAAAAATGAGTACCTTATTTCCATTTGTGCTAGGCACTGCACATACTCATAGAAAGAGATGGTCCCTGTCCCAAAGATCCTACAATCTAAAGAAAGGAAGGATTATTATGCCCATTTTACAGATGGGGGCTGAAACCCAGAGAGTTTTAGTCCCTGTCTACACCAAAAAGTTGGACCACTTTAGTTATATCACTATATTTAAAATGTTACAACCCGCCCCCACCCTCCCAATGTAGACAGTCATATCAGTATAAAGATGCTTATAGCAGTACAGCTTATTCCCATATAGAAAGGAGAATAAGCTATACCAGCACAAGGCACCTTTATACTAATATATCTATATCCATACTAGGGTTTGTAGCAGTAATAACTACTGCACATAAAATAAATCACCCCCCTAACCACCATAGTTATACAGGAACAAAATTTGTGAACAGATCAGGCCCAAGTAACTTGACTCTTTAAGCATTTTCCATCTTCTTTATAGCCCCTTTGTGAGGAAGCATGTACAATTTATAAAGTAAAGTAGAGTAGATGAAAGAGGAAGTCACTTCATGTCTCTATGGTTCAGTGTCCCTCTCTATGCCATAGGGATAATAGCTTTACCCTGCCTCACAAGGGGGTTGTAAGAATAAATGCACTGAAGATTGTGAGGTGCTCAGCTACTATGGTAAAGGAGGCCATAAGCACCTCAGATAGATAGAATAGCACTTAGTGTTTTTCCTAGAGTACGTGGCCAGAAGGGACCATGGTGATCATGTATTACTGCAGGAGGTCAGACCTTCCTCACAATCATTCCTAGAGCAGATCTTTTAGAAAAACATCCATACTTGATTTAAAAATTGTCAGTGATGGAAAATCCCCCGCTGGGAAGCTGTTTAATGGTTAATTGCACCCACTGTTAAAAAATTACACCTTATTTCTAGTCTGAATTAGTGTTGCTTCAACCTCCAGCTATTGGATTTGGTTATATCTGTGTCCGCTAGATTGAGGAGTCCATTATTAAATATTTGTTCCCCAGGTCCATACTTAGAGCCTGTAATCAAGTCACCCTTTAACCTTCTCTTCGTTGAGAATTATAATTAAGGCCCGCGATGGGGACTCAGGAGCTGCTATCATCACTGTGTGACTTTGTGGAAGGCACTTCATCTATTTGTGACGCAGTTCTCCACCTGCAAATTAGGGATAACCCGATTCCTTTGTCTACTTAGACTGAATATCTCCAGGGTAGAGACTGTTTCTCCCTCTGTGTTGGTGCATCGTATACTACAGGGCCCTGACCTCAGCTGAAGACTCCAAGCACTACTATGATACAAACAATAAAAAGTTGTAAGGGGGCCTTCCAAAAACAGGAACATGTGCCTTGAATTCACATTAGAGTTAGAAATCAGCACTCTGGCTGCAGGTAAAATCTCCCAACAACTCTAGGTAAAAGCAGTTAATCATTTCAGCTTAGAGACAAGATGGATGAAGTAACTTTTTTAATGTTGATGGAGACAACCTTTTGAGTTACAGAGCTCTGCTGCAGCTTAGGGACATTCTAATGCATTGACCCTGCTTGCCCACTCTGCAGGACCCCAAATGCCCTTACTTAAGTAACTTCCACTTTGCAGCATCTGCGCTTGGCCAGCCCAACATTTGCCACTAGCATCAGTGCCGCCAAA
The DNA here is from genome assembly GCF_965140285.1 of Lepidochelys kempii. Lineage (NCBI taxonomy): Eukaryota > Metazoa > Chordata > Testudines > Cheloniidae > Lepidochelys > Lepidochelys kempii. The sequence goes on from NC_136386.1 coordinate 31,958,635, forward strand.
AACAAAGAATAAGGCTGCGGAGGAGAGGGTGAGCAGATTACCAACCTCATCAAGAAAACCATGCTGCTCTGTGCATTTGGGAGTTGTACTTGTGTTGGGGGAGGGGATCTAGTCTAGAGTAAGTGGGGGAAGAATAGGGAGACAATTTACACAGAACCCAAGCATTGGGAAAGATTAGAGGCTGCCTATAAGTCACTCTGAGCTGCTAGTTGTTTCCTAATAGTGGAGGTAAAATAGGTGCTTGGCATGTGTGTTGGAGCTCTCTCTCTATGTACATACACACACTGATCAACAGAATTTTTAAAGTTACACATAGACCATATGGCCCACTATTACTATTCAAGTCCTGTTTTTTCATACGAAAAAGGCCCAAATCAGGCCAGATTTAGGAGCGGTGACTGCATAGTGTTCAACACTTGGAAGCTCAGACAGCTAGACATGTATTTGTGCCAGTACCTTGGCATTAAGGAAAAAAAATTTCAGCAAGAGAAAGGAATAGCATGTGGTTAAAGCATTCGGTTGGAACTCAGGAAAATCTGGGTCCTTATTCTGCCAGAAAATTCCTGTGTAACCTTAGCCAAGTCCCCTCTGATCTGTGCCTCAGATTCTCCTTTTATACATTGAGAATAGTAACCCTTCCTTTGTTTGTCTGGTCTGTTTAGATGGCAAGCTCTTTGCGGCAGGGATTCTCTCTCACTATGGGTCCGCACACGAGTTTCCCATTTTGGCTAGGGCTTCTAGCAGCTTCTGTAACATAATAAAAAGAAATGGGAGGCAGGATTGAAATGATCCACATATAGTAGATTATATAGTACCAGCTCAGAGGCCTCCTAGTGAAGATCCAAGTGCCTCAGTCCAATGGCATATCAGTATTTTGATTAACATATAATAGAAATGCAGATCATATGGCACTTAATCACCCACACAAGCCACTTTACAGCAATCCAAGTCCAAACAAAGACCTTTGGAATTAACCAGTGCAAGGATCAGAGTTTAAATTCCTCCAGTTGATAGTTGCGTGGAAGAACTGCAAAAAATGTTTTTAAAAAAATCCATACGCTTTGCTTTAAACTGAGAATTGTCCGCAGGTTTGGACAAGTAACACCTGCCTGTCCAAGTCAGACAGGCCTAGCAATGCTGCTGCAATGCATACATTACATAAAGTATGACGGACCCCACAGGGCTACCCGAGTAGAGAGAACCTGTGTGTAATATAGAAAAAGCAAGATTACTTTCCCAGCTCAGTTGGGATCAATTTAATTTTTGTTTGCTGTAATTTTATGGTGCCAGAGATTGAAACAGATCATCCTCCTTGGTTCCAGGCAGAGGTCCAGGAAGTGTGGATATTACTCAAGAGAGGCAGAGTGATATAATAGATAAGGGAATGGAATGAGATTCAGGAGAACTGGGTTCTCTTCCTGGCTCTGCTACGTGCTGTGTGAACTTGAGTAAATCACAGTCTACCCTGTGTTTCAATTCCCTATCTATGAACAGGGAGATGACTGACACACACTGGTGCTGAGGGCCAGATTATCTAAATAAAACAGACAAAAACCCAGCATGACCTACAGCAGGATCTGAAAATAGAACATCCAGCTCACCTTGAGCAGAAGCCTCTGCTGATACTGATGAAACTAAAGGGATAGCCTGGACACAGAGCTGAAAGCATGAACTTGTAGAAAACTCAGGGTGTATTTTATTTGCAGTTCACTTTGATGAGCTGACAACTTCCCCCTTGGCAAATTACAATGAAGACAAGCTGATCCAAGTCAGGGCTCCCGGTACACATTTGCAGTGACAAGGTTTGCATTCCTAATTGCAACAGGCCAAAGAGCCTTAAAAAACTCTAATACAATGTCTGATTTGCTACAAAAATCTATGCACAAGATTCTCCAAAGCATTAGTCCTGAGAGAAGGAAAGGTATTACACGGCTCTCAGAGCCCCTTCGCCAGATCATCCTTGCATCTTTTGACCAAATCTAACAGATGTCCAACCAGGCTGGATTTGAACTTGTACTGAACTCAAGGCCAGCATCTCTGTTTTAAGGGTAGGGTGCAGAGAGTCTGTTTAGATTTTGACAACTTGGGCAGCAATGCAGGGACTCTTTCGCTCTTCCTCTATATCCTGCCTCTGTATGTACAGACGGCTGTAGGTCCCCCCCACCTGGCCTTTGGTGAGTCGTCCTGGGTTCACACACACACAGCCTAAGACATCCTGTGGAGAGACAGGGAGCACATATTAAAATGACTATAGAGCAGGTAAGAATTCAGGCACAAGCAATCACAGCAAGTTGCAAAGTTATTGGTTTGTTTGAAATGGTTTCCACTAGGGCTGTCAAGCGAATAAAAAAATCGTGTTAATCGCATGATTAATTGCGCTGTTAAACAATAATAGAATACCATTTATTTAAATAATTTGGGATATTTTCTACATTTTCAAATATATTGATTTCAATGACAAAGTGTACAGTGCTCACTTTATTTTTTATTACAAATATTTGCACTGTAAAAAAACAAAAGTAATAGTATTTTTCAATTCAGTGAAGTACTGTAATCTCTTTATCATGAAAGTTGAATTTACAAATGTAGTTACCTAAAAAAAAACAAACAACCTTCAAAAATAAAACAATGTAAAACTTTAGAGCCCACAAAGTCCACTCAGTTCTACTTCTTGTTCAGCCAATTGCTCAGACAAACAAGTTTGTTTACATTTGCAGGAGATAATGCTGCCTGTTTGTTTACAATATAACCTGAAAGTAAGAACAGGCATTCGCATGGCACTGTTGTAGCTGGCATTGCAAGATATTTATGTGCCAGATGCACTAAAGATTCATATGTTCCTTCATGCGTCAACCACCATTCCAGAGGAGATGCGTCCACGCTGATGATGGGTTCTGCTCAATAACCATCCAAAGTAGTGCGGACCGATGCAAGTTCATTTTCATCATCTGAGTCAAATGCCACCAGCAGAAGGTTGATTTTCTTTTTTGGTGGTTCACGTTCTGTAGTTCTGCATCAGAGTGTTGCTCTTTTAAGACTTCTGAAAGCATGCTCCACACCTCGTCCCTCTCAGATTTTGGACTGCACTTCAGATTCTTAAACCTTGGGTGGACTGCTGTAGCTATTTTTAGAAATCTCACATTGGTACCTTTTTTGTGTTTTCTCAGATCTGCAGTGAAAGTGTTCTTAAAATGAACAACATGTACTGGGTCATCATCTGAGACTGCTATAACATGAAATATATGGCAGAATCGGGTAAAACAGAGTAGGAGACATACAACTCTCCCCCAAGGAGTTCAGCCACAAATTTAATTAATGCATTATTTTTTTAATGAGCGTCAGCAGCATGGAAGCATGTCCTCTGGAATGGTGGCCAAAGCATAAAAGGGCATATGAATGTTTAGCATATCTGGCACGTAAATACCTTGCAATGCTGGCTACAACAGTGCTATGCAACAGCTCGTTCTCACTTTCAGGTAACATTGTAAATAAAAAGTGGGCAGCATTATTTCCCATAAATGTAAACAAACTTGTCTGTCGTAGCGACTGGCTCAACAAGAAGTAGGACTGAGTGAACTTGTAGGCTCTAAAGTTTTACATTGCTTTGTTTTTGAGTGCAGTTATGTAACAAAAAAATACATATATACATTTGTAATTTGCACTTTCACCATAAAGAGATTGCACTACAGTACTCGTATGAGGTGAATTGAAAAATACTATTTCTTATGTTTATCATTTTTACAGTGCAAATATTTGTAAAAAAAACTAATATAAAGTGAGCAGTCTACTTTGTACACTGCATTGTAACTGAAATCAATATATTTGAAAATGTAGAAAAACATCCAAAAATATTTAATAAAATTAAATTGGTATTTATTGTTTAACAGTGCGATTAAAACAGTGATTTTTTTTAAATCGCCATTTACTTTTGAGTTAATCACATGAGTTAACTGCAATTAATCAACAGCCCTAGTTTCCAACTCTTCAGGTACTACTGTAATATAAATAAATTATAATAGTAAAATCCCAACTGAGAGTGGGACCCCATTGTGCCTAGTGCTGCAGAGACATATAGTGTGAAACAGTCCCTGCCCCAAAGAGCTGACAGTCTAAACAAAAGATGGGAGATGAAACAGAGGCAGAGGGGGGGAAATGACTTGCCTGGGGTGACTGAGTCAGTAGCAGAGCCAGGAATAGAACCCAGGGCTCCTGATTCAAAGTCCTATCCACTGAACTATATTGCCTCACAATACAGCAGGTTCCCAGTTGGGCTGCTGCATTCCAATAATATTTTGACAATTTTAGCCCTACAGCAGCTGCAAACCACAAGGCTGAGTTTGTGCTTTTACAGCTCCTCTAGAATCACAGACATTGTCAGACTGGATCAAGATCTAGCCCATCTAGCCCAGTATCCAATCTCTGACGGTGCCAATACCAAATGCTTCAGAGAAAGGCGAAAGAAACCCTGCAGTTTAAATATAAACTGCCCATAAGGGGAGTTAGAGATAGTTTTATGTCCTGCTTCAGGAGGTTTACTATCACTTCCAAAACTCTTGGTTATGATTTGATCCGTACTAGTGTAACTCTAGAGATTCTTGTTATCCACATAAATGCCCTAATCCTTTTGAAATCCTGCTAAGCTCTTTAACCTCTCTACAGGTTAATTTCAGTGGCAAGGAGGCAACAAGGCTCTCATTGCTCCCACTGTAATTCCTTAAAAGTTTCTCCACATCCTCAAAAACATTTTCACTGAAGACTAGGGATTCTGCTGTGACATCTAACCCCTTGCCTACAATGAGAGAGTTGCAATGTAAAGTCCCTTGAGAAGGTCTGTGCTGACTTGATCAGAGGTGCCAAGGAAAAGAATCTAAAAGTGAAGGGACCTGTTCGCATGCCTGTTAAGATTCTGCAAATCACTACTAGGAAAACACCTTGTGGTGAAGGTTCTAAGACCTGGGATTGTTTCCAGATGCGTATCCACAAGAGTTTCATGGACTTACACAGTCCCTCAGATTGTTAAGCAGACCACTTCTATCAGTATTGAACCAGGTGTAGAAGTTGAAGTTACTATTGCTGATGCCTAAAAGCCCGTCATCTACTTTAATAAAAGTTGATTTTTTTTTTAAATTACAAGGGCGAGGGAGTTACAGTAATAAATAGTTTCTCTCAGCTAGGGATGGGAAAAAAACTAGCTCACCAAATGAAAGAGGAAGATCAGTGTGGGCGCAGCCTTCACTATCTGAAACATGGGGAAGTCTAGTTATGCAGATTAGCTGACTAAAATTTTCAAAAGCAATTAAGGAGCTTAAAACCCATTTTTCAAGTGACTTAGACACTTCAGTGTCCTGGATACTTCTGAAAACCAAGGCAATTTCAGCACCTATGGCACTTCTAAAAATGGATCTTAGGCACTGTTGAAAATTGTATCGAACATTTGTGGTATTGAGAGCAGAGAAATGGCATTAACAGAGCTGAGCCCCATTCCTACCACTCATCTTGCTCTTCCTGTAGGCTGAATTCTATACTGAGGCTGGGGTTCTCAAAGGCAGCCACTTCCCAATGAATTCCAGCAAGCAATGTGTGCCTAACTCCTTAGGCACCATTGAAAATCCCAGACAAAAATGTTTACATGCCCCCAGCTTACCTTAACAAAATATCTCAGCTCAGATGGAGCAACGAGGACATCCGGGGTGACTGGCAAAGGTACGTAATTATAGAAGTTCTCATAATCGACATTCATCTCCTCCGAGGGAGGGTAGAGTGGGTAATAACTGCATGGATCAATATTAAATTACTGATTACATTTAAATACACCACCTTTGCGCCGTTCTCCCCACACACCTTGCTGTCAGCCAGGTGACCAAGTATCAGTCCCACTCCTCCAGCAGCTTAAGGCTTGTGCATTGTGCTGTTAGCAGTGTCTCTGTTTACAGAAGCAGAAAGTTGTTCAAAAATGAAACTGAAGGCCTGATTCTCTGTTACCATGCTCCAGGCAGAACAAAATCCAGTGGCTGGAAACTGAAGCTAGACAAATTCAGACTACAAATATGGTACACATTTTCAACAGTGACAGAAATTAACCACTGACATAACTTAGCATTCTCCATCACTTGGAAGAGTCTTTCAATCAAGACTAGATGTCTTTCTAAAAAGATATGCTTTAGCTCAAAACGTACAGGATCAAGACAGAAATTATTGGATGAGATTCTTTGGCTTGTGTTAAGCAGGAGGTCAAACTAGATGATCATAACGGTCCCTTCTGGCCGTAATGTCTATGAATCTCGTGGGATCATCTACACCAGCGCAGGGCAGGTGTAAAACACTACCAAGTCAGGATGGTGGCACTTTTATACCACTCTCCACTCGTATAAGTGATTACACAAAGTGCTGGCAACAGAGTATAAGGCCCAATACCTGTCACTTTAGACAAGGAAATGTCTTGGGATAAACTCTAAATCCAGAAATTGATCTCACCTCCTCTGTGTCAGAACATGCTTAAGGATTCGGGTGAACCGGTCGGAGACACCGGAGGAGCTGTTTTAAGAGAAACATCCAAAATTTAGCTACAAAAACCAGGGGGGAAAAGTGTCTCTTAAGAATAAGGTAATTTCTTTACTTTCTAATGAGCGGATGGTCTTGTGGTTAAGGCACTGGACTAGAACTTAGGACATTTGGGTTCAGTTCCCAGCTCTGCCACAAACTCCTGGTGTGACCTTGGGTAAGTCACATGGCCTTTCTATGCTTCAGATCACCATCTTTAAAATGGGGATAATAAATTTTCCCTTCTGTCAGTCTTATCTTCTTAGACTGTAAAATTCTTCAGGGCCAGGATTGTATAGTAGGATTTGCACAACACCCAAAAAAACCAGGGCCCTGATCTTTGCTAGGGCCTCTAGGTGTTACTCTAGTACAAAATAATAGTAGTCCTTCAACCAGCTAACACAACAAGTTTAACTTTGTTTTTACATTCTGTTAAGAACCACAGACTCTTATTAACATAAAATTCTCTAATTTAAAACAGACACTTGACTTGTGAACACATCTTAACATGCTGCAGCTAGGAGAAAAACGCCTTGAGAGAAAATGCCATCCAAGTTTTATTTGGCAGGCAGGATGCCAATGAAACCGAGTCTGCAAGGAAACAAGGAGTGCATGCTTAATTAAAATAACCCCGAGGACACTGCAGGAGTTTTACAGTAGCTTATTCTAGCCCCAAATTTCTAAAGTTCTGCTAAGATTTGTATTATGGTAGTTCCTAGAAGCCCCAATGGTGAGTGGAGTTCCAGTGTATGAGGCACTGTATCCTGTAAGCATAAAAGACAGCCTCTGTCCCAAAGAGTTTACAGTCTAAATAGACAAAGAGTTGGAGTTGAAAATGGAGGCATAGAGAGGGAAAGGGATTTGCTCAAGAACATTGGTAGAGCCACGATTAATACACAGGTCTCTTGACCTCCTCCTGTGCAGTGCCCTATCCACTATGCCTCACTAGCTCTGATCAAGTCTTCTTTATGCTACAGAGTTTTTCAAAAATCCTATCCCCAAAACAAAGAGACTCCGCCACTTTGTAAGCGGGAGCGATAGGATAATGGAGATGGGTGATCTATTCAGGGTTATATTTGATAAACATGCTTTGGGGCTGCATTTGATACTACACAAACCCAGAGTCCTGTATTGGGTTTCCAAGCCAACGAGACAACAGTTAACTGGCAGGCATTTGGAGAGAAACAACCAAAGGGCTGAAAGGGCTGGAGGGAATGATTTATGAGGGATGATTCACATGAAGAAAAATATGCAGGTCTTGACTAGACAATGGCTATAGGGGAGATAAGGATAAATGCTGACAAGTATTTGTAAACACCAAGGTGGGCGTGGAGTTGTTTAAGATGGTCAGTCAGGTATGTGCATGTGGTGCACACACAGAGGATGCACTCAGTACCTCAGAGCTTGTCTGTGTGCTCAGTCATACTAGTTTAACTTAAGGAATTATTTTAAACTCATTTAGCCAAACTGATACGGATTTAAAAGACTGTTTGAACACACTTCTCTTAAGTTTAAGTCAGACTTAATTTGTTTTAGCTATGTCTTCACTGACAAAAAGAGGTATGTTTTTACAATGGGATAAATAATGTGTGTTAGCTAATCTGCTGTAAAAACATAGTAGAGACAAAGCACTTAGTTTAGGGAGGCACTGTGGCCTAATGGGCAGAGGGCTGGACTGGGGCTTAGAAGACCTCAGTTTTATTCCTAGCTTGACCACGAGCCTGCTGGGTGACCATGAGTAAATCACTTCTCTCTGCCTCAGTTTCCCCATCTGTAAAATGGGGATAATAATACTTTTTAATGTGCTTTGAGATCTGCTAATGCAAAGCACCGTATAAGAGCTAGGAATTACTGTAGCAAAATGAGCTACTCTTAAAATAAGTATTCAAACAGTGGTTTGCACTAGCTTAACTAAACTGGTACAAGGCAGTGCATACATAAGGCCTCTGAGGAAGGTCCACACTGCAGCTAGGAGAGAGCCTCCCTGGTTAGGCAGACTCGTGCTAGCAAGGCTCGAGCTACCAGTAGCAGAGCTCAAGCTAGAGTGCTAAAAACAGCAACATGGACACACTGGCTCAGGCTGGAGCTCAGGCTCTGAAGTTAGGGGGCCAGGTGGACTTGAGAGCCCAAGTCAAAAAGATCCACATTGCTATTTTTGGTGCACTAGCTCTAGGTCTACAAGCATGAATCTTTCTACCTGGGTTGGGAGTCCCAGCTGCAGTGTAGGAATACCTTACAGCTGCTACAGCCATTGTCCTATTTAAAAGTGCGGCAGCATGGAATGCCTAATGTCATCCTAGAAGGCACCAACTCCCAGCTTCCTTGTGTACCTGGATGGGGAAGTAAACATTGGCCCCCTACACACACACATTCCTTCTGGCTGTCTCTTTTCAACACACCCCTATAAGCAATATTGTGGGAGATTAACAGGGGAGAAAGAAAAACCACTGAATTGTGCAAGAGAACTGGAACTCCACATAGGACTGGGAGTCAAGCATTTCGCTCCTATGACCTGAGCACGTGACTGGCCCTGGCCAGCAAGCATACACATACAATTTAACATGTGAATCCCTTCAAATGTTCCTTCCCCTCCATTGTGTGTCACAGGAGTTCAACCACCAAGTTCAAACAAAAATGCCTTGCTACAGCCAATAACATTTCCCCCCCCAGAACAACTGTACTGCACCAAAATACCATGAGAGGTCTGGAATCTTGCTCTCTGGTCAGTCGTGACTACCCAGATGGGACTGCATGCAACGACATGGACACAGAATAAAAAGGACGCAAGTAAGTTTAGGCTTTGTTCACCCTGGGATTTTAATCACAGATATATTATGAGTCGTTGCAGTACAGTAGAGCCAAGAGGCCCGGGCCTCGTTGTGCTGGGCACTGCACAGACACAGAAGCCCAAAAGAGCTTAGAATTGAAAACTATAGGGTGGGAAGGGAAACAGAAGCACAGAAAGGGGAAGTGACCTGCCTGAGGTCAGAGCAGGTCAGGGGCAGAGCTAGGAACAGAAGCCAGGTCTCCCAAGTCTCAGTGCCCTAAGCACAGGTGCAGCTGCACCAGTTCAAACCCAGTGCAGACACAATCTTCCACTGAAGACCAAAGGGCTTTGCAAACAGGAATTAAGCTTCTCTGCAAGGTATCATCCTTATTTCACAGACCGGCAAAGCAGCTGTTCCGCATCGCTAGCACATCAATGAATGTTACTCAGATCTTGATTCCCTTGCATGCAATTACTGCATTACTATGCAGGAGAACCCAGAAGCGTAACAAACAACGATGGGACTACACAATAAAATGCAGCCCTATTTTGACTGGCTGCTGAGTAAGGTGCTAGATATTAAACAAAATGTATAAGTGTTAATAAACAAACTAGTAGTTTTTTAAAAGACTCTTTTGGCTCAAATGTGAATCATCATCTTTCAGATATAGGCCCTGACCCACAGGTAGTGTAAATCTGCATTGATTTCAACAGGGCTACACAACAGTCACCAGCTGCTGATGACCCATGACTTTTTCAACTCAATATCCCTTTAACCCAGTGTACTTCATTTTCTCTGCAAGCTTCTGCTGTGTTTTGGCCTGGTAGAGGTGACCAAATGTTTTCAATCAAATTACATGAGCGTTGGGCCCCACAGCTGGTCTCTGTTAAACTAGGAAAGACTTTTCCAAGGAATTGTTTACCCTAAAGTTTCACAGCTTGTTCTAAGCTCACATACCTGCTAATCTCTTCAGCACTCATATGGAAGAGCAGGTCTGTGGAAGTCAGGCCAAAAATGACTCCATTTATTGCCAGAGTGCAGGGGTCGGACACAAAGTGTACTCGCTGAAATGAGAAAAGAAAGGGCAAAGTGCACTTTGGATTCAGCTGTTACCAACATCCCCCAGCTTGATGAATGGGTTTATGAACAGGGTGAGCTGGCCCTTTCAGGGGAGTTGGGCTCCATCTGTCATCCAGTTGATCATCCAGGTGATGATTTTGGCTTTGGGCCCATGGTTAGGTCAGGTGACCAGAAACCACATGATGGTAGCTGGGGAGGGGGGATGTTCCGTCAGAAAGTGGGAGATCAAGGGCTAGGAAGGGCCTATGGGAGGTCTTTCCAGAGTCTGGAATGGGCCTGGCAGAACTCCTTTTCTCAAAGAGTAAAGAGACCCAAAGGGGAGCCAGGGTCAGGGAGGACTGAGGAAGAGGCTTTCCATAGCAGCCAGAGGGAAAGACCTGGCTGGAGCTACCTGCAGTGATGGGCCAGAGAAAACTTCTTAAGAGGAGATTAGGAGTAGAGAAGGGGCACACTGGAGCCCCACGGGACAATGCTGGGAGATTCTGGCTTAGAGTTGAACAGTTATTTTATGTTAATAAACCAGAATCCAGAAGGGTAAGAGTACTCCAAAAGCACCAGTTGTGGCAATTTGTTTGACTGGGGAAGGAGGAAAACTGAGGCAGTGGCAGGTGTCTGACACCATGAGGCAAGACCATGTTAAACCTACAAAAGAAGTTTAGTGAAGACGAGTTGTGAAAGGCACTATTCCAGATACTGTGTAGCTTAGCAGACTGCTTCTTTCTATGGACTGAATAGAGGGAGGTGTTTGGGGAATTCAAAGGGGAAGAATAGTAGTTTAATTTTAATGAAAGCAACAACCTCTTCCACAGAGAAACTTTTCTAAATCTTTAGTGATTGTCATGGGGCTTAATCAAGCGATAACTGTGCCTACGGATACGCCACAGTGGGTCTTACCTCTGTAATGTCTCATCTACACAGGAAAAATGACCAGAATAGCCATTGTAGAAAAGCTCCCTGTATGGGCACTCCTATTCCGAGACAAGAGTGCCTTTTTCCAATTTAGCTTAATCCAATTTTAAAAGTGGATTGCACTAAATCAGAAAAAGGCACTCGTATCCCAGAATAGGAGTGCCCATACAGGGAACTGTGCTACAATAGCTATTGTGGTTTAAATTCACACCCTATGTTATTCTGCAATAATTTTCCCATATAGACAAACTTTAAGGGGAAACGTTGTCGGTAAAGCTGTATGACTAACATACAGCTCATTGCAGCTTCACAGCTGTATGCTTGATGTCACAATTCCCCACCTCCCCAGTCATGCAGAGTTAAGTGATGTGGATTTCCTGGCAACAGGCACAGAGATAGTTTGTCACCTTGTATTTCATTTCCCACCCATTTCCTCATGGGGTATCTGAGTGTTTTAAAAAACCACATGGTGTAGGGTCCTAGATACAGGACAAGGAGCCAGCACAGCCCGAGTTCTGTTTTCAGCTTGGTCTCTGACTAAAGTTTCAGCTCTGTCTTTACAAGAGGACAAATGATCTGACAAAGCTTTTCCCATTTCTAACTTATATGAATTTCTGTTCTGGGCTTTCAATTGTTCTGTGCACCTTCCCCCAACAGGCTTAAATCTTTCATTTTTGCTGCACATTGATTGTACCAGACCATGGAATGAGTGAAATGACCAGCTCTTTAGCACCCAGGCCAGGGTGAGTATCCCACCAAGGCTCAGCACTGTGAGTGATCACACTCTATTGAAAGAAACAATAAAACTGAGCAAGATTTTTCCCAAAAGTGACTAGATTTTCAGAGAGTGTGCGAGCACTGTACTTCCAGGTGGTGCTGTTGCATAGTCTTCCAAGTGAAGAAGTTTTGATACTTGGAGAGAAGCATTATGTTTTGGGTTATACAAGTGGGGTTTTTTTTTGTTTTTTTTGAGAGCATCAGCTTCAGGTGAAAGGGAGCTTCAAGAGAGTTTGCTCTCTGCCTTGGACTCTGCTTAAGAGTCAATTAGTTGCCCCCTGGGAACCAAGGATTGGTAGTGGGCTGAGTTTCCTGAAAAAAGGAATTGCCATGCATGCCATTTAACCATCTCATGTCAGGACTGGTGTACATGTGTAAATAAATATACCTGGACTAGAAGTCACTGATTTCTCTTCCACTGGGAAGCAGACTTCCAAGGCCCGACATCTTCTATTGCTCAGCAGAGGGACAATGTATCAGAAGTGGGGAAAATGTTTCAGGTTGGGCACCCAAAAAACGCAGTTCCTTTTGGAAGTCTTGGAAGCCAAAGGTTACATTATATAAGGAATCCAAAGGATTTCTAGTTTTAAACTTTGATTAAGCAGGCTGTGTAGCAACTGATCAAATTCACTTTGCTCTTAGCCATTTTCCTGTTTGGGTTGAAATGAGAGACTTTTCTTTCAGGCTCCTGACCTGGCGGTCCAGCAAACAACCCATCAGTCACTTTCTCTCTCTTAAGTGAGCTAGTCAAAGGAAAAGTAAACAAACTAGGTGGTTAGCTATTGGAAGTTACCTGTTTGTCATCTTTAGACAGCTCATAGCAGCTGAAAGGCGGCTGAGGATATATGTAGTCATGGTGCACGTCTCTCAGCGATGGTACAAACACGAGCTGTGAACCAGCACTGTTGGCAGAGGAAAGAGAAGCATTCTAAGAGAGAGACCAGGAACCTAAGAACCCAATACTTGACAAACTAAGCACATCAATACAACAAGTTTAGAGTCCTCCACCTCTTAGTGTGGAAAGCCTTTGAAATTCATTACACAGGAAATTGCAATAATAGATCAGATCTTCCAGAAAGTTGATCTAGACAAGAACCCAAGGTTCTGGAGCACAATACCTAAGTCTGTTACAGGCTCCCTGTGAGAGCTTGGGACAAGTCACTGAGGCCAAGACTTTCAGAAGTGACTAATGATTTTTGGCTGCCACAATCTGAAACACCTTAAAGGGGCTCGATTTTTTCAGTAAGAGGATGCTCAGCGCTTTCTGAAAGCCAGGCCACTTAAGGAGTCCAGCTGCGCACTCCAAAAAAAAGTCACTAGTTGCTTGTAAGCCTTCAATTTAAATTGGTGACTCAGTTACCCATCTATAAAATGGGTCTTTCCCTTTTCCCCTTTCGTCTGTATAGACTGTAAGCTCTTTGGATCAGGGACTGTATTACCATATGTCTTCACTACAGTTAGCCCAGATGATCGGAACCTGGTTAGCCTAGCTTGGGGGTATCTGCC